>NC_050576.1:301973199-302586018 GCF_011100635.1 Trichosurus vulpecula | reverse complement strand
AGACAACTCACAAAAAACAGGTAAAAGAGGGTGTGGATGGGGCAGGTCGGAAGGAGGATTAGGGGATGAAGGTACCTGGCAAATAAGGGCATTATTTTGAAGTCCAGAAAATCAGGATCTGAGCCAGGAGAGGAATGAAGGCTAATGGAAATGAAGGCCCCAGGAGAAAATCCCCAATGGGAGATGAAGGCTAGGTGGGGAAGAGGGATATTCAGAGGTGAGGACACCTAGGAGGTTGGATGTTCCAGGGGAAGGAGGTCCCAGGTGCTGAGGGAAATTCTAGGATGCGATAGCAGGCAAGGCATGTTTTTGAAGTCCAGAAAGTCACTAACAGAGTTAGGAATGGAATGAACATTGGAATGAGAATCAGAGGATCTGGGTTTGAATCCTGCCCCTGTACTGCCTTTGTGATCTGGGGCAAGTCATATAACCTCTTTGTGAGTTTCCTCAGCTATGAAATGAGGGAGTTCAGACTAACTGAACACTACAGTTTCTTTGTCCTCTGCATCTAGGAGCCTATGAGAAATGAAACATATGAGGAAGGGTCCACAGGACTGGAAGATGAAAGAAGCCAGTGCAAGCTTAGAATAAAACAGACTTCTTGCAGCTTAGAATTTGAATAAAAATGGAAAGCATGGCCCCATGGCATGAATATTATCATTATTCAGGCTACTAATAATGGTCATGGCCACTCACAGGGATCACAGCATTTATAGCTGGAAGGGACCTCAGATATCATCTGCTCCAAGACTCTCATTTTAGAGATGATGAAACAGGGGCCCCTAAAGGTGAAGTGATTTGCTCATTGGCTGAATTATGGATTCCCAGACAAGAGTGGCTAAGGAATGAGACCAGAACCCCCAATGACCCCAATTTCAGTCTGTTACAGACTGAACAGCTTTTGAAAAGGGAGGGCAGGGCTAGGAGATTTGTACTGGAGAGACAGATGGGCCAGTACATGCTGAAAGCAAAAGGCTTTTATTTAGGAGGCAGTTAGGCAGCCTCAAAATATTGTGTTGGGCAGGAAAACCTGAGGTGAAAAACTTATTAGCTATGTGACTCTGGGCAAGTCTGCCTCGGTTTCTCCACCTGCAACATGGTGATGATAACAGCACCTGTCTCCAATGTGATAATCCAGTGAGGTGACATTTATAAAATGTTTTGCAAGTCTTAAAGAGTTATATAAGTTCTGGCTATTATTACTTATTCAGGGCATTTTAACTCACACAAGGGGAGGCTCATAGAATAACTTGAATTATCTGGGGGTTTGAAGAGGGGAGGAAGGATATGGAGATGTCTTAGAAGCATTTTTCATCTTTTATTGTTGAGCCAAGTTGGTGTGTTATGGGCACCTCAAACAAATCCCCCCAAATCAATAAATCAACAAAGATAGCACCAAAAGTAAGGGAGATATATCTGTGAATGCAGAACAGTAAGAAAAAAGGAGTGGTGGATTTGGAAGTCAGCATCTTTGTTATTTCTATTATTGTTATGATGTCTGAGAGGGTGTTGTTGAGAGATGGTAGGAGGGAGGGCAGCTGGGCATCAGTCGTGTCAGAGGGGAAGAGGCCGACAGTGAACTCAACCCCATCAGGCACAAGCTACACTGAGAAACCCAGAAATGTAAAATGAGCCTGACAACGAACTGAAAATATTGATGAAGTCACTTCAGTAAGCCTTCATTTCGGGGGCATGGTTCTTTTTTGTTTTTGTTCTAAAGAGGTGACTCTTCATGGATCTGAATTAACCTATAAAATTGTTTATAGCATATGATCTATACATTTATGGGCTACATAACTTTCCCAGAATCCCCTAGCCCTGAAATAGCTCTATGCAGCTTGGAATCTGGGGGACCACAGCTCAGAGTGAGCTGCAAGAAGTTCAGAAAGTAGGTCACATTGGTCAATTTGAAGTTAAGTTGTGATTAGTGGAATGTAGTATTTCTTTTAATGTGTCAAATAGCCTAGTAGCTAAAGAAAAACCTTGCTGTGTTGTAAATGGCATCAATTCAGTGCCATCCTATGAGGTCAATGATGCGATAGACAATGCTGAACGTGTCATTCGCACTTCTTCCTTTCAGGATCCCTGGCTTCCTTCAGAGTTCAGCTCAAATGCCACCTTCTGTTCAAGGCCAGACATTTCCTGATCCCTCCAGTTAAAAAAAAAACAAATAACTTTTATTATTTTTTCGGTGAACAACCATCTTTTTCTCCCTCTCTCTCAATTGAACGACAACAAAAGAAAAATAAAATCCTCATAATGAATATGTATAGTCAAGCAAGGCAAATTTTCATGTTGACGATGTCCAAAAATGTATGCCCCACTTTGCACCTTGAGTCTGTCATCTCTCTGTCAGATAGAGGGTAGTTTCATTATCCTCATAGCTTGTACATATTAATATATAGTACTGATTATTAATTAATTGTTGATAATTATATAATATATATTTATTATCCTCATAACATTTATTTATTGCTTTAAGATTTACAAAGCACTTTACAAATACTATATCATTTGATCCTCATAACCCTGGGAGGTAGGCACTATTATTATTTCCTTATTTTACAGATGAGGAAACTGAGGCAGACAGAAGTCAAATGACTCTTGCTGACTCTGAATCTAGGACTCTAGCTACTGTACCACATAATATGCTTCTTCTTTGGTCCTCTGGAATCATTGTAGGTCTTTTTCATTGATTAAAGTTCTCAAGTCTTTCAAAATTATTTTTCTTTATAGTATTCTACAAATTGTTCTCCTGTTTCTGTTCATTCACTTTCTATCAATTCACATAGGTCTTCCCATTTTTTCCTCTGAAATTGCCCATTTTTTTCATTTCTTATGGTGCAATAGTATTACATTACATTCATGTACCATAATTTGTTTAGCCATTTCCCAATAGACGGGTACCACCTTGATATCTAGTTATTTGCTTCTACAAACACTGCTACAAATATTTTTATAAGTATGGGTTTTTTCTTCTTTCTTAAATCCAATTACAGTATTGATGGGGTGCTTGTGGGTTTTGGAGCCTCTGCTGGGTTGCATGGGACATGTACCTTACTACATCAGAATGCAGTTCGGTCATTCCGTACGTTTTACTGATTTCTAGCATCCTTCTTTGTAAAGGTGCTGAAATGAGGAAGGTTTCATTCCCACAAGGTCTGTTTGGGGTGCCCACGAATTTAGAATTTGTTGCCAATATCCTTGCCCCCTCCTTGGATAAGTTGACTCTCGCCAGTAAGGTAAGGTTGGTAAAGTCTTCGTCATCCCCGAAAGAACCAGCTCCAGGTTCTTGAGGCTGATTCTGTGGTGCAGCAGCTGCCAGTGCCAAAACAGTAGAAGGAGCTTGGGTGCCAGGTGACACAGCAGGTTTAACCACAGGAAAACATTGAAGCTGATGGAGTTGAATTTGCCAAGGAGCAGTGCGCAGGTTATGATTGTGTGGCAACTTATCATATGTAAAAGATTCAATTTCTGAAGCAATTAATTATCTTGCAAATGAAAATTTAGTAGGCCTTCTAAAATCACAAAAAAGACTGTTTTTTAAACATTTCTTCCAAAAGTGTTTCCCCTTTTAAAACAGTTTTAAAATTTATCCTGATGTTAAGGAATAATCAGTAAACTTTTCTGAAGAAAATTCGTTGAATAAGTTTACAGATCTTGCTGTTTTGATCTGAACTTGTAGTCATTCTATGGCCTAAGCAAGAGTTAAATTAATGTTTGAACTTATTCTATGTAAATGATTCAATTTCTGAAGTATCTTTTTCTTCCAGACTAAAAACGATCAGAAAGGATGAAGAAACTTGTGAAACAACGTCTGTCTATTCACTTGTAAGGTTCAAGTCAGGAACCTCTTTTGTTTAAGGCAGTGCAGTTATGTTAGTGAAGAGTAATTATATTAGCTGTCTTGTCTATGGTAGAAATATAAAGGAAAGTAATTGTTTTCTGTCTCCCCCTTGGAACCATTTCCTTTGTATTGATAATGTTAACCATAGATCTTCTTCTCCTTTTACCTGATACCCTAATTTCCCTTCACCCTCGCAAGTAGGAAGACAACTACTTAGTTAAACTGGGAAATTCTGTAGACAGAGGGGGAGCCCAAGACTGCTGGGTATGTCACCCCCATCCACAGGGCAATCCTCACCTTTGCCCAGAGGCAGTTTTTGCAAAAGCCCCTCTCCCCAGTGTGACCTCCTCAGACGTTTTTGCCAACCCTATATTACTGGCTACTCCACAATGGGCAAATTTATCCACCTCCACCCCCTGTTTAGCAACAGGGAATTACTTTCAGGCTTGGAAGATAAGCACTACAGCCACTGAACTGGTAAAGACCCCTGTTAAGGGAGAGCTTGTAAATGTCTCTGTTGGTTTTTTAACTTGCTCCACCAGTGAGGACACTTACAGTGATGAGTGCTCTCCTACTTTCACCTCTGCCAGCTGTACCTCTTGTACTGAGGGAACATTCCCTACTTGCACCTATGACTGTTTTCCTCCCACCACCCTCATAGTAGGTTCTCCTTATCTAGCTTTCACTTCTCAGCTAATACAAAAGGCCATGGCCTTCTCTGGCTATGAAGGTCTTGTTAACTCCTTTTCTTGTCCCCCTCTTGATTGTAATTCTTTTATTTCTTTTTGGTCCTTGTCTACTTAACCTTCTTGCCAATTTTGTCTCTACTAGGCTCAGTGCACTACTAGGCTCAAGCTGGATACCTACCTCTGTCCAAGGCCATGATCCGTCACCCCCTGGACCTGGCGTCAACCAAGTTCTAGACACTGGCTACAGACCAAACCCCTTTAATAGTGGGACCGTGTGAGGCAGGGACAGCTCTATGTCCTCTCTCAGCATGAAGCAGTTGCAGAAACTGAGATCTTTGCCTCTTACCCCAAATGATTTTGGGTCCCATCTATTTAAAGGGGGAATGATGGGGTACTTGTGCTTGAACCCTTTTTCTAACAGTCTCTGCTTGGGTGCCTGTGCCAGAACTCCAATTCCAAAACACATCTAGGTCTCAAAACATATTCTCTCTCTAGCTAAAGGGCAGCATGCCCCAACTTATCTCTGCTTCTTCCTTAGTACACTGAGTCATAACCAAATTTACTATTTACTGACCTTTCTAACATGAATCTCAGACATAGTATTTTGTTTAACAAGACACTAGATGAGAAACTATTCCCTTTTAGCCCTGACTGATAGTGAACTCAGTGACATTTCACAGTAAAAACCACACCCCTAGTAACCCCCCCCCCCCGTGAGCTATTTCCTAGAGAACTCTGGGTAATATGCCTGTGCAGTAGGTACTAAATGTGCATGTTCCTTTAAGAACTAACCACTCCTTAACCATGCCTTAACCACTCCCTAAACCCACCCCCCCAACACCTAACTGACATGTGTCCCCCCTTTAATCCCCTAGAAGCTTCTATAAATCCCCCTCTTGCACCTCTTTATGGTTGCAGATTCCCTAAGAACCCTTGCCCGCTGTGAAACATAATAAATCTTTGCCTCCTTGACTTAAAGAATGCTTGGGTCTGCGAATTCATTCCAGGTGACCTGGGAACTTTGGTTTGGGATTCCTACATCCCTGGGTTTCATTTTCCCCTCAACAGTATCACCAGACAATTCTTCTATTTTATAAGACCTCCTCCATTCTGTATTACTTTGCACATATATGTGTGTATGTATATATGTATATAATGTGTGTAGTGAGTCAATCCCAGGTAACGTGTGCCCAGAGTTTTCCTGGAAACTTTTGGAGGATCTGAGAACAAGGCAACTCAATACTTTTGAGGGGCGACACTTTCCTGGCTGCTCCTGGCTAAGTGGTGGCCTTTGTCTAAAAGAACTTTTTGGCATGTTAGAATGATGTGATGGGTACTACTGAATCTTCTCTTTGTCTTTCCCTTACCTGATGACAGAGTACTGCATTTGTTAAAAGAAGACACTTTTGGCTACAGCTTTGCAGGTGACAAGACATAATTTTAGCATAGGGTAGAGGAAGACTGGCATAATAAGAGTAAGGGACCACTCATGTGGAGAATGGATTCAATTGGTTGGGCTTTTGCAAAGCTCCTGGCTATTCTTTGCCTTTCTTGTATGTTTCCTCCCTTTAGCATCCACCTTGGAAAGCATCAAGAAGTCCTGGGATGTCTATAAGTGCTGGCAAGCAGAAACAAATGTGGTGGCAGCAGCAACAACTCTAGAGGGCTAGTGCTAAGGGAGGATTTGATTGGAGACAGACAGGCAGAAAAACAGACTAACAGAGACAGATAGAGGCAGAGATAGAGACAGAGAAACAGAGACAGGTAAAGAGAGACAGAGAAACAATATATTTTTTCAATTATATGTGTGAAGTCATGCAAAACATAATTCCATATCAGCCATGTTGCAAAACATACACAAAAAGCAAGAAAAATAAAGTAATAAAAATATGCTTCAATCAATCTGCACTCAGAATTCATCAGTTCTTTTTCTGGGGGTTGATTTTTCTTTTCTTTTTTAAAATTTTATTTATTTGTTTTTAGTTTTCAACATTGCACTTCTACAAGATTTTGAGTTCTAAATTTTCTCCCCCCTCCCTCCCCTTCCTCCCCCTCAAGACTGCATGGAATCTGATATAAACTATACATGTACAATCATATTAAACATATTTTCACATTAGTCATGTTGTAAAGAAGAATTAGAACCAAAGGGAAAAACTGTGAGAAAGAAGAAACAAAAAAACAAGAGAAAATAATATGCTTCAATCTACATTCAGACTCCATAGTTCTTTCTCTCGATGTGGATAGCATTTTCTATCATGAGCCTTTTGGAATTGTCTTAGATCCTCGTATCACTGAGAAGAGTTAAGTCTAACAAAGATGGTCATTGAACAATGTTGCAATGTTCTCCTGGTTCTCCTCACTTCACTCAACATCAGTTCATGCAAGTCTTCCCAGATGTTTCTGAAGTCCACCTGCTCGTCATTTCTTATAGCACAATAGTATCCCATTACATTCATATACCACAACGTGTTTAGCCATTCCCCAAATGATGGGCATCCCCTCAATTTACAATTCATGGCCACTACAAAAAGAGCTGCTGCAAATATTTTTTACATGTGGGTCCTTTTCCTGTTTTTATGATCTCTTTGGGATACAGATCTAGAAGTGGTATTGCTGGGTCAGAGGGTACGCACAGTTTTATAGCCCTTTGGGCATAGTTCCAAATTGCAGAGAAACAATTTTTCATCTGCTTGTGATCAATGGAAGTGAAATGTGAGGTCATTAGTAGCCTTTCAAAAGCTGTGTATGTCTCAACAAGGCTCATACTAGTTAGTAGTGATAAGTTAACCATTCTGAAATACACTTAGGATTCTTTTATGTTTAGCAATCCTGTGTTTCTGTGCAGTAATAAACCAGAGGGTAAACCAGTTTCATACCTAATACATGTTTGTTTGTACATTGAGTAACTTTTTATTCATTACTCTTTTTTTCTTTCAAAAATAAGACCCCTTGAATAGAACTCAGAATGGAATTGTCCCTGGTTAACTGGAGATGAGGAACTGATGAATATGAAAATTAAGGAGTCTACTTCCCTTTTTAGTAAGTTGGACAACCTCAGAACAATGAAGCCAGGGCAGGTAATGGGCAGGGATTGGTGCAGGCTCCAGGAATCCCAGGCAATAAGTGCTTAGCTACTCACTCTACTAAATGTATTTACTTATCTGAATACTTATTGATTCTTTCCCGTAGAATATAAACTCCTTGAAGTCAGGGACTGTTTCTGTTTTTTGTCTTTGTATTCCTATAGCCAAGGACAAAACTTGTCAGTCTGGAGGCACTTAACTGGTTGTTGTCCTTTGTTCTTGAAGAGGACCACAATGACATCACTATGCTAGAGTTGAGTTTCAGTGTGTCAGAATGTGGCCAATCAAACCAATATGAACTTGGAATGTTCTACCACGGGTCGGGCATAAGTAGTCCATGTGAACATTTGGGGTGGATTCTCTGAACTTGTGCATCTCACTTTTCTTTCCAGCTGTTTCAATTCTGCTTTGCTCATAGAGCACAGCACCTTCTCTGATGAGGGTATGCCATGCTGAGAGGTCCTGTGCCAGTGTCTCCCATGTCACAAATCAATTCCAAAGTTCTTAAGAGAGACCTTGAGACTGTCCTTGTATTGCTTCTTCTGACCGCCATGTGAATGCTTGCCCCATGTGAGTTCTCCATTTTGTTCTCTTTTTGGCAAGCATACGTTTTGTGTTCAAACAATGTGGCCCGTCCATCAGAGTTACACTCTCTGAAGCAGAGTTTGAATGTTTGGCAGTGTAGTTCAAGAAGGGACGTCAGTGTCTGGTATCTTATCCTGCCAGGTAATCTTCAGAATCTTTCTAAGACAATTCAAATGGAAGCAATTCAGTTTCCTGGCATGGTGCTGGTAGACTGTCCAGGTTTCACAGGCATACAACAGTGAGGTCAGCTCCACAGTTCTGTAAACCTTCAGTTTAGTAGTCAGTCTAATACCTCTTCTCTCCCACACTTTCCTTCGGAGTCTCCCAAACACAATATCTTAGTCATTACTGGCAAGATACTTGTCAGAGTCCTCCTTAATAGGCTGATCCTTCACCTGGAAGATGGTTATCTACCTGAGAGTCAGCATGGCTTTAGAAAGGGCTGAGAAACAAGTCGATATGGTGTTCGCTGCCTGACAACTACAGCAGAACAGAGATATGTATATTTGTAAATCTGACCAAAGCCTTTGATACTGTCAGCTGTGAAGGCTTATGGAAAATTATGTCAAAATTTGGTTGCCTGGAGAGGTTCATCAGCATTGTATGTCAACTTCATTACGACATGCTTGCCTGGGTTCTGGATAATCAACAATGCTCTCATGCTTTTCCAGTCACCAATGGAGTGAAACAAGGCAGTGGGCTTGCTCCCATGCTTTTTAGCATGAAGTTTTCAGCCATGTTGTCAAATGCCTTCAATGAGGATGAACGCAGCATCAAGGTTAGCTACTGTGCTGATGGTAAATTCTTCAACTTGAAAAGGCTACAAGCCAAGACCAAAGTGGAGGGAGTGTTGGTGCATGATTTTCTGTTTGCAGATGATTGTACACTCAATGCAGCCTCTGAAGCTGAGATGCAACAAAGTATGGATCAATTCTATGCTTCTTGTGCTAATTTTGGACTAACAACACCAGAAAAACACAGGTGCTCCATTAGCCACCACCACACCATCCATACATGGAGCCATCAGTTACAGCAAATGGAGAAGTTTGGAATGCTGAGGACAAGTTCACTTGCTTTTGTGGTGTACTTTCCAGGAATGTACACATCGATGATGAGGTTGGCACATGCATTGTCAGAGCAAGGCATGTAATAAAAGATTGTTGATTGAAAAGTTTCAGGTCACACATGTCGTAAAGGTAAGAATATAATGGGATCTTTGGAGGGGCAGAAGACATTCAAAATTCAGTCAATGAAGAGGAATTGATGCCTGGGGTGGAAAGGAATCCATTATCTGATAAGAGGCACTGTTTAAAACTCCCATGTCCAGATAATGTCAGGCACTTACTCTCTCTAATTTGACATGGATATGCCTAGGTTCTGTCCCATGGAACAGGACTGGTCCCAGTAAAGTTAATGGGGAACAAGATCTTCCTCACCCATCAATAGGCCTCATGTGGAGCCCATTAAGGGAAGCTTGCTTGCTTATAGGAAGGCTTACACACTTTTTGTTAATTTCTAATTAGGCACTGAGCCTATTAGTTGAAAGAGTATATATTCTAAGTGGTGACCTTTTGCTTTGGGGGCTCGTTTATGAGAAAGATGTCATGATTCCCTGGTCGAGACTCTGAGTGGCCGTATGTTCAGAGCTCCCCAACCGCTCAGAAATAAAGGCTCTCTTGATCCAGTGGTGAACGTAAAGTATATATAGCGGTATTGTTTTGATTCAGGGAGTAGAGCCCTGTCTATTGGTCTTTATTTCTCTTTGTGTTTTTTCTGTTTAAATAAAGAAGATTGTTGACCCCCAAAACAGCTGTCTTTCCTAGCAAAGCAGATAAAAGAACCTGCACTAACAGCCATCCTAGGTGTGCCAGTGTGGTTGTTATTACCGTACCATGGCATATACGAAGGACAAGTGTTTTTTAGGGGGGAAGGAATAGGTTTCCAGAAAACATTGGAATTTGACTTCTGATATCACAGTCAAGGAATGGCTAGATAGTGAACCTGGCTAGAAAGTTTCTATCATGGAAAGTTCTAGGCATAGGTAATTTCAGATGGGGTGGGGTGGGGAGCAGAGCCAACTGGGAAGAGGTGACATATTTAGAACAAGAAAAAAACCTGTTGCAAGAAATACTAGGACCCCAAAATAGAGAGGTTTTTTTGGACTACCTCTTTATTTGCAAAACCCATGGGCCCAAAGTTTAAAAAAAAGTGAGAAGGTAAACCTGTATAAATTTAAGGCTCCCCCCTGCCCAAAAAAGCACAGCTTCCATTATGCAATTTTCTATTTCTTATGCTTATTTCACCAAATGTCAGTTTCCAGAAAAGGAGCACATATGGTCCACATTAGCCATGAGCTTTCTTCTTTCCTTCTTTCCTTCCTTCCTTCCTTCCTTCCTTCCTTCCTTCCTTCCTTCCTTCCTTCCTTCCTCTCTCCCTCCCTTCCATATTGATGAAGATGAAGGGTATTTCAAGTAGAGAGAAGAGTATAATCAAAGTCACGGAGGTGGGAAATTACAAGACAACATTGGATAATGGTAAATAGTTCAGTGTGGCTGAAATGTAGGGGCCGTGAAGAACAATCATGAGATATAAACTCTTGAAACCAACTCAAGCTTTACTCAGCTGTCATTGGGGAGCCATTGCAAGAGAATGCCATGATCAGAGTTGTGGTTTAAGAAGAAGGATTTGGCAGAGGAGTTTAAGATTGAAAGGAACTGTGACTAGAAGAGAGAGACCAAATACTAGGCTGAAAGACTTGAAGTAGGAAGACCCCATTGGTTTAGTACGAAACCAATGAAAGCCTGATTGAACTTTCTTGGTGACAGGGTCGATGGAAAAGAAGGCTCATTTCAGAAATAAGATTTTTAGGACTTAAGACTGATACTACGGGGATTGTGAGGGTGACAGAGGAACCAAGGATGATAATGATGATAACTAATATACTAGTTATTACATTTAGATCCACTTGCATGATGCTTTGTGGTTTTCAGAGTCCCTCCACAGATACCCCCTCATTAGATTCAGAGTACAATCTTGAGATAAGTTGTGCCTTTACATGGTTCTCTACATGTTAGTTAATTGCACACTCACCTGCCTTTGATTCCATTTTAGTTTACGTATATGTGTATATAAACATAATACATATGTATATATTACTAATATGACCCACCACAAAATATATTATACAGATGCATATATATACACATATATGCGCACACACATACATATACATACATATACAGATACACATATGTATGTATGTATGCATGTGTATAATGACCCTCCAAAAAGAAAACTGCATGCTTCCCTAAAGTCAAAAGTTGAGTCCCATTTTTATTCTACAAATCCAGTACTTTTTGAGTACTCACTCATTAAGTGTGTAGTAGTCTATTAAAATATTCAGAAAGGAACGTGATGGTTGGTTCAAAGGAGTACAGTCTTCAGAAAATTAAAGGCAAATACAGACTTCCACTTGATGAGTTTACTCTTTAAAATAGAATCACTTCAACAGCAAACAGTAATTAATTATCTTCTATGAACAAGGTGAACATTTATAGTGGATTGAGTTCTGCCTTTGAGCCAGGAAGACCTAGGGCCAAAGTCAAATCTCTGACATATATTGACTGTGTGACCTGAGATACTTTGCCTTTGGGAGACCTGAGCAACTTCTAAGACTAGAAACTCCATACAAGTCATGGCTTTCCCTAGATGGAAGCAGTTTCCACACTAGGAGTTCTATATAGTGATGAAATCACAGATTTGGGCCAATGTGCCAGCTGTTGTGCCAGGTGCTGGGGATAGAAATACAAAAATGGACCAGGTCCTGTTCTCAAAAAGCTTACATTCGCTCTTAGTATCTACACAGACCAAACTCCCAACTCATTATGAGATAAATACACATTATACTCTCCAGCACAGGTGAAATATCTACTGCTTTCATAGGATGCACACATAGAAGTCTCATATTAATGAAGACACAGTTCAGGCAAAACGAAGGAATCTTCCATGTCCTTATCTGGGGATTTCAGAACGTGTTTGACATCAAGTTCACTGTCCCCTTTTGACATGGCTGTCAAGTGAACTTATCATCAACGAAAATAGGAAAATTGAGCTGGAAATTGCCTCAAGGCCATTTTCTCTAGTCTTCTGCCATACTATTAAGGCAATCTTTTCCAAATTAATCTTTTTAAATGACTGAGAATGAGCTATATCAAATCCAACTTGGTTCTAGAGGTACTGGCCCATTCATAATCTCTCATTAATTTACTTATATATGCACATATACATATACACACATATCTATGCACATACCCATTTCTGTGAATATATGTATATCTATAGCTAATTTATATCTACATCCATATCTATCTAGCTGTATCTTTATCTCTATACTTACATCTATCTCTATCTCCATATCTCCAAATATCTATATCTAACCTATATCTATCTCTATCTACATCTATGTCTATCTCTGCTTATATCTATATCTATATTATCTACATCTGTATCTCTATACCTATGTCTATCTATAGCTCTATCTATATCAAACTATCTCTACATCTATCCATATATATCTATATATCTACGTCTATAGTTATAATGTACATCTATATCTATCTACTGCATCTATATATATCTACTGCACCTATACATCTATCTACATCTCCATTGGCATATATCTACACCTATATTAAGGGTGTCCATAAAAGGCTTAATAAATTTTTAAGTTTTAATAGCTTAAAACTGTCCAGAGACTTCTGGAAAACACTGTGTATTCTTCAGTGATTATGATTGTAGGATGTCTCAGGTCAAAGTGCTAGAATTGGAAATGACCTTCAAAGTCACCCACCCCCACCAGAAGGAGTAAAGTGACTTGCCCACAGTCATAAGGCAGTAAATGTCAATTAGAAACAATCCAGGTTCCCTGAATCCAAGTCGAGCATCCTTTCCACCTGGGTAAACCACTGGCAGGGATTGACTGAGCTCCTTCCATCTTTTTCATTCACCCTTTATACCTATCATTTTACCTTGAGGAAGCAATCAAAGCAGCAAATTAAGTTTTGTGATTAAACTACAGGCCCAGCATACATTGTTGAATCAGCAAGGGCCTTGTGCCTAATGAATGTTCAAAAAATATTAATGCATTGGTTGACTAGAAATGAGAGCTGACTTTTGGCTTGGGGGACCTTAAGGCAGGCCATTTGATGGCAGCAGCCAAGAGCGTCATGGCCTGGGAGTCGAATCCTGTGCTTGAGATGTATTCAATCAAGCCAACAAATGAACTTGCCTGTGTTTGTTAGAGTCTTGTACTTTACAAATTAGGGTTCTGTTGCTCTTCCTTAATACCATTTAGCTTGCCCTTAGCCAATCATATTATGCTGGTCCTTCACTGGTCTCTCAAGAAGATTTTTCTTTGACTTTAAACATTCTGGTAAGGAACCAAAATATCCAAGATTCTGATTATGTGGGGTATACACACACGCGCGCGCGCACACACACACACACACACACACACACACACAATTATTCTGCTTGTATTAGCACAGCTATTGAAAAGTGACACATTGCCAGTTCATATTCTCATAAAGATGATGAGACATCTCAAACCAGCAATTTGGCTAAAAAAACAAATCTGCTAGACTCCAAGTAAATTTGTTCCTTTTCTCTCCCTTCCCTTTCTCAAAAAATGTTAAAATGCAGCCATGTTGGCCACTGAATTTCAAATGCCCTGAAGTCCCATTTCCTTTTCTATATTGAGACTGAACGCAAGGTTGAATTTTAAGGGCATACTTCTTGTCCTTTTTTCACCCGATTAACCTTGAAACCATATTTTTTCAATTATTCTTTCAAGGTTTGGTCTGTCTATCCGATTACCCCATAACTTGTAATTATTCTTTGCTGCTCTGGTTTAGACACTGGCCATTATACCAACATTACTAGATGTGTCGTATCAAGATAGGTTAAGTCAAAGGTAAAATGTATTTGAAAGAGGCCAAATCCAGGAATCTGGTTTTGTTCTAACACTCTTCAGGTCCAGAAAAGTGGAGCAAAAGTACCAAAGTTGCCCTATCATTTTTGTTGTTCAGTCTTTTTTCAGTCGTGTCTGAATCTTTGTGACCCTATATGGGGATTTCTTGGCAAAGATACTAGAGCGGTTTGCCATTTCCTTCTCCAGCTCATTTTACAGGTGAGGAAACTGAGGCAAACAGGGATAAGTGAATTACCCAGGGTCATACAGCTAATATGTGTCTGAGGCCAGATTTGAACTCAGGAAGATGTATTCCTGACTCCAGGCCCTGCAACTCTATCCACTGAGCCACCTAGCTGTCCTGCCCTCTCTTAGTCCCAAGAAATCAAAGCACCTGATTAGAATGAAGGACTTTAGTGCTTAGATTAGATGACTTTAAAGAAGAGCTTAGTGAAATATTGACTGTCACTTTGGAGGCCATTGAGAGTGAAGTCAAAAGATATATTTTTAAAGCAGTCTTATAGTTCCGCTGG
Source organism: Trichosurus vulpecula (assembly GCF_011100635.1). Classification (NCBI taxonomy): domain Eukaryota; kingdom Metazoa; phylum Chordata; class Mammalia; order Diprotodontia; family Phalangeridae; genus Trichosurus; species Trichosurus vulpecula. Next base: position 302,571,310 of record NC_050576.1, on the reverse strand, counting down.
AAATGAATGACAATGGTTGAAGTCATAGGAGTTCTCTAATCTCTGATGTCTTGAGGAATAAGTGATTGGCTGGCTGTGCATTGCAGAAGAGTCTGGAAATGATAGAGAGTCAGCAGCTAGATCAGAGAAAAGAGAGTAGTAAAAGCCAAGGTGTGGAGTGACAAAATTATGTACTGGAGACTGTTGTTTCTCCTTGAGATAATGTAGGCTCCTAAATAGAAATAGTCCTAAAAGGGCAATAAAATGCCTTGACAGTCTGATGGATGGGGGCATTAAAATTTTTTTTGACATAAAGAATGGGATCCTGTAAAAGCATTTCCTAACTAGGAAAATGATTATCACAATATAGGCTGACTGAAAGTATTTGTGCCATTTAATATAGAGTGCCTGCTGTCCTTCCAATACGCATGTTTGCATTAAAATATTGTTGGGTGTAGACAGTTTTTCCTTGGCGACAGCAGCATTCATATTTCATTTTCAACCTTTTTTGAATTTTTCTGTGTGTCTGGAGGACTCACTTTATTTCTGAGGTTTTATGACATTTCTCTTCACTAGCGATAAGTTTGCTGTTCCTCTCCCCGTCCCCCTTAGGAGGAGAACTCTGTTTCTGCGGTAGCTGAGTGTGTGTTCTGTGTTACTGTCCCTGAGATGTGGCGAATAGTGGGGGAAAAGACTGGTTTATTGGAAAGCCTATAGCAGTTACATTGCTACCATCAATAATGGTAGTTATGGTTATATAGCACATCTCCCTGAGGAGTTCAAAGCACTTTGTAGATGATGTCTCATTGATCCTCCTAACATGAGTGCAATGGTGATCTGGGAGCAAGCATTATCATTATCAGTTTTAGAGATGAAGAAACTGAAGCCTGACGAGGGGGGGACGCTTTCATAGTAGAACAGGTAACAGGAGACAGGTCTTATGATTTCTAAGACAAGGAGAGTGCAAATCTCTTAACATAATGTGTCATACCCTAGATTAGAATTTCTTTTTTTTTTAAATTTAATATATTTAGTTTTCAGCATTGATTTTCACAAGAGTTTGAATTACAAATTTTCTCCCCATTTCTACCCTCCCCCCACTCCAAGATGGCATATGTTCTGGTTGCCCTGTTCCCCAGTCAGCCCTCCCTTCTGTCACCCCACTCCCCTCCCATCACCATTTCCCTTTCTTTCTTGTAGGGCAAGATAAATTTCTATGCCCCATTGCCTGTGTATCTTATTTTCTAGATGCATGCAAAAACTTTTTTTTGTTGTTTTTGAACATCTGTTTTTAAAACTTTGAGTTTCAAATTCTCTCCCCTCTTCCCTTCCCACCCACCCTCCCTAAGAAGTCAAGCAATTCAACATAGGCCACATGTGCATCATTATGTATAACCCTTCCACAATACTCATGTTGTGAAAGACTCACTATATTTTGCTCCTTCCCAACCCATCCCCCTTTATTCAATTTTCTCTCTTGACCCTGTCCCCTTTTTAAGTGTTTGTTTTTGATTACCTCCACCCCCATCTGCCCTCCCTTCTATCATCCCCCCTTTTTTTATCTTCTTCTTCCTCCTTTTTTCCTGTGGGGTAAGATACCCAATTGAGTATCTATGGTATTCCCTCCTCAGGTCAAATCTGATGAGAGCAAGATTCGCTCATTCCCCCTCACCTGACTTCTCTTCCCTTCCTACAGAACTGCTTCCTCTTGCCACCTTTATGCGAGATAATCCACCCCATTCTATCTCTCCCTATCTCCCTCTCTCAATATATTCCTCTCTCATCCCTTAATTTGATTTTATTTCTTTTAGATATCTTCTCTTCATCTTCAACTCACCCTGTGCCTGCTCTCTCTCTCTATATATATATACACACACACATACATATATATGCATACACACTCACATATACATATATATGTATATGAATATTCCCTTCAGCTGCCCTAATACTGAGGTCTCATGAATCTTACACATCATCTTTCCATGTAGGAATGTAAACAAAACTGTGCAACTTTAGTAGGTCCCTTGTAATTTCTGTTTCTTGATTATCTTTTCATGCTTCTCTTGATTCTTGTGTTTGAAAGTCAAATTTTCTATTCAGCTCTGGTCTTTTCACTGAGAAAGCTTGAAAGTCCTCTATTTTATTGAAAGTCCATATTTTGCCTTGGATAGATTAGAATTTCTTAAGGAGTGTTTCTGGCAAGGGTACGTCAAAGGCTTTGCTGGTATATGAAGACTAGAAGAAAAATTTAAGAGTGGCTTAAGATTTGTCTCCTCAAGTCCAAATATCCCCCAAATAATCATGTAAGCTTATCTTGTTCTCTTTGTGTAGTAGACAGATTTTTTGGACTTGATCTTAGGAAGGCCTGGATTTGAACCGTGACTCTGACAGTTGTTGGCTGTGTGGCCACGGAAGAGGAATTTATACCCTTTGAGTCTCAGTTTTCTCATTTGTAAAACAGGGGTAATAACAACTACAATAATAATGACTCCCACAGGATTCATTCTACAACCAGAATGAGATAATATATTGTATTATATGCCCGCAATACCTCTATGAGCTCCAGAGTGAACCAGGTTTAAGGCTTGCTTTTTGAGAAAGAAATCTAGGCAGTAAACCCAAAGTTAAGGAGGCAGCCTTTCAGCCATCGAAATGGAGCACAGAGAGGAGGGGGAGGCAGAGGCAGAGGCAGGGGTAGAGGCAGGGGCAGGGGCAGGGGCAGAGGCAGAGGCAGGGGCAGGGGCAGGGGCAGGGGCAGGGGCAGAGGCAGGGGCAGGGGCAGACGCAGGGGCAGACGCAGGGGCAGGGGCAGGGGCAGGGGCAGAGGCAGGGGCAGGGGCAGGGGCAGGGGCAGGGGCAGGGGCAGAGGCAGGGGCAGGGGCAGGGGCAGAGGCAGGGGCAGGGGCAGGGGCAGGGGCAGGGGCAGAGGCAGGGGCAGGGGCAGGGGCAGGGGCAGGGGCAGGGGCAGAGGCAGGGGCAGGGGCAGGGGCAGGGGCAGAGGCAGGGGCAGAAGCAGGGGCAGGGGCAGGGGCAGGGGCAGAGGCAGAGGCAGGGGCAGGGGCAGGGGCTACTCACAGGTTGTGTTTGTCCTTCATTCTCAAAGAGGACCATGACATCAGGGAAATGATGACATGACTTGCAGTTGACTTTGATCTGAGTGAGGGAGGGCTGTGCAAGGTCACCAGCATCACTTTCTCCTTCAGAGCCATCAGGGTCCAGTGGCCTGATGTTCACCAGGACAACCCGGAGATGGCCCAGGATGCATAGCAAGACGCTGGCCCTTTCCAATTCACTCTGGAGCTCATAGATTGGACAATAGGTCCCTGCCCTCCTAGCACAGAATGAATGTAAATAGCAAATAGTAACTGTTTCTCTTTTGGCCACGTACCCTGGCCAAACCCAGCTTGATTTTTTTCTCTTTTTTTCTAATTAAAGGGGCCATCCGTTGATGAACTTCTTAAAGAGGTCTATTCACTGAATGGGCATTACCTCACTCAAAGTGAGAACCTGAAAAGACCTTAGCCTGAAAGGGCCAGGGTCTCCCAATGCATCCTGGGCCATCTCCAGTCATCCTAGTGAATATCAGGCCACTGGACCCAGATGGCCCTGGAGGAGAAAGTGAGGCTGGTGACCTTGTGCAGCCCTCTCTCACTCGAATCAAAGTCAACTGCAAGTCATGTCATCATTTCCCTGATGTCATGGTCCTCTTTGAGAACGAAGGACAAACACAACAACAGGAGCTTAATACATATGTTATATATGCATAAAGTAATCTGCTTAAGTCTACTCTAAGACTTTTGGGAAACCATATATATGTATATATGTATACACACACACATTAATCATTTGCAAACTCTAAAGCATCAAATGTCAGTTGCTATTATTCTACGCTCTGTGCTTCTCTCATACATTTCTATTCCAGTTTACAGTCCAGTTAGCTGTGAATACATCTGATAAAGAAGGGAACCCTATTCATCTCTGTGTTTATACAACCCCTGCAGTAGTGCCTTCAATATAGATAGATAATAGAAAATAAGAATGTACTACTATGTGTTGGACACTATGCTAAGTGCTTCTCATTTGATCCTCAAACAACAACCCTGGGAGGTAGGTGCTATTCTCATGCCCATTTTGTGGAATGTAGAACTTAATAAGCGCTTGTTGAATGAATGAACAGATACAAGTTTAGAACTTAGTAAATGCTTGTTGAATGAATGAACAAATAAGTCCAGCATTAAGGAACTACTAGGCTGGGCATACTGGGGAGGGGCACTCTGCCTCCTCCCTGTCATATCCCGGCATGCAGTTTGGTCTGGGTTCAGTCTTGTGGTAGCCTGTCTTTAAATAGAGGGATTCAGCTCACTTTTTGTCACATTCTTTTACTACTTACATTCTTGGGCACACCAGGGAAAAACTTCTTAGGTTTTAGGTTATAGCTTCTATCTGGGTCCCCTCAAAGTGAGGAGTAACACATTCTATGTACAATGTAAATCAGGTATGGGGCAGGTAATTTATTCCTACTCACAAAAAGAATGAATGCATTAATGGAATGGATTGAACAATATTCATTAGTCGATAACTACTGCTACAGTATGCTGAGAAGATATTTAACCTCATTGGAACATAAAGTAGTTTGCAGTACTGCTAATTAGGCATTTTACATTTCGCGCCTGCTGGGCTGTTGGTAAAATGGCCAGGCTTGATCAGCTCCTCTTCTTGTTGGTGGTCATTCTCTTCAAAAGTGCTGAAGTAGTTCCTGGTACACCCTCTTTCCTTGCCCCCATTCCCCAATCAGGGTTGATCTCCATTGGGACCTAGAGACTTCTTGAACCCACAGGGTCTATTCCAAACCCATACATGTCCACTTTGGGATATTAATTCACCTAAAAGACAAAAACAAAAAAGGCAAAGGCAGCCCAGGGCACCTTGCACTTGCTGCCAAGTGGGTGAAGTAACTATGATATTTCAAAAGAGAAGGATCCATCCTTCCCCATCTCTCTCTCTCTCTCTCTCTCTCTCTCTCTCTCTCGTCACAGGATTTCACCTTGAATGTTGCAGCCAAGAAAGCATCAGCCAAGAGCTGGTTCTTCTTCTAAATGCTACAATACCCGGCTCTTCTGCAACTGGAATGGGATGGGGGATGACCCAGGAGACATTCAGGCAAGGCTTAACCTGCCATACCAATATGCCAAGTCCTTTCTGCAGCAGCTCATCAGATGGCCAGAAACAGGTAGCAAGTTTGTCATTTCCAGTGTGAATCATATGCAATCATGCATATCATTGGCCAGAAGCAGGGAGAGAATATACAGGCAGACCCTGTGGACCCTATTGCCCATAAGGCTTTCTTGGCAAAGATAGTGGAGTGGTTTGCCATTTCCTTCTTCAGTGGATAAGGCAAACAGAGGTTAAGGTGACTTGCCCAGGGTCACACAGCTTGTAAGTGTCTGAACTTAGATCTTGACTCCATGCCCAGGGCTCTATCCACTGGGGCCTCACTACATAAAATTCAATTATGGTTCTTCCATGAGGCCTTTCCCAAGGCACTGTAGATCTGTAGATCTCTCCCCTCCCTACCTAGAACACATAAACCTAACACGTAAAATTTAGTTAAAATGAACAAGGTCCTGGGTGGGAGAGGGAGGAGGAGATAGACTTAAAAAATGAACTGGGGTAGGTGATGGAGTGTGCACATCTTTTATACCAGGGACCCAGCCCTAGTCCTATGTACACAGATTGTGTGTCTATGAGCCTCAGGCCTTTTTTTTTAAGCACCAGCTGGTTCTACTTCCTTCTCCCCTCACTGCAACAAGAGCCCTTCAGCCATCTGGGATTCCTTAGAGGCTCGGGGCAATAGCTTTGGTTTTCCACACTCTAGGGATGGTTCTGCTACTCCAAACTATAAATAAAAATCTCAGAAGAGGCTCCTCTGCTCGTTGTTAATAGCAAAATCAATAGATTTCCAGCATCCTTACAGAACAAGTGCCCTAAATAGCTGAGATGGGCAAGGATAAAGGGTGGAATGAGGGGAACCTGACTGATTCTCTACCCTTCACTTGCTTTGCACAGAGCCTGGCACATAGTAAACACTTAGTAAACATTTGTTACCTGCTTGCCTTGTCCTCCTTAATCCATAGCAAGCAGAATATAACGCATTTAGTAAATCACAAGGGTTGGTATTTCCTTACTAAAGAGAAGAATGCAGCAGTTACTGATTCACATCTCTAGAGTGCAGTGATTTTTCAGAGGGCATCTCTCTCCTAATAACCCAGTGAGGTAGGATGTACAAATATTTGTTATCCAGATTTCACAGGTGCTGAAATTTTAAGTGATGTACCTGGGGTCCAATAGCTAGTAAGGACCTGAGAGGGGCCTAGGATTCCTTTCTCCACATCCAAGGCTCTTCCAATTATGCTGAGTTCTTAAGATTTGTCCAAGGCATAGGTTCCCAAACTTATCTGGCCTACTGTTCCCTTCAAAAAAAATTACTCAATGCCTCCCCTGCCAGCAAAACCTACTTTATTTAACCCTTTAACGTTTTTTTAAAAAATTATATCATTTCAAAAATATAATTTTTTAAAAAAACTGACACATCTTAAATTGAATAATTTATTACAAATTTGTGGTTTTCTTCCTGCATTTAAATTTTGACGATGCAATATTGCATCATGTGTAGTATCATATTGTAAGTAAGTCATTACACGAATATGTTCCTATTGATGCATGCTAGACTTCCTGACAATGTGTCTGTCAACACTTGCTTGTTAAGACCTGTCAGAGGACTTGACCACTGCTGGGTTATAACTTGCATTTCATATGTTTATTTAGAAAATAATGTAATCCCTATAACTTTACATAACAGATGAAACACATATGAATGATTTTTCAAAATTTTCTTCTCTTCTCTTCTTTCTTTATGCTTCCACCACCACCTTATTTTTATTCAATGCCCCCCACTTGCCCTGGAGGCTACTACCACCCTCCTGGATCGTTCCAGCGCCCCCCAGGGGGCAGTATTGCCCATTTGGGAATCTGTGGTCCAAGGCATCAAAATCATCCAAATAAAAACATCAGCATTGAGAAAGCCTCAGGAAGCCCCCAGAGCTGCACAAAGCACTACCTTTCGATTCAATAAGCATTTGAATTTAAATTTTACCCAAATGTGTTCCTCAGTGAGGGTACCTGAGAAGAAAGATACTGGGGATGGAAGGGAAAAGCAGGCACAGTGCCTCGCTAACCATTTGCAGCTTCTTTAACTTTTGCTAAAACAGAGCCTGATTTGGCCAGTTTTTTAAAATCTAGTTTCTGGCTCTTAAGGCCTAAGAAAGGGAAATTCAGCTTTGGAAGCTTCCCAGTTAATTGCTGCTGAGTTAAGTGTTTTTTGTTCAACCACCTTCGTGCTGACACACAATTTAGGAAATCAATCAGGGTGAGGTGGAAGAAAAATATGAGTCTAAAATGCTCCTGGCTAATTACTGAATGCAGGCCAGTAGTGCCCGAGGGGTACTGAGCATGGAGGCCTGTAGCCCAGCTCCACAGGGAAAAGCTGGTGCCACCCAGGAGCTCAGTGGGGAGGGAAGGAGCAGATGGATAGGGAGGGAGGGGGCCTTCATTTGTTTAGATCAAGGTGTTTCCTGTACAGTCCCCCCTTCCACCTCCCCCAGTTCAAAGATATTTTATCCAGAGACTTTACCTGCCAAATAATAGAATGTTGACACAGCATTGGAGAAACCGCAGTTTTAGAAAGAGTGGAAGAGACTGATGCTGTTTTTAAGTCCCTGGAGGATCCAGTCTCAGGAGATAATCCCTATCTAGGTGACTAGCCCTATGCAAGACTGAGAATCGGGCACATTTAGTCTCCTAGGGGAGGCTGTTGATAGATAGAGCACAGGGCTTGGGGTCAGGAAGACATGAGTTCAAATCTGGCCCCAGAGGCATACTAGCTATGTGACCCTAGGCAAGTCACATAAACCTGTTTGCCTCAGTTTCCTCATCGATAGAATGGGGATAATTCCAGGGTTGTTGTGAGGGTCGAATGAGGTGATAACTGTAAAGCGCTTAGCACAGTGTCTGGTATACAATAAGTACTATATAAATGTTACCTATTTTTATCGTTTTATTCCACACTCACAGGACATTGGAAAGATCATTCATCCTGTGCATTCCTATCCCGCCTCCGACATTTACTTACTACCCGTGTGACCCTTGGATACTTTGCTTCATTTCCCTAGGCCTCCATTTCTTCCCATGTAAGAAGAGCGCTTTGGGCCAGATGGTTCCTAAGGTCTGTTTTGGCTCTATTTCTATTACCCATGGATCATGTGTCCCTTTTTCTGTACATCTCCTTCCTCCTGGTATGAGTTCCATTTCACTAGCAAAACCCGGTTTTAGAAAAAGACCCGTTAGCCTTGAATAAACATTTATTGATTTCCTACTTTGGTCCATGCACTGTGCTTGGTGCCAGGAATGTGAAGATGAAACCAAAATGCTCCCTGCCTTCAAAAAGCCTGGATTCATTCTACTGAATGGTGTAGCATTCAAAGAGAGGAGATACTGTGAGGAGAGGTTGGTGCGGTACTGTGGAAAGAACACTGGATTTTGAGGCAGAGGACCTGGTTTAAAATCTCACCTCTCTGTTCCTTACTAAATGTGAGACCTTAGGCAAGTCACTTAATAACTCTAGTGTCCAGTTTTCTTAGCTGCAAAATAAGGGGTTTGGAATTGACAGCCTCCAAAGCCCTTTCTGGCTCTATGTAATGATAATCAGGGCAGGACTTTTCGCTGCCAAGTGCCTTTGATGAGTCTGGCCTTTGTTTGAATGAGGCAGGTAAAGTGGGATCTTTTGTCTTGGATTGCTTCTCAGCACAGGTAGTAGAGAGTCATTGATTTGTATATGATATGGTGCTTTCCCACGCTCTGATTTCTCACACCCTAAATGGTGAGCCTCGAACCCTCAGGGTCCTGAACAGGGTATATTACTGGAAGATTAGCATTTTACTTTTGTGGGGTACACTCGTTGAAAGAGTGTGGGTAACAAGACTATGGGCAAGCCATTGAAATAGCCCCCCTGGTTTTGAAACCCTGATTTTGATGCGTCTCTGGTAAGTATGCATTGCTATGGACAAACTGGTTCGTGTTACTTGCTCTGTTTATAATGTATGCTTATAACTTCTGTTTGTATTTGCCCTGAAGTTCAAGGAGCTGATCTTTTCCCCCTGAACTAAGTGAATGATATATGTATGTAAGTGGGATGGTGAAGCCCTTTCATGGAATTTGGATCTCGGCCTTTCTGTGAGTTGGGTGGGATGAATGGGGATGGGGATTTTTCAGCGTGACTCAGGGCTTCTGATTGTCAGCTAGGTCTAAGTTTCAAATCACCTGACCTGTAGGAATCTGAAACTTAGAGCAGCCTGAATCCTCCCAGCATGAACCTGGCCAAATAAGTATAAAAGTGTTTTTAAGAGTTTGGCATTGGCTAAATTGTACCTGGGGTAGTAGATTTCCATGTTTAGACTGTAAGTCTGAACTCCACGAATGAGAGTAAAAGGTCAGTAGTGGGGTGGGTATTGTTTGCATTAGGGTATAAAACTAAGTTCTGCCCTCTGGGCGCCGCCTCTCCCTACAGATTATCTATCCGGTTTGGAGACTGCCCTTTCCCATGGGATGGTAATAAAATCCATTTCTACTTTCTACTTGAGAAGCCTCTGAGTTTAATTCTGGGTGAAGTTGCTGTCCCACATGTATGTTTTGAGATTGTTAACCCCTTAAAGTTGCTTTCCTTAGAAAAGCAGATCAAAGAACCTGTGTTGGCAGCCCGGCTGTGTGCTGGTCTTGTTGGGTCTTCCACCCCCGCAGTAGCTGCTAGCAACATTGTTGTTACACTCTATATGCCCATGATGCCTCGTAATTGAGGGAGGGGAGAGGGGGTTAATTGGGAAAGGCTTCACTGAGAAAGTGCTACTGAAGCTGAGCTCAGAGATGGGAAGGGAGTACATTCCAGACATGGGACTAACTAGTCAGTCAACAAATACTTAGTGCTTCCTATGTGTCATGCATTGTGTTAGGGGCCAAGGAAGAAAAGATACGCAAAAACAGTCCCTGGCTGCAAGGGTCTTATATTCCAATGGGGGAAAACCTGTAAATAAATACTTACATAAAAAGATGCATACCTTGTGGGTGCAAGAAAAGGCTTTAGCAACTGGGCTGACTCCTGAAGAAGGTGGTATTATTTAATATGAGCCTTGAAGAAAGCCAGAGATGCTACGGGATGAAGGTGAGGAGGGACACATTCCAGGCATGGAGGCAGCCCCCACAAAAGTACAGAGAATGACTGTGGAGTGCTGTGTTTGAGTAATAGCAGGTAGGTCAATATGGCTGAACCATAGAGTGAAGGGAGGGGAATAAAGGATAAAAAGACTTGAAAAGCTCAGAAAGGGCCAAATTATGAAGAACTCTAAATGTCAAACGTTTTATCGTTGTTCAGTTGTGGCCAGCTCTTCGTGACCCTTTTGGGGTATTCTTAGCAGACATACTGGAGTGGTTTGTTGTTTCCTTCTCCAGCTCATTTTGCAGACGAGGAAACTGAAGCAAACAGGGTTAAGTGGTTTGCCCAGGGTCACACAGCTAGGAAGTGTCTGAGGCCAGATTTGAACTTATGGAGATGAGTCTTCCTGACTCTAGAGCTGCTGCTCTATACACTGTGCCACTTAGCTGCCAATGTCTAACATAGGGGTTTATATTTGATCCTTGAGGTAATAGGGAGCCATGGATCTCATTAACCTGGGGAAGAAGGGAAGTGGTGACATGATCAGACCTATCCTTTAGGAAAATTACCTTGGCAGAGGAGTGGATAGGAATGGGGATAGACTTGAGACAAGTTCACTAATTAGAAGGCTATGCAATAGACCAGACAAAAGGGGATGAAGGCTTTAATGAGAGTGGCAATTATGTGAGGTGAGAGGAGATGTATATGAGAGATGCTGTGTGGCGGGTGAAAGGTGAAATGAATGTGGAAATACATTTTCGATCTTTTGAGCATATAGAGCATGATAATTGCCCAACAAATTGGGACCAGGCCCCTTCCTCAGATTAGGCTGGATCCCGAATACAGGGGGAGACAGATTTTATACATTAAAAACAATTGATGGAATAAAGCCAATTTTGTAAAAGGAAATAATACAACATTAGGTAATCTGATTTCTAAATGGATGAAAGGTTAGAGGCCTTCCAAGTTGGGAGAAGAAGAGAGAATAGGTGCAATTTCCTGAACCCAGAACAGGAGGTGTCCCACTACCCAAAGTGTCTGTAAACAATCAGAGGAACCTGGAAACAGTAACTGAATGACTAGGAGAGGCCTATTTTCACTTCCGTAAACCTTCATTTTAGGGGCACAGTTTTTTTTGTTTGTTTTAAAGAGGTGACTATGCATGGATTTGAATTGACCATAAAACTGTTTCTAGCATGTGATCTAAATATTCATAGGCCACATAACTTCCCCAGAATCCTCTCGCGTTTAAAGTAACTCTATGCAGGTTGGAATCTAGAGGACTACAGGTCAGAGTGAACTACAAAAAAGTTCAGAAACAAGGGGTTGCTTGAGATGTGGATCTGTTCGAGTTTCTGGTCAGCAGAACTTAGGTCCTTGGTTAAGGGTGTTTAAGGAGCAGGTAGAGGTGGTCTAGTTTTCCAGCCATGCAGGGCTAGGTTCAAATAATACAATAAAGTTTTTTCTCAATGTCCATAATTGAATAAAGTAGAAATAGTAATACTGGGCAATGTATTGCATTTGTGGGGTAAGTGAGAGTGAGGAGTTGAAGATGACACTAAGATTGTGAGCCTGGTTGACTGGGTGGATGGTGCTCTTCTGGACAATAATCAAGTTCGGAAGAGGAAAGGGTTCATGGGAAAAGATGATAAGTTCTGTTTTGAACATGTTGAGTTTTGAGATGCCTACAGGGCATCCAGTTTGGGGTGTGTAAAGGCAGTTTTGTACGACTGTAGCTCAGGGGAAAAGCTAGGGTGGCATATGTAGATCTGAGAATAATCTGCATGGCGATGATAATTAAATTGATAGCAGTTGACAAGATCATCAAGTGAGTCAGGATAGAGTGAAAAGAGAAGGCCCAGGACAGAGCCTTGGGAGATCCTTGTGGTTTGTGTACAAGGCAAGGATGAAGACCCATCATGGAAGATGAGGAGTGACCAGGCAGTTAGGAGGAAAACCATGAGAGAACAGTGTCACAAAACTTTGAGAAGGTGATGAACAATGTCAAATTCTGTAGAAGGTAAGAAGGAGCAAGACAGAAAAGGCCACTAGGTCTGGCAATTAAAGGTCATTGGCAATTTTGGAGAGGGAAGTTTCAGTTGAATACTGATGTTGAAAGACAAATGTGAGGGGAGAGTAATATAAGAAAAGGTTAAAAAAGTAGATAAAGGGTGAAATTTGGAGGACTTTGAAATGTGAATTTACATTTTATCCTAGAGGTAATAGGGAACCCATGAAGGTTTTTGAGTAAGGAATCTACGACTATGACCAGACAGGATCATTGGAAGGTGTCCAGTGGATGTATCAAACATACTGTTAGAGGTTCCCAACATTCTTGGTGCCAGAACCAAATTAAATGCCATTGGGAAATATTACACAAAATAAATAAAAATATAATAGAACATAGATAACATGGTTTTCCAAGTCAGCATGCAGCCCATGGGAATCCTTATGTACAGTGTGATGTCTGTTTGAGTTTGACACCATTGGTGTACAGGATGGACTTAGAACTGAAATCAGAAACACCGATCAGGAATCACTGTGTTTCCTTCTTCAGGAGTAGTCAGATTTTAAGCGGAATCTCTCCATGTAGAGTGACAGGCTCTGCTCTCTTAATATAGCAATTTCAAGCATCCTCCAGCAGGTGATCAGAGGAATCATCCATTAGGTTCCCAAATCACCTCACCCAAGCCTAGCCTGTGTCCCCGCTGCCAACCACACCATACTGGTGGCCTCAGACCACTTGGACCACGAACAAGGCTGACTTTTACTCTGCTTGATAAAAGACAAGCAAGTACAAATCATTTTCCAGGCTTTACGTTTAAAAAAAAGAAAAACCTACCCCCTTAGAGGTTAGAGGGGAAAGCAAAAAGGATGAAGATTTTTCTTCTCTGTCTGGCAGGAATTTTTATGTAGCTTGGAAAAAGAGGTGAAGATCTCTTTCTAAGGCCACCAGAGCCTTGTCAGGCAGCTTCACTGTCTCCCTTTTCTCGATGATGGAGGAGAGATAATTAGCTAAAGATGAGCAGCTTGTTCCTGTCACTATAGCTTGGGTGAAGAGCTTTCAGTTCATTGATCCATAATGCTGCCTTTCAGTTCCAGAAATGTGGTATTCTTTTTTCTTTCCCCAGCACCCTCCAAGAGGAGTAAAAGGCAGCAACGGTTGGCATTTTACTTCTGTGTGAGGATCATTTATCCCAGCTTCCTATTAGGACTTGGCTTTCCTTAGCAGGACACATTTGATTGTTAATGCTTTCTGATAGAATGGAACACAGTCTGTAGAACCGAGTTATGGGAGACAGAACACTTTTCCTGTATATAATCTTCATTTCTGGAATTCCCTTTCTCCCTTCCCACTATTGCATCCTTCAGGGCACAGTGCGAGACTAAATCTCTTTTCAGCTTTGGCATTTTCTGCTTAGTAGATTCCCATTTCCTTCCCTAGCCTTCGCCTTCACTTTGACAGGCTATTATTGCGTTATCTTGTTTCTGTACACCAGCCAGAGGCATATTGGCAACCTGTGTACTTTTTAGGTCTAACAAATAAATAACTAGGACTCTCTAATCACCATCAGGGCACCCAACCAGCACAATGCTACTAGAAGAATAAAATTAGTATCTATCTTCAAGAGAAGGAAGGAGAAAAAGAAAGGCCCAGGAAATCAGCAACCCGTAACTCTAATTTAATACCTGATACATTTCTTTAGCAATCAATGAGACAGACAGTTTGCAAGTACCTTTGGGAAGCTAACATGATGAATGGGATGTATTCTTGTAATGGAACAAATAAAATTTGCATATGGAGGTCATTTTTGTGGGGGACAATAGGCACTGCCATGGGACTATAACCAGCCCACTTGGGTGTGGGTTAAGAATATGGCACAATGAGCTTGGAGGTTGCGAGTGGGCAGCAAGGGAATGATTTCACTTGGAAGCTGACTAAACCTGGAGGGAGACTTGGTTTTCCAAAAGGAGGGTAAGTCTGCAGAGGGAGACGTAAGCATCCAGGAGATTATACTTTGTGCAGAGCTTCCCAAATAGGGAGTCAGCTGCCTCAGGCATCCCAGGGACTATGAGAGGTCAAAGGAGCTGTAAAAAAGGCCCACAATAGCAGGTGCACAATGGCCTGTGCAGATCAGTCTCTAGGTCTGTTCATTTGAAGAGAGTTACTGTCTTTTTGGGGAATGAACTTTCCAAGCTCTGCTCCTCATTCTTCTAATGACCTCACCAAAATATCTTACTAACCACAATGGATGATCCTTGCACAACTGGGGAAACAGACCATTGAAACATAAAGTATTAGAATTCTCCCTCTCCCTCTCCCTCTCCTTCCCCCTCATCTTCTCCCCCCCCCCCCCCCGCATCTCTCTCTCAATTCTTTTCCCCTCCCCTTTCTCTCTTCTTCTGTCTTCTCTTGTCCTTTCCTCTCCTCCTTTGTGTCTGCTTCTGTCTTTGCTTTTCTCTTCTCTTGGTCTCTGCCTCTGTTTGACTGTGTCTGTGTCTCTATCTGGTTGTCTTTGTCTCTGTCTCGTCTCTGTATCTTCATCTCTATCTCTTTCCCTTTATGTGAAGAAATCCTATCTTTTCCTTTGTACCAATCATCAGTATTTTTATTTTTTAAAATACTATTTATTTCTAACACTCATTTAATAAATTATTTTGAGGTCTGAATTCTTTTCCCCCCTCCCTCCCACTCCTCTTCCACCCATTGAGAAGGCAAGAAATGTGATATCAATTATATATGAATTATACATTATATTGTACATGTATGTGCCTCAGTTTATATATGTGTAAATATATAATGAGGCAAATTGAATTGATGAAATAACGCAAAACACATTTCTATATTAGCCATGTCACAAAAAAGAAAGAACAATAAAAAAAATTGAAAAAAGTTATGCTTCAATACGCATTCAGACTCTATCAGTTCTTTCTCTAGAGGATGATGGTAATTTTCATCATAAATCCTTTGGAATTATCTTGGATCATTGTATTGATCAAAATAACTAAGTCATTCACAGTTGATCATCATATACTGTTACTCTTGCTATGTACAGTGTTCTCCGGGTTCTGCTCACTTCACTTTATATTAGTTAATTTATATCTTCCCAGGTTTTTCTGACACAATCCTGCTTGTCATTTCTTATAGCACAATAGTATTCCATAACAATCATATACCACAACTTGTTCAGCCATTCCCGAATTGATGGGCATTCCCTCAGTTTTCAATTTTTTTGCTACCACAAAAGAGCTGCTATAAATATTTTTGTAAATATAGTCCTTTTCCTTTGATCTCTTTGGGATACAGGTCTGGCAGTGGTATTGTTGAGTTAAAGCATATGAACAGTTTTATAACCCTTTGGTTATAGTTCCAAATTGCCCTCTAGAATAGTTGGATCTGTTTACAACTCCATTAACAATGCATTAATGTCTCAATTTTTCCACATCCCCTCTAGCATTTGTCATTTTCCTTTTCTGTTCTATTAGCTGATCTGATAGGTGCGAGGTGGTATCTTAGAGTTGTTTTAATTTGCATTTCTCTAATAAGTAGTGATTTAGAGCATTTTTTCATATGACTATGTATATAGGCCGATAGATAGATAGATAGATAGATAGATAGATAGATAGACTATAGATAATTTCTTCTGAAAACTGCCTGTTCATATGCTTTGACCATTTTCATCAATTGGGGAATGTCTCATATTCCTATAAATTTGATTCAGTTCTCTATATATTTGAGAAGTGAGGCCTTTATCACAGAAACTTGCTGTAAGATTTTCCCCCCAGTTTCCTGCTTTCCTTCTAATCTTGGCTGCATTGGCTTTATTTGTGTAAAACCTTTATAATTTAATGTAATAAAAATCATCCATTTTACTTCCTGCCTATCTCTTATTTGATCTAACAGGTCGATTTTCCATGCTCCCCTAATTCGTTAGTATTTTTAAAAGTTCCCTAGCAATTCAGTTAAAACAGGTTTTTTTGGGTGTCTGAGTATTCACATTTAAAATTGCTCTAAACTTTCGAAAAGGACACTTCCAATGATCACAATTTGAGTGGGGAGGAAATGGCTACTGAAAAAAAAGAACAGTTGGGGGCCAGTAATCCTTTTGACTTGGAGCGCTTGTGAGATTCATTCTTTGATTAACTCCTACCTCAGGTTTGGAAATCCTACCTCTCTTGGGTTGGTCCAAAGTCTTCATTTAAATGGAGGAGTTTCATTCTTAAAACTTTGCTAGTGAAGTGGTGCCATGAATTTTGAGAATTCATGTTTCTTCCTGACTTGGCTGTGGAGTTTCCTATCTTCTTTAGGAAAACAATAATAATAAAGCTGACAGGATTCTAAGGATGTCTCAGTATAGGGGTGCTCATTGAAAGCTAAGTTATAGAATGCAGTGATCTCCAAAGCATGACTGCATGCCATATCTAATACTATCTAATCATTAGGCTATCTCCAACACAGCTACCTCTACCCTTTACTCCTTATAGCCTCCTACGCCCCTACTCCAATCCTTCCTGCAGCTGTCCATTCAGAAGCTTGTTGACATCTGAGTAATAGATATTCTTCATCCTTTTGGTCTTTCTTATGTGGATGGACAGGCCAGACTGCTTTGAATGATTGAGGATCACTGCTAGGAGTCTCAAGGCTTGATAACATCCCTCCAGTACCATCCTCTTTACAAACTGTCTGCTCATTGCCATCCACAAACAGGGATAATGTTATATGGCTAACTGATCATATAGTGGTTTATTCATGTATTCCTCAATCAATGGCATAATATCCTCTCCTCACCCTCTGCCAAAGATAGGATGGTCCCTCTTTGGGTAACTATTTCCTTCCATTCCCAACAGTAGAAGTAAATGGATAATGAGATCACAGATTTAGCACTAATAGAGACCTTAGAAATGATATAACCCAACCTCCTCATTTTACAGATGAAGGTCCAAGAAGGGAAAATAATTTTCCCCAAAATTTTACACAGGGACAGAACCAGAATTTGAACCAAGATCTTCTGACCCAATGGGATTTTTTTTGAAAACAGATTTTTCAATAGCTAAACATATATGATGGTGAGGGGAAAATCCATATTTACAAAGCACATCATTTAGAATTTGGCAATTTACTTTAGAGAGATTCTCCACTTTGCAGAAGGGCAGAATCACAGCCAGGCGATTTTATATGTGAGATGTGATTTGAGTTATAAAAATTCGATTTTCAAATAAGTGAGAGGTAACCTAGAATAAATACCTGGATTTTAGTTCTGGTTCTGCCACTAACTAGAGATTTAACTTGCTTCATTTCAATGGACCTCAGTTTTCTTATCCATAAAATGAGAGTGTTAAACTAGATTGAATCTTCTAATGTCCCTCCTAGTACTAGCATCTTGTGATTTTTGTAACAAAGTAGAGCAAAGATGTAAAACACATCCTCAGAGACATGATCTTATATCTAAATGGGGCCAGTAAGTAAGCTATATTGTTATTCTGATTTGGTATATTGAGAAGTTGATGGAGAGAAACATTTAAGAGCATTGGCCTGAGATCAAATAGTAAATCAATGACCTGTGTGAGAACAGGACTCAAGGGTCCTAGATGGCAGACAACAGTCTTTGAATTCTACTTCCAATTTGAGTAAACCCAAACTACACTTTTTCAGCTTTATCTTCTTTTTTTTTTCAAAAATCTGAATTTTGTTGTTTATTTTGTCACTAGCTAGCTACACCAGTCAATAAAATGTCTTCTGATCTTAAAGAAAAAAAAGAGATCCTTTTGGAGTTGAATTTGAAGTAAAATGACCATTTGTAGATAGCAATTTGTCATTAAAGTATGCTATGCCTTGGGAATAATGGAGGTAGCTACCATTTAATTCCCTAGGAAAATGGCCAGTTGGTGGGCCCAGGATTTGAGGGGCCCAGCATTTGATCTACAATGATAAATTAAATTTTACTCTTAGTAGAAACTCAGTCAAGCTCAAAGTCTTGATAGAGTACTTACTCATCATCTACTGCATTATCTCCTCTCCCACCTTGTGCCTGCAAATGTTTCTGTGTACTGAGTCCTCCCTGTTAAGGGTTAAGAAAGGATTTTCCTTAATGATGGAAGATGAAAGCAATTTCACAGAATCAATTTCAATTTTAGAAGCACCTTGAGAATTACCAGGAGTTTGTAAGTTTTATTGTGTTGAATTAATAGACATTTTTGAAGTCAAGATTCTAGAGCTCAGATCATCATTTTTTTTCCTTCTTCCTGGCTTCACTTCAATGATCATAACAGGGAAAAAACGATCTTTAGTGAAATGTTTGAGCCATATGTTATGCCAATGAGAGGTTCTCATGAAAAATGGGTTTTCCTTAACCACTCAGGCCTGCTCACAGATTAAAGTTCAGGTTCCAGCTTATTGATAAAATTTCTCCTACATGCTTCCTTCTCTTTCTTAAGGAGACAAAGCTACTGTGAATTTTCAATGGGAAATTAAAAGGACAAGAATGACCAGATAGAAAAACTAGAATAACACAGCCATGGTGCTGTCTATCCCAGGAATAGTGTTTGGATATATCAGTTCTTCCCAACTGGAATGCTAGGGAGTAGGCCTGATGGTCAGTCCTTCCACGTTTAGTTGACTTCATACTAACAATATAATACTGTTTCAAGGGATGCAGTATCTTTATGTAAGGGCTTGATATTACTGGTGAGAAAGGAATTAATGCTTTGCTCCTAAGCAGATGAACTCCTTTAGGTCAACAGGGGATCATGTGGT
The DNA here is from genome assembly GCF_011100635.1 of Trichosurus vulpecula. NCBI lineage: Eukaryota > Metazoa > Chordata > Mammalia > Diprotodontia > Phalangeridae > Trichosurus > Trichosurus vulpecula. The sequence goes on along the minus strand of NC_050576.1, from coordinate 302,552,312 downwards.
CTGATGGAAGCTCTTACCTACTAAGTCATTTCTAATACTCTGAAAGAGCTACATTTCCCCTTTCTCCAAAGTCCCAAACCCAGATTATTATGCCAGATGCCATGATGTCAGCAAGAAAGTAAGACTTTGTTGAATCTGAAAACAGCTGACTGAGGTTAGAACATTCAAATCATGTTTCTAGACCTCTAAGAAAAGCCATCTAATCCAATTTTCTCATTTTGTGATGAGGAAGTTAAGGTCCACAGAAAATGTGTGGCTTTTTTAAAGTCACATAGTTCATTAGCAGCAATTAGAAGTTGAAACCAGATCTCCTGACCCCCAATCCAGTGCTCCCTCAATTTAGAGCCTTAGATAAGGGACAAATCAATCATTCAATTCATCAATGAGCTTCAAGTATGCCAGGCACTGTGTGAAGTGTTTGGGATACAAAGAAAGGCACGCGTACACACACACACACACACACACACACACACACACACACACACACACATATGCACACACACACACACACATGCACACACACACACATGCACACACACACATGCATGCACACACACACACACATACACATATGCACACACACACACACACACACACACACACGCAAAACTCAAGAAGCTAACATTTTATTTATAAAATGTATACAAAACAGATAGAAGGTGATGTTCAAGGACAAGGTTCTCTAGATAAATGCTAAAGAATTACCCACAAATCTCGGGTAGGAAAGAACCTTAGAAGGTATATATCATATAAGCCATGGATATATTCTGCTATGGTAGTACTTGCTCAAGAAAGAAGGGGTGGAGCCAAGATGGCAGCTAGAAAGCAGGGACTTGCTTAAGCTCTCCCCCAAATCCCTCCAAACACCTGTAAAAATGTCTCTGAACAAATTCTAGAGCTGCAGAACCTACAAAATAGCAGAGGGAAGCAGGTCTCCAGCCCAGGAGAACCTGGATGGTCTCTTAGAAGGGTTTATTGCATGGTGCTGGGAGGAGAGCTCAGCCCAGCACGGGCCACGCCAGGACATATCAGACCGGGAATTGACCAGGAGCAGGGTTTAGAGCCATGAATCATTGAGCTGTGGAAGTTACCAGATTTCTCAAGTCACAAATGCCAAAGACCACAGAGCAAGTTAGTGGGAAAACTGTTAGATCGGATTAGAGAGTGAACCGGCCCCAGCCCTGGAGGTGGTGGAGGTGGTGAGGCGGTGGCAGCAGCAGCAGCAGCAGCAACAGCAGCAGCAAGTTTCTATGGCTGCTTCCAGAGCTCCAATGTCAGCTGCTTCCAGAGTCCCTGGTTCACACAGTGGGAGGAATCAAGCAGTGGATCAGAGCAGGAGTGCAGGGAGCACTTTGCCCTGCTTGGATCTGAGTTGTAATCCTGGTTGGTGGTTCTTGGGGGAGGAGGAGCACTGCTGTGGCAGAGTTTGCAGTGACAGTGGAGTAGAAATAGCTCTGAAAACAGCAGTGCAATGCCCCTAAAACTTGGGACAAAGTACTCTCTACTCTACAAGCAGTCATACCCTGACAAAAAGCTCAAAGGTCAAGTAGTTGTCTGGGAATGTGGCCAGGCAGCGAAAAAGGATGCAGATCAGACTCAGACTCTGGAATCTTTTTTTGGTGACAAAGAAGATCAGAACATACAGCCAGAAGAAGTCAACAAAGTCAAAGACCTCACATCAAAAGCCTCCAAGAAAAATATGAATTGGGCTCAGGCCATGGAGGAGCTCAAAAAAGGATTTGGAAAAGCAAGTAAGAGAAGTAGAGGAAAAATTGGGAAGAAAAATGAGAGAGATGCAAGAAAACCATGAAAAACAAGTCAATGACTTGCTAAAGGAGACCCAAAAAATACTGAAGAAAATAACACCTTAAAAAATAGACTAACCCAAATGTCAAAAGAGCTCCAAAAAGCCAATGAGGCAGAATTAGCCAAATGGAAAAAGAGGTCCAAAAGACCACTGAAGAAAATACTATCTTAAAAATTAGATTAGAGCAAGTGGAAGCTAGTGACTTTATGAGAAATCAAGATATTATAAAACAGAACCAAAGGAATGAAAAAAATGGAAGACAATGTAAAAAATCTCATTGGAAAAACCACTGACCTGGAGAATAGATGCAGGAGAGACAATTTAAAAATTATTGGACTACCTGAAAGCCATGATCAAAAAAAGAGCCTAACATCATCTTTCAAGAAATTATCAAGGAAAACTGCCCTGATATTCTGAAACCAGAGGGTAAAATACAAATTGAAAGAATCCACTGATAGCCTCTTGAAAAAGATCCCAAAAAGAAAACTCCTAGGAATATTGTCACCAAATTTCAGAGTCTCCAGGTCAAGGAGAAAATCCTGCAAGCAGCCAGAAAGAAACAATTTGAATATTGTGGAAACACAATCAGGATAACACAAGATGTAGCAGCTTCTACATTAAGGGACTGAAGGGCTTGGAATATGGTATTCTAGAGGTCAAAGGAGCTAGGATTAAAACCAAGAATCACCTACCCAGCAAAACTGAGTATCATGCTCCAAGGCAAAATATGGATTTTCAATAAATTAGAGGACTTTCAAGCTTTCTCAATGAGAAGACCAGAGCTGAATAGAAAATTCAACTTTCAAACACAAGAATCAAGAGAAGCATGAAAAGGTAAACAAGAAAGAGAATCATAAGGGACTTACTAAAGTTGAACTGTTTTGTTTACATTCCTACATGGAAAGATGATGTGTGTAATTCATGAGACCTTTCTCAGTATTAGAGTAGTTGAAGGGAATATATACATACATACATACATACATACATATATATATATATATATATATATATATATATATATATATATATAGAGAGAGAGAGAGAGAGAGAGAGAGAGACAGAGAGAGAGAGAGAGAGACAGAGAGAGAGACAGAGAGACAGAGAGACAGAGACAGAGACAGAGGGCACAGGGTGAGTTGAATATGAAGGGTTGATATCTAAAAAAATAAAATTAAAATAAGGGATGAGAGAGGAATATATTGAGAGAGGGAGAAAGGGAGAGATAGAATGGGGTAAATTATGTCACATAAAAGTGGCAAGAAAAAGCAGTTCTGTTGGAAGGGAAGAGGGGGCAGGTGAGGGGGAATGAGTGAATCTTGCTCTCATCGGATTTGACTTGAGGAGGGAATAACATACACACTCAATTGGGTATCTTACCCCACACAAAAGTAGTGGGAAGGGGATAAAAAATGGGGGATGATAGAAGGGAGGGCAGATAGGCAAAGGAGGAAATCAAAAGCAAACACTTTTGAAAAGGGACAGGATCAAGGGAGAAAATTGAATGAAGGGGGACAGGATAGGATGGAGGGAAATATAGTTAGTCTTTCACAACATGAGAATTGTGGAAGTGTTTTACATAATGATATATGTGTGGTCTATATTGAATTGCTTGCCTCTTAGGGAGGGTGGGTGGGGAAGGAAGAGGGGAGAGAATTTGGAACTCAAAGTTTTAAAAGCAGATGCTCCAAAAAAGCTGTTTTTGCATGCAACTGAGAAATAAAATATACAGGGAATGGGGCAGAGAACTCTATCCTGCCCTACAAGAAAGTAAGGGGGAAGGGGTTTGGGGGGGAGTGGGGTGACAGAAGGGAGGGCTGACTGGGGAAAGGGGCAATCAGAATATATGCCTTCTTGGAGTGGGGGGAGGGTTGAAATGGGGAGAAAATTTGTAATTCAAAATCATGTGGAAATCAATGTTGAAAACTAAAATATTAAATAATAAAACAATTGTTAACAGAAAAAAAAGTTCCTCAGGATAAAATAATTGACATGAGTATGTTCTTATGGTGATACTGATGATCACATAATCTTAAAATAATCACTCATGGTCTAGAGTCTTGTCTTGCTTTGTCTATCAGGATGGGAGTTTCCATTAACTAGGTGCTTAGATGAACTCTGAGTGGGCAGAGAAATTGATTTGATGGTGATATTGAGAAAGTTTGAAAATCTTGTGAAGACTATTGTGTTCTTCATTCCACTGGGGCAAGCCTAGCTGATCTTTTGTGGTAGACAGGCTGTTGAGGTATGATCACTTCTCCTTCAGTCACTCGGGAATGCCTTTGCTCCAAATCTCTGGGTGAGCTATTCTCATCTTCATTTACTTTCCTGTTTTGCAAATCCTTACTTCTTTCCCAAATCAAGGTTTCTTCCTTCTTTCCCTCCCCTAGTCCCTTGGCCTCATTCTGCCTACTTGGTTTGTGGCATGCCACTCTGCCCTTCTTATAAGTGTCTGCCTTACCCCAAGACATTGTTTCCAGAGAAGCAAATGGGGTTGACGACCTTTAGCTTTATATATTGAAAAATCATCTTCCTATCCATTGATTGGAGAATGGCTAAACAAGTTGTAGTACATGAATTTAATGCAATGTCACTGTGCTGCTATATGATGAATATGAGGAAACAGAGAAGCCTGGGAAGACTTATATGAACTGATGCAAAGTGAAGTAAGCAGAACCTGTAAAACAGTATACACAATGACAATATATACAACAATATACACAAAACAAATTAAACTGAGTGCTATGAAATTATAACGACCAAGCTTGGCCCCAGCAAAGAGATATGAGAATACACTTCCTGGTCTTTGTAGAGATGGAGTACTATGAGGATGCAACTCTGTACATAATGTCAGACTTGGATGGCATGTTATTTGGAACTGTGCCCCTGCACCCCTTCATTTTCATTCTTTAGTATAAAGGAATGGGAATAAATATTTATATAATGCCTACTATGCACTGTGCTAAGTGCTTTGCAAATATTGTCTTATTTAACTTAATTAAATGATATAAATGAGATGATAGTATAACTCTCTGGAAAGAGAAGGAATACATTGAGGAATGCAGGTGATGTAAAAGCAAAAGTTATTGAAAATTAAAAAGAAAAGGCACATGCCACTTGAGCATGGTCTGTATGTCTTAGACTAATTGCATACATGGTAATAATCCATTGTTTGCTTAGTCTCTCACTTTTAGCTCTTTGAGCCTATCTACAGCCCTAGAGGACAACAAACTTCTCCTCTTGACTGACTCCACCCACGACCATGGGTACTTTCTATACACTCCCGATACTCCCAGGTGGGAAAAACAATAGATAATATTTTCTTTGTAAGATGGCATGAAATAATTCTACTAGTTAGGAGGTTTACTTGAAAGGATAGTGCCCTTTCCTAAGCTATATCCCTTCCTTTGTAAACCTTAAACTGCTTTATAAGTGAGTTTTAATTATTAATATTATTTCTCCAATAGAAAGGACACACATTCTTTACATAATTATAATATAAATATCATATAACATTATAACACATGATTATAATATATACTTTACAATATACAATATGATCTAAGACAATTATGTCATATTGTGTATTACATATCTAATGATTATTATTATATGCAGAATGTATTATAATATTCCTATATAATAATAATAGCTAGCATTTGTATAGTTCTTTAAAATTTGCTAGGTGCTTTATGAATATTTTCTTATTTGATCCTTGCTACAGCCCTGGGTATAGGCCTTGGGATTAGGTGCTATTATCATCCCCATTTTACAGATAAATAAATTGATTCAGACAGAGGTTAAGTGACTTGCCCAAGGTCACACAGCTGGTAATTTAAGCAATGCATTGTTTTCATCTCTACACAAGCTAAGCCATGCATACCACAAAGGCACCTGGATTTTTTTTACCCTAATATGTCTTGTTTTATTTTTCATGGAATGAACAGTATAGGAAAGCATATGAAGGCAGCTGGTTTGTATAATGGATAGAGCCCTGGACTTGGAGTCAGTAAGGCCTGAATTTGAATTCTGCCTCAGATAGTGTGTGATTCCAGGCAAGGTGCTTAACCTCTCAGACTCACTTCCCTCATTTGAAAAGAGGATAATAATATCACCTACTTCACAGGGTTGCTGGGAGGCGAATGAAATAATATATGTCAAGTGCTTTGCAAACTTTAAAGTGTTATGTAAATGTTAGCTATTATTATTAAACTCATAGAGAATTCTGTGGTTATGTGTTTTTTCTTCCTTTCCCTCAAGGACATAGAAGTCTCCAAAATGATTTAATTTTTCTAAGCTGGGAGAAGAGAATGAGGTGGGGGAGGGTCCAGACCTCTGATTTTAACCCCTATCAAAGTCCCTCCAAACAGGCAGATTGTCAACTTCTCTGTAATTATAGCTTAAAAAGCTGCAGGGGTAAAACTTGAACCCAGGTTTTCCTGACTCCAAAGTGGCCCTCTTTATCCATTATGTCACATGCTTCTCAAGAATTTAATTCCGAATGCAAATACAGGTATTTTAAAGCACTTTGTTGCCTTTGCCATTTTAGAGTCTTTGATGAGAATCGTTATCAGTCTAGAAGCAGCTCTGAGAAGTAAGAGCTAGATCTTGGTGAATAAAAAGTCTATGGCATTTAGTTTGGTGGAATGACCACTTTACTGGAAGTGGGAGACCCGAGTTCTAGTTCTAGTCACAGTAACCAGCTGGGTGATCTTGAATAAGTTACTTCAGCTTAGTTATGCCATCTGTAAAATGATGCAGCGGGACTAGATCATTTCTCAGGTCCCTTCCAACTCTAAAAAAAAACACACTGGGATCCTATATGGCTGAACTGAATTTAGTAGGATGTGCATTACCTGTATATGATCATATCCTCAGCTTACCCCATTGGTCCATAGGGGCGTTTGCTATGCAAGTCTTTCCTATGCCCTACACTGGGTGGTCTAAGCCTCCGGCTGCTCATTACAACTTTATCCTTACGTGTCCAATCAACTAATTCCACTGCAAAGAGAAAACTTGGACAGATGTGTGACTCACTTGGATGTCAAATTAATTCAGCACGAGCACTATATAATGAATTCCAAACGACTGGGCACTTACCGATTCATTTGAACATGGCACAAAAGAATTTCAAGCAGATTGTTGAATGTGTTTCTAGTTTAGGGTTTCTGTGAGCATTTCATTTCTGGGAAGAGAAAGGGATGATTGGGAAATAGAACCTGCATTTAGAGAACTGCCTTTGTTGATCCCCCGCCAAACAATTTGGAAGGGGATGCTGTGTGAGGGGAAATCACTGTCTTGCCAGCATCTCAAAACTCAGACTTCATTTGGAAACAATGGTATATTGCCTCTAAGTGAGGGGAGACAAGATCAAACTCCTCGCTAACTCTCTAGCTTTTCCCTGAGGGGAAATTGCCAATTTTGGAGTTCAATAAAAATGTTTCTGTATTTATTTTAAAGATGCTTTCTCCTTCCAGACTTAACTTTACATAACAAAAATCCATCCATTTGAATATACATTCAAAACCATTTGCAGAAATTTTTTTAAACATATAGTGACAATTTATCAACTACTCACTCTACATTCCTTTCCAATCCTATTGATCATCCATTCACATGTATATGTGTGTTTGCTCTTAAGAAATGACAGCTGGAGGTATTGTGTATAAAGTTATTCTGGTTCTCTGCAGTTGAAAAAAATCGGATGGGTTAATAGGGATGGTTAGTTAGTGTTTGACTTGTGATAATGGCATGCTTATTTACTTTCAGGTTGAAAAGTCTATGGGAAGCTTTCCAGAGAAGAGAAGAACTCAAGTTTATAATTCAGCATTATAGAGGCATAGGATGATGTGGTGAATAGAGGAAAAACCTGGATTCAAGACTGACCTCTGACACATACTAGCTGGGTGACTCTGGACAAGTCACCCAAACTCTTAGGACTCTGGGCAACTCTCTAAGATTATTAAGAAAGGAAACAAGCATTTTGGGAAAATGCTTACCATGCGTCAGGCACTGTGATGAGGGGTCCTTATAAATATCACTTAATTATATCTTCACTAGGACTCTGGGAGGCATATGCTATAATATATTCCCCAATGAGAATAATAATATCCCCATTCTACAGTTGGAGAAACTGAGGCAGACAGAGTAAGTGATTTGCCCAGGTGTATACAACTAGTAAATGTCTAAAGCAGGATTTGAACTCAGGTCTTCCTGATTCCAATCCCAGCTCGTAACTGCAGAATAGTTTTCAATGAATTGGTAGTAGAATTTCCTCACACCAGTGAAACTACCAGTTTTAACAAAAACAAAAAAAGGATTGTAGAGCCCAATGATCATAACTGAGTCTTTGAAATTATGTGGAAATTAGCCAAACAAATTTCAGATGAGCTTCAATAATCTTACCAAATGCCTTTGTGGTTCTTAGCCTACCATTCATTGTAGAGATAAAAGTTTTCATGATCCTAATTTGTTGAGTGTTAGTCAATATTAAGGTAACATGACTTAACACAAATTAATTGGACTTTATTAAGGTTTGCTTTGTATAGCATGTGAACCATTTTAGACCTTTCTTTGTCTCATATCAATGTACCTTTAGAGGAGGGTAATTGTCGCTCACCACACCATGCGTATGGTCATTCCATGTATCGTTGGTCTCAAGAGTAATTGATGCTTGAAGGTGCAAATCAGAAAGAGACAACATGGGAAATTTTAAAGCATGTCAGTAACGGTGGAGCATTGCTTATCCTTTCTTCTACTGAGGCTCCAAACCTAAATTCTCATCCACCTAGACCATTTAGTCTCTTTTAGGTGCCATTTATTTTCCAATCCCTAGAAACACTGGGATTCCATGACTTTCAACCACTCTGGGTGGAGTATTGGTATTTTTAAAATTTTTTATAAATTTATTTTTTATTTTTAGTTTACAACATTCAGTTCCACCAGTTTTTGGGTTCCAAATTTTCTCTCCCCTCCTCTCCTTCCCCCTCCCCTCCAAGAGGGCATGTACTCCAATGTAGGTTCTACATATACCTTCACACTGAACTTATTTAGATAATAGTCCAGTTGTAAAGAAGAATTATAACTAATGGAATGAATTGTAAGAAAGGAGAAACGAATATTGGTATTTTAAAAAATAGGGGCTTTTGTTTCTGGAAAAAATGTGGGTTCTAAGATCACTAGATCATAGATTTAGAATTGGAGAGGAATTCAGAAGTCATCCAGTCCAACGTCTTCAATTTACAGGCAAGGAAACTGAGGCAGAGATGCTAAATAACTTGTCTAAGTTCAAAGAAGCAGAACATGGCAGAACTGGAGTTTGAACTCCCGTCTTTCTCTGGCTACAGAGCTCTGTGATTTCCTGAAGGCAATTCAGTCTGCTCTCCTCCTTCCATTCAATTCTGGGCCTAACTCATTGTCCATTTATAGTGTTTGTACCCAATTTGTAGGGCAGCTGGTTGGCACAGTGGCTAGAAGTGCTGAGCCTGGAGTCATGAAAATCTGAGTTCAAATCCAGCCTTAGACAGTTACTAGCTGTGTGACCCTGGGCAAGTCAATTAAGCCTGTTTGCCTCAGTTTTCTCATCTGTAAAATGAGCTGGAGAAGAAAATGGCAAATCACTCCAGTGATGAAGAGTCAGACATAACTGAAAATTAAAAAACAACAAAATAACCCAATTTTTTATGTATATATACACACATATACACCTACTATTATATATGTGTATATATGTACTTATATATGTCTATATACACATACATATATGTATATATACATATACACACATGCATATTATACACACACTATATATATATATATATATACACACACATTATATATGTTTATAAACTGATGGATAAACTCTAAAAAATAATCTATGTCACAATTTGGACAATAGATTTTCTTCATCCATTTGATTTTTCCTATGTGGATGGTTAGGCCATAGCTGCTAAAAAGCATTTGGACTGACCATCCCCACAGGATATTTGGATGTGAGAATATGATGATAATATGAATTTTTACCTATTCACATGCTTTATGGTTGATTACAAAGTGCTTTATGATGTGTCAAGTCAACAAGCACTTATTAAGCTCCTACTATGTTCTGGGCATTCATTGTCCTAAGTGCCAGGGAAATAAGAAAGGGAAAAAAAACAGTCTTTGACCTCAAGGTACTCACAGTCTAATGGGGGAGATGATATGCAAATGACTATGTACAAACAAGATATATACAGAATAAACCAGGAACCAGGAAAGGCTTCTTGTGGAAGATAGGTCTTTAAACTGAAATCTGAAGGAAGACAGGAAAACCAGGAGGCAGAGACAAATAGGCAGAGAGTTCTAGGCATGGGGGACAGCTAGTAAAAATGCTCAGTCAGTAGATAGAGTGTCATGTGTGAGGAAAATCAAGGAGGCTGACGTCACTGGATAGTAGAGTATGTGAAGAGGAATAAGGTATAAGAAGACTAGAAAGGTAGGAAAGCAACAGGCTAAAGAGGGCTTTAAAAACCAAACAGATGATTTTTTATTTGATCTTGGAGGTAACAGGGAATACTGGAGTTATTGAATGGCTTTGTGTGTGTGTGTGTGTGTGTGTGTGTGTGTGTATGAAGGAGAGAGAGAGAGAGAGAGAGAGAGAGAGAGAGAGAGAGAGAGAGAGAGAGACAGAGACAGAGAGACAGAGTCAGACTTGTACTTTAGGGAGATTAATTTGACAAAAAGAATGGATTGGAGTGGGGAATAATGTGTCAAGGAGACCACACCTGGCTATTGTAATAGTCCCATCCAGAGAAAGAGACATATGGGAGAGATGTTACAAAGGCAGAAACCATGTAACTTGGCAACTAATTGGATATGGGGGTTAGGAATGAGAAGTCAAGATGACAACTTGGTGTCATCAGCCTGGATGACTGGGAGGATGGTGGTACCCTTGACAGTCACAGAGAAGCTAGGAAGAAGGAACGTTTGTGGGGAGAAAAATCATGGGTCCGGTTTTGTGTAAGTTGAGTTTAAGATGTCTATGAGACGTCTAACAGGCAGTTGGAGATGTGAGGCTGGTGGTAAGGAAAGAGCTTAGGCTTGAATAAATAGATCTGAGAATTATCAGCATAAAGATAATAATTACATCCATGAGAACTGATGAGATCACTAAGCAAAATAGTATAAAGGGAGAAGAGAAGAGGACCCAGGCAGAGCCTTGGGCAACACCCACAGTTAGTGGGCATGAGTTGGATGAGGATCCGGAAAAAGAGATTGAGAAGAAATGGTCAGATCTGTAGGAGGAGAACCAGCAGAGAGTACTTTCAGGAAAACCTAAAGATAAGAGCGTATGGAGGAGTAGACGTTACCCACACTGTCTTATCCTCACATCATTTCTGTGAAGTAGATAGCATTGATATTTTAATCCTTTTTTTTTTTTTTTACAGATGAGGAAACAGAGGTTCTGGACAGTATGTGATTCACCCAATGTCACAAAGCTAGCGAATGGCAGAGCTGAGACTCAAGCCCACCTATTTTGACTCTGTTTAGGATTCTTTTCATTGTGGCAGGTTATCTCTCTGACAGGAAAACAGGTTTTCCTGTTTGTCTTTGAGTTAGAATGTCCCACAGAAGGAAAATTCTGTATTATATGTCTTGGTCCATTTTATGAACTGTAACAAATGTAGGATTCACTCAAGTTTCTCTGCTGATCATTTTCCTATGTTTGTCTTTGTCTCTCTCTGGTTTCCTTCTTTGCTTCCTTCCATATTTACGATGAGTAATCCCCTAGTGAATATTGTCTCAGGTTCTTTTTTAAAACATCACTAAAACCAGGCTGTTAAAGCACATGAATATTGAAACTAACAGAGATATCTCTGATTATACACAATTTTTTTTAAATGAGGGTGGGGAGGAGAGGGGAGAGTAGTCTCTGCATCTGTGCTTTCCATAGTGTTGAGGAATTTCAGGAGTGGAAACTCCATCTGCCAACACAGATTGGTAACTTCTCTCTACTTGTAGCTTTTGAGTTGTTTGGGGCATGCATAGATTCAGTGACTTTCCTCAGGGTACATGGCTGGTATGTGTCAGGGGCAAGATATGAACCCAACCCTCCAATACAGTAGATATGTTCATGAAGAGTTGTGTATAAAAATGAATTCTGGAAAATCAAATAATCTTTTAAATGTGTGAATATAGTTCATTATTTGAAGGAGCTGTGGAAAATTATTTTGAAAAGTGAAGCATCTTTTGTAATACGAATAATAAGTGATTTATCTATTGCTTCTGGTTTTTATTTAATATGTTGAGTTTTCTTAGAGTGGAACAAATGTATCCAGTGCTTCTAATAAAATTAATCATGATTTTTTATTTCTTCAGTGACAAGCATAAGCTTAACTGTTATGTCCTAAAACATCAGATATTAGGACCATGGAATTAGAGCTAAAGCAGACCTTGGGAGTCATCCAGTTCAACTCCATCATTTTGACCTCTCTGGGACTCAGTTTTCTCATTTGTAAAATGAAGTTGTTGGCCTTGATAACCTCTAGGGCCTCTTCCAGTTTGACAAAGTTTGTGATACTGTGAAGTAACTTGCCCAAGTTTTCACAGGCAATAAGGAGCAGAGTAGAGATTCAAACCTAGCACACATATTTATTTACATTATCTATCTATCTATCCATTCATTTATTTGTTTATTTATTTATTTATTTTTACAGAACCATACTGGCTAGGATGCAGAAGGAAAATCATTACAGTGTCTCTACTTCATTTGACAATGTCTTTTGGCTCATTCATTCATTCCTTCAACTAATTTTTCTTGAATGCCTACTACCAGGTTGGGCTAGGAGCTGTGGAGATTTTAAAGATAAATGAGCCCCTTCTTGCCCTCAAGAGGCTTATTGTCTAATAAGGGAGACATCAATGTATACAAGTAATTATATGTCTATGCAGATGATTTCCATATACATACATATATATTTTCCTAGCCATACAGATGATTTTCATATCTATCTCTGTTCATATGTTGATATCTGCCCATTTTGTTGTTCAGTTGTTTCAGTCATGTCTGAGTTTTTGTGACCCCCTTTGGGGTTTTCTTGCAAATGGGTCATGAAGAGTCAGACGTGGCTGAACAACAACAACTGCCATCTAAATCTTCTTGTAATCGGTTCCTTCCTGCCTTTCCAATCTTTTACACTTTATAGGGTAAACTCTGGCAATGTTGACCTATTAGCAGCTCCATGAACAGGGTACTCTATCTCCTCTCTCAGTACCTTGGCACTGACTGTCCCCCATGCTTGGAATGCCCTGCTCTTTCACCTCCACCTCTTAGTTTCTCTGGGTTCCTTAAGACCTAGTTCAAATCCCACCTTCCGCAGGAGGGATTTCCTGGTCCCCTGGCTGGTGACGTCTTCTTCTCTCACATTACTTTTCATCTGCTTAGTGTATATCTTCTCTATGCCTAGTTATTTACATGGCTCCCTGAAGTCAGATGCCATTTTTTCCCTTTCTTATCTTCAGTGCTTAGCATAATGCTTGGCACACAGCAAGCACTTAATAAATATCAGTTGAATGATTATGTGGTAATTTTCATAAGAGTACAAACAACTAATTCTGAGATTCAATGACCAGAGGAGAGATTGCTGCTTATGAGGGAGATTAAAAAGCATTTACTAAGTACCTGTTTTCAAGGCACTGTGCTAGGCTTTGAGTTAGAAAAACAAAAATGAAATAATCCCTGCCCTCAAGGAGTTTACATTCTACTGGGAGAATACAATGTTTACCTGGGGGAATCTAAGGGAAAGTTTTGTGGAGCAAAAGATATTCTGATTGTCATAATTTTTATAACCTCACTTTTTAATTTGATCCCTTAAAGAGGGCAAAATTTGTAGGAAAATGTTCATCGCTACCTGCTACAATTTCTGATGAGCTCCAGGTTTTCTTATTTCTTGAGATGTTAAAAATACTAACATTTCTCCAGTATATACCATGTGTTTCTCTAAGTGCAGTTCAGCAATATATATAGAATTGGCCACTTGAAGATTAGGTGCCTATTTTTTCCTCTTTCTTTCTTTGTTATCCCTGTTCATTGTGATTCCCGCCCCCCCCCCCCCTTTTCTTTGATTCTTCAGTGGTGCACAGGTGTGGAGGTGAGATATTTTCCCCTTTATGTAAACCTTAAAAGACTGTCCTTCACCAGGTTGATGGCAGTCCCGGCTTTGCGCCATTTATCCGAGAATAGGGCTCCTATAAGCCAATGATTAAATTTGAGTAAATGGGATTCTTGTTGCTTTTTCAAGAAATAATTTAATGAATTCATTTGGCACTATCCAGAGATCACATGTTATTTGGTAAGCGTTCCATTATCATTAAGAAGTAACTAATGGGCAATTAATTTAAGGGATTATACACTTAGCTAATTTGATGATTTTTAATTTTGGTTAGATTAAAATATACAGGATCACATAAATCACTATTAGGCTGGCCCTAATAAGCTAAACTCTCAATTTTCTCCTTGTCACTCAGAAATGGAGCAGAGGGTTGGCTCATCATTTACACATATCTATCCCCCTAGGAAGCCTCTCTAGAGCTCTAGACTGGACATAAGGTCCCTGATCTTGCCACTACCCTGCTAATTATTTTCTCCCAGGTGTCTTTTTTTGAGTTTTATCCCGGTGACCCTATTTGACTTTCTTCTACAGTAGAGCATTTGATGTTTCTGACACTCAGTGTCTTCCATGGGAAATTCCTTCTTAGATCTACAAACCAAAAGGATCAAATCTGGAAGAGAACAGTCAAAACCTGAGGAGTTTCTGGTTGGTTTCTGAGTCCAGACCTTGAATTAAGGAAGGTCACACTAGGTAGGGATTCTTAACCTGGAGACAGATTTCAGGGGGTCTGTGAACTTAGATAAGCAAAATATATATTTTTATTTTTGCTAACCTTTAACAGAATTGAACATTTTCAATTACGAATTGAATAAAAACATTATTTTGAGAATGAGTCCACAGACTTCACTACATTGCTAAAGGAGTCCATTGTTAAGGTTAAGAATTCCTGCTCTAGGGAGATCCTGGGAGACTTGGCCAACTTTAGAGACCCTCCTTAGACTCCACTCTCAAGTGTCCCCAGGTGTGGGCTGCTCGCTATAAGGTTTAGTAGTTTTAGCACGGTCTCAGCCTCAGCAAGGGAGACTTGTTATTTGGGTGATTTTTGTTGCTGTGGAATGGTAAATAGTACTTCTCTCCTCAGCATCTCCTCTCTCTGCTGTCTCCTTCCCCTCTGCTTTAAAATATACAGCCCCCTCCCTTCCTTTGCCTGACTCCCTTTTATGTATTCTGTGCTCCTGTCCAACTGTTCCTCAAACTCATCCTGTCCCCGCCCTCCTCTATGCATCTGTTCAAGCCATCCTCACAGCTGAGTTGCACTCCCTTCTTTATCTGCCCCTGTTGAAGCTTTTAAGGCAGAAAAATACTCAACCTGTGGTTTGTAGATAGATTTCATAGAGTCTGTGAACCTGGACCAGAAAAAATTTTATCTTTGTTTCAATGAAGCCTTAACTGTTTCTTTCAGCTGACAGTAATCTTTCCCTCAACAGATTTGTTCTGTTCCTTCATCTGGGACTATCCTTTATCTCTGTGGCATTCAGTTAGAAGTCGATTTGTGAATGTGTCTAACTTCCTTCTTTAGGTTGTAAATCCCGTGACATTAGCAAGTATGTCATTCTTGATCTTTGTATCACCAACCTTATGCATAGTGCCTCACACACAGTAGGTGCTTAATAAGTGTTGAACTGGGACTTTAAAAAGACCTTAGGTTGGCTCTCACTATCATCTTATAGCTTTCCTTCCTTTTATAGTCAAATTTACTTAGGCACTTTCCATACTAAAGTTTAGGGAACCTAGGTAGTTCCATTAATATGAATGGGAGACTTGGAATCAGGAAGATCTGAATTCAAATTCTGCCTCAGACCCTTAGCAGCTGTGTTACCCTGGGTAAGTCTGTTAACCTCTTTCAGCCTGTAAAATGGGGATAATAATAGCACCAGCCTCTCAGGGTTTTTGTGAGAATCAAGTGAGATAAAATTTGCAGTACTATGTAAATGCTAGATTTTATCATTATTATTATTACTATTAATTTACAATAACAACAAATTCAATAATTGGGTCATGTCGACTTTGGAGAAGGTCTTAGAGGTCTTCCCAGGGGTGGTGTGGAGCCAGCCTGGAAAGGCTTGTGAGAGCTGTTTGTTAAATTTTCAGTGTGAGCATTTACACTTCAGAAATTGACAAATGATACAAATCATTTTGATTTATTGTCTTGTTGATCATCTAGATTTAAAAAAAGATGGGAAAATGTGAGTAATGCAGATGCAACCTAAAAGTGTGTCTTGTGCACATTTTCTCCCTGGTTATTGAATATTTATCATAATCTTCCTAGGAATTCCCTGCCTTCCATCTATATTCTTTATTTATTTTATACATAACAGGTTATAGACATGTTGTTTCTTCCACTGGACTGCAAGCTTTTTGGAGACAGGGACATTTTTCTCAGTGCTTTACACTAGTGGTGTCAAACTCAAATAGAAAGTGATCCCTTTCCTATGGGCAATATATTTACTTAGAAAACCAAAAATCAACATTATCTATGTTGTATTTTATTTTTTGTTAAATATTTCCCAATTACATTGGGGAAAAAATTAATGAAAGGAAGCTTAAAAGAGGCGGCAGATGGGGTAGAAGGGGGAGGAATGAAGGTACTTAGTGTGGGAGCATGGTAGACAAAGTTCTATGGAGATGAGCCAGATGTGCAGCCTGGAGAGGAATGGAATCACGGCTGGTCTGGGTGTTTTTCCTTAAAATGTAGGTTCTAGGACGAGCCAGCCAATCAGAGGAAGGGGAAGTCCAGGGATAGAGTGAATTTCCAGGGGGGAGCAGGTTTCTGCAACATGATAGAAAAATGTAAGAGAATCAGGAATTCAGTGATCACCTTATCACTGGAAGCATTCCAAGCAAACACTTGATGGACTATTTGTCAAGAATGTCATAGAGGAGAGTTCTATCCAGATAGAAATTGGAAAGAACTTTCCTTACTCAGAGGGTCTTTGATTCTTTGATTGAATAAATGATTTACATTTTATAAAATTGGGGAGCTAGGTGGAGCAGTGGATAGAGCACTGGGCTTGGAGTCAGGAAGACTCATCTTTGTGAGTTCAAATTCAGGCTCAGACACTTACAAGCTGTGTGACCCTGGGCAAGTCACTTCACCCTGTTTGCCTCAGTTTCCTCATCTGTAAAATGAGCTGGAAAAGGAAATGACAAACCATTCCAGTAACTTTGTCAAGAAAACCCCAGGAGAGGTCACAAAGAGTCAACACGATTGAACAACTTACATTACCCTCCACTTTGTTCTATGTTAACTGCCTGGCTATGATCACAAAGGGAGTTAATGAGAGAACGTAGACTAGAACCCAAGTACCTTGCTGCCGTGATGAATGGTCTTTTTCATTGCATTAGACTGCATCTGACAAGTTACTAGTATAATTGAGCCAACACTTTATCCACAAAGCAAAGGAGGAAAAGGGTCACCAACTAACTCCACATCTTATCTCCAGAGAGTAGATTACAGGTTGCTATGAGTATTCACTGGGGCTTCTGGGACAAATCTTTGGCAATCCTTCCATGGAGGGAGCCTAATCCTCTGCTATGTCCCCACCTAATCATAAACAAGGCTGGATTTTTTTTTTGCGTGTGTCTTAATCCTTTCATCCCAGGCTGAGGGTGAAGTATGGTGTCCCTGGAATGGATTGACATCATTCCCTTTGCTTCTGCCATTCCTGCCAGTCTAGATTTACAACTACTAGGCACGTCTAGTTCAATGCTCAGTGTCAGGTCCACAGTGAGAATTTAGTGGGATTGCTCACAGAAAATAGATGGGAGATGAGAATGTTAGTACAAAGAATGATAGGGGAATTACTAGGTATAAGCCAAGAGCTGGGGCACCTGAGTGCTGGGGTATCTGATTGCCAGTATGGAAAGGAGTGTAGGTGATGGATATGTCTATACTGAGGTTGGGACACCCCTCAGATGACTCAGTTTGCTTGTCTCTAAAAATAACCAGGAAGAATGAGCTCTGAATGAGCTGCAGGATCATAGCATTCTAAGGCCAGCCCTAATAATATATAAGACCCAATTTTCCTGGGATTTTATTTGACATCTGCCTAGGGAGCAAGGGAATTAGTCATATGAAAACACCAGGAGGCTTATCTATCCTGATTATGTTGTCTCTGTGGTTATGAGGCGGGAGGTCTTCCCCTAGGTCTTCCGGTGTAGAGACTAGACAACCTCACATCTTTTCCGGCTCTGAATTTCTGTGATTCTATGATTATGTAACCTAACGACTGACAAGCTTAAATGGGATGGTTTGTTCCTCTCTCAGACTGATTAATTGAGGGAGGTGAAGGAGTAGGAGCTTGGGAAGCCTAGGGCTTTGTCACAAAGCCCAATTATCCAATAGTGTGGTGCCGACATTAGACTTTTAAAAATTTTTTTAAATTTAATTTATTGTTTTGGATGTTAGACATTTGTATTTTATCTTTGTTCAGGCTGAGTTAGGTTTAGGATCCTTCCTGAGCTAACCACTTGCACGTGACATAAGCAAGATTCCCACATAATAAATAAGCTTTAGATATGTGAGGTGGCCCTCAACCCACCTGGCCAGAGGGACAAAATTGTCCTTTGTCAAGTGTAACTGGCAGCAGAGATGACCAAACCAGGGGGCCATTTGTTGGGGTTCATTATGTGTCATCCTGCTCTGTTGAACTGTGTAGACAAAGATGCCCAAGGACAATTTACTTGTCTGCCCACGATTAACCTGAAATGCCATATTTGAGTCTGTGTGGCTCTGAGGAAAACAATGTGCCCTGAGAATGTTTGGTAGTCTTTTGTGATGTCACCTCTAGAATGTTCCGAGTGCTTGGGAGACCGACTTCTGCAAAGAGCCTACATCTTGAATTTCAGTTTGGTATGTTTTACCTTTTGTTTCGAAAAAAAGAAATTATCTAAAACATAAACATGTAGGCATCAAGATGGCTGCTCCAAATAATATAGGTATAGAAAAAAAATAGGCCTAATGGCATTTTCCAAACCATGTACCATGGAACCCTGGTGTTCTGACTAAAGGCAACCATTGGAGTGAGTGTTTCAAGAAAATTTCAGTGCTAGTGATATTTTTTCCTCTAAAATATGAAATATAAAATTAAGTATATTAAAAACATTCTTTATAGTGATTTTTAAAAAATAAGTTTATTCCCCTCTAGCACCCAAGTTTCCCCAAGCTCTGCCTTTTTTCCTGGGGAGGGGGGTATTCCATCCTGCCCCCCCTTGTCTCCTGGACCAGCCTTTAAGATTTGAATTCATGTAATTCATGCCCCATAGCTGAATCATTTTAGGAAATGCTGTTCTAAACTATCTGGTTATTTGAAGCCAGGGCCTGGATGATGATAAGGGGTGATGTGCATGTTTTTCACACTCGGATTTCTTTCCTTAGGGCATAAATAATTGAGGGTCTATGGTAAGCAAAAAGGCAAAATAGCTATATTCTTTTTCTTCTGTGAGTAACTGAGGTTTGAGTGTGGTTATGGAAGTATATCATGCCTATTCCACTGACCATCTCTCTTGGCCAAATGAAAATTCAGAGGAGGATGGGGTATAGGGGGAGGTGCCAGATCTGAGAAGCTTTTTGGTTCCACCTATGATTGACATATTGAAGAAAAATGCAGTATGCAGCTTTTAGTTAAAGATACAGTTATTCCTTTCCCAAAATTATTGTATGGCATCATGAAAATAATGTTGAATATCATCAGAGTATTGAGACTTTGGCCCTAGCTCTCTCTGTCACTACTTAGCTTTGTAAACTTGGGGAAGGGACTAAATCTTTTTGATTCTGAGCTTCATCATCTGTAAAATGAGGCAGCTAGTTCAGATCAGTAGTCTTCAAAGTGGGGGCATCGGAATGACCCCAGTGGGGTTGTGACTTGACCCTAAGGGATGAGTTGATCAACCAATTATCGAGTGAGAAGATGAGATGTATTTCTGCCTCCCCTCCCCTCCAGCTAATGGTGGACTTGTCTCTAACACAACTCAACCACTTCCTTTAACATTTCTTTGGGTACCTTTACTCATTCTCTTGCACATCGATTGTTCAGAAATGTGTTTGTCCTTCGTGGAGGTTATAATATCATGACCTAACTTCTGACCTAGGCACCAGGCAGCATCTGTGTTGGCAAAACTCCACCATTCCTTACTACCCACTGGTTTCACCCAATATCCCCTGGATTGTGACCACTGCAGTCTTTGAGCTCTGGGGAAAAGTAACTATGCACCATCACCTTGCACAGACTTTTCATTTTTCAGTGAGAAAGAGTGAGTAGCATAGAATGAACATATATGGATGGATTACAATGACACTAACTTTTACTCCCAATACACCCCGCCTTTGAACTTCTTTATTTCTGGAGAGGGTACCATCATGCTTCCTGTCACCTAGGTTCTCCACCTCTATCTTATCCCTGACTTCTTATTCAACTGAAACTGTTCTGTTCAAAGTTACCATCAATCTCTTAATTGACAGATCTGGTGGTCTTTTCTCAGTCCTCATCCTTCTCTGACCTCTGTGACTGTGTTGATCACCCCTCTCCTTCTGGGTACTTATTCTTTCTTCTTTGGGTTGTCCTGACACCGCTGTCTCTTGGTTCTCCTATCTCTATGACCACTCCTTAATTTCCTTTATTTGTTCATATCACACCTCCCCCCAACAGTAGGTATTCCCTTTTCTTGACATGTATACTTGTATACACATGTATACACACATATATGTACATACATATATGTGTGTGTGCCCAGCCATTATCTTTCTCCTGAGCTCCAGTCTCACATCATGAAGTGCCTATGAGATATTTTGATGTGCCATAGGCATTTCAAAGTCATCATATCCAAAAGAGAATTCATTACCTTTCTCCTTCATGCCGCCCCCCCACCACGACCCACCTGTTTTTTGAAGTTCCCTATTTCTGTTGAGCATACAATTTTATCCATTTAGTCACTCAGGCTCTCAACCCTGGTGTTATTGATTTCCCCTCACTCTCTCTCTCTCACCCCATATATTGAAGTCATGCCATGTTTACTTTCCCAACATCTCTTGTATTTTTTCCTCTTCTTCCTACTCATACAACCATTACTTTAGTTCAGTGCCGCATAACCTCTCACCTAAACTAAAGTAATAGTTTCCTAATTTAGTCTCTTTGCCTCAGGTCTATCCCCTCTCTAATAAATCCCCAACACAGCAGCCAAAGTGACTTTTTCTTAAGGTGCAGGTCTGCTCATGCCACTTCCTTACTCTTCATTAACTCCAGTGGCTTCCTATTGATTTTAGGATCAAATGTTATTTTATCTGTCTCATCCCTACCCCACCCCTCCCAGCCTCCTAAGATCACTTCCCTAGTGACATCCTTGACCTCTTGCTTTTACTCACCCACATATGAATCCATTGCCAAATCTTGTTTTTACCCTTGCAACAACATCCCTCACATATTTCCTTTTCTTTCCATTCACGCAGCTATCACCCTACCTATAGGCTCTCATCAATTTGCCTGGGTTATGGTAATAGGCTTCTAATTAATCTCTGTCTCTAGTCACTTCTTAGCCCCATCCATCCTCAATTCAGTTGCCAAAGTGTTTTTCCTAACGCTTCTAGGTCAGCCTATGTGTCTTTCCCCTTCCTCCCCTCATTAAACTCCACTGGCTCCTTATTATCTCCAGGATCAAATACAAAATCCTCTGGCATTTAAAACTCTTCATTACCTAGCCCTTTCCTCCATTTCTGGTCTTTTTACACTTAGTTCATTCCCTATGCTATGATCTAACTATGTTGATCTACTCACACATATAAATACCTTATCTCTAAAGACTCCTTGTATTAGATAGTTGACCATTATGCCTAGTGTTTTCTCCTTCCTTACCTCTAAATCTGGGCTTTTTCAAGATTCAGCACAACTCCCACCTTCTGCAAGAGACTTTTCCTGGTTCTCTCAGTTGTTAGTAGCTTCCCCTCTAAGATAACCACATACTTACTCTGTATATGTCTTCTTTGTACACACATATGTACATGCTGCCTTCCACATAAGAATGTGAACTCCGTGGGGACAGGACTATTTTTGCCTTTCTTTGTATGCCCAGTAAGTGATTAATAAATGCTTTCTGATTAACTGACTAGTGTATATAATTATCAGTATAGTAATATATGTATATAATTTATAAATAGGTAACTATGCACAGAAATTTTTTTTTTACCGATGGAAGAGTGGAATCAAGAAACGTTTGGAAACTACTGGGCTGGATAAACTTTATTTTCAAAATATAAATGTTTTATCTAACATCTTAATGCATTGCTATTTCATCTTAATGACACCCCCTCATTATAACCCTCCCTTGTAACAAAGAAGTACAACTAAGTAAAACAAATCCACACAACATCCCTGTGTAGAGAACATATCTGGGATGACTTATTTCTTTCCCAGAGTCCACCGCTTTTCTGCTGTTAGATGGGGGCAGGTTTCATTGGCCATAAAGATGATCTTTCTTTATAGTCTCCTACCAGCACTAAAATTTCGAATCATTCTATGAAATGGTCCACCATTTCAAAACAGTTACCTGAGACTTGAGGGAGGAGATCAAACTGGTCCTTAGTCTAAATACTGTTAAAGGAAACATTATTTTGATGAGTCAAGACAACAGTCATTATCTCCATGCCTACTTACCAAAGATGAAGAAGATGGGGGTTACAAATTGGCATCAGAAGAGAGGACAAAGACTACTGAGCTGGTAAAAGGTATGATAGTAATACAATTCCTGGTTTCAGATTTATCAGATTGCTCTTCATTTGATTGCTGGTAGACGCTACCTGAAGTTTGGGTTGTCTCCTGTTGCTATGTCACAATGGGGGCTGCCTTATTCATTGCCCTCCACTTTGTTTGCAAACCTCAGCCACTCAGGCTGAAATGTGGGATGAAGAAGTCAACTGTGGAGGTAAAGCCTAAAGCCTAAAATGCTTAATATGGAAATGATTGGGGTAAAAACAGCTTTTCAGTCATCAAAGAGTGATTTCTAAAGCAGACCCTCCCCAAGAGTTTTCGGAAGGAAAGTAGAGAATGGGAGGGAAATGATTGAAATTCTCTCTCTTAGTAGAAGCAATTGTAACAATTCAGGGTGAAGATGACCAGGTGGATTGTACAACATGCCAGTAGAGTATTGGCAATTCAGGACCCTCAGATTTAGACTGTATTTACAACCTGACATTGAACAATTTTCTACCAATTTTGTGCCATGCTGTTTAACCAGAATTATATCCGTATCTCCTTATGAGGAGATGCTGCTTCTTGTGATGGAATGACCATAATGGCTGTATGAGTGTGGGAAGATTCATGTTTAGGATTTAAATACTGGTAGTTTTTTTTTGTTTTGTGTTGGCATGGTGGTAGTGTGGGTAAATGTAGGGTGGCAAGCAGCTCTTGGAAGAAGCTATTGATGTTGGTGGCTTTTTCTTTTGGGTTCCTTTCTGCCCTCGCCATTAGGTCTCTGCATTAATATTTTGAAAGGCAGCATGGTGTGATGAGTAGAAAGCCAGGCTCAGAGTTAGAAAGATGGATTCCAGTCCAGCTTCTGACACAAATTGATGGTGCAATCCTGGGTTAGTCACTTAACTTTCTAGTGTCCTCAAGAGATCAACTCTCTGAAGTTGCTGATCTGCATTAGTAGAGAAAGTCCCCTCAGGTCTGGTAAAACACACACACACACACACACTTTTGACAGATGATAAAAGTACAAGATACAGAAAACCAGGAGAGGGAAGGAAGGGAAATGATGTGGTTTAGAAAAATCTTTTCCTGAAAGAGATATCTTGGATGGTAGCTACCTCTGTGACTTGGCAGCCAGTTCATAGGAAGTAAGGACCCAAAGTTGATGAAGGATGTTATAGATGGTTAGACAGGCAGAAAAATGGCAGGTGGGGAGTGTGTTGGGGGAGGGAATATTTACCAAACTTGATCTTGTGCTTTGGGGGAGGGGAGTATTCATTCTTCTTCTGCACAGTAGAGGGGTCTATGGGGGATTAGGTGTGGGATACATAGAATATTTTCTGGTGACCTGTGTTAAAGATGGATGATATCTTCCCAAGGGCTCATTGGCATTGGCTGGGGGCACAGGGTGGTGTCCTGGGGATTAGATATTCTGTTTTTATGAGTCTCTTTCAAGAAACTGGAGATAATCTGTCCTCTTGCTGCATAAGGAATACTCCTAGAAAAGAGAGGTTACTCTTTTCCAAAGTGCCGTGAACTGCTATTGTGTCATGTTAAGCAAAAACTTACCTGTTGCGTCGAAAAGAGATGCAGCAGAATTTCTGGTCCTGGCTCCGCCGATAACTAGTTCTGTGGCTTTGGGCACATCGGGTCATCTCAGAGACTTACAGCCCCCTATTTGTAAAATGAAAGAAGTGGGCTAAATCAGGAGTTAGGAATTTTTTGAGGGGAGAGAAAGAACTTATTTTGTAAGATAAATAGAATATAGTTTTTTTGAAGGACCATACTTTCTTATGCATATACACCATAGAGTCATAGATTTAGAACTAGCAGGGATCTTAGAGGTCATCTTGTTTAACCCCTCATTTTACAGATAAAGAAACTGAGGCCTAGGGTTGGTGACTTGCCTAAGGTCACACAGGTTGCAGAGCATAGGATTTAAACTCAGGTCCTATGACTCTAAATATAGCCTTTTTTTTTTTAACTGTCCCAGGCATGGCTCAGTTCTGATGACACCTTTTTTTTTTCTGATTCTCCTAGTCATTAGTATGTATCTTTGCCGCCTCAAGTTATATTGTATTTATTCATCTATTTAAATATTGTACCCACCCTTCTCCTCCCTCTCCCACTCCCAGTAAAATGTCAGCTCCATGAGGTATGGAACTATTTTTACCTTTAATTTTTTATTCCCAGCAATTCACAGAGTGGCTTGTACATAGTTGACAATAAATGCTGATTTAACTGAATTATGTGTATATATATATATATATATATATACATGCATTATATATGTATATATATACATATATATTTTTGTTGTCAGAGGTTTTGTACCAATCTTATCTATGCTGTTTTATATATTGTTGCTTTATTTAATTCATTCATGACAGCTCATTGGGGGGCAACGTGGTGTGATATATTTATAAAGACCAGAGCCAGAAAGATCTGGGTTCAGACTCATCTCTGACACATCCTGACTGAATGACTTTAGGAAAGCCATGTAACATCTCGGTGTCCCCAGGCAATTCTCTAAGATGACCAACAGTACAGAGCAGGTATTTATATCTTTATTGGTGAAGGGGCTTCTTCTTACAGAGATGAAACCAAAGGTCTGGTGTAAAAACAAGCCCTATGAGCACACATATCTGTTGTTGTTCTGTTGTGTCCAACTCATTGTTACCTCATGGACCATATCATGGCCAATCCTGTTCATGGAGTTTTCTTGGCAAAGATACTGGATTGATTTGCCATCTCCTTCTCCAGTAGACTAAGGCAAATGGAGGTTAAGTGACTTGCCCAGGGTCACACAGCTAGTAAGTGTCTGAGGCCAGATCTGAGAACTCATTTCTTCCTGACTCCAGGAGCCATCTAACTGTCTCCTAGGCAAACAGTGGTTAAGTGATGTCAAGGTCACATGGCCAGTAAATATGTGAAGCTGGATTTGAACTCGGGTCATCCTGACTCCAGATTCAGTGTTCTATCCACTGAGCCACTTAGCTGCCTCACAAACATAATACCGAATAATGACTATTAGTGTACTTTAATGATGTCAACTAAAACACAGATATAGGCTCATTTATTTTATCTGTCTATAGAGACCCCACTGCTCCCCAACCCCAATTTGAAGAGGGCCTTTCTATCTTTCTGGTTGTAATTCCACACATGAAATAATCCTTCCTCTTCCCTACTTACTCTTACTGCTCTGTTTCAAAGGGCTTCCAAGATGTCGGCAAGTCAGTATATCATGGTGGAAAAAGCCCCGGCTTTAAAGTATGAGGATCAGGGTTCAAATCCTATCTCTGACATTATTACCTTTGTGACCTCAGGCAAATTGATAATTTGCCTGGATCTCAAGTTTTTTTACCTGTAAAATGCAGTAATGGCCTCTGAGGTCCTGTCCAGCTTTAGATCTATGGTCTGCCCAGCGGAACTTTAGGAGGGTGGCAGTGTCCACTATTTTGTCAACAGGATTTACAGGACTCGTGCTCCATTTCACTATACAAGCGCCTCTGGCTCTATAGCCCATCAGCTCTTTTCTTTCTCCTCTATTACATTGCAAATTCACACAGTTTGCTATTTGTTATCACCTCTAGGTCTATTCAGGCTTTATTGATTTCCACTTTTTCTTTCTCACATTAAATATTTGTGTTTCTGATTTATTTCCCCCCAGTGCATTGACTCGCAGTATTTTTTTTCCAAGCTGTCATTGTTATTTCTTGCCCGGATGCCTGACCTGTGGGTTCCCTTTGTAGACAGCAGTTTCAGTTCTCCCTGGTATTTGCAGCATTTCCCAATTGGAGGAGGCTCTGAGAATTTCATTAAGGCATTGTTTACTCCTAGATCCTTAATGAAGATTCTAAATAAAATTGGAATGAACACAACGGGCTCTCCCCTCCTAGGCTGCTCCCTGACACATTTCCATTTCTCATTACCCTTTGTTTGTGTCTGTCCTTCAGACACCGGTGAGTCCCCTGACAGTCCTCATATCCATGCCAATTTAAATAAATGTTTGGAGTAAGATTTCAAGAGATTCTGTGTCAAATGCTTAACTAAAACTACGATAGATGACATCTCCTTTATCCTCTGTCTGCTTATGTTGTAACACTGTGAAAAAATCAAATTTGTCTTCCTGGGATTTATGAACACATGCTGTTTATTGCCTATTATCCTTCACATGTCAGCAAATTTTTTTTCTTCTGCTAATATATAGACTTGGTTATTGCACCTGGAGCCAAGTTACATTTAAAGACCTGTGTTAAGGGAGGAGCTCTCTCTCTCTCTGACCCTCTCTCTCTGTCTCTGTCTCTATCCCTGTCTCTGTCTCTCTATCTCTGTCTCTGCTGCTCTGTCTGTCTCTGTTTCTCTGTCTCTCTGTCTGTCTCTATCTCTCTCCCTCTCTCTGTTTCTCTCTGATTCTCTGCATCTCTCTGTCTCTGTGTCTCTGTTTCTCTCTGTCTCTGTCTCTCTGTCTGTCTTTCTCTCTGTGTCTCTGTCTCTCTGTCTCTCTCTCCCCCTACCCAGAATGAAAACTGGTACCATCTTTGGTTTTTTCTTCTGAATTTCTGGCTTCTCTGGTGCAGCAATTCAATTTTATTCAGTTTAATAGACATATATTAAGCATGAGTGGTGTGATTTGAATTGAGAATAAAAAGATGAAAAACTACTTGTGGTCTCTGCCCTCAAAGGGTTTACAATCTAATGGCGAATACAACATCTCCCTATTCCATAAGCATGAAATTATAGAACCTCAGATTCGGAAGGCAACCTCAAGGGTCATCTAGTCCAAGGTGCTTTTTTATCTTTTAATTGGGATCTGTAATTTCCTTGGTATAGATAGCTCCCAATGAAGTAACTCTCTAGCAAAGCA
The DNA here is from genome assembly GCF_011100635.1 of Trichosurus vulpecula. Taxonomy (NCBI): domain Eukaryota; kingdom Metazoa; phylum Chordata; class Mammalia; order Diprotodontia; family Phalangeridae; genus Trichosurus; species Trichosurus vulpecula. The sequence continues at coordinate 302,524,811 of NC_050576.1, read as the reverse complement.
GATAAGCAACTTTAAAATTTAGTCTAAAAAAGTTTAAACTATACTTTGACTAAAATCCCCTCTGTAACATCTCTGAAAATGGTCATTCAGCTAATCTCTGTAACATCTCTGAAAACGGTCATTCAGCTTTCGAAGGCTTCCAGTGAGGAGGAGCTAGTTCTAGAAGACCTGAGTTCAAATCTGGGCTCAAACACTTACTTAGCTTGTGTGATACTGAGAAAGTCATTTAACCCTCTTTGCCTCAGTTTCCTCAACTGCAAAATGAGCTAGAGAAGGAAATGGCAAAATATTCCACTATTTTTGCCCCCCAAAAACCAAAACCCCAAATAGGGTTGAGACAAATTGGACAGGACTGATTGGACAGGAGGAATCTACTACCAGTCGAGTCAGCTCATTCCACTTTTGGATAGCTCTAATTGTCAGGAAGTTTTCCCTTACATTAAGCCCAAGCTGCTTGTCTTTGGGGTAGAGTTGTATTCGGAGCAATCCAAAGGACTGTAGGAAAATTTTAGATGGAGGAGATTACTTTCATAGAGGTGGGGGAAAGGATGGTGGTGAAGAGAGTGGGGCCAGAGAAAGCTTCCTAGAGGAGGTGGTATCAGAATTAGACCTCGAATAGGATTTAAATAGACCAAGAAGGCATTCCAGGCATAAGCCATATGAGCTGCATAAAGGCATGATATCTGAATGGTATTGAGCTGGCTTCTGTGATTTTCACAACAATTTTAATTGTTGTTCAGACTTTTCAGACACTTCATGATCCCATTTGGGGTTTACTTTGGCAAAGATACTGCAGTGGTTTGCCATTTCCTTCTCCAGCTCATTTTACAGATGAGGAAACTGAGGCAAACAAGGTTAAGTGACTTGCCCAGGGTCACATAGCTAGCTCATAGGTGTCTGAGGCCAGATTTGAACTCAGGTCTTCCTGACTCCAGGCCCAGCACTCCACCCACTGTGCTTACCTAGCTGACCAAATTCTAAAAATTCTAAAATAGTAAAGATATTAGTCAGCAGGTTTGGACAGAGAAAGTTAGTGTGGTACAGTTGGAGTCAGAGGTTGTGGATTCAAATCCTGGTTCTGCCACTCTTATCTGTTATACCTTGGGCAAGTCACTTGATTTCTTTGATAAAACCTCGGTCTCATCTGTAAAAGCTGAATTAAAATTAATGAATTAACAAGCATTTCTTAAGGTCACTTCTACCTCTAAATCTGTGATTCCATGGCTCTCCTTCAAGGGATACTTGGACATTTTACCCACAATTTGCCCAGGAGTAGAGAGAACAACAAGTTTTGGCATCTGGCTACTGAGCTCTACCTTCAAATAGCACCGAATCCCACCCGCTATTGATATTAAGCATGAGGTCATCATTCATTGGAAACTCTGACTCTAGAAACCTTCCTTTAAAGTCCTACTCCTTAGAAACAACTCCTAGAAACCAAACCACCCGGCATCAGGGCCAGCTCTATGAACAGTTGTGAAGTAGGTGGAGTTTGTCTTTGTAGCCCCACCCCTGTCCTTTGCTGTATCCCTCCTGCCCCTACTCTTGCTCAGGCATCTCTATCGACATAAAGGAATGGAGTCAATGCATTCATACTAAGGCGTTAGTCACTTAATGGCTTCCCTCTACTTATTTTATAAGAGGATGGTGTTCTTTGATCCAAAGGAATGAATTCCTAATGGTGGATTTTCCAGCCCTTGCTAAAGTGTGTGTAGGTTAGGGTTTAGGCAGAGGAACTTTCTGAGCACCCTTTAAAGCATATCATACAGGTAACTCCAATTCTAAGTTCCCACTAAAACCCATGATTACATAATTCTGTTTGGCCAAAGGCTGACTGGATCTGGCATCATAGTAGCATGTTTGTCTGTTTCACAGTACTATCAAAATCCAGGTAGTAAGTAATCTTATATACACATGCACACAGAGATACACACACAAATACAGGCGTACATATAACACATACATACATACACATTTGCATATCTACATACATACTCAAATGATTAAACACACACATAAATATACATACACATGTATACATACATATAAGACTATATATTTAGAAATACATAATTTTTATATATTTGGCAACACCCCTCTTCTTTGTAATATTATTCTTTCTTTTCTGCATATTGAGAATTCATTCCCCTGTACAACACTTTGCTAGGTGAATTAGGTGTGAATTAGGCTCTCTTATCTCTAACAGAGAGCATTGGTTCATCTTGCCTTAGGATTTTTTTTTAAAAAGCAATTGGTTCTAACTGCCTGGATGTTTGATCAATTGTTGCATGGGAATATTTGTGAGGAATAGGTGCTCTGGTAGTGTGATAGACCACAAAGCTTTTCTTGGGATTAAATGAATATCCAGGGTAGAGTAACTCTAGCTACAAGACATCTTCAGTGCTAGCCTGTCTGCCAGAAATACACAGAATTATGCGTTCACTCAAAGCCCAGGCCTAAGAGGTTTATCCTGGTGGCATTTACTCCAAACATTCTTTAATTTACTATGGCTGTGGCTGCACATGTGTCCCTATGAACAATTGTGGAATGCTTTTATTAGGATCTTTGACTTGCAGAAAATCCTTCAAGAAAAAAATCTACAATGCAATTAAATACACACACACACACATGCACACATACATTGGTCTAAAATACTATACAGGAGATTTTCAAACTTTCTAAAGTTCTAATTTTTTTTTTAATTTTCCATTCTGGAATGCCACCCTGAGAGGTTTAAAGTAGTACAATAAGACCAGAGGTGGGGAACCTGCAGCTGTGAGGCCACATGTGGCCCTCTAGGTCCTCAAGTGTGGCCCTTTGACTGAATCCAAACTTCACAGAACAAATCCCCTTAATAAAATGATTTGTTCTGTAAAACTTGGACTCAGTCAAAAGGCCACACCCAAGGATTTAGAAGGCCACATGTGGCCTTGAGGACCCAGGCCTTGAATAGACCCAGAATAAATAAGTCTTCCCGGACTGCAGATTCCTTTAAGGAACTCTTGAGAGGATGTGTACTTCATGGAATGAAGATAGAAAACCACTGAAATAAGAAAGTGCAATGTGACCACTGTCATAGTCTTTTAAATATGTTTTGAATATACAATGGGATCTATACAAAATGAAATCTTAATGTAAACTCAAAAGTAGCATAAAAATGTGTTTGGATCCCTCTTCTTTCCCTAATATACTTTGCCTGGATTGAATACCGTGGACTTCTTGAAGTCCCTACTAAGTGTGAAAAATATGGTATTGACTTTTGGGAACAGGGACACCAAAAACATGATACTTTAAAAGATAGGAGATTTCATTGATATGGGTATTCCCTCCATATATTTGAGCTACAATTTTACTGCACCATAATGGACAGCTTCATGAGTTGCTGTGGGAAAAAAAGTCATGTCGTGAACAATTTTTGCGGGGTAATATAGTCAAAAACTTAGGTAGCCTGGTCCCTAGGCAGAAACTTACATAAGTAAACCATACTTTTGAACCCTTTTTATTTTCGTAGTAAGACATGACAGACTTTGTGTTATAATAGCTTTAAGCAATTCAGAGCTTCCAGCACACCATAATGAGGAATTAGCAGAATGCTTCAGTGGGGAGGAGGAGGAGGACAAATTTAAATTAAATAAATTAATAAATATATGAATGAGTAAATAAAGGACAATGTTTTTGCCCTCAAGGAGCTTGCAGTTTGGTTGAGGCAGAAAAAAGTTAGACATATGAGAGCAATAAAAAAAAAGCAGCAGTGGAAAACGTATTCTGTTTAGAATCAAAATGCCTGGGTTCAAATCCCATCCCTGCCCTGAGCAAGGTCATCTAGGCTTGAGTATTCTGTAAAATGAGGATCAAGTCAATTAACAGGCATTTATTATTTGACTGTGACATATCAGATACTGTGCTAGACACTGGGAACATGAAGACAAAAATGAAACATCCCTGTCCTCAGTAACCTTCCCATTCTAACTTCTACTGTGTATATAAATTTATATCAGTGGTATTTGCTAAAAAATTCAATTGCTCCACATTGCTATGATGATGCTGATTTGCATCCCTGGTGGATGTGTCTGGGTTACATCTTAGAAAAGAAGTGTCGAACACTCAGTCTCTGGGCCACATGTGCCCCAAACCAGAATAAAATGTAATTGGGAAATACTCACCAAAATAAATAAAACTATAATAAAACAGAGACAATGTTAATACGTTGTTTTCTAAGTTAATATGCAACCCTAAGTGATCCTTATGTATGGTTTAATAGCCCCTATTTCTGTTTGAGTTTGACACCATTATCTTAGAATCTTCGGTTTTCGAAGGAAGGAATCCAGGCTATCAATTGGCATATGAAAAAAATTCTCCAAATCGCTAATGATTCAGCAGCAATTTACAGCAATTCTGAAGTTCTACGTGGTACTCATCAGATTGACAAAGATGCTCAAAGTGGAAAATGACAATTGTTGGAGGGGCTTCAGGAAAACTTTTGGTAGAGTGCACTTTTGGTAGAGTGGTGAAGTGGTACATCCATTTTAAAAAGCAAATTGAAACTATGTTCTCTCAAACACTATACTGCAAATACCACTGGACTTAATGATTTCACTACTGGGCCAATAATCTAACATCAAAAAAGGAGGAAAAGAACACACATCCAAAAATATTTATAGCAACTCTTTTTGTAATGTCAAGTAAATGGAACTAAGAGGCTGGTCATGTACTGGAGTAATGACTGAACAAATGATGGTATGTGAATGTAATGGAATATTATTGTGCCATAAGAAATGATGGATGATGAAAAGGACAGTTTTAGAGCAGCCTGGGACAAAGACTTGTATGGATTGATACAGAGTGAAGTGAGCAGAACCAGGAAACTAATTTATACAATTACAATGGCTTTGTAAAGACAAACTACTTTGAAAAACTTAGGAACTCTGACCAACTCAATGACCAGTCATGATTCCAGAGGACTGATTATGAGGCATGCTACCCACTTTCTGACAGAAGTAAAGGATTGAAGATGCTGAAAAGACATATATTTTCAGAAATGGCCTTTGTAGGAATTTGTTTCACTTGATTATACATATTTGTTATGAAGTTTTTGTATCTCTTTTTCCCTCTAATTTTCAGGGGGAATGGGAGAGAAAGATGTTAGGGATGGGGTTGTCAAGAAAGAAAGATAAAGAAAAGATAGTCACTGAAGGATATTTTTTTAATACACAGAAGAGAACAGAAGGATTCATAGATAAGCAGGATGGCTTTGAATGTTATTGTGAAATTTGTTATATACTTGAAAATAACAGCAAGTTGTTTGTAATGGGGATTTGCAGTTTCATGCACAATCCTTTTTTCTGTTTTAATATATATTTTATATATACATACATATGTTAGAACATACTGTATATATATGTATATTTGAACATACAGAAATGCCCATTTTATTTGATTTTATTTGCTCTCTATTCAGTTCAGGATAAAAACAAAATTTAAAAGATTTTTTTAAAAAAAGACTCTTTGCCTTGCAGAAAGCAGTAACATAGAGAAGGACCTTGAATTGGAAAAGACTTTAACGACTATCTTGTCTAAATCCTGTCATTTCACAAAGGAGGAAATGGCTTTGCCTAAGGTTATACAGGTAATAAGCAGCAAAGCCTGATTTGGACCCAAACTGACTCCAGCACCAATGCTCTTTCAACTGCCTACCACTTGCCCTCTAACAGCCCCTCTAAGAGCAAAAGTCTGCTTGACTTCTCTGGTCTACATGGACTTCTGCATTTTTTTCTTTCTTTAAAGACATCTTCATTTTTCTTAATACAACAAATGGAGATGCATGGTGAAATTGTATAGGGAGGTCTGGCTTTGGATTCAGGAAGATCTGGATTCAAATTCAACCTCTGGCACTTTCCTAAGACTTCGAGCAACTCCGTTAACTAAACTCTCTAAGACATGTCAAAGCTAGAGGCAAGTTTGGTGGAGGATTGTTCTCCTACCAAGGAAATCACATATCACTGACCTATTGTAAGAAGTTAGCTTATTAACATGTCATTAGAGAAAAATAATCTTTAAGAAGTTCTGCATAACAGACTGTCAGTGAAATAGTATAAAGAGAAAAGTATATTTCATCTCACTACCCTAGACATACTTATGTTGTGAATGGGCCTGGCTGAGTGGCTCCTCATCGGACTTTAGCAGCACTGCTGAGAGTTCAGACTAAAATAGAAGAAGATGAGTGAAATCCCTGTTTTTTATGGAGTGGCTTAAGTTGTAGGATTAATCATCTTTAATTTTTTTTTAATTTTAAACTTAAAATGAGCATTTTCATATGAAAAAATGGAGCAGATAATTCTTTCCCACTTAAAAAAACCCCAACTATCTCCCTTAAGATTCTTGAGCTTCTCTTCCTTCACACAAATTTTGTCATTTTTTTCTAGCTCTAAAACATATTTCCTGAATAGTTTAATGGGTATGGCACACTGAATAGGTAACGACTTTAGGTAGAAGTATTGCCATTTTTACTATATTGGCACAACCTAATCATGAACAATTGATGTTTCTCAAACTCTTTAGGTCTGTTGTTATTTCTGTAAAGGGTATGTTGTAGTTGCATATAGACAGTGTTATTGTGTGTCTATTAGTAGGTAAACTCTGAAATCTTTTATTCATTCTGCAGTTATTTTGAATGAAATTTGAAATTTTTTCTTTCTATTCTTTCTGAGTTGTATTGATAGTATACAGAAGAACTGATGATTTGTGTGGGTTAGTTATATATATTTCTTGCTACTTTGCTGAAGTTGTGAACTATCTCATTTAAATTTTAGTTGAAATTTTAAGATTCTATCACTATATTTACAAAAAGTGATTGTGTTGTTTCCTTTTCTATCTATGCTTATTCTCTCAATTTCTTTTTCCTGTCTTATTTCTATAGCTAGTATTTGTAGAGTATGCCAGATAATAGTGGTGATAATGCATAGCCTTGCTCTATTTATGATCTTATTGGAATGACATTTCTCTATTATATTTAATGGTGGCCCTTGCTTTTAAATAGATTTGACATATTAAAGAAAGGTCTGTTTATTCCTCTTCATTCTAAGGTTTTTAATAGAAGCAGGTATTAGATTATTCAGAAACCTTTCCAGTTTCTATTAACATAAAAATGTGGTTTTATTTTGTTATTAATATGCTCTATTATCTTTATAGGTTTTTTTATATTGAATGAACCTTGTATTCCAAGTATAAATCCAACCCAATCACAGTGAATAATTTAAAAAATATGTCATTTTAGCCTTTGTGCTAATATTTTATTTAGTATTTTTGCTTCATAGATCATTGGGGATATTGGCCTACAGTGTTCTTTCTCTTTTTTTTTCTGTCCTTAGTTTAGATATAAAGATCCAATACTCGTTGTTATTGTATTATAGAGTTTGTTAACATCCATCATTTGGTGCTGGGGCTCTTTGTTTCTTTGGGAGTTGATTTATGGTTCGCTTAATTTCTTTTTCTGAAATTAGATTTTTGAAATTCTCTACTTCTTGTTCCATTAATATGTTATTTTATATTTCTGTAAGCATTTATCCATTTCACCTAAGTTGTTTATTTTATTGGCATATGATTAGGGATAATAATTTCTGATAATTTCCTTTATTTCCTCTTCACTTATTATGAATTCTCTTTTTTTCCTTTTTGATGCTAAGTTTGATTTTCCTTTCTTTTTAGAAATCAGATTAGTTGATTGTCTTATTTCTTAAAGCAGGAGGAAAAGGGAAGAAATATCTACTTTTACTAAGTGCTTACTATGTGCCAGGCATTGTGCCAGGTGATCCTCACAATAACCCTGTGGAGTAAGTGCTATTATCATCCTCATTTTATAGTTAAGGCAGGCAGTAGCTAAAACACAGGTTCACATAGCTAGTTAGTATCTAAGGCCAGGTGTGAACTTATAGTTCTGATTCCAAGTCCAGGATTCTATCTGCTGCTCTTTATTAATCAATTCAATGATATTTGGTTTTTTTTGTTAATCTCTTCTTTGATTTTCAAAATCTCTGGTTTTGTGTTTAGTGATTTTTTTCTGTGGCTTTTTTTAGTTCCATTCTCAATTTATTAGTTTGTTTTTTCTCTCTTTTGTTGATGAAGGCATTTAGTGATATAAAATTTCTTCTAAGGACTGCTTTGACTACAACTCCCAAATTTTTGTATGTTGCCTTATTGTTTTAATTTTTCTTTTTGAGATTGAGTGTCCCTATTTCCTCCAGACTGGAAGAGCAGGGCCAGTCATGAATCTGTCATGAATCTGATTTATTACTAATGAACACAGGAACTTTGACCCTCTGACCTGGGCTGGTTTACCCTTGCTTAGGCCCACTGGTGGCTCTCCAGCTCCTGGGGATTCATACTGATGCCAGACTCAGTACAGATCCCTTATTAGATTGGCCACTGCAGATTGGAACTCCCAAGCTCAAAAGATTTCTAGTAGCAGGGATCAGAGGTGTGTGTCTCCAGTCCATTGTCATTTTCTTTATGAATAATCTTGCTTCTATGATTTGTTCTTTGACACACCAATTCTTAGGACTAAAGTATTCTCTGATTTTTAATCCTTTCTTCGAAGGTCTTTCATTGCATTGTCATCAGTAAAGGATTTGTTTAATAGCTCTGTTTTTCTGCATTTGTTTGTATAGTTTTTTTTATCCCCTAATACATGGCCATTTTTTGTACAGGTACCATACATAACTTAAAAAATATCTTGATCTATTTCCATTCAGTAATAATCAAAGCTCTATCATGTCTAAATTTTCTAAAATTCTATTTATATTTTTAGCTTGCTCCTACTTTTCGGTAAGATTTGTCTAAATCTGAAAAGAGGTACACTGAAATCTCTAATTATTAAAGGTTTATTATTTCTCCTGTTAAAGAGATTAACTTTTCCTTTACATATTTAGATCAGAGTTCTGAACTTTTTTTGGGTCATGGAACCTTAGGCATTCTTGTGAATCTTATGTCTCTTCTCAGAGTAATATTTTTAAATGCTAAAAATAAAATACCTAACATTGAAAAGGAAACCAATTCTATCTGAGATACAATTATCAAAGCACATATAAAAAAAGTTCATAGACCCCAAGTTAAAAACCCTTGATTTAGACACTGTGTCATTTATCATCAATGCTTACATATTAAGCATCAATATCACTTCAATGTCTATGGTGCCCCTAAGCATAATGTCATTTTCCTGTTTCTCTCTTAATCATGTGTATTTTTATTATTATTTTATTTTAGATAAGTATTGAATTCAGTTTTTCTGAATTCAACTGAAACATAATACATTCTGCTCTGGCCCTTTAGTTTAACTCTGTATGTTCATGTTTTAAATATATTTCTTATAAACAACATTGTTGGATCTTGCATTACAATCCATTCTACTATTGTCTTCCATTTTGTTGGTGAGTACATTCCATTTATGTTCATGGGTATGATTATTAATTTTATGTATTTACTTTCTAAATGTCCTAGTACTATTTCCTCTCCCTGTTCTGAATCTCCCTTTTTACAAAGAAGAAGACAGTGAGAAAGAGTGTGCACCACATTAGCAAGTGGTTTGTGTCTGCTCTCCTGTCTTTCTGCTCTTCTCCTTGTCCAGACTTCTACTATTGGTTTTCATTCTTTCTTTTTAATCCCCACTTCATGATCCACCCTCCAAAGTTGGAGTTTGTTTTGCTTATGACTAATTCTTCCCTTATCCTACCTTTCTTCTCTTCTCCTCCCCTGTTCTTGCCTATTTCCCTGTTGAGTTTAATGTTCTTCTATACTAAACTATGTGTGTGTGTCTTTGTAACCCTCTTTTGTTCAGTTCATATGAAAGTAAAACTCATGTAATTTAGTCTTCTCTGATTCCTTCCTCCAAGTTTAGTTTTTTCTCATTCAAAATTATTTAAAATAATAAATTCCCCTCCCTTACTCCTCCTTTCTTCCTTTGGCCATACCTTTTCTCTCCCTCCTTTTTCTTCATTTAATTTCATCCAAGAAGAACAAAATCAGCCCCTGTTTATCTTACTTAATTTCCTCAATGACTCTTGAAGATATTAGGTTTTTGAGGGGACATTTGTTTTTTCTCTCTTCATTGGAATGTAAACACTTCCTTGTTGTATAGTTCTTCTAATTGCTCCAGTGTATTTCCCTATGTTTTTCTTGAGTTGTATGTTAGCATTTTAAAGATTTCTGTTTGCTTCTGTTCTTTTCATCATGAATGCCTGGAAATACTCTTATTTGATTAAATACTCATTTCCCTGTCTGTAAGTATTACACTCAATTTTGGCAAGTAAGTTATTCTTGGTTATAAGCCTTTCTCATTTGCCTTTTGGAATGTCTTGTTCCAATCTCTCCTCTCTTTTATGGTTGTAGCTTGCAAATCATACATGATCCTGATTACAGTTCCTTGGAACTTACACTTTTTTCTGTTTGTATTTTTTTCTTTAACCTGAAAATTCTGGATTTTTGCTATGATGTTCCTGAGACTTTTCATTTTAGGGCTTTTAAGGCTTTTTTTCAGGAGGTAGCTAATGGGTTCATTGTTTGTTTTTTCACTTTAACCTCTGGTTCTAAAACATCTAAGGAGTTTTCATTTATGATTTCTTGAATATGGCATCTAGCCCTATTGTTTGGTTATGGTTTTCAGGTAATCTGATGATTTTTAGATTATTTCTCCTTGACCCGTTTTCTAGGTCCATTTTTAATAAGCGATGTTTTACATTCATTCAATATTTCTTATTGTCTCATGGAATATTGATTTCTGTCTGTTCCATTATAATTTTCAGGCATTCTATTACTTGGATAAGATTTTGCACATTCTGTACTAAGCAACTTATCTTTCTAATTCTTTCACTTAGCTTTCCAATTTAATTTATAATATCTTTTTTTAATATCTTACTTTATCTCTTCCAGGAATCCTAATGGACATTGTGGCCAAGCCATATCTCTATCTGAGGCTCTGGCATAGTGGCTTGGAGACACTATTCCTCTAGTTAGCTGTCCTGGGTGTTCCTAGGGGCATAAGCTTTCTTTGTCATTGACATCTTCTTCTTTTTCTTCATATTCCAATTTTACTTCCTGAATTGGGATTTTTTTTTGTCAACGATGGGTTCCAACTGATCCTTCACTCTTAGATGGGATAATGGGCCCCTGACTGGTAATGGTCATGCTGCTGGCCCTCCCTTCTGCTGATGTGTGCTGTACCTGAAGTGCTGGCAGGTCCCTGGCTTGCCCACATCCTCTAGATACAGAGTGTACTGAGCTCTTCAAAGTCATCAAGAATAGTTCATGTCAGATTGCTACAAACTGTTGCCTTCTTGGTAGGAACTTTGCCACCTTGCCAGGTGTCTGTTGCTTACCTGGGGGTCTGGAGTTCTGTAGATAGGCTTACCTGCCCTGGGGCTTGATTGAGCAGTCCAGTTTTCTTTCCCCTTTGGGCTTTGCTGCCTGGAGCACTCTGAAGCTGTTGGAACTCTGGAAGACTTCCTAGCCCATCCTTGCCCTACCAGGTTCCTCTGGCTGGACCCTGCTTACAGTCAGGTCTCCGCAGTCATTGCTGAAGGGAGTAATCACTGTGGAGAAGAGGTTCACTTTCATTGCCACCACCAACACCAACTTCAGGTAAAAATCCAAGACATTCAGGATCAGCAGCACCCCCAGACCATCAGTCTGCTTCTAGCTCTGTTCAACCATCCATCATTCCAGGAACAATTCCTTTGGAGACATGAACTGACACCTACTTCTACGAGGGTCCTCAGGAGCTGTAGCTACTCAGATCAGAAGGATAAAATTCTGTCTACCAAAGTCCTTGGCACCATCAAATGGTTCAACAACAACAGCAACACACACACACACACACACACACACACACAAACACATACACATACACACTTGATTACTAGTAGAAATGACATAAAGAAAGATGCATTGCCAGCTGCTTTGCAGCTTTGTAGCTGAAGCTGTCTCCCATTAGAATGCAAGCCCCTTGAAAGAAGGGACTTTCCTGCTTTTTCTATTTGTGTCCCCAGTGTTTAGCTTTGAACAGAGTAAGTACTTAATAAATGCTTTTTCTTTCATTCATCATAGGATTTAGCGCTGAAGGGGGCTTTGATATCTAATTCAAACCCCTCCCCCTTACAGGTAGGGGAAACTGAGGCCCTGAGAAGAAGAGAGATTTGTCATTCAGCTCAAAGACTAATTCCTATGGCTCTTCATGAGTTTCCACCCACTGCTTATTCTTCCCCCCTCCCGCCCCTGGCAAAACAAAACAAAACAAAAAACAAAACCAACCAACCAACCAACCAAACCCTAAAGTGACTATTCCCCAATAGGCAGGGATTTTTAACTTATGTCTTTGTGTCCTCAGTGTCTGGCACATGGTCAGTGCTTAATAAATATTTGGTGATTAATTGGTTGGTTACCTAAAGTCAAGTAGCCAGCAAATTTCAGAGCCCAGACCAGGGATGGCTTAATCACTATTCTGCTTCATTTTGGGGTTGTTGTTGTTGTATTTGTCCTTTGTTTTCGAAGAGGACCATGACATCAAGGAAATGATAACATGACTTGCAGTTGACTTTGATTTGAATGAGGGAGGGCTGTGCAAGGTCACCAGCCACACTTTTTCCCCCAGAGCCATCTGGGTCCAGTGGCCTGATATTCATCAGGATGACGAGATGACCCAGGATGCAATGGGGGACCCTGGCCCTTTTAGGCTAAGGCCTTTTCATGTACTCACTTAAGAGTGAGGTAATGCCCATTCAGTGAATATGCCTCTTTAAGAAGTGAATGAAGAGGGATGGCCCCTTTAATTAGAAAAAAGGAAAAAAATAAAGCTGGGAGGGGTAGACCCTCAGGGTTGCTGTTCCAAAGAGAAACAGTTACCATTGACATTCACTCTAAGCCAGGAGGGCCCAAAATGCAGCTATTAAGTGGAGCTTGGGCAGGGATCTATGGAGTAGGAGGAAGAGAAGGGATTCAGATGAAGCAAGTTGGAATAAATAGTTACCCTCCAAAAAGTTTGGTATCTTGACTGAAAAACTACTATCTCTGCAAGTCAGCATTTATAGAACTCTGCTTGATCACTGCAGAGCTTATAGATAATCCCTGCCCTTGAGTAGTTAGCCATATCAGAGGTCCCCAAAATGAGTGGAACTTGGAGAGAGAACACTAACTGAACTTAGGGCTGTGGCTTCAGAGCATCCCAGGTTAGAGTCATAGAAGTGATAAAAGCACTTGCTATTTTGAATGTCATATATAAAATTATCAGAGTCTGGGGATTTAGAGCTAGAAGGCACTTCCAAACCCCGCCTCCCCTTTTTGAAACACTGCCTGAAATCCTTCAGTTATTTCTATCTTCTAGTCAAGTAGCAAAAGTTTGTTATAACACTAGTAAAGTGGGCAGAACTCCTTAGGGAACTCTTAACTTAATGGGGATGATGCTAAAGCTTATATAGGAAAAACTTAGTGCATTGTGTGCCAACGATGCCAACTAGGTAGTGAACATATAGCTTCTGTACCTCAGGCACAGGCATCATTTGCTCTTGGCATGGCCTGGGGAGGGCTTCTAAGGGGCATGTTTTGGGTTTGTTATGTCTGTTGGGAGCTGGTGTCTATAACTTGACCTCTGGATTGTCTGCAGTAACTGTGGGAATCGGTACATGATGGTTCTGCTGGTACTGGATTGTCCTGTTCACACAAGGGAAATTCTACAGAGGTCAGCTTGTTCTTGTAACAGGGAGAGAGTTTTTGCCTCACTGGGTCCACTCATGAGTTATTGCCAGAGATAGAGTCTTCGGGCTGGGGAGAGATATGGTCCTATAGCTGAGGTCCAAGCACCTCATCGTTGGGGGCTCACTGGTGAGGAAACTGCCTCAAATCTACAACTAAACTGCACCTTAGGGTCCTAGAGAGTTGCCTGCTACACTGACAGGTTAAGTGACTTGCCTTAAATCACAAAGCTAGGTATGTGCCAGAAGTACGACTTAAACCAAGGTCTTCCTGACTCCAAGGCTCTTTTTCTCCACTACTCCATGTAGCTTCTCAGGCTGTGGAGTTAATCTCTTATTCTTAGGGACTAGAAAAGAAACTGGAAGTCACAGTTATTTAATGACTCTCTCATCCTCATATATGCCTAGCAATTATCCACATGCGTGGAACTTCTCCATGGCTTGTTATGGCCAAAAACTCATCACAACGTAGTCACCTTACTGATGATGAAATTCTCTACTCTTAATGGGAGGGAACACAGATTTATTAAGCACCTACTGTATGCTAGGTGCTGTGCTGAACACCTTACAAATATCTCATTTGATCCTCACAACAAGCTTGGGAGGTAGGTGTTATTATTACATCCATTTTACAGTTAAGGAGAAACTGAGGCAGGAATAGGTTAAGTGACTTGCCTAGGGTCACACAGCTAGTAATAAGTATCTGAGGCCATATTCAAGCTCAGGTCTTCCTGACTCCAGTCCCTGAACTCTATCCACTGTACCACCTATCTGTCCTTGGGCAGCACAGCATGTCACCAGTGCCATACTTCAAACCATGGAAGCTTGATACAACCTCCCAGAGCTCATGCTAGTCCCCATACATGTAGGTATAGGCTTCCCTGGGGCAAGTCCGGCTCTGGCTTCCAAAACATTTTGTTTTTGTTATATACCTATACACATGGAAAGGGTTGACTCAGTTGACTCCTGTTGTACTTGGTTTGGGGGTAACATTACCTACACAAAGATAAATGAAATTCATCTCGATTTGCTACCCATTTGCCATGGTCAGTCTCTTCATTCCCTTCCCCTCCACCCCCACCTCCTGCCATTGAAGAAAATGCTTTTCAGAGAAGTTGACCCTGAGTTTCAATGTGATGACATATTCTCATGACTGCAAAACCTAGTGCGCTTCTCACTGATTGTGAAGCCTGAAAAGCATGAATGCTGAGTTTATTTGAAGTAAATAAGATGCTGATTGCAGAATCCCCTTTTTACCCTTGCTATATGGAAGATTAAGCCTGTCGTTGCAAAGTTAATGACATACTTTTATTGCAAAGTTAATGGCATATTACAATGCTTTCTATTTATCTAGCACCTTTATTTCTAAACGATCCTAGAGAACTTTATATACCATGAAGTGTGTACACACACATGCACACACACACGCGCACACACACACACACTTCTACAGAGTAAAACTGCACTAAGACTTTGGGGATCAGTATGTACAAAAATATTTATAGTAGCTCTTTTTGTGGTGGCAAAGAACTGGAAATCAAGGGCATGCCCATCAATTGGGGAATGACTGAACAAATTGTGGCATATGAATGTAGTGGAATACTATTGTGCTATAAGAAATGAGGAGCAGGCAGACTTCATAATAACCTGGAAAGGCTTACGTGATCTGATGCTGAGTGAGGGGAGCAGAACCAGGAGAACATTATACACGATTACAGACACACAGTATCTGTAAGGACCAACTTTGACAGACTTGGCTCTTCTTGCAAGGTTCAAAGACAGCTCCAAAAGACTAATTATGGAAAAAGCTATCTGCATTCAGAGAAAGAATTATGGAGTCTGAGTGCAGATTGAGGCAAACTTATTTGCTCTCTTTTTTTCCCTTCTTTTTTGGTTTTGTTTCTTCTTTTTCATGATTCATTCCATTGGTTATAATTCTTCTTTCCAACTTGACTATTATGTAAATAAGTTTAATGCAAAGGTGTATGTAGAACCTATATTGGATTAGATGCTGTCTTGGGGAGAAAGAGAGAGGGAGAGAAAATTTGGAACTCCAAAACTTGTGAAACTGAGTGCTGTAAACTAAAAATAAAAAATAAATTAAAAAAATAAAACAGATGAAGGTGGAAAAAGACTTTTGGGACACTATATATATATGTATATATATGTATATTTATATGTCTGTGGTGCATATAATTATAGATAATGACTCATTTCACATCTTTTCTATCTTTAAAATTGTGAAAGTAGCATAGGAAGTAAGGAATTGATACATGGAAAGCATTTCAATACATCTAGATGAAATGTACTGGGTATAAAGTAGCAATAATTATTATCATTTCCTTATTTAAATATATTATAGCAATTGTATTCTCCTCTCCCCATCCTATTCCACCTGTTCAATACTCTTTTGAATACCTCTCAAAATTCTTTTGTCATTTAAATCCACTTCTCTTAACTTGGGCCTGTTTTCCCCCTAAGAATAACTCACATTTCTATAGGACTCTGCAGTTTATAAAGGGCTTTCCTCAGGACAAGGATATCCTGTGAGCAGGTGGGGCAGATATCTCTGTCTTAAAGAAAGATGAAGAATCTGATGCTCTGAGATGTTAAGTGATAAACCTAAAATTCTTAAATAGTGCTGATAGTGCACCAGATTTGGAGTCAGGAAGAACAGAATTCAAATCCTGCCATTTAACTGTTTTTTTTTCAGACTCAGTTTTGTCATCTATAAAATGGGGATAATAGCTAATATTTATATAGCTCTTTAAGGTTTACAAAGCACTTTACATATATTAGCTCGCTAATGCTGGGAGGCAGGTACTATTATATACCCCCAGATAATAAAACCGAGTCATAAAGAGGTCATGACTTGCCCCAGTCACACAGCTAGTAAATGTCTGAGGCAGGATTTGAATTCAGGTCTTCCTGATTCTAAATTCAATTTATCCACTGTGACACCTAGTTCACAGGGTTGTTGTAGAGGAGGGTAATACTTCATATGTAAAACCAATGTGCAAACCTTAAAGTATCATATAAATGTTGGCTATTATTATTATGGGCAGCTAGGTGGTGAAATGGATAGAGTGCTGAGTTCAAATGTGGCCTCAGACACTTACTAGCTGTGTGACTTTGAGCAAGTCACTTCACCCTGTTTGCCTCAGTTTCCTCATCTGTAAAATAAGCTGGAGAAGGAAATGGTAAACCACTCCAGTGTCTTTGTCAAGAAACTCCAAATGGGGTCACAAAGAGTTGGATACAACCGAACAACAAGAATTATTATTAGCCACTAAACGACAAAGTCAGATTTTGAAGCCAAGTCTTCTGACCAGCAATCCAACGCTTATTCTACTATGTCATCCAGTTATTTTGGACAATGCTCAGCTAATTCAAAGAAGGTTATAACCTCCTAAAGTGTGCCTAAATAAGCCCAAAATACTAAAGAGTCACCAGTCTGATCATTTTTGCCATAAGAACAAATTTCTTGATTTCCATGGATACTTTCATTGTCTCATATTGTGTTATTACTACCAGAATGCACCCAGCGTAAGGAGCTAGCTGCCCCCCTTTCCTCAGGGGGGTTCACTCAGTACCCAGTGTTCTGAACAATGTGTGGGTTAATAGATATGTATTTTACAGAGCAGGGATGAATCCCTCTCCCGCTGCTGAATCAACAAGTATATATGAAACTCCTACCGTACACTAAGAATTATGCTAGGTGCTGAGAACACAAAGACAAATAGAACCTGTTCTCAGGGTGCTTGTGTTCTAATATAGAAGACAAACAGTACATGTATAGGTATGTATAAAACATATGCGAATCAGATACCAGGTGATCTTTTTCGGGAAAGGAACTAGCATGTAGAGGACCAGGAAAAATCTCGTGCTAAAGTGCAGACTGATCTGAGTTATTTGAGGAGGAAACCAGGGATTCCAGGACGTGGAGGTGAGAAGGGGGTACAATTCAGGCATCGGGATTAATCAATGTGAAGGTACATAGAAGGGAGAATAGAATGTCATGTATGAGGAACAGAAAAAAGGCCAGATTGGCTGGAACATGGAGTGCATGGAGGGAAATAATATATAATAAGGTAGGAAGGCTAGGGAGGGATATTGTTATAAGTTATAAAGAACTTTAAATGCTAATCACAAGAGTTTATATTTGATCCTGTAGGTAACGGGGAGCCACTGGATTTTATTGAGAAGGGTGGTATCATGGTCAGAGGGGTATATGGGGTATTTGGGGTGGACTAGTATCTCTGGCATGGTGGCTTGCCAAGCCCCTTTCAGGGCTGTTCATCTCCTTTAGTGTCCACTTGGCACTCAACCCTCACCTGTGGCTCCAAGAAGTTGTAGCATGTGTAGTGGCTACACCCCAGTAAAACCGTCTCAGCAGACAGGCTAAACCAGGTTGAGGGTAACCGATACACCTCAAACCCTGGTGAGTTAGGGCTGCATCTACCTCAAGCATGTGAAGACTTCCCCTCATTGGAACAGGTGGATGAGAACAATTTGTTCCGATGGCCATGAAGGCGGTGGAAGCTTAGAGCCTGGTCAGGCAGGCATCAAAGATGCCAAGGTCATCCACTGTCTCCTGGGCCACCGCCATGTGTCTTGACTGTCTTGCCACTGGACTTTGATGATTCTGGAACAGAGAGTGAGGCTGACAACTTTGTGCAATTCTACCTCACTTAAGTCCAATTCATGCACAATGCCTCATCCTTTTTGATTTGTTTGTAACAGGTGACCCTCTTGTCAACATTCTTCTGGATTTGCCTCGCTGGATTTCCACGACACTACTCTCTTGATTTTCCTTCTATCTGTATGACTGTTGTTTCTCTTCGTTCTATTTTGCTGGATCAATATTCAGGTCCTACCCACTGACTACACATGTATTTCATGACTGTGTACTGGTCTTTTTTTCTCTCTGCTTTTTCTCATTTGGTGATCTTCATAGATTCAGTTATCACATCTTTGCACAGGGCTCCCAGATTTATATATCCAGGCTTAGTCTCTTTTCTAAGAGCAATTATTTATTTTTAACTTTTTTAACATTTAAAATTCCATATTTTCTTCCTCTCTTTTGCTCCTCCCTCACTATTGAGAAAAGTAAACAATATGACATAAATTATAAATGTGAAGTCATGCAAAACATTTTCATGTTAGTAATGTTGGAAAAAGAGAAAGAAAAATAAAGTCAAAAAGTGTGCTTCAATCTGCACTTGGAATTTATCAATTCTCTCTGGAGATAGACAGCATTTTTTTTTTATTATGGGCTCTTTGGAATTATCTTCGATCATTGTATTGATTAGAGTAGCTAACTCTTTCACAGGTGATCATTGTTACAATATTGCTGTTACTGTATACAATAGTCTTCTGGTTCTGCTTGCTTTGCATCAGTTCATATGTCTTCCCAGGTTTTTTCTGAAACCATTCTCCTTGTCATTTCTTATAGCACAACAGTATTTCATCACAATCATATACCACAGAACTCGTTCAGCCATTTCCCAACTAATGGACATCCCTTCAATTTCTAATTATTTGACACCACAAAAGAGCTGCTATAAATACTTTTGTTTAGTCTTTTTCTTGATGTGTGGACATCATAAACTGTCTATTGGATACTTAAAATTGTACATTGTTCCATCAGAATCTCAAGCTTAACATGTCTAAAGTAGAATTTATTATCTTTCTCCACTCCTTTCTGAACTTCCCTAATACTGTCAAGGTAACTACCATCTTTCTAGTTACCCAGGTTTGCTACCTCTGTCTCATTCCTCAATTCCCCCCCTTTCCTTACCACATATCCAGTCGAGTTACCCAATTTTGTCCTTTCTGTCTTTATAACATTAATGTTTCACACCCAATTTTTCCACTCATGTAGCCATTACTTAAATTCAGGATTTTATCAGCTCTTTGGTAGTTCGTTAAAAGCAAATTCTTTTTCTTTTTCTGAGATTGTATAATTTAAGATCTCTGATTTTCTGTTAGTTTGGTTATTTTGTATACTTGAAGGCATTCCTCTATTTCTTTTGTGTTCTCAATTTTGATAGCATGTAACTGTCCATAGCTGGTTCTGATAACTCTTTTATTTCTTCTGGTTCTGTTATTGCATTTTGTTGGTTTGCTCTTTTGTTGATTTGATTTGCCTACCCTCTTCTTTTTTTTTTAATCACCTAGGGTTCATCTTTTTTTTTTGTCTTTTCAAAGAACCAGCTTTTAGTTTTAATAATCATTTCTACAGGTTTTTTGGGGGTGTGTGTGGTTCTAGTATATCTATTTCTCCTCTTTCAGTATCTCTTCCTTTGTGCTTATTTTAGGTTTATTTGTTGATTTTCTAATTTTATATTGCATATTTAATTTATTAATCTATTCCTTTTTTACTTTGCTAATGCATGTTTTTAGGAATATAATTTTTCCTCTGAAGAACACTTTAGCTGCAACTCAAAATTTTGGCATGTTGTTTAATCATTATCATTTTCCCCCCACATAATTACGGTTTTATGATTTTTTTCTTTCATGCACTCATTAGTTAGTATTTCATTGTTAAGTCTCCTTTTGGGTATCTTTTGTTTTTGTATTCCTTGAGCTGCTGTTTGCTCTTTTTATTGTTTTGTGGTATCTTTAGGATGTGTTTACTATTTCTGTCTTTTAATATTTATTTGCAATATCTCTGTGCCCTAATACATGGTCATTTTTTGTAAAAGTTCCACGTAGTGTTGGGAAATATATACATATATGTATACATATATATGGCATTGGAAGATGCCATAATTATTTTAGTTTTAATTTCCCCAGCAGTTTGATCAATTCCATATTTTGGTTTTTCTTTACCTTTCTGTTAGAGTTATCAAAAACAGGGAGGGACCTTAAATACCACCGTTGTATTATTGTCTATGTCTTTCTGTAGTTCAGTTAATTTTTCCTCTATGAATTTAAGGAATTTGGAGCATGTAAGCTAAATATTTACGTTGGCTTGTTGTCTAGGGTTCCTTTCAGCATAATATTGTTTACTTATTTATATCTTTTTACATTATGAATTTTTGTTATTGTTATTTTTTACTTTGATAACATGATTACAACTTCTGCTTCTTTTGGATTCACCTGATGCATAGTAAATTTTGTCCTTGGATCTCACTTTTATTTTGTATATATCTTTGCTTTTTAGATGTGTTTCTCACAAGCAACAGATTGCGGGGTTTTCTTTTTCTTATCCATTCTGTTACTTTTTTATTTAATTAAATCATTTAAGCCATTCAAATCTAAACTTATGAGTTAGATTTAGATTTCCCTCCATTTGTCTCCAATATTGTTTTTTCCCCAAGTTAGTGTTTTCCCCTTTTCCTTTATAAAGACAGTACCTTGTCTCTTCAGTTATTTTAACCTAATCTACTTTAAGGTAACTCTATTCCCAGTGGCTCTCTTTTCCTTCCCCTAAAGCTTCTCCTTCTCCCATTTGTTACCCTCTCCCCCAGTTTTTAGAGTTTTGCTCAATTTATTAGTTCCTTTTTCCTTTCTTCCTTTGATCTAGTTATTTAATTCCTTCCCTTTTTTCCCTCTCAGTTAAGTAAAATTCTTTTGCTTCTTTTCCCTTTTGATTTGTTTTGTTCATTTTTCCACTTTCATTTTCTGTACTTTTAAAAAATTATTTCTTTCTCTTTTCTTCTTCATTATTTGTGTTACCTTTTCAATTTATTTTAGATTTTTATTCTTTGATTAACGACCCTTAAACTTACTTATTCCTTTATTAGTCTTGAATTCTGTGTGGAATTAAAGCTTCTAAGGTACCATTTTGAGTTCTCTCTTCTAAATAGTTTTGGCCTCTGGCTGCTTTTTTCTCTTGTGCTTTACTCTTAGAAAAATCAATTCCTGCAGGTGATTTAGAGCAGCAGTGTCAAACTCAAATTGAAATGGGTCTCACTAAACCATATAATAAGGATCCCTACAGACCACATATTAAATTAGAAAATCACATGTTAACATTGTCTATGTTCTAGTATATTTTTATTATTTTGTTAAATATTTCCCAGTTATATTTTAATTGGTTCAGGCCAATGGTCTGTGTCTTTGATATCTCTGATACAGAGGGTGGGGCAGCTAAGTGGTCCAGTTCATAGAATGCCTAGAGTCAGGAAGGCTCATCTTTATGAGTCCAAATCTGGCCTCAGACACTTAATATACCTGTGTGACCCCTAGCAAGTCACTTAACCCTGTTTGCCTCAGTTTCCTCATCTGTAAAATGAGCCTGGGGGAAGGATATGGCAAATCACACCAGTATCTTTGCCAAAAGGGGTCATAAAGAGTTGGACACTACTGAATGACTCAACCAGATATAAAGGATAGAAATATTGCTCCATGTTAGGAATTTTCCCATGTCTCTGATTGTGCACTTCATTACTAGCCTTTCCTTTACCCATGATCATTTCCTCTCCTCCCATCACATATATCATGAAATCTCCTCTCTGGATCAATTCCTTCTCACTCTTCTGGGTGTCAGTTGCCCCCAGAAGCTCTGATTCCCCTTCTCCTGAGATAGATCTTAGAGAGAGGTCTCACTAGGCAAATTATATCAATTCCATGCTCCATTTATATATATATATATCTTTGCTCTCCCATGGGAGTATTTTTTGATGGTACCCCCTCTCACCACTGAAAAAAGATTTCCTTGTTTCTTTTCTTCTGTTTTCCAATTCAACTGTTTGCCTCCTTATCCATTCTCCTATCAATTCTCTTCTTCATGAGAGAACGCAGGAGTTATTTTCCCTCTATTGTTTACCTTTGACTTGACTAGGTGGCATCACATACTCTTTTCTATGTTCTTCTCCCCTCTCCTCTTATATACCCTCCTATTCTACAATTTAGTCCCTCTCTCAACATTGATTCACTTGTGGGTCAGTGTGTTGTAGGTGTGAAGTTTACTCCATGATGATTTGCCTTGTTCTTCCACCATCACTTGTTTTGTTTTGTTTTTTGGAGGGGGGAAGGCAGGGCAATTGGGGTTAAGTGACTTGCCCAAGGTCACACAGCTAGTAAGTGTGTCAAGTGTCTGAAGCAGATTTGAACTCAGGTTCTCCTGACTCCAGGGCCAATGCTCTACTCACTGCACCACCTGGCTGCATCCATCACTTGTTTTTGACTCCACTTTCACTCTAGCCTCTTTCATATACTGCTGGAAAGAAATCTCTTAATTATCTCTCTTGTTATTTTGTTCTTGCTTTTATTGTTCTTTTTAACATCCTATATATTTTTCTTAGTTTTTTTTTTCTTTTTTTCCTCTGAGATAATTAATTTTGTTATTTGTGTCTTCCTTGGCTTTTGTGTTTTTTCTTTTCTTGCCTTTTTGTTGTCTGAAGTGTTTGCAAAGCAAATTATCTGCTCAGGTCTGGTTTTCTTTGTAAGAATTCTTCAAATGTCTCTTTTTATAGAACATCCATTTTTTTCATTAATGACTGGGCTCAAGATGTCATTGTAGATTGTAAATTGAGTGCCTTTGCTCTTAGGAACTCATTAATACATTCTCTCCAGTTGTTTCTGGTGGGTGAAGATTAGTCTTGTGTTATTAAAAATTCCTTTCCTTCATATCTGAATTTCTTTGTCCTGGTTGTTTGCAGAATTTTTTGTTTCGTTCAATTTAGCCACGATCTTGGAGACTGTGACATTAAAGGTTTTTTATTTTTATTATTGCTATATTTAATTATATCTAATATATTACATTATGTTTTATTATATTTCATATTTATTATTGTTTTTTTATTTTTGGAGGTAATCTGTGGATTCTTTTCTTTGGCATTTTGTATTCCTTGTTCAGAAGTTCTGGCCAGTTTTCTCATTATTTCTTGCATTATGGCGTTCATGTTTTTTGACTTGTGTTCTAGGAAACTAATAATCCTTAAGTTGTATCTATGCATCCTGCCTTCTAGATCAGTGTTTTTGCTCATATGGAGATCATGTTTTCTTTTAAAATTACTACTTTATGCTTTTCTTCTTCCAAATTGTTCTTCACTTTCATGTATTTGCAACACAAACGAGTTTTTCTTTCTTTTGTTTCTTTTGTAAGGTTTGTCATCATGAATTCAAGCTTTTCTCTTATGTTGATTATTTCTGCTCTAAAGGACATAAATACTGCTTTTACAATTATGATTTATTTTAAAAACATTTAGGGACATTTTTGGGGAGGTTTCATGCTCTCTTTGGAATCTAATAGCCTTTACCTCATTAGGTGTTGAGTCATTTTCTTTCA
The DNA here is from genome assembly GCF_011100635.1 of Trichosurus vulpecula. Classification (NCBI taxonomy): domain Eukaryota; kingdom Metazoa; phylum Chordata; class Mammalia; order Diprotodontia; family Phalangeridae; genus Trichosurus; species Trichosurus vulpecula. The sequence continues at coordinate 302,500,838 of NC_050576.1, read as the reverse complement.
AGAAAGAAAATGAAGTAGTGAATGTAGTGAAGTAGTTGAAGTAGTTAATGTACTAGGTCTAGAGTCAGGATACACCTTGAGTTCAAATCCCATCTCTTACAAACTGTGTGACCTTGGGCACATCACTTAACCTCTAACTGCTTCAGTTTCCTCGATTGTAAAATAGGGACAATAATAGTACAGGGTTGTGGTGAGAGGATAAAATGAAATGCTATTTATAAAATGCCTTAGCATAGTGCCTGGTACACAGTAGGCTTTTAATAAATGCTGTATCCCTTATTTTCTTCCTCCTTTCTTCCTTTCTCTCCTTCCTTCTTCTATTCCTTCTTTCCTTTCTTCTTTCATTTTACAATATTTATTCATAGATTTTTAAACTCATTTAGCTGATCTGGAGATCATATTTCTTTCTTATTCATATCTTCCCTGTAAGTTTATCTATTTATGCTCAAGGTCTTTAACTGGATTTCCTTCCTTCTTTCTCCTGAGATCTTTAGTAATTTTTCCCCCTATCACTCTCTTTCTGACTCTTTCCCCTTGATGGCAGTATCTCTGGAGGATGAGGCTCAAAGGATCAAAGCTATGTGAGCCTTCTCCCATGCTAGGGAATTCATATTTTACCAGCTTCAGTCTCTGTACCAAGTGACTTTTGTGAGTACAGAACTGGTCCTGGCTGGATACCAATCCTCTTTCCCTCAGGTTTAGTGGAGTGCCACCGCACTGGCATTTTGCTCTAATTACTTCTGTTCCTCAGTTCTTTCAGTGAATACTGGTACAGCACAAAACATTGCCATACTGCCCTACCAGCCAAAGCAAGCTTCTGGCTTTTGGCTTTCTGCAGCACAGAGATGAGGAGTGGGGCAGAATTGAGTTCTGTTGCAAGCAATGAGTTACCTGGTGCAGCTCTGCCAGTGAGGTTACTGGTAAGGAAGGGATTAGCATTCTCTAATGTTAGTTCATTGGGATGTTACTGCCTTAGGTTTCTTGATATCTTAGACTATGGAAAGACCAAAAATTGTTTTATCTCTTATACGTAATTCCTATTTTAAGAGGTTTGAAAGATTGTAAGGCTGGAAGAAAGTGTCTTATCCTCCATATTGTTGGGCACATGACCCATAATCCTCCCCTTATTACCTCTGGCCTAGATTATTGCAATAATCTTCCATTTGATTTTCCTGCTTCATATTGCTTCCTATTCCTAACCCATCTTCAAAACAATTGCCAAAGTGTTTTTCATAATGTGCATGTCTGATCTATTACCTCTAGGATCATATTTAAACTCTTCTGTTAATGAGACCAGGCCTTTCTTGTGGCTGACTTCTTCCTGTCTCATCTTTAGACTTCTAAAACCCAAGGGCCACAACTCAGCCAGACCCTGTTCATGGCTGGCCTGAGGCAAGAGTAGGAACATATCAATCCTGCCTTCTCACTAGGTTTCCTGAAAATCCTTCCCTACCCACCCCACCCTCTACCAGAGGTAGGGCCATTGCACTACCAGAACACATCATTGTCTAGTCATTCCTGCTGTGAAGTGTATTTGCAGATATCTCCTAGGACACGGCAAATTAGCAGTTTGAACAGTTGAGGGCTGTGCAGAAATCAGAGAGCTGACCTTGAACCTTCCAACCACCAGCTTTCATCAGAGACCTCACTGATACTCTGCCTGATTTCATTCTCCAGTGGTGAGATCATTCCTATCCCTTTTATTCTCTTCTCAACCCAGTGATACCAAACCCTTGACTTGCTCAAGAATAAATCCCTCTCCCTAATTCCAGCTGCCAGTTCCCTTGTTCCCATTCCACCTCAACCCTCCCCAATGTCCTACTTCAGATCTATCTGTTCTTTCTACAATCCTCTCTGGAGCTCCTGCACTATAATTAACAAACTTCATGTAGCACTTCTTCTATTGTTCCTTTTCCTTTCCGGAATTCACTGAGACCCAGCTCCCTTTTCATCCCAATAACTTTCATTCTACATCTCTCCTCTCTTCTCAGCTAAACTCCTTGGAAAAATCTGTCTACACTCAGTGCTTCCATTTTCTCTCCTATCATCACTCTCGTCTAAACTTTGTAATCTGGCTTTTTTTACTTCATCATTCAAATGAAACTTTTTTCTCTCCAGCAAGGATCTCTTAATTGCCAAATCAAGTTGTGTCTTCTCAGTCTCCATATTTTTTGACCTCTCTGCAGTCTTTGGCCCTAATGACTGCTTTTTTGCCCCTGAATACTCTCTTCCCTCTGAGTTCTCATGTCTCCTACTTGTTTGATCAAACATCAAACTTCTTTGATGCATCTCCATTTATGTCAAGCCCACTCACTGGTTGTCCTCCAAGGCTCTGTCCTGGGCTTCCTCTTTTTACTCTGTTCTATCTAGCTTAATGATCTTATTAGCTCCCATAGGTTCAATGGCAATCTCTAAGCAGATGACTCTAAGGTCTCTATATTTAGCCCTAGTCTCCTGAGCTCCAGTCCCATATTGCCAGTTGTATATCAGATATTTTGAACTAGAGGGTCTTAGGCATCTTAAATTCAAATTTCCAAAAGAGAATTCATTATCTTTTATCTAAAATTCACTTCTTCTGAATTTCCCATTTTCCCTTCTCTTCTGAATTTCCAGAGTTTTGCTGAAAACCATGACCATCCTTCCAGTCACCTAGGGTCCAAACCTCAGTGTCATCTGTGAATCTTCACTTTCACACCCCCCTCTCTCTATACCTAATCAGTCACTAGACTTTCTTTGTCCACAGTATCTTTTCCATTCATTCCCTTTCCTCCATTCACACAGCCATCTTGCTAGTTCTGTTTTTCATCACCTCTCTGGGCGTGACCTGGACTGTGGCAATAGCTTTGCAATTGGATTCCCTGCCACAAGTCTCTTCCTCCTCAAACCATCCTCCATTCATCTGCCAAAAAGATTTTTCCACAAGTGTAGATCTGACTATATTGACTGCCCCCCTCCCATCAATAAAGTCCAAGAGCTCCTTATTATCTTCAGGATCAAATGGAAACTCTTATGTTTGGCATTTGAAGCTTTCATAACCTGGAAGCTTCCTATATTTCCAGACATCTTACATAGTACTCCCTTTCATGCACTCTACAATCCAGCCATACTTGGACTACTTGCTGCTCTTCACCCGTGACATTCCATCACCCATCTCTGTGACTTTTCAATTTCTATCTTCAATGCTAGGAATTCTCTCTCTCTCTCTCTCTCTCTCTCTCTCTCTCTCTCTCTCTCTCTCTCTCTCTCTCTCTTTCTCTCTCTCTCTCTCTCTCTTCATCTATGCCTCTCAAAATTCCTTCTTTCTTTCAAAACTCAATGTAAGATAAAGTGCCACCTCCTACAGAAAGCCTTTCCTGATCTCTGAAATTGCAAATGCTGCCTCTCTGCATATGATGATTTTTACATACTTTCACAATCATCTGACCTCATGGATCTGGGGATTGTACCCTGTATCTAGACCTGAGAAACACAAGTGAAACAAACCAAAATCTCAAGTTCATTTCTTGGAGCCACAGGGTCTAAAAGGAAGAGGAATAAGACTAAAACCTTTACTCCTGGATGCCATTGGGTGGGGGGAGAAACAGAGACAGAGAGACAGAGAGAGACAAAGAGGCTAGCTATGCAGCCAATGGAAAGAGGCTATTCTCACTCAAGTGATATGGTTGTGAAATGCAGAATGCCTTCTCCAATGTGGGTGCTTCCATCTAAGGTGATCTCAACATGCACTAAAGCCCTGTCTGACTTCATTTTATATATAATATGTTGTGTATGTTATAGGTATGTATGTTAATATTGTTTTCTATATGAGAATGTAAGTTCCTTGAGGGAGGGACTGTTTAACTTTTCTCAATGCTTATCAGTTGACTAAATTAAATCCTGTTCTACTCAAAAAGTATTTATTAAGCACCTACTATATGCAAGGAAAATGCTAGGCACTGGAGATGCAAAGACAAAACTCCCAAGCAGTCTTTACCTTCAAAAAGCTAGCTTTCTACTGAAGGATTAATTTACTTCCTACTATGTATGACGCATTGTGCTAGGTAAGCCCCTGCCTTCTAGAAGCTCACAATAATGGGGTAGTGGTGGTGGTGAACCACAATCACTAATAATTATAATACAAGTTAGAATGATTTTTTAAAAGTGCATAGAAGTGAAACCAAGTCACTAAAGATCCAAGGGGAAGGGGGGTCACCCTAGCTAGGGAGATTAGGGAGGTCCTCATGAAGAAGTTAGCACTTGAGTCAGGCCTTAAAGGAGGAGAAGGATTTCAACAGGCATGTGGAGAGAGTTCATTCCCAAAATCGAAGACAGCAAAATCATGATGGTGGGAAAGGGGAGGATAAAGTCAGGGAAAGGTGAGGAGTTCCATTTACTAGAATACAGAATGCATGAGAGGGAGTATGGTGAGGGACGTAAGTCTGGGAAAGTAAAATGAAGTCACACTATGTGGGCCTTCAAATCCCCAGCACCTTGTTAGATGCCACAGAGAATGCATTGCACAAGGTGAGTATCCCCTGGCCAAGGCTCTGTTCCTGCTCCGTAAGGCACCCTAGGTTTAGTTGGAAGTGGCTCTGTTGCCTGTTGAGGAAGAGGATGAGGAAGCATTGGGTAGCACCAAGTATTTGCATTCAGTTCCTCATCCCTTAAAGGAGCACATGGCACTAAATAACCTCAAAGGACCTTTCCAGAGTTAAATCCTAAGAGTCAGAGCTGGGACTGAAACTCCCAGATCTCCAGAGTCTTAGAATCTAGCATTTTTTTTTCCTCCTCTCATATGGTGCCGATCCTTTATCTGGGTATCTCTTCTCCATGTCAGTCAGTTCTGGGTGGTTCAGATTTCCTCACCAATGCTTCATATGTCTCCCTCTTCTCTTCTATAGCGGGGCTCGGTCGAGCCCTTTCTCCAGATCCATAATCTGTACTCCGTGCCAAAGTGCCCACAGGCCCCCTTGCCAAGATCAACCCGAAGAACTGCAAGTCAACACTCATACCCAGTGAACAGATTCTCCTCTATGCCCATCTGTGATGCCATGGAGCATCCACCATCACAGGCAGAGTTGGAGTTGGACTATAACCTTCCCCGGGTTCAGCTGAGTGATGAGATGTTCGTCTTCCAGGACGGGAGGTGGGTGAGTGACAATTGCCGCTTGCAATCCCCGCACTTCTCCCCCGTCTCCTCTTTTCATCATAAGCTGCATCACAAGAGGCTGGCCAAGGAATACATCCTGCAAGAGGAGAATAAGTCCCTTCGGGAGGTGAACAGGGCCCTTCGGGAGGAGAACAAGGCCCTCCGGGAGGAGAACAAGGCCCTCCGGGAGGAGAACAAAGTCTTGAGTAAGGAGAACAAAATTCTCCAGGCCTTCTGGGAGGAGAACAGGGAAGAGAACAAAGGCGAGCTGGGGAGAGTGGCTGGCGTGGCATCCTCGGTTCTAATCCAAAAGGACAACACAGCCCTCCAGGGCCCAAAGAAGGACAGTACAGCGCTGCAGACGCCCAGGAAGGAAAGCGCCACCCTGCACCTTCTCCAGGAGGAGAATCGGGCCCTGCAGCGGCTTCTGGAGCAGAGAGAGGCCCATTGGCCTCACCCGGAGCAAAAGACACATCCCCACGAGGAAACAAAGGGCCTCCCAACTCCTCAAGACGATGTCCACAGTGCTTCGAGGCAGTCGGGGGAGAGCACCATCCCTCCGTGTGAAGAACCCAAAGGGCCTGCGACCCTTCAGGAGGCCAGTAAAGCCCTTCAGTCCCTCCGGGAGTTGGTTAACAACCTGTCCATCCCTCTGGAGGATGTCAAGGCTGTGCCAGGCCTCCAGGAAGAGGCCCAGTCTCTGCAGGTGCTTCGGGAAATGAACCAAGCTCTGCAAGCCCTGCGGGAGGAGAATCAGAGCCTGCGAGCCCTGAGAGAGGAGAACCGGATGCTTCAGGAGGAGAATCGGGCCCTTGAGCTCCTGAGAGAGGAGCATTGGACCTGCCAGGAGGAGAACAAGGTCCTGTGGGAGAACAATAAGCTGAAGCTGCAGCAGCAACTGGTGATCGATACGGTGACGGAAATCACTGCGAGGATGAGGATGCTGGTGGAAGAGCTATATGGCCACATGCCCCCCAAGAACAAGGAGCTGAAGAAGCCGGGCAGGGTCTGAGGGCTGGAAGGCCCAGAGGCCCAGAGTTCGGGGGGCCCAGTTATAGAGCTTCACTTGAAAACTTCCTCTCCTTTCCTCAGCCCCTTCCCATTGGAGTTCATGCCTATGGTAAGAGTAGTATTATCGGCCCCCTTGATGCCAGAGAAGTAATAAAGGCATGAGGAAGAGTTTAGGAGGCTGGCCTGAGAGAATTATTTCACTATTAGAGTTGTAACTAGCATTGCTCTCACCTGGGGCAAGCTTCACAAAATGACCCTAGAGTAAATGTCATAAACTTTAGATAATTCATTTGAGGTGGGGAAGAAATGGGAATATAGACCCATTCTTCTTCCCCCCTCCAGGATGCTGTAATAGCAATGCTACTTGAAGCTGCTGTGGAGGTGTAAGTCCAGTAACACCAGCACACAGGAGGGCGGCTAGCGCAGATTCTTTGATCTACTTTTCTAACGGAAAGCAACTTTAAAGGGGTCAACAATCTTACTTTAATTATCATTCACTTAGTTCAGGGGAAAAGTCAGCACCCTGAACTTCAGAGAAAATACAAACAGAAACTACAAGCAGAGAAAATAACATAAATCAGTAGACAGAGCTTCTAACTGTCTGATCATAGCAATCCTTACCAGAGAGAGAAGCACCAACATCTGGGTTTTTCAAGGGCGGTGCTCCTTAATGACTACCCAGAGTCTCCTCTGGCCAAATCACATGAACACTCTCCCAATGAGTGACCCCATGTGATGCCATGGGGCATCACAACCCTCAGTGACTCAGTGCCTAATTCGAAGTGGGCTCCACATGAGGCCTATTAATTGGCAGGGAAGATCTTCAAATGGTATTAACATTACAGATGATCTGTGGAGAGGAGGTGGAAAGAGGAGCCTTAGCTAGGAGAGAGCAGCCAATGATAGGAAATGATGAGCCCCCTGGGGGCTTCCAATTTCACATTGTTCTTGCCAAGTAGGTGCTAAGCTCAGTCATTTTTGTGCTGCCTAGGCAGGAGTTCCAGTTGCCCCATCTTAGTTAGAATTCTGCTATTCATTTACACCTCCTTTCTCTTGTCCTATCTTGTCCTCTTCATAATACTAGCCCCCAATGCCAGTTCATCGTCATTGTCCAGTCAGCGCATCTCCCTGATGGCTGGGAGGGTATAGTCCTTGGAATAAACAAGCAATCAAGTTGGCTTTGGAGGATGCTTGGAAGCACAGTAAACTATTCAATAAACAATCAAATTTAAAGAAATTAAGTGGCATATTAGAGTGTTGGGCTTGAAATCAGGAATACCTGCATTCAAAGCTTTGATGCTTGATAGCTGTGTGACCTTGGACATGTCACTTCCCTCTGACCCTCAGTTTTCTTCTTTGTAAAATGTGGAAAACAGCACCTGCCTCAATTTTGTTGTGAGAGATTGAATGCAGCAGCTTAAGTAAAGCACTTTTGTAAATCCTAAGGCACTATATCAATACGAGGTATCATTCCCATTTTACAGGCATAGAAATTACAGGACCCAATACTTTGGGAGGCACCCCGCAGGGTTCATAAAGAAAAAGGCAAAGGATGAAAGCCTGAACTTCTAATTCCTAGTTCAATATTCCGTCTGCTAAAGTGATAAGAATAAGCTGATGGGGCAGTTAGGTGGCCCAGTGAGTAGAGCACCAGCCCTGGGGTCAGGAGGACCTGAGTTCAAATCCAACCTCAGACAATGACACACTTACTAGCAATGTGACCTTGGGCAAGTCACTTAACCCCAATTGCCCTGCCTCCCTCCCTGCAAAAAAAAAAAAAGAAAAAAGAAGAATAAGCAGATGGACAGTGGTAGGAGAGATTATTAGAAATGTAGGAGCATAGATTTGGATCTAGAAGGGACCTTAGAGAGCATGTCTAGTCCTCATTCGTTTATCTAAAAAAATGCAGAACTTAATAAACACCAAATAAAACAGGCATTTCCATATGCAGAACAGAAGAGAAAATGAGGATTGCGCGTGAAACTGCAGATCTCTGTTATGGACAATTTGCTTCTTTCTTGAAGTATTTAATATGCTCAGGCTGTTGCCTTCAAAGCTGTTCTGCCTGTCTGTGCTTCTTTAAGAGTAATAATGACGATAGGGTTTGCAAAGCTCTTTGCATCTTAGTTCATTTGATTCTCACAACTCCATGAGATAGCTGCTGCTATTATTCCCATTTTACCAACAAGAAAACTGAGGCATAAAGAGGTTAAGTGACTTGTCCAGAGTCACAAAGCTAGTAAGTTTCTAAGGCTGCATTTGAACTCATGTCTTCTTTACTCCATGTGCCTGGCCTTTCTTCTGTCCTCATCTCTGAATTTTTTTTAAAAAATCCTCAATCTTTCTTCCCTTCCTTCCTCCCTTTCTTCCTTTCTTTCTTCCTTCCTTCCTTCCTTTCTTCCTTCCTTCCCTTCTTTCTTTCTTCCTTCCTTTCTTTCTCTTTCTTTCTTTATAGTTAAACAAAACAAATTCCCACATTGGCTGTGTCTGAAAATATAAAATATATGTCTTCTCCTGCATCTTGAGTCCATTACCTCTCTTTCAAAAAAGTAGGTTGCATGCTTCACCATCAGTCCTCTGGAATCATAGATGCCAACCCCTCTGTTTTATATATGAGGCAACAGAGGGCCAGAGAGGTTAATTGATTGCCCCAAGATCACACAGGTTAGTAAATGGCAGAGCTAGGATTGGGAGTTTAGGTCCTCTAACTCCACCGTACCTCATTTCCATTTTACGAATGGGGAAACCAAGTAACAGAGGTGAGACTGAAATCCAAATGTCCTTATTCTTAGTTCAGAGCCAAGACTAAGGGTAGATAAAGTAGGCAATTACCCTTTAAGGTGCAATATGTAGGGTTAAATGTTAATTTTTATAAATGTATGTATTTTTAAATGCCAGAAAATCACTTACTCTATCATATTTTGCCAGAAGTCATCACATATGTTGCAATGAAGTTTCTCAAAGCCTCTGTTGGACAGTAACCCACAAGGGCAATGGCCACAGTGGTCACACATCACTGCTTCCCTAGGGTTACAGAGTTCATTGCCCCAGTTCTCTCTCTTCAGCCCCCTCTGATTTCCTATTAGCCCATGTTCTCTTAATATAAGTAAGTCAAAAAGGCAGTCACGTCACATAAACACCTTTCCAAAATGCAAAAAGGTTTTAGTGCCTGACGGGAAATGCAGGCATCCAGAAATGGCATCTTTGGGTGAGAAAAAATGCTCTTGAGCTTGGAAGGCATTTTATTTGAGATGTAACTGTTTCAGTCACACTGCCTGCTTCTCCCCTGCTCCACGGAAAGTCCTGCCCACAGATCGCTATCCTGGTTGCTTCATTTTTGAGCTTGTCAGGTCTGATCCAGAGCCAGTCTGGTGACTCTGAATGAGGGATAGCAAGCTGAATAGGGATCATTTCTCTTGGCAAGTCCATGACTCTAAAAGAAAAATCTCCCCCATAGGTCCATTTACTCTTGCCACAGGTGTAGGGGGTGACTGATGTGCACACAGCGCCCCAGTCATTTGTTTCCCCATTGCTCTGGCAATCTGGACAAATAGGATTAATTCCAGTTTGCTGCTAGCAGGTCGCTGTCCCTTTCCAGGGTTTCCTTTCCCAAATTTGGTAAATGCACCCGGTTCAAAATGTCACTGCAATACAAACACCTCTATTTAAGGCAATTTAGCCACCCCAGGGATATAGGTTTGCCCAGTTTTGTGATGAAAGCAAATTGACTTCAGTGTTTTCCAGACAGCTGAGCAGACGGAAGACTCAATATCCTGAAATTGGTGCTACAAATATTTATCTAACTCAAATTAATCTACATAATAGTGGCCAGATACTTTCTCAGCAAGCCTTGGGAGCTCAGAGATGGGACTCCTATTTCACAGTGTCAACTTTCTGTGTCAGGCAGTATCCAAGCAGGTGAAAAATTAGGAAGATAAGCCATAAATGTCATCCTTAGGGACTAGGTGGATTTATTTCAAAACAATCTCTTATTGTATGGCACAACCTGTATACATTAGTTACCTTTGGCATGGGAGAGGGGAGAGGAATAGCTAACTCTTTGTAGGACAGAGTGAAATTTCTATCTCTTTCTTTTTTGAAGTGCATCTTTCCACAGTGAATTATCTCCATTTTTAAAGTTCTCCATCTCCCCCCTCCCCTTCTTCCTACCCCAATCAAATATATCAATCTCCCACAGAGCTTTATTTAGATACAGGGAGGATATTGACTGGGCACATGACCAGTTTATCTTCATGACACCGACTAGGGGGGAGGAAGGGAGCTGTGAGCGGTAGTTGGCCCTATTTAGAAGGGTGGTCCCAGGCATCTGGCTATCAATCTATCATTCATGTCCCCCTATAATTCATAATAAATCCCTTGTGCCTCTCTCCAGCTCCCAGACCAGCTGGCTGCCCCACACCCACTGATTCCACCCTTTTGTGGGTCTTATTCATCTAGCTATTTTTCTCTACCAAGGGTAAATTTGCGGGGAGGCAGGACAGAGAATTTTCATCCTTTTTAAAATGGTAATACCATATTCTAGATTAGGGGTGGGGAACCTGTGGCTTTCTAGGTCCTTGGGTGCAGCCCTTTGACTGAGTCCAAGTTTTACAGAAGAAATTCTTTTATTAAGGGGATTTGTTCTATGAAGTTTGGATTCAGTCAGAGGGCCACACCCGAGGACCTGGAAGACTACCTGTGGCCTTGAGGCCATAGGTTTCCCACCCTTAGTAGATGTTCAAGAGCATCAAACTTTGTGGCTTTGAATTTGAGAAAGTTGGAGGAATGGCAAGATGGAAGTTGCCTTCTAGGTTAGTTCAGAAAGTGAATTTCTAAAACAAAACCATCTTTTAATGTTCTCACATTCACTTCTACCAAACTCCTGCTCCAATGGGGGAAGGATCTGAACCTGCATTCTCTAAAGCTATGACAGGGTAAGAAAAGTTCTAACAAGACTTACCAAATGCCTGGGTCCTGCGTAAGCCTAGATAAATGGTGATAACATAACTTATCACTAGCTGGACCACCAAACACTTCATTTTTTTCACTTTGACAATATGTAGAGATGATCTGGTCGGAAACAGAGGGGCCACAATCTGTACCAGCAGATGACGTGTCACACTGATGACTTCAATTTCCTCTACTGAAAAAATGCAAGTCTGTCTAACTATCACAAGTATATTTAGATTCATATATACCATATTTAAGGAGTAGGCCAGAGGGATGCTCAACCCAACACAAGTGGAAACTGACCAGAGCAATACTGCTGACATCACTGAGCCAGAAGGGGCTTCTGAGTTCATCTGGTCCAACCTGCTCCTTTTGTAAAGGTTGAAACTGAGGCCCTGAGAGGTTATGGGACTTGCCCAGTGATGTACAGGTACCAAGCAGGAGATGTGGAGTGTGAATTGAGGTCCTTTGCTCCAAATCCAGATTTTCTTTCCACTGTACCATACTGTCTCCCACACCAAAAGGGAGGGTTTCCCAGACTCCTGTCCCTTTTCAATGGTGGTGGTAATGTGTCACACTTCACAAAGAAAGTACAATTTATATACTGATAGTTATTATGTCAAGCAGCAAAAAAAAGGGATCTGGTCACAAGGAAAGAACTACTCTAATGTCGGGAGGGAGGTAACAATATGACACCCTGCCACATCTTCCTCAGAAACTATTGACTCCTGCTTAGGAGTGTGTTGGAGCCAGATCCTTTTAGCTAAATTTTCACTGTGAGCATGTACACCTCAACAATTAGCAAATGCTATGAATCAGGGTTTTATTTATTATTTTGTTGATTTTCTAGACTTAAGAAGGTGATGAAAAAAATTTAATAATGAAGATTGAATTTAAAATGGTATTAAGGGTACATTTTCTCCCGGAAAGGTGGTTGTTAAACATTTACCAATATACCTTCATCTTTAAGCCATGAGAGCTGAGATGATACACAAGGCAACCAGTCTAAAGATATGACAGGATCATAAATCTAGTGCTAGATGGACCTCAGAGTCCATCTAGTGACTCAACATCTAGAGACTAGAATTTCTAGTCCAATCCATCCCCCCTTTTTATTTTATTTTTTATATTTTACAAATGAGGAAATTAAAATCCAGGGCCGGCTCTCCCCCATGCCTGGAATGTATCCCTCCTCCACTCCAACTGCTTGTCTTCCTTTAAGTCACAACTAAAGTCCACCTCCTGTAGGAAGCCTTCCCTAACCTCTCTTAATTCCAGTGCCTTCCCTCTGTTAATTATTTTCTATCTATCCTGTGTATATTTTGCTTTGTATATATTTGTTTGCATGTTGACTCCTCCATTAGATTGTAAGTTCCTTGAGAGCAGAGACTGTCTTTTGCCTCTTTTTGTATCCCCAGTGCTTAGCACAGGCACATAGTAGGCACTTAATAACTGTTTATTGAATTGAATTACTTGCCCAAGGTCACCAAAGTAGTATATATCAGAGACAGGATTTGAACCCACATCCTGGGACTCCAAAACTAGTATATAAATCTCTGGAATCCTTAGAAGTAGAGATCAGATGGAAGGTACAACTATTGAGGACCCTTTTCCAACAGACTCATTTTTGGGTGACTCAAGATGAGAGTCTTATTCTCAGTCTCAAATCCCAGTTGCTTGAAGCTGAGACCATTTTTGTGCTTGGAACTGCCCAATCTCTCTCTCATTCACATGTGTGTCTTCCCCTGTCCAGGTTCTTAGCGGTTTCACTGTGTAAACAGTTCCTTCCAGCTCCTTTACCCACTTTGTTCAATCAAACAATGGCCTTTGTCTCCAAGAACAAAGTTAGGCATTGGTGACAAATTATTTTTAATGCAATCAAGACCCATCCGCTGTCTAATTTGAATTCTGGCATGTTCTCTCTATCCATCTCATTTTATTCCTTGAAGATAGCAGAAGCCATCTGAGCTCCAGCTAAAAATCTTTGGAAAGAACCTATGACCAAATCTATTTATTGGCAGAGCACCCACCTGATCTCTCGTTCATTTCAGCAAGGCCAAATGAAAGAAGTTTTTGATGATAGATTTTTATTGATATCTTTTGTTTTAAATATTACTACATTTCCTCAAAGGAGAGCTTTTAATTCCTTACTGTGCTGTGAAGAGCCAGAGTCAGAGGTTTGCATCCTGCGTTTGATACTTCCCTTCTCATAGTAAACATAGTCACATCATTTAACCTCTCTACTTGCCTCATCTGTTCGTTGGCACGTCAAGAGGCAGCCTGGCAAAGTGGACAGTTGGAGCCAGAGAACCCTGGTTTTGAATCCTGACTTGGACACTTACTAGTTGTGTAACCCTGGGGAAAATACCTAATCACTATCAGCCTCAGTTTCCACATTTATAAAATGGGAATAGTAATCTTCTTCAGAGAGTTGTGAGGATACAATAAAACAGCACTTGTAAAATGCTTTCCATATGAATGAATAAAAAAGACCTTTTTTAAACACTGTGCTCTGTTGGGGCTACATACAAAGGCAAAGATAATCCCAGTTCTCAAGGAGCTTTTATTCTAATAGGGAAAACAATATACATTGATGAGTGGTGTCCAGGGAAGGGGTATGCTGGTAAATGTGGGGTGGGGGATAGAGGGAGGGAATGTATGCATGACATACTTTTATGCTTAATCTGAATACTTTCTTAAGTCTAGATAATCAACAAAACAAGAAATCAAGCCCTGATTTGTAGCTAATTTCCAAGTTGTAAATGCTTACACTGAAAATTTAATGATTGGGGTAGATTTGAGATGGTTCCAGTGCATCCTTGTTCAGATCTAGAAAGTTACAAAGATGGGAGCCATAGGTAACAAGATGGACACACTCCATTAAGGGACAATGGTGGAGTTGATTTGATCAAGATATATGGAATAGCTTTGGCTCTCTTGAGTCAGGCTGTTATCTCAGGGTACCCAAAGTAGAATGGTGCCTCTCTCCTCTACCATTGGCTCAAGCCCCGAATAGGCTGTGCTCTCACCATTGTTGGAGGTCAGTGACTACTGCCTCAGTTCCATTTAACCATTTAACATCAGCTAGTTTTTACAAAGGGGTATTTACTTGAAAGATTTAGTAAGAACAAAGTATAGACATTTTCTCTCCAGCACCCTATACTATCTGGGTTTCTAAGACATTTTTATTTTATCTCTTAAATGGTATCAATCCTACCAAGTTCATATCCAAAGATGGCACCACTGCCAGTTGAGTCCTCATCTCTCTCTTGAGGCATAGGTCAGTCCTGGCTTCTTGGGTATTGATACTGGGCTGGCTGAAAAAACCCAACTTGAAATATCTGTGTGCTGAGATGCCTGAGGTGCCATCCAGACCTCTGGAACTCACAGGTTTGTGGAGACTCTACTCTCTTCACCTAGAATGGGAGCCATTTGGTCTTTACAGCATAGTCACTAGCCAGATGACATAAGCTGAATCATTAACTGAATTGAAGAAAGGCACACGACTGGCAGAAGCCATTGAAACTTTTAAAACCCTGCCACAGTTAAAGAGCCTCCCATTCACCAGATAGTTGGCCAGCTGGAACTAGTTACAAAATGTATACTCCACAGTCTCTTCAAGGCATTTCCCTTACACGTCATCATGATTCTCCTGCCAACAAGCTTCCTAGCCACTCCCTGTAGAGAAAGGCCATACCAGGTGCCCTAAGCAATGAACATGATTCATGTGCCATGAACAATGGTTTTGGGTTTCAGAATTATAGGTCATATGGGTCAAGGGTATGCACATAGCAGATAAATGTGATTATCATTATGCGTGACAATTTTTCAAATATAGAAAAACGGCTACCCAGTATCATCCCTGAACCTTTTCTTCAAGATGAATATTCCACATTCCTTCAGTCACTTCTCTAGTGAAGTAGTTTTGAGATCCTTCACCATTCTGTTTTTCTCCTGGAGGCACACACTCTAGTTTGTCAATGTCCTTAAAATGAACTGAACACAATACTCTTGAGTGTGGTCTGACCAGTACAGTAAAACTATTATTCTCCTTGTCCTAGATGTTATGATTCTGATAAGATCACATTCATTTTTTTTGGCTACCACATAAAACCACTGACTCATGCTGAATAGGCAGTCAAGCAAAACCCCCTCCCCATGGACAACATTGCTCACTCATTGAGTGTGAACTAGAGATTGCAAACTGGTAAAAAGTGGATATAACAGGTCCAGTGAAAATAAGTTGGGTAAGACAAAATTTATGTAATTCCCTAGCTGGGCAAGTATTGGCTACATTCTAACTTCTCCTGCCCTCATAGGTCTGGTTTTTCTCCTTACAAATAAAACCAAACAAACCCCTTGATTACAGAGTCATGGAATTGCAATTGGAAGGGTCCTTAGCAGCCACTTAGTCTAACCCATACCTAAAAATAATTTATAATATTTAGCAAGTAGACATGTAGCCCTTATTTGTAGCCTGACGGCAAAGAGCTGTTCTCTCTTACATTCCCTTTTTGGATGGCTCTAATGGTTGGGACATTTTATCTGGAGTCAGTCCTGAAGTTTCCTCTTATCAGTGTGATGCCAAGGTGCTTCATAATCCAATAGATTTCAATTCCAAATGTAACTTAAATAAAGCATTGTGACCATGTGGATGGTTTCCTAAGGATAGGCTGATAATATTTTTTTAAACTGTCAGTCAATAAAGCTTAAACTCAGTACTTAACTTTTGGAATCATGGAATAGTAGGACCTCAGAATTGGAAGGGACTGACTCATTTAATAACGTATACTTTAAGAATGTACGGGCAGTGAGGTAGCTTAATGGATAGAGTACTAGCCTTAGAATCTGGAAGACTCATCTTCATGAGTTCAAATCCGGCCTCAGACACTTACTATGTGACCTTGGGCAAGTCATTTAACCTTGTTTGCCTCAGTTCCTCATCTATAGAATGAGCTGGAGAAGGAAATGGCAAACCTCTCCAGTATCTCTGTCCAAAATGCCCCCAAAACCAAATGAGGTCATGAAGAGATGGACATGACTGAAATTACCAAATAACAATTTTAAGAACACACTCAGAACCCATCTCTGATGATCCACTCCTAAGGTACAGCAGATCTGGAATTAGAGTCAGAAGTCTTAGGTTTGAGTCCAGATTCTGTCATTTACTATTTATATGACCTTGGGGGAGGGGTGTGCTGGAACCAACTTGAACAGACTCAAGAGAGCCAATTGTTAAATTTTCAGTGTGAAACCAGAAAATTTACAAATTAGGCTCAATTTGTCGTTTCCTTGATTGTCTAGACTTAAGAAAATGATGAAGAAAATGCTGATAATGCAGATTTAATTTAAAAGTATATTTGTTGGTACATTTTCCCCCCAGAAAGCCAGTTTTAAACATTTGCCAGCATACCACTGCCTCGGGGCCTTTGTTTCTGTATAAAATGAGTGGTTAGATGGTCTCTAAGGGACCTTCCAGCTCTAACACTGTATAATGTTTATTACCTATTTTTTCCCCTGTCTTTATCGTTGCCAACAATGGTAGACTCCATGGTAGAGTCAGGAGGAGACCCCCTATTCTCAGCATATATCATATCAACATATCGCAGGGTGGTAGAATGGATGTAGGTATTCTAGCTACCTTAAAAGGGTCGATGTTTAGGGGGAGACCAGTTGAAGTAGATAAATATTGTATTCTGTTTTCTACTTGATGATCCTTCAAATCCTAAAATAGTCAATCTTGTCCTTCCTCAGTCTTCTCCTTTCTAGGTAAAACATATTCTCCTTGTAAGCACATTTTGAGTCTCCTTTTCAGTATGCACCGGGCTTGTCAATAGCCTTCTGAAAGAGGCACATCCAGAACTGGATATAACATTCCAGATTTGGTCTGACCAATGGAAGAGTCCAAAGGGATCATTACCTTTGGCTATCCCATCACATGGTAGACTCATAGGGAGCTTGTAGCCCACTAATATCTCCAGGGGCATTATATACATTATATATACCCATATATACATTACATATACATATATATCTATTTTCATATAGTGTCCATGTCTTCTCATCCTATTTGCATAAAGCTGTTTTCTGAAGTCTGGTGCAATTCATGTTCCACTTCATCTGGTTACATCTGCCCTATTATTCTACCAAGTAGAGGTTTTATTCGATCTCATTTCTGTCATAGAGTATATTCATCTTCCCAGATTCCTGTCATCGTCATGCTTTACGAGCACTCTGTCTTTTATCTGATATATACAACATATGCGAGCACGGTAAATTCAGACAGCTTGTGTCTACAAATCGTTCAACATGTTGAATGAGTATTCAGCTCTTGCTATTTGCAGAGCACCGTGCTGGGTGCTGGGGGTGTGAGGGAAATTGTAAAAGTAAATATAACACAACTCCTGACCTCATGGAGCTAACAATCAAATACAAAGAATATATACAAAGGATACAAAGAATGTATCAGTAATGATAATACAAAATTCCAAGTGGCAAATACATAAAGGGAATATGAAATGTCACAAGGAAGGAAAGAAAAAATATGGACTGAGTCATAGATTGATTGTGTCAGTCACTGGATACATGAGGGGTCTTGGGATTTTCTGTAGAGAATGAGAGGAGAATAGTTAAACTACTGGTCTCTTCGAGACCTGAAATTCTAGATCTGAAACTCTATGAGTGTGTAAGTCATTTTGTTTTTCAAGTGTGTCTCATATTCATTCTGAAACTGGAATTTTCTACAATGCTGAGCTTAATTACATAATCTCCTACATTTAACCAGTATGAGAGATGGAGGACTAAAATACTGCATTGTAGGGGAAAAAGATGAATCCCTAAATCAGTGAGTAGAACAGAAAACCAAGGATTTGAAATGCCTTCATGTTACTAGGACGCAATGAGAAGGAAACGGGAAAGATTTCCTTCTAACTCAAAACTCAAATCTAACCTTAATCAACCAGAACTTTGATTTTCTCATGATCCCCTTGGGCAAGTCACTTAACGTTTGGGTCTTAGTTTCTTAATCTGTAAAATGAGCAACTTGGACTAAATGACCTCTAAGGTCCCTGCTAGCTCCAAGTTTGTGAACCTATGGAAACATACATCTTTTACATTACTTAATTGACATGGTTTATATGATAATTAGATGGAAAATCTCAACATCTGCCAGAGTTTGAACATGTATATGCTTGTGATAGATAGCTCACTAGATATCCCACTGGAATACACAGATGTGTGGTGGTCATCTTACATATGTTACCTCCCAAGTGTGGGTTCAAAGGAGAGGGAGGACAATGAAGAATACCAGAACACATGATGGTGAGAAGCTGTGGGATCTGACCATGTATCCAATACATTAATAATGTATTAATGTAGTTTCATTTTTTTTAAAAAAAACATTTTAGAAGATTATTTTGCTAATTAGAATAGCCTAGTCAGAAGAATAACCTGCCAAAATAGTTCATCTTTCCAGTAAGAGATTCACAAGGGAAAATGTGGCAAATTACTAATGATTTTCAAGGAACTTAAAGCAATGTAATATCTATGGTAGCTGTGAGTAGGTCCATGGTTTGATGAGGTGGCTGGGTCAGATGGAAGCTCAGTGGGCCCATGACCACAACTAGACACACTGGTGTAGATTTGGATAAGTAATAGAAAATGATAGAATAAATAGAAGTTTTGGGAAATGAGATTGAATCTTATAAATATCTAGACTTGACATAAGGAAAAAACTAGCTAATAATTAGAGCTATTCAAAAGTAGAATCAACTGCATTGTGAGATAATGGGTTCTTCCTTACCTGATATCTTTAAGCAAAGTGTGGATGACTTCTGGTCAGGCATAGTGGGAAGTCTTTCTGTGTGTAACAATTGCCTATGAAGTCCCTTCCAGCTGAAATTCTGTGAAATAGTTAGCTTTTTGGTCCTCTGAATTTTAGCTTCCAAATTTGGGACAGACTTCCCCACACCTTCTCTGGGAATCAATTTTCCTTGTGCTCAATATATATCCTGATACCAATCAGGCCTGACCTTTTGTTTGTCCCTGTTCTCTTCCCCACTTTCACTTTTCCTTCTTTTTCCCAGATGGGAACTACTCTTCCTTTTCTCCAAGAACTTGCCTAACCACAGGCAAGTCCATACATTTGGGGGGGGGGGTGGAATGTGAAGAGGGATCCCCAAATGTCTCCTCCCTTCCTTGGCATCCTTTAGGGTTGAACAGCTACTCTGGTAACTCCTTATGGAATAGTTGAGGGAGTCAGGGTCTTCCCTTGTGGGGGTGATAAACTCAAGACAAAATAGATTCCCAGGCAGAGCACTGACCAGATTGAAAGGGAACTTAAGACTCCATTGAGTTCAATTCCCTCCTTTTACAGATAAGGAAAACTGATACCCAGAAAAGTTAAGTGACCAGCCCAAGAAAGGTCACACAAATAATAAGCAGAAGAAACAGCATCTGAACTTAGGTCCTATATTTTCAAGTCTAGTATTCTTTTCACTACAATTTTTAATAAAGGCTCATATTAATGTAGAGCTTTTAAGTTTATAAATATTTTCCTCCTATTAATCTGCATCTTTCAGGTAAAATACGTCTGCTTTCCACAGATTATTGAATGAATGAAAAGAAATGTCTGGATAATTACCTGAGTAATCCACTTCACTTTTTCTCTGTGGTTTGTTCAGACTAGTTTAAAGGGCCCTGAGCACTGGCATTTCTACCACTTGTCTCAAGAAATCATTTCATAGCCTAATTTTAGTAATTTCAGTCAAATATTCAGTCTAAATGTTTCTTTTCTCATTTCCATTCCATTATGCCATTACTCCTCTTTATTATGTTAAATCTCCCTTCTTGGGTTTGTCCCTTTCAAATATTCTGGACGATTGTGACATTCCTTCAATCATTTTTTTTGAGGCTTTATGGCCTTAGATTTTTTGAGTTTTCCTCACAGTTCGGTCTCCCCATCTACTGCCTGAAAAAGCTTAGTCCAAACTCTTTCCAATCTCTTTGCTTCAATCTGGTGGCACAGTGTACAAAATGGAGCCCAGGACCATCATCTGGGTAAGGACTCTGTAAGTTTCCTAAAAAACCATTACTTCTCCATCTTCTCAGACAATGGGCCCTACTCTCCTGAGTAGGAGGGTGTCAGTGAAGCGTGGCTCCCTTCACATTACATCAGTTTATACAAGTCCTCGTAGGTTTAATATCTTACACTTCTATCATCAGATGCAAAGCCTCTGAATCAGGCATGCATGGGAAAGGGAAGGCTTTAGAGGATATTGTCAGACATGCAGAGATACTATGCCCAAGAGCACTTGTCTCCTCACTTGATGTTTCTGTTAGTGTTTTCTTGTTTCAATCTCCACGGTACTTAATAAGCCCCAAGGTCCATGAATACAAGATTGTGTGTTGTCTAAGACTTCTATCCCCCCAAGTACTTAGCGCAGGATTCTGCATACAATTGGCATGTGATAAATCTTTGCGAATTGGTTTACCTTTGAAGGCCAAGACAGAAAAGACTTCCCAAAACTACTCCTTAGGGATGCATCTGGTTGGGGAGGGTATAGGTGGGTGAAGTTGGTAGAGTTGAAAAACCTCTGGATTTGAAGTCAGATTAGGGAAAGCCACCTACAGAAGGTAGAATTTGAAGTGAGTCTTGGAGGAACTCTGCCTTATATGCCATAACCCTCATGTCTGACTCTGGGTAGGGGTGATGTGAAGCAAGAGAGGGGATGTAAGAGCTACTGTCAAAAGGAAATCCAAACACACTGTTAGATCCTGATGGAGTAAGTGTGATTTTGGGGATCACCAGACTTCCTGTGCAGGGCCAAAGCCCTGAGGAAGAACCAAGTGATGGTCCCTTAGTCTATGGGGATCACAGGATGTTCCTCCCTGAGGAGGAACCACATGATGACCCGTAAGGAAGGCTGTGCAGACCACAAGACTCCCAGAGGAAGACCAAGTGGTAGCCCCCCTTCTAACTGTGGGGATCACAGGGCTTCCTAGGGGTTAGACCCTAAGGAAGACCCAAGTGATGGCCCCTTAAGAAGGCTGTGCAGACCACAGGGTTTCCCAGGGAAATCCCAAGTAGTAGCCCTCTTAACACCGTGGTGGGGATCATAGGACTCCCCCTAATGCAGGGTCAGGAAGTTAGCCTGAAATGTGCTTCTCCAGCTCATTGCTTTCCTGGCAGCATAACCTTAGGAAGATCCATGTGATTTGACCATTTTCACCCAAGGAACTCAGGACCAGAGTGGGCAGAGGAAGGCGTTTATTATACTCCTCCAGAGAGCAGGTGCAGTGCTCACTAGGAATACTCACGCCGATACAGCAGTAGGAGTGAGGGTAACCAGCTCCTCCACCCCTGTTTGAGTTATGGTTAGTTTACATTCTTTACTTTTTACATAGTTTTCTTAAGTTATACAGTTTATATAGGTAGGATAGTAAGGATACAGAAGCAAAAGTGAAGTTAATTAGTTCTATCTTCCTTCTCTGAGTTAGGATTAGTCTATATTCTTTACTACCCCACCTTCCCTCTTTAACATATGTAAATTATGCAGATTGGTAGACCTGGACACTTGACTAGGACCTAACCTTTGAACTGACAACCGGTTTAGCTTCTCTAGCTTCCCTGATCCCCAGCTGGCCATTGTCTTGGTAGGTAAACTTTAACTCAGTTATGTGGATAGCTTCTGTAGGAGCAAAACCAGATACCATACTATCTTTTCTTACATAGGTAACCCATCAAGAAACTGAGAGTAAGGAACACTGCCTTTCTTACCTCAAGATATGATGGAATGAACACTAGACAAAGTCTAAAGATCTGAATTCAACCACATCGTGTTCTAGTTGTTTAAGAGTGCTGGATTTGAGGTCAGGAGACCTGGGCTTGAATCTGAGTCCTGTGAGGGATGGCTCACAGTGAAGTTCCCTCCCTAGTATTTCCCTGCTACACTCTTATCTCTCTCCTACACTCCAATCTCTCTCCTGCACTCTGCCTGAGTGTGAGAGATGGCCTACAATGCAGTTCCCACAGGCCTAAATTTCATTCCTCCAGAAAGCCTTAAGCCCCCTCAGCATGGGATAAGACCTGACTTCTCCTGCTATCCACCCCACCTTGTACCTCTGCACCCCTGCACCCCTCCTATATTTTTCAGAAACTGCTCTGCTGAGAAAGCAGAGGTAAGAAAGTACATCAGGAGGCAGAGCCAGATGTCCCAACTGCCAAGTCCCATTTATTTAGCCTCTACTCCTCCTCCCTCTCCCTTTGTGCTGAACACACAGCCCCTGTCCCTGGTTTCACACCTTTATGTTCTTTGTTCTTCGTTGCTGGGGAGAAGTTTCTGAGTTTAGAATGTGAGCTCTAAACCCAGTCAATGGGAAGAGGAGCCAGTGGCTGAGGGTGGGGGTGGGGAAGCTCTGCATTAGGATCTATAAAACTTGCTTTGAGTTGTACACACACACACTCCCTTGCTGGCACTATCTTGGGCCACTCTGGGTGTATCCTTTCTCATGAGAAAGCAATAAAACTCCTTTTTGCCTTTTCTCAAGAACGGTCTCTGTCTATTTTTAATGTGAGTGGTGGTCTCAGACCCACACAGTCCCAACACTTAACTAGCTATGCGACCATGACCAAATCATTTAACTTCTTGGAGCCTCAGTTTCCTCATTTGTAAAAGGAGGAACTAACTTGTTCATATCTACCCTGTGAGATTGACAATACAGGTAATTTTAATCCCCATCTCATTATTCTTGTTATCCTGACCTACAAAGTCATTGAGAGTCTCATAAGATCAATTGGTGAACCAAAAACATTTATTGAGTACTTACTAGCTGTCTAGAGGTGGCCAAGTGCACACAGCACTGGGCCTGGAGTCAGAAAGACTGGAGTTCAACTGTACACAACCACAGATATATGGATTCCGTGAGGACCAACCCTGACAGACTTTGCTCTTCTCAGCAGCACAAGGTGCAGACACAACTCCAAAGGACTCACGATGGAGAATGCTATCTACATCCAGAGAAAGAACTATGAAGTTTGAATGCAGATTGAGGCACACTTCATGCTCGCCTTGTTCTCTTCTCTTTCGTTTTTGTTTTTGGGTTGTTTTTTTTGTTTTGGTTTTGGTTTTGGTTCTGTTTCTTCTTTCTCATGACTCATTCCATTGGTCATAACTCTTCTCCGCAACTTGACTAGTGTATAAATTAATTCAATGCGAAGTTATTTGTGGTAGTTAAATGAGATTCCATGCCATCTTGGGGAGGGAGGTGGGAGGGAGGGGAGAAAATCTGGAACTCAAAATTATGTAGAACCGTCTGTTGTAAACTAAAAATAAATATTAAAAAAAATAAAAATAAAAATAAAAAAAAGAAAGACCGGAGTTCAAAAGCAGCCTCAGATACTTAACTAGCTGTGTGACCCTGGCAAAGTTACGTTACTGCTGTCTGACTCACTTTTCTCAACTGTAGAAAGGAGGCAATAAAAAACAACCTATCTTCTGGAGTTGTTGTGAGGATCAAATGAAATAATATCTGTAATATAAAATAATATTTATAAAGCACTTAGCACTGTATCTGGCAAGCTTAATAAATCCTTCCTCCCTCCCTCCCTTCCTCCCTTCCTTCCTTCCTTCTCTTCTTTCCTTCCTTCCTCTCTTCCTTGCTTCTTTCCTTCCTTCCTTTCTTCTTCCCTCGGTGACTAGAACAGTCCTTGGTATATAGTAGGAACTCGATAAATAACTATTGAATTCAATTGAATGGAGCCTAGGTAAACTAGAAAGTGGTATCAGTGGTGTGGGAGGGAGGCAAAAGAAAGAGGAATAGGGATCGACAGCCTAAGACCAAGAAACATCTGTCTCCAGGGGTTTAAAAGCCAACATCAAGGTACCCTACAAGTACATGATGTGTTTTGGTTTTCAATGGATTTATTTTGGTGTGAGGAGGCATCAGAATGGAAATGCTCTAAACTTTTTGGTTTTGGGGGAAATGATAAATGACAGGAATGGTTTCCAAATGCAAATTGAACATCTTTCTTTTGATCCTGGGCTATGCCACGGAGTTAACGCGCCTCTTTGATCCTACGGCAATGTCTAGAGAAATTAGGGGCCTCTAAGATGGGATAATAGATTCTCATCAAGACTTCTAGCTCTAGGAAATTGTTTAATCTCCATTCTCAGTGGCTGTTTTTCTGAGGCAGCTGTGACTGAAAGGTCCCAAGTGCTACTGAGAACAGCTCGTCAGTTCAGAACAAAGCTGATTATGTAAATGGCACATTAAGATTCAGCTCCAATTTAATTTTATTCTGTAAATAAATATCCCATTAACATCCATCTGTTAAAAGTCAGGTAAGACACTCTCGAAGACTGCATTGTTATAGCACAAGAGAATGCCCCATGAATACTGGCAGGGAGCAGGATTAGGATACCAAAGGATAGACTAGGCAGCGGGCTTTTATTTTTTTTTAATGGCAAGTCAGCTATAAAATCAATTCAGAGCAGACATGAGCTTATGATTGGCCAAGAAAGACACTGAGTCTATTTCTGGCCCTGCTATTTGGTGGGTGTAGGAATGCTTTCTCTGATTGCTGTCATAGGAATCAATAATAATTATAGTCCATGAATCCCCTCCAAAAATGAAAACATTTCAGCTGATGAGAAGGTGAACACTAAATTAGCACTAAGTCCTTTTCTTTTGAGGTAATTTATTTATCAAAATCCTACTTGTGAGTTGACACTTGGCCTCCCTGAACAAAGACATAAACTATAAATACCTAGAAATAAGAACAACACAAAATATGGCTATGAAGCAAAAAAGTTCACCCACTGTGGTCTCAGCGCCTGAGATTCCACCATTAGAGACTCAATCTTTTAGGTCTTGAAGCATTTTTATTTCATTTAAAATGCAGGAACCCCTGGTGGGGGTGGGGGCTAACACTTTAAGTCAGGGAGGAAAAGAACTCTACTGGAAGAAACAGAGAGAGGAAGAGAATTAGGGGAAGGGGAAGATGCCCAAGAGAAGTTAATTTTGCTTCACAATCTCACTGAGGACTAGCCCTCGAAGCAGTGCTGAGCATGTCAAATTCCACCTGCTTTCCTTTCTTTTTTTCATAACCACAGAGAATGGGTTGAGGCAGGAAAGTATAACCCCAAGGTGTAACATAGATAAAAACATGTGTGTTATGGAATCCCTTCTGGAGCACTGTCTTCAGTTCTGAGTACCACATATTAGGTAGGATATCAATAATTTGGAAAGTATCCAAAGCAAACCAAGAATGAGAAGGGCCTCAAGGTCATGGTGTAGGGCATCAATTAAAGGAATTGGGAATATTTAACCTCAAAAAGAGAAGACTTGGGAGGTGAAACATGATATTGTCTATAGGTGTTTGAAGGTCTATCCTGTAGGAGAGGGATTAAATTTATTCTCCTGTCCGCTATGGTAGGAGCAATACCTACAACAATTTATTATTTGTGTTCAGTAGTTTGAGTCATATTTGACTCTTTGTGACCCCATTTGGGGTTTTCTTGGCAAAGATATTGGAGTGGTTTGCCATTTCCTCCTCCAGCTTATTTTATAGATGAAGAAACTGAGGCCAACAGGGTTAAGTGATTTGCCCAGGGACACAAATAGTAAGTGTCTGAGGCCAGAGTAGAAGTCAGGCAGGTGAGTCTTCTTGACTCCAGAAAAAAGCTGTCCTGAGACTAGATTGACCCAAGGGGCTAAGGTTCAAGACTTATAACCTTTGATTAATGTAACCCTAATCTCTAAAGCACAGAATCACAGAATTTCAGAGTGACCATCTGGTTTAAGTCACACGTAAAAAAAGAATCCCTGCTGAAACACTTATTGGTGCTTTATAAACTATAAGTTTCCTAGTTACTTCAAGATTTTAAAAAAGAGGCCAGACTTCAGACTAGTCGATGTCCTGAAATCAAAGAGTCACCACACCCAGTTGCACATCAATAATTCAATTACATAAATATTTATTAAGCACCTTTATGTGCCAGGCATTGTGCTAAGCTCTGGGGATACAAACAAGAAAAAGACAGACAGCCCCTGCCCTCAAGGAAACGAAGGAAAACAAGCTAGAGAGGTGGGCAGTTGGGGTGGGGTAGCCATTGTGTCCTGGTGGAGTTCAAACCAAGCAGATCTTCACGTGGAAGATGCAGAGTTACCTGAAAAGTCCAGATTCCAGCCTTCTATGAAGTGTGATACCTGAGTAGCCAGCTATTGCTAGAAAAACCCTGCCCCCAGCCCCTAACTGCAAACCCCAGTCTGCATAAGACAAAAACAGACTGAGTTCCTGCCATTTGGCGAGTGTCCTGGGCCCCTAAGACATTTCCAAGGAATGTAAGCTAATTACCAGGAAAGCCTAACGATCTTCCTTTGTCTAACTGAGTGGGCTGAGAGACAACTCTATCTCTCGTCTCAACAAACCCAGCTGGAGCATCACTCGGTCTGCCTATGGCCTTGAAGGATGAAAGCCTCAGCCCCAGATATTCCTTTGAATTATATGACTTCTGCCTTATCTTGAGCCTTCCTTGTTGTGGGAGTTATGGCAAGATGGACACAGGGATCCTGGGTTGTAATTCCAATTGACACTTTGTCAACTATCTGATATGTTGTATTTACAATCTATTCAGGAGGTTCCTCTAATGTATCATGGTCATAAAAAGTGAAATAACACAGGCTTGCTGAGTCTGCAGAGTAACATATGTAAACTTCAAGAGATATTTAAGCACTGAATCCAGTACTGTCTATATAAACTACCCTCTCGCTTCAAACGTGGTCATTTGATTTGGGATAATTTCCCCGAATGACCGCCGGCTAATAAACTTCTCCATTCAAAATTTATACTCTGTGGCGTGTCTCACTCGCTTCTGGTATAACAGAAGGAATGCTTTGGGAGGAATTTAGTGCCCCACCCTCCAGCCCTCCTATCAGAGGAGAGAGAAGGCTGGGGGAATTGGGAAGGTATTGAGTATTCAAAGCAAAGTAATAGACCCATTTCTGTACGGAGAAGAGGGGATCAACATCTACCTGAGACGTGCTTGGTCTCCTGGTGCAGCATACTTTCCTTCCTATGTCTATGCAAATCTTCATTTGTCAGTTGCTGAATGATTGATCCATGAGTGTCTTATGTCATTCTGCTCTCAGGCCTGAACTACCAGACCAGCCTGTGTTAGGCCCAGCATTCTACAGTTCCAGAAGGCAGAAGTGGGAGAAAGGAGTGAAAATTACAAAAAGGCAAATTTAGGCTTGAGGGAAGGAAAAATTTCCTAAAAAAAGCTAACTAGAAGAGGAATGCATTACTTGAGTGGGTAACAAGGCCACCCTCACTTGGTTTTCAAGAAAAGGTTGTATGACCCCTTGTTAGAAGTGTTTTAGTAGGGATTTTTTTTTGCAAGTAACTTAAAACAGATGGTTGCTTTGAAATTCTGTGATTCTGTGCTCTGGAGATTAGGGAACCAGGAAGACCCAGCTCCTCTCCACCAGAAACTTATGATGCAGGTAGTAAGGGATTAAGACATGTTCAAAATACCCATAGTACAGTGTAGAATAGAGGGTGTGCATGGGGTGTTCAAAGACTAGCCCTTCTGGTGTGAGGGCTTGCCGAGGACTTTTCAGGGCTGCCCATCCACCTTTGGTGTCCACCTGGCACTTGACTCTCACCTGTGGCTCCAAGAAGCTGCAGCACATGCAGTAGCCGTACCACCTCAGCAGATGGGCTAAACCAGGTTGACAGGCCTCAAACCCATTGATAAGTTGGGGGGGGGTGTATCTACCTCAAGGATGTAAAGACTCCCTCCTCCCCCCAGGAATGGGAGGATGAGGACAACTTGTTCCAACAGCCATGAAGGTGGCTGAAGTAGGCACTGTGGAGCGCTTAGAGCTTGGTCAGACATTGAAGATTCCAGACTGCATCCGGGGCCATCGGCAGCCGTCCTGACTTTTGTCTTGCCACTGGACTTTGATGACTCTGGAAGAGCGAGGCACATGACTTCAGGCAACTCTTTCTCATTTAAATCCAATTCATGGTGTAAGTCAAGACGGCTCCGTGATGTCATTGGTTCCCTTTGAAACAAAGGACAAACGACAACATAGAAGAGAGAGAGAGAGTGTGTGTCGGGTAGTTGATAATGAGGTAATTTCAGAGCCAAGAAGACCTGACTTCCAGACCTACCAGGGACATGCACTGGCTATATGATTCTGAGTAAGTCACTTACCCTCTTAGTGCTCTAGGTAACTCATTAAGACTCTTCAGTTGCAGCAAAGGTATTTATTCACCTTGGTAGAGGGAGTTTTCTTACCTGGGTGTTTCCTTTACAAATGAAATGATCGGTCCAGTATCTAACCCTCTCTTCTACCACGATGTTAAATATAACAAGTGCATAGGAGAGGTTCCGAGTACTATAACAGATCATTTCCACTTCGGAGACTCAGAAAACACTTCATGGTGGAGGCAGTATTTGTTCTGAGGGTGGGTAGGATACCAATCGGTATGAATGGCGTACGTGTAATAATCATACAACTTAGCTCATTTATGAGAAAAGACAAGACAGCTGAAATAATTGTTTCTCCAAATAAATGAGGACAATGGCAATGAATCTGGAGACAGGGCATCTGGATTCTAGTGTGAGTTCTGCTACTAACTAGCTGTTTGACCTTGCACAAATGATTTGTCTTCTCTGGGTCTGGATTTCATCATCTGTAAAATGAAGGGGGTGGGACTTGAAGCCCCTAAGTTGCCAGTCCATGAATATTTACGACTCTCTGAAAGAACTGAGCATATATCTCTCTGTCAAATACTTAGCAAGGGCACTCTCATTTTTGCTATTTGCCATACAGCTTTAATAATAAAATAGCTGATATTTATATGGGACTTGATTAGTTTATTTGATCCTCACAATGTAATGAGATAGCTTCTATAGGAATTATTAGATTTACTTTACAGATGAGAAATCTGAGGCCCAGGTAAAGTGATTTGCCCATAGTCCATAGATATACTAATGGAAAGTGCCCAAGCCAGGACCAGACCTTCTGAATGTAACAAGTGTTCTTTCTATCATGACACATGGCTCTGAACAGCTCATTTTCCCTTAACATACTTCTATGACTCCTTTTGAGTTTGCATTATTTAGGTTTTCATCCAAGACCACTTCTTAAGATCCATAATTTTACTGCCTAATATAGGAATGTTACAGCTGGGACACTCTTCTCTTGCATAGGGGTCCCCAGGTTCAAAGTATTCTGTAGATCTACATCAACTATAGCCCATGAACCTCCTCCTAGCCTGCCAGAAAACACAGTTACTTCAAAGCAAAGGCATTTAATGAAATAGCATAGTAAAAGCAGTAGCAATATAACATTTCTCCCATAAATGGAAAGCAAACTCTCCCACTAACACACCCACAACTATCATTAGAAAGTGAACACACTGAGGAAACACTCTCGGAAGGGTACATCAATAGGGAATTCATGTAGGTGGAACATATACGTTTGGAACAGCGTGGTCAGGGAACACGTGTTAAGGTCAATTTAAGCCTCTGGTGCTACAGGGCAACCAATATCAATTGTTCTTCATTGGTCTCATGCTCTGAACAGTCTCTTCAGGTTGGTTCTCTCTTGGTAAAATATTTGTTACTGGGTGGTTCTCCATTAGTCTTTTAGATCAGAGGGATCAACAGACATAGCCCACTTTCATTGCAGACTGACAATACTCCTGAGTGCACCAAACTAGATTAAACTGAATTTGGGATATATTTCACAAGATAAATAAAAAATGTAGTAGACTATTGATAATATTAATATATAGTCTTTAAGTCACCATGCAGCCTTAAGAAATGGTTTAGTGGCCTCCATTTTTATTTGAGTTTGACACCACTGTTCTTAACCCTGACAGATGTATCTCCCCTGGGTATGTGGAACTTCTTGCTTTCACCTGGAGTTCTCAGATAAGGTACTCCTTTTTCCTTATAAGAGGAAGAATATGTTTTACCAACGTTCTTTTAGCTTAGATCCCAGAGATTTAAGCTTAAGTTCTGTGAGAGAAGGAGATCCTTTCACATATCTAGCATTAGACTGAGGGAGAAAAAAAAAACTCACTTGCTTTTCTTTTCAGAGAATAGATATATCAATTATCTATGGGTGGCATTTCTCTAGAAGGAGAATGTTCATCTACAAGGGCCAAATTTCCTTTAGAATATAGGGCACAAGTAAATTGGACTCATGAGCATTTAATCTGTTTTTGAACCTTATTTTTCAGGACTTCTATGAGTGCCATCTCCATCCCTATCTCTCTTAGCATCAGAGAGTCTTTATACTTTCCATTTAATTCCTGATTACCAACCCATATACCTTCAAAATCATTTCAAGCACTGACTTTTAAACAAATCATCAAGGGTTTGAGACTAAGGCCTCCTGTCCTCAGTTTTCCCAGTGGGAATCAATCCTAGAGTCTGGTGTACCCTCCTGCCAGTTTCCCGGGTCTTCTATCCTCTGTCTTAATTGCCTTGCTCACTTGTCCAATCACCAATCATGCCTTGCCAAACCCCAACTTTGGGTACTCCCACCACCTACTTTCTTTGCTTCTATTTATGTGCGGCTGAATAGAGCTGATGAAAATCATTAAACAGAGCTGACTGGGCCCACTACAAATTTACATTATCTAATATCTCAACTGGACCTTCGTTGCTGAGAGGCAAATATTCTCTTCTTCCCTAATTGATTCACTATTCCACTCTCCTCAGTGACTATTCCAAACCTTCTTGTCTCTTCTCATGCACTCTCTCTCCTGCCATGTTTTCAATTAAAAACCTTGATTCATACTTTAAAAGAATTAAGATCATTCACTAGGACCCTCTTCTCCCATCCGCATAATTTCACATCATTTAAACATTATCCTCCACTATTTCCTCCTCCACACTGGTCTCAGATGAAGAAAAGGTCCATCTCTTTGCCAAAGCTGACTCCTCTACATGTGGCCTTGATCCCATCCCTACCATATTTGTTCAGCAAATTGCACTCCCCTCCCATCATCCTTCATAAATCCCTGTCCACTGACTCTTCCTTGCAGCCTACAAAAATGCCAGTGTTTCCCTCATCCTTAAAAACAATCCTTACTCAATCCAACCATCTCTAATAGCTATCATCCTTTTTCTCTCCTCCCCTTTGTAACTAAACTTAATAAAATTGTTTACAGTTGGTAAACTCTGCTCTTCCTTTCCTCCCAATCGCTTGTAAATATTATATAATCTGGCTTTCACCTCATCATTCAATGGAAACTGCCTTCTCCAAATTTACCAGTGACCTCTTAATTACCAAATCTAATGGCCTTTTCTCACTCCCACTCCTCTTTGACCTCTCTGAGGCCTTTGATAGTGTTAATCACTTTTTCTCCTTTAGGATTTCATGACACTACTCTTATTTGTCTGATTGTCACTTTACTTTCTCCTCTGCTGGTTCTTTATAACATTCTCACTAACTGTAGCTGTCTCCCAAAGCCCTGCTTAAGCCCCCTTGTCTTTTAACTTAATACTGTCTCACTTAGTGATCTTATCCATTCCTATTGGTTCAATTATCATTACAGATGATTCTCAGATCTCTATATGCAATCATAACCTCATTCCTGTATTGAAAATCATGAATCTCTAATTGGCAATTAGACAGTCTTTGACATCTCAAACCAAATGTCCCACAGGCATCTCAAACAGAACAGGTCCAAAACAGAACTCATTATCTTTCCCCTCTAAACCTTCTTCCCTTCCCAAATTACCTATTACTATGGAAGGCCCAACCATCTTCCTGGTCACATAGGTCTGCATCAAAGTCATCCATAGCTTTTCACTCTCATTAATCCTGCATCTACATTCTGCTGCCAAATCTTATCATTTCTATCTCTGTAATATCTCTTGTATATATCTTCTCCCCCTTTAGACAGTTATAACCTTGATTCAGACCCTCACCAATTCTCGCTTGGGTTATTGCAGTATCCTTCTGAATGGCCTACCTGACTCAAGTCTCTCTCTACTCCAATATATTCTCCATTCAGCTGCCAAGGTAATTTTTCTAAAGCAGAAGTATGACCATATCAATAAGTTTCCAGTTTTACCCTATCACCATTAGGACCAAATAGAAACTCCTCTGCTTGGCATTTGAAGCTCTGAATCACCTCACCCCTTCCAACATTTCCAGTCTTTTTCACACTTTACATTTCTCCATACTCTCTAGGGATTAGATATATTGGCCTGTTCCTGTTCCTCACACAGTCACTCCATTTCCTGTCTTGTTACTTTTGGACGGCTGTCCCTCGTGCCAGCAATGTTCTCCTGGCTCATCTCAACCTTTTAGCTCTCCTGGCTTTTTGTCAAGTCTCAACCCAATTCCCACCCACTGCAAGAGGTCTTTCCCTCTGATATTACCTTGAATCTCCTCTGTATATATTAGGCGTGTGCCTAGTTATTTACATGTTATGCCCTGCATTAGAATATGAGTTCCTCGATGGCAATGACCATGTTTTAAATTTTCTTTCTGCCCTCATTGCTTAGTATACATAAGTACACATAATAAGTACTTAAATGCTTTTTTAGTTGATTGGGTGATCTTATGAAGCTTCAATGGCTTCATAGGGCATGATAACTATAATGATAAATCTTGATGTGATAATGACAATGATAAATTACTGGCACTCTATCTCACAGAGTAGTCTTAAAATCTTTTATAGATGAGGAAACTGAGGCTAGAGGGTTTAAATGTCTTGTTTATAATCCCATAGTTAGTAAGTATTAGGGCTCATACTTACTCAGGTCTCTTGACTTCAAGCCCAGCATTCTTTTTTTTTAATTTTTAAAAATTTGATTTTATTCAATTACATGTAAAAACAAATTTTAACATTTGTATAAAAAATTTGATTTCCAAATTCTCTCCATCCCTCTTTCCCCTCCCCCCTCATTGAGAAGACAATTTGATATATGTTATATATATGCAGTCATGCAAAATGTATTTCCTCATTAGTCATGTTGTGAAAAAACACAAACCAAAAAAAAGCCCCAAGGGAAAAATACAATAAAAAGTATGCTTTGATCTGACATCAGACTCCATCATTTCTTTCTCTAGAAGTGGGCAGCATTTTTCACCATTGGTTATTTGGAATTGTCTTAGATCTTTGTATTGCTAAGAATAGCTAAATCATTCACAGCTGAGCATCACACAGTATTGCTGTTGCTGTGTACAGTGATGTACTGGTTCTGCTCATTTCACTTTGTATCAGTTCATGTAAGTCTTTCCAGGTTTTTCTGAAGGCATCCTGCTCATCACTTCTTACAGTACAGTAGTATTCCAATGCAATCATATTACCACAGTTTGTTCAGTCACTCCTCAATTGATGAGCATACCCTCATTTTCCAATTCTTTGCCACAACAAAAAGCTGTTATAAATATTTTTGTACGTATGGGTCTTTTTCCTTTTTAAAAAAATATTTTGGGGATATGGACCTGGCAATGGTATTGCTGGGTCAAAGGGTATGCACAGTTTTATAACACTTTGGGCATAGTTCCAAATTGCTCTCCAAAATGGTTGGATCAGTTCACAATTCTACCAACAGTGCATTAATGTCCCAATTTTTCCACATTTGTTCCAACATTTGTCATTTCTTTTTCTGTCATATTGCCCAATTTGATAGGTGTGAGATGGTACCTCAGACTTGTTTTAATTTGCATTTCTCTAATCAATAGTGATTTAGAACTTTTTTATGTGACTATACATAGCTTTGATTTCTTTGTCTGAAAACTGCCTGTTCATATCCTTTGACCACTTATCAACTAGGAAATGACTTATATTCTTATAAATTTGACTCAATTCCCTCTATATTTGAGAAATGAGACCTTTATCAGAGAAACTTGCTGTGAAAATTCCCCTCCCCCCAATTCCTTGCTATCTTTATAATCTTGGTTGGATTAGTTTTGTTCAGTCCAGTATTCTTAATCATCCATTAAGTGTTGAACTTGAATTCAGGTCTTTTGATTCTGTCTGGCAGGGCATTATTTCTCACCTTGAGTTACTTGGTGGACTATTAATTCCATCAGAATCAGTAAATGTATTTGGATTCCTTTATAGATCTCAAATTCCTTCTCTTGCCTCATATTGTCCACAAACAGCAAGAAATGGAGGTTATAACATGTAATGCATGCTGAATTTCAGGCTTAGGTGATGGCACAGGGATTGTTGTGGATAACTAAGCTCTCTCTATCTCTCTCTCTCTCTCTCTCTGTCTCTCTCTCTCTCTCTCTCTCTCTCTCTCTCTCTCTCTCTGTCTCTCTCTCTGCCCACCCCCCACCCCCGCTCTCTCACTCTCTCAGTGTATATGTGTGTGTGTTGGTCTGTCTCCCTGTCTCTTTGCCTGTCTCTCTGTCTCTGTCTCTCTCCCTTAGGTGCATTTAGAGCCAAATGCATCCTTTGTCCCAAGCCAGAGATCTTTTTCTAAATCCCTATGCTTTCTTTTTTTAAATGGTCTATGTGATGGGCAGGTAAAGCTAACTGGTATGTCAGCTATATGGGCTTTTATTGAAGAGTACCTAGGTATCTATTGAAATGTCTCTTGTAATGACTCGAAAGAGTCCTTGGAGTAGTCTGTCAAATATCCACTTTGTAAAATGTCCATAAATATGGATTTACATAACTTACTCTGTCAACTTAAAAAGTACCATTTCAGTCTCCAGGGAAAATAATAAATAACAGTGACTTCGGTACCCTTTAATATGAGTTGAAGAGTATGACACTTTTCTGGAGGATTTAAGGACAGAGTAGTTGGGGATAAAATGCTGGCCCAGGAGTTAGGAGACCTAAGTCTGTCTAAGCAGACCCCAAAGGCTCTGCTTTACTATGTGAAGTCCATTGGTGATTCCATTTCTCCATCTATAGATTAAAAGAGAGGCATTCATGGTATAGTGGACAGAGAGCCACCCTCAGAATGAGGAAGACCAGGCTTAAAGTGCCCTCTCTATCACAGCCTAGAGATGTAACCTGTAATGTAAAGTTTTAGTTCTTCAAGCAGCCTCTGAGATGATAAATTGCAGAGTAGTCATTCCCTCTGCTTTGGTAGAAGTTTGGGCAGAGATGTTCTCTATACCACATTCCTGATCTCACAGGACTAAATACAATGTTAGTTCCTAGAGAGCAGGCACAATTTCATTTTTTGTCTTGGTATACCCAGTACCTAGAGTTCTTGACCTTTTTTGTCATGGACTCTTTGGCAGTCTAGTGAAGCCTATGGACCCATTTCAGAATAAAGTTTTTAAATGCATAAAGTGAAATATGTAAGGTTACAAAGGAAACAAATTATACAGAAATAGTTATCAAAATATTATTTTAAAAACACACAAGTTAACAAATTCCAAGTTAAGAATCCCTAGAAAGAAATCTTTAGCATAGGTGGTACTTTTATTTAATAAATAATAATAAGTAATAATAATAATTAATAATAATAAGTGTTTATTGAATTGAAATGATTGCATGCCTTTTTTAAACTTCTGATTCCTATAACAGCCTCAGAAGGTCTTACATTCCCATTTCATGGATGAGGAAGCCAATGCCAAAGGTAGTTGGAGGTGGTCCAGAATGCCACGCTGAGCTCCTTGGGGATTTGGGAAAAGAATACTGAGTTCTTGGCTTCTGCCAGGCTGTCTCTCCCCCACCCCAAGCTCAACCTCCCACTGTTAAGTGAAACAGGATTTCATTTCCATTTGCTCACCACACCTGGGAAGAGCTCTGGTGGCCAATTGCAGAAGCAAATGACCTGCGCTTAGTGTCTTGCTGAGAAGTCTGAGTACAATCAAGGGGCACTTGCTTCTCAAGCGTGGTTTCCCTGTGTGGGATGCTTTGAGAGTCTTCTCTGTAAGCTTTGGAGCAGATAACTTTGAAAAAGTCAAGTGTGACCAAGTTTCACTTGAGAAATGACAATTTATTGCTTGGTTGCCACCCTTTGCCCTAACACCCCTCCACCACAGACCATTCAGCTGAATAGAACGCTGAGTCTAACATACAAGTAAAAAGTTAGTCCTTCTCAAAAGTATCGTATGTGCCTGCAGAATTTGGAGTTTTATCATTGCTACAGAGTCCAGAGAACTTGTATAATGCCGGGATGAAATTCAAGGGAAAGCAATTTTCTCACTTTATGGACTTTCTGCCTTCCAGTGAGTGAGAAATGTCACGTATTCCTATATCCCAAGGGACATGAGGTCCAATCTGACAATTAAATAGCATCAGTGAGGTGCGTTATAATGAGGTTTTTACTAGATCACTGTATCCAACTGCTGAGAAGCCTGTGATTTGGCAGTAGAATCCTAAACAAGAGAGTCTACAAGACTGAAAAGGGATTAATTTAAAGCTATAATCTCACTTTAAAAAATCCCATGACCCCATTCTTCCTCACTTGACTAGAGATGTAGAATGTCATAAAGGCCGAGTGGAATGCTTGCTGTGCTTTTACTTAGTGGAGGAAAGAACGTCTTCCCCCTTTCCCTCCCCCGATTCCCAACATGTCTCCATTTTTTCTGCAAATATTTGTCTCCCAGTCTTTCAGTGACTCAACAACCGCAATTGATAAGATTGATTTAGACTGACGCATGAAATAGAGGTAGAATTGCAAAAAATCCCTGGCATGGGAAAGCACATTCAGGTGCATCTGTGTAATGAAGCCAGAAGGATTCACAAGCAGAGACAGAGGGAGGGAGGTGTTGAGTGAGGTTCAGGACTGAAAGGCAGCCCTGTCGCTGACTCTGTTACTAATTTACTCTTGGACTTCAGCCAAATATTAGGCTCCTCTATGAGGTGGACAATCTTCATTATTAATATTTATTGAATGCCTATAGGAGGATATGGTGCTGAAATTCATACCTTAAAGGAATGTGGGCATTTAAATTAGAAAAGTCTTTATGATCTCTGCACTACATCGCTCCAGAAAGAGAAGTCGGTGTTGCACATTACGATGACTCAGGCATCAGCTTCTTCTCACAGGTGGAAATAATGATTTTTTATGATAAAGACAAAAATAATAACCAGCATGTACATGATGCTTTGAGGTTTTCAAAGCATTACAAATATCATCTTGTATGGTCCTCTTGACAACCATGGGAGGTAGGTGTTATGATTAACCCCATTTTTACAGATGGGGAAACTGAAACAGGGTTAAGTGACTTGCTCAGGGTCATACAGCTAGTGAGCATCTGAGGCTGGATTTCAACTTGCCTTCCTGAATCTAACCACTCACCAGGATGGCACCAAATGCCTCCTACAACATCACAGAACTCCCTACTCCCAAAACTCCATCCCCAATTCAAAAGGTTGGTTACTCAGGCTCAGCATCTCTGAGAAACTCAATTTCAGAAAGCTCCCATCATTCTAATTGGAAGCTGCTGAAAACTTTTTGGCATAAAGCACAGAGTCAGTGCCAAGCTTTATTAAGTATGACTTAAAAGCATTAGATTAGAAAGCACTCTATTTAGCCCATTGTTTTCCTGATTTCTCTGCCTTCTCCATTCATTTTCTCTGCTTCTCTTCCCCTCACCCTTCATCTATCTGCCTATTCCTCATATTGGGTTAGAGATGCCATTAAGGGAATCCCCAGAGCAGCTTTTTTTAGTAGTGATAGGAAGGGTTGAGTAACAAATCCAGGATTGTAAAACAAACAAAACCATCCCTGTAAACCTTGGTGTAACCATCAATCCATTATCTCTTAGCTGTGACTCAGCTTCCTCACCCTACTCCCCTCTGCACTTGGTAAATGTAGCAGCATCACTTGGCTTTGCCCATATTCCTTTTTGTTTTTGTTCAGTCATTTCAGTTGTGTCCGACTCTTCTTCATGAGCCCATTTGGAGTTTTCTTGGCAAGGATACTGGAGTGTTTTGTCCTTTCCTTCTCCAGTTCATTTTACAGATGAGGAAATGGAGGCAAATAAAGCCAAGTGACTCACCCAGGGTCGCACAGTTAGTAAGTGTCTGAGACTGGATTTGAACTCAGGTCTTCCTGACTCCAGGCCCAGAAATCTGTCTCCTGCACCACCTAGCTTTCCCCACATTCCTTTATAAAATATCATTTCTCATGGAAGAGAAAGTTAATAATAGCTGACACTGTACGTATAGCACTTTAAGGTTCGCGAAGCACTGTACAGGAGTCATCTCCTTTGATCCAACATCTCAGTGAGTCAGGGAACACGTTTCATTATTCCAATCTTACTGACAAGGGAAACGAGGTTCAGAGAAATTAAGTAATTTGCCCATGGTCACACAGCTGGTATTCGCCAGAGGAACTTGAACCAAGATCTCTCCTCACTTTAAGTCCGGAGACCTTTTTCTCTAACAATAGGTAACATTTATATCAAGTTCTAGGGTTTGCAAAGTTCTTCCACAGCCTGTAGAGCACCGAGCTTTCTGGAGTCAGGACCACCTGACCTCAGTCACACGCTAGCTACGAGGCCTTGGGCAAGTCCCTTAATCTCCATGTGTATCAGTTTCTTCATCTATAGGATGGGGATAACAGTAATGGCTCCCAGGGTCGTTGTGAGGATCAAATAAGACAACATTGGTAACACGTTTTACAAACCTTAAAGTGTTATACAAAGGTTAGCTATTGTTAATTATTATTATTATTTCACTAGGTTCTCCCAATAACCCTTTGAGATAGCTTTTTATATATCCCCATTTTATAAATTTACTGTTAAATGATTCCATTAACTTTAATTATCATAATTAACTAATAATTCATTATTACTTAATGTTAGTAAAAACATACTAATTTTAATTAGCTGATGATTTATTGATTATTACTTAGTATTAATTAACTAATACATAATATGTGTTTTTACATATCGCATTTTATAAGTGAAGAAACAGAAGGTGCGATTAGGGCCACACAGCTTATAGGTGTCTGGGGTAAGATTGGAACTCATATCCTGCTCGCCAGAAATCCAGTGGTAGCACTCTAACACCTTTGACTTTTCAGAGAATTCAAACCTGCTTTGGAGCAGAGAAGGTAAAAGGGAATTTCTTTCTCTGCTTTTCAGTACGGCTTATTGTGGGGCGGGGGGGGGGGGGGGGGCGGGGACGACTCATTTCATTACATGGTGTATTTGTGTGTTCTCCCTGGGATTTTTTTTTATTTCTTTAAAAAAAATTGTTTTCTTCTGAATTTAGTGAACATAAAAATGGGAATATTTTGATACACAAAGCAAATTTTTAAAGTTCTTTTTTATTTACAAAGCAGAACTGAAAAAGAGGACTATATGTGAAACAGCTTGCTCCTCCATTAAGAGGATAGAATGAGGACATATGGGGTGATACATGCCTATAATCTCTGCCATTTGGGAGACCGAGGCTAGTGCATTGCGTTGGGTGTTGCAATTGTGGTAGGCTAAATTCATTGGGTGTCTGAACGAAATATGGCATTAACGTAGTGAACTCCTGGGAGCAGAGTAGGGCATGAGATTGCCTAAGGAGGGAAGAGCTGGCCCAGATCAGAAATGGAGCAGGTCAAAGCTCTCATGTTCATCACAGTGGGATCTGGCTGGTGAGTAGCCCCTGTACTTTTAGCCTGAGTGAAATAGGGATACTCCATCTTAAAATAAATACACACACGCACACAGAGAGACAGAGAGACAGACAGACAGACAGAGACAGAGACAGACAGAGAGAGAGAGAGGATCCAACAATAATACATCTTGGCTATTTCCACCATAACAGGATTGAGGCAGTAGGTCTTACCTTTGACAGCATTGGAAGAAGGGGAGAAATAGGGGGTATGTCATTGTAATGTGTATTTCTTATTTCAAAAGCTGAGCTTGGTAGCAGCTAGAGCTAGACAGTACTTTCAAGATGATCCTGTACCACCTCCTCATTTTAAAGACAATGATGCTGAGGCAAAAAGAGGTTAAATGACTTATCTAGTGTCACTCAGCTAGGTAGTAGCAGAACCAGAACGAGAACCAAACCCTCGAATTTCTAGCCCAGTTTTCCTCTTACAACATTATACTGTCTCCCATGTTTTAAGGCATATACATATCAATTTAATATATAATTATATATATATATGATACAAGGCAATTTGGTTTTCTTTCTCCTATTGGCTATATAGGCAGAATCCAAAACATTTTACATCTTGCCCTCTAGTGAGCTATGCTGTGGTCCAAACTGTGGTCCACAGCTATGCTGTGGTCCCTGAGAAAAAGCTTTGATTTTCTTTTCAAAAGAAGCATTGCAACATAACCATGAGTGACATAGTATCACAGAGAGGGTAGGAAGCCAGGACCCAGAGAGCCAAAGCAAGGGAGAGAATAAAAAGTACACACATGAGGTTTGGCCTATTGCTAGTCCCTAACCAACAGAAGTGACTCCATGTTTGACTCCTTATTGACCAACCTATATGCTGGGAAGTTCTTATATACCGAACAACTGGCATGCTTGGCTACATTTAGGGTTAGAAATACAAGGTTAGACTTCTAGGGCTATATCCCAAAGAGATCATAAAAACGTGAAAAGGACCCACATGTACAAAAATATTTATAGCAGCTCTTTTTGTGATGGCCAAGAAATGGAAATCGAAGGGATGCTCTTCAATTGGGGAATGGTCAAACAAGGTGTGGTATATGAATGTAATGGAATACTATTGTGCTATAAGAAATGATGAACAGGTGGACTTCAAGAAAACCTGGAAAGACTTATATGAACTGATGCTGAATAAAGTGAGCAGAACCAGGAGAACATTGTACACAGTAACAGCCACAATGTGCGATGACTGACTTTGGTAGAGACTTAGTTCTCCTCAGCAATGCAGGGACCTAAAACAATTCCAAAAGACTCATGATGGAAAATGCCATCCACATCCAGAAAAAGAAATATGGAGTCTGAATGCAGATTGAAGCGGACTATTTTCTTTCTTGTTCCATTTTGTTTTATGTTTTTCTTTCTCATGGCTACTCTCATTCGTTCTAATTCTTCTATACAACATGACCAATGTGAAAATATGTTTAATAGGAATGTATATGTGTAGCATATATTAGATTGCATGCCATCTTGTGGAGGGGGTGTTGAAAACTAAAAATAAATAAATTAACTTAAAAAAAAGAAATACAAGATTAGGAAACTATAACCTTAGCAAACTTCATCTAACTTGGATACACAAGCTTAGCAAACTTTTCTAGTCACAATGTCTTTGTGGTTAGTAATCACTCACTAATTGACTGCCTTAATATTCCCCTCCTGTATAGTCCCTATGAATCTTCCCAGCAACCACAATTAAATATAAGAAGATTTGGCATCTTGATTGGAGTACTCATTCCACATTATGTCCAAGTCACCATTCCTTCATGGGCCCATGGGACTGTAAGGCTGGGGAACCACATGCCTGTGTAACTGCCTGAATCGTGATCCTTTGAATGGGATTATTCCTTCCCAGTGCCACCTCACCTACAGGCTCCTCACAAAAAGTCAGGCACCAGAACCAGACCAGACCTAGTCTTCACCCAGAAGCTGGTGACCAAAATAGAACAAGAGGTCAGAACCAGACAAGCAGTCAAGAACCAGGATATGTAGAAGTTATAGAAGACTATGGATCGGGATCAGTGAAAACGGTCAGAGAAGGAACTATAAGATACCATTGATTAGGAGACCTTGAAACTGAGATAATTCCTATTATTGACAGGAAGCCTTTCT
The DNA here is from genome assembly GCF_011100635.1 of Trichosurus vulpecula. Classification (NCBI taxonomy): domain Eukaryota; kingdom Metazoa; phylum Chordata; class Mammalia; order Diprotodontia; family Phalangeridae; genus Trichosurus; species Trichosurus vulpecula. The sequence goes on along the minus strand of NC_050576.1, from coordinate 302,459,055 downwards.
TCTTTTAAAGAGACTTTCAGAGCAAGCCCAGAACCAACAAGTGAAAGATTTTAACGGAAGAAATCTAACTCAAGGGTTGTAGGGTCATAAGAGCTTTTAAGGAACTTACAATATAGTAGGGAAAATATAGGGGAAAGGTATACACAAGTGAATTTGGTACAAAATGCAACATTAACAGGGCCACAAGAGTGGTGCATACAAGATGCTACTTTTGTTCTTTTTATTCCATTTCCTCCATCTACCTATTATGTTGAAAGCAGCTCTCGCTTCTTCTCCTGACTCCTTAGACTACTCTTCTACCTGTGTCCCAATGGCCTCCTCCTCAATTTGGGGAGTTCCTCTCCAGAACTTCCATTTGAGGAAGTACCTGTGGCAGCCATGATCCCTTCTAAGCCAGTTCTGTCACTGATTCTTTGGACTACTTTTTTGCTTCTCCCACATTTTCAGCTTCATTTTATGCATTATCTTCTCCCATTAGAATGTAAGCCCCATGAGGTTAGGGACTGTCTTCCTTCCGAGTGTATTTATATTCCTAGTGCTTATCATGGTGCCTTTCATATAGTGCTTAATAAAAGCTTTATCTTTACTGCCTCAGTTATGTGATGGAGGAAGTAGGAAAAATGTTTTAGTATTGGATTACTGGGGAAATGGTGGTGGGAAATGAAGAAATGAAAAATTCCTCATTATATACTTTTACAGGAAGGGCAAATTGTGCATGGTGGGAAGTCACAGTTTCACAGATAGCCTTCTTAGAGGAGGGAGATAACTTCCATATACAGGAAAGATTACTTCGGAAGTAGAAAATTTCATAAGATAATAATAATAGCTAATAGCTAACATTTAAGTGCTTTTAAGCAATTTTAAAGCATTTTACATATTTTACATCTCACCTACAGTCTTATTTATTTATGTATATATGTATGTATGTATGTACGTATGTATGTATGTATGTATTTGATCCTCACAACAACCCTGTGCGGTAAGTTTGTTATTATTCTCATTTTATGGATAAGAAAATGGTCCAGGAGAGGTTAAGACTTGCCCAGAATCACACAGCAAGCATCTGAGGTAGGATTTGAACTTAGGTCTTTCTGACTCCAAGTATAGCACTCTGATTATCAAGGCAAGTCTGATAGGGTTTCCTTCTTCACACAGAGACCAAAATTCCCAAATCAGCCTTAGGGATTTGAATTGGCCTAAACCACAAAAAGTCAGAAATGCTACACTGTCTTTACCTCTCTTCTAGGTGCTGAACTTGAACTTGCTGTCCAATCATTAAGACTATAGAGAAGACAAAACTCAGGTCCACCATAACTCAAGAGCCCTTTGTTCATCGGCATTTAAATCAACTCTTTAAAAATAACAGAGGTGAAAAATCTCTGCGTCGTAAAGTTTGTATTTTTAGTTCCAGTAAATAAATGGAGAATACATAGTAAGTAACTAGCTTATCACAAATAACACAGGACTCTGATGTTGTGTTGCAGGGCTGCATACAGCTTAGTTTAAGGGATTACATAACTTCATTTCTAGGACCTCAAATTCATCAAAATCAGGAACAGAGAGGGCACTTAGTGACAGATTTTCACTTATATATGTAATGTGCATGGGAAACAGGTGTCAAAACTCCTGCCTCAGGCATGCCAAATTATTCTCCCTAGAAGCTCAATTTTTCTTACTTTTCCATTTCATTAATGTGAAGACTATGAAAATTACAAATGGCCAAAACTTAGCCTGGTGGATCCACATGAAATCAGTGGAAGCCAGAGAATGATACTAAAGCAGAAGTTACTTAGGTACTGTTGAGAACACCAGCAAGTGGAATCTCCATGAGACTTAGTGATTCCTGCTTTTCCCTGTGTCATTGCACAAGAGTGAATCATCAGAGATTTCAATGATTTCACTTTTGAGGAAGATTTAGCTGTATTCTATCTATCTAGTTATTGATATAGGGCTGATATTACAGTACTTAGAATTTATTCATCAGTGACTTGGAAGCCCCTTTTTCCGTAGTAAAAGTGAAAGATTGGTATGGGAGGACTAACAGAAATGAGAAAGGGACTGTTGGTAATGCAGAGTTTTGTGCAAGGGTTTTCATGAAATGTAAGTAGGAAAAGTCTGTGAAGTCTTTGGACCAAAGGAGTCAGGGGAATATAGAAACATGGATGGTTAGATTTGAAAAAAAAAACCTTAGTATAACATCTAGTCCAAGACCTTCATTTCACAGATGAGGAAACTGAAGTGCATAAAGGTTAAGTGACTAAAGGTCCCATAGCTTATTATTGGAAGAAATGGGAAAATAATTTGGGTCACCTGACTCTTTTTCTAGTACTCCTTTCATTGCACATGACTGCTTCATTGGTCTTACTGTGGCATCTAGTCAGGCTGATGAATACTGACTTGTAAATAATGCTGCAGTGAACTTAGGGAAGGGAAATTAGTGAGTAGAGAGTGAAAAAACATGCTCAATTTCTCCTCTGAATTCCATTTTGGTTGGGTTTCCATATCTGTGTGTTTCCAGATCTGCTTTTCCTCTAGGTAGGTAAGAAAATGTTTATATTCTCTTGACCTTGTGACATGGGGAACAGGCGAAAGAGGTGGGGATGACTGAGAAGAGATGAGAGGTGGCATTAGTGAAGTCAAGCAGGGTCACATTTTAGAGAATGATTCAAATTTTTGAGACCTAATGACTTTTACAGGTTACTTTCCAGGTTACTCTGCCCCTTCTTGTTTGTAACAGAATTTTGCTGGTATTTCTGGTATTTACTAGTATGACGTATGGTCATGGTTATAAATCTACAAATCTCAGCTTTTCTGATATTTGTGTTCCCTCCAATTGTAACTGTTGCTGATTCAGGAAATGGTGGTTCTATCTCTCCTGGTAGTGATACAGACTTGTGTCTTCTTTGATAGTCATGACTAGGAATTTAACCCATATCTTCTAACTACAAAGAAACTGTTGTAATAGGAAAGGTACAAAGATAAAGAGGAATTGGTTGCTGATCTCACAGAAGTTACAATCTAGGAGGGGCAATAAAATACACAGATAAGTACAATATGAAGCAGAATTTGACAATCTCATAAGAAATGTACAAAGAAGTTAGGAAATGGCTAGAAAAGGTTATCGTATATTGATGTAATAGAATGCTATTGTACTGTAAGAAATGATAAATAGGACAATTCGGAAAACCTGCATGGATTTGTATTAACTGATGAAGATTGAAGTGAGCAGAACCAGGAGAATAATTTATACCAAAACAACAACATTGCAAAAACAAACAACTTTGAAAGACTTAAGAACTCTGATCAATGCAATGCTCAATCATGATTCCAGAGGACTGATGAGGAAGAATACTATACACCTCCTTACAAGGAGGCAATGGACTAAATATTGCAAAGGGGGACACATATTTATGTCCAATGTGGGAATTTTTATTGTTTGACTTTGCTTATTTCTTACAAGAATTGTTTTTTCTTTTCTTTCTTTAATTGAGGGGGAGGGTGAGAAGGAGAGAAAATAAACACTCAAATTAGTCATTAATTGAAAAAAATTGTTTAAAAATTAGCTTAAAGATAGAGATCATTTTTAGCCAAGGAATTGGGCATTAGGGAAGGATACATGTAATTCAGGCAGCATTCGTTCCTGAAAGCCAGTTCTTAACATAGACTACTAACTTGCATACGGTACTTTTTATGTGTCAGAGATGATGATCTGCATTGCTACAAGGAAAGGTAGAACCCCTGCCTTCTGAGATAGTGACAGCTGCTGTGTGGGGGAATTGTTTCCTCACCCCCAACCCCTCTCACCTCATCACAAAATTACAGAGAATCTGAGATCAAGTGATTCAGCACCATGGCCAGCAAGCTGGACATTGCTGAAGGGTGACACTAGTCTGTGGCTGCTCTAATTTTCTCATACAGAATTTATCTTTGTTGAACATACAAAAGAAATAAAGTTGTGAGCAAACAAACTAGAAGTATTAGTCTTAAAGATACCAGGGCAATTTACTGGTTTTCACAATCCACCTTTCATGATGATAAGAGTCTAGGTCAAAGAGCAGGACCAGAGTTAATACCATTAAACATAATTTAATTAAACATATTTAATAAACATTTCATAAGTGGCTACTATGTACAAGACATTGTGCTTTGGGCTTCATTTGTCTTTTTTCCTGTTCTTTCTTAGTTGATTGGATTGTATAGTGATTAATTTTCAAGGGAATTCAGAACCTATTTCAGAACTGACCATACTCCCTTTGTGAGTTCTACCATATCCGGTTTGCTTATCACCTTTTGGTGGATGATTCCCCGATCTGAATTCAGAAGGTGGGGGGGGGGGGGGAAACCCTTGAAAGTGAAGACGATCTGACAATGGGAAGGGAATAACATTTATTTAGCACCTACTATGTTCCAGGCTCCGAGCTAACTGCTTTATAAATATCCCTTTTCAGCCTCAAGCAACCCTGGAAGATGGGTACTATTATTATCCACATTTTACAGTTGGGAAACTGAGTAAGCCAGAGGTTAAATAACTTTCCATAGCTACTAAGTGTCTGAGGCCAGATTTGAATTTATGTCTTTCTGACTTCTAGGCCCAATGCTCTATCCACTATACCATCTAACCACCATTATTAATAGCATAATTATTTCCACTTTAAAGATGAAGAAACTGAGGGTAAGACATGTTAAGTGACTTACTCATAGTCACAACCAGTAAGTGTCAGAATTAGGATTTAAATATATATAGGTCCCTTGACTCCTAGACTAGCACATTCTGTAGTGCATGCCAGAGGTGGGAAACCTATGATCTCGAGGCCACATGTAGCCTTCTAGGTCCTTGGGTATGGCCTTTTAACTGAGTCCAAGTTTTCAGAATAAATCCTTTTATCCTATCAAGTTCATAGGAAAGGGTATCTCTCTCTCTCTCTCTCTCTCTCTCTCTCTCTCTCTCTCTCTCTCTCTCTCTCTCTCTCTCTCTCTCTCTTTCTCTCTTTCTCAAACCAACCTCTTCACCTGTTCTCTGTATTCCATCCCTTCTCATCCCACAATGCTCTCCTTCCTCTTAAATCTGTCCCTCTCCATGGGCTCCTTTTGTTCTACTTTTAAACACACATAAGCCTCCCTTCTTATAGAATTGTTCCTTAATCCCCTCTCTTCCTCTGCCTCCTCAAACATGTGGAGATCCCTGCCTCTACTTCCTTTCCTAACTACCTAAAATCTGGATTCTTCTTTGACCTTCTCTCTGTTCAGATAAAGCCTGTTCATTCTTTAAGATCCAGATCACATTCCACTTCCTCGTTGTGAAGTCTCCCAGCTCGTCCCTGTCCATAGTGATCTCCATCTTTGCTCTGAATGTATAACACTCTATACTATTCATTTGTTAGTGAATAATGTACTGGCTTGTGAAATCTCATTACTTATTTGTTCTTGTACGTTTGACTGCTCTCTTCATCTAGACCGTCTGAGGGCTGGGACCAAGTCGAAATCTTGTTTTTAATCTTCCTGAAGCATCCAGCATGGTGTCATATATACTGAATTTTGATTTAATCAATTAACATTTGTTAATTGTTGGAAATTGATTACCCAAAAGATACTAATGATCTCTTTATCAAACCAAATGAGCCTTATAGTACAACTAACTTCACTTATCCTCTCTGACACATGTAAGAATACTAACCCTGCCTTGAAATGCTCCTCCATTGACTTCTATAGTACTGAACTTTCTGATTCGTCTATCTTTCTGGTTCTTCTGTTATCTTTCATAGTATTCTTCCTCTGTCTTATTTTTGGCCTCCTCTTACTCCATCTACCCCCTTAACTGCAGGTATTTCTCAAGGAACTGTCTTGCTCTTTTCTGCAAATAATTAGTCATTTCTGCTGTATGCTACTACGTGATGCAACATATTTTTTCAAAATCAACATGCTATGCGAAATTACACAATAAAAACAACAGGACTTATGGGGAAAATGGCATTGAGGGGTGGAACTCTCAAAAAGTTTATCAATGACATGTAAAGAAGAGAGGAACCTAATTAAAATGGCAGTACAATTTGTACATGTTAAATGGTTAAGTAACATATAAATACTAAAAGAAAAAATGGCAGCATTCCTGCCTTCAGACTGCTGCTTGGCCTATGTTGGGGTTCCCAAAGGGCCCTGGCATGCAAAATCAACAAGTTAACAACTATCACCAAGAGAGTAACTATGGGCACCTTAACACCAATGCCAATGCTTCTTAGTTCCCTTCAAACTCTTTGTAGGATTCAAATGCTCAACAAATATTTATTGATTAATTAATTCACAGTCAAGTTTAAGCCCCCCAACCCCTAAAGTTTTCTCAACTAATCAGGCTCTACTGGTGTCTTCTTCCCTCATAAGATCATAGATTTAGAGGTAGAAGTGATACTAGGACCCCCTAATCCAAGCCTCTCATTTCACAGGTGAAGAAACAGAAGCTTAGAGAGATGAAGTCACTTGCCCAGTGTCGAGGAGGTAACAAGTAGGAGGAGCAGCATTAGAGTCCGTGTCTTCAGTTGCCAAATACAGGATTCTCTTTCCACTGTACCATGGTGGCACTCTGCTGAAATCCTAGTGATTTATGTTTAACCCCACATAGTTTAACACTCACTGCTTCTTGAATGATTTCATGCATCTTAATTTTTTTATTTTTATCCCCAACTAGATTTAAAGCTCCTATGAAGGCAGGATCCTTTGTCTGGGAGTGCCAAGCACAGGGATCCTCAGTAAAACTCTTGACATTGACTAATCTTAGACTCATTGTATTTCAGAAGTCAGTCTGGTTTTTATCATCCATATAGTTTTTAGAAGATCTATTCTTTCAAAAGAAGAGTAAATTTGAGGTTACCCAATGTTTGTTGGATCCTCTCTGGTCCTGAGAAGGCTACCCCAAGAGTAATCTCATTACCTGACCTCTGTGTTTGTTTGGACCTAAACACCTCAAACCAAAACCTTCACAAATCAATGGTGAATGGGAGGAGAAGGCACTCGATTTAGTCTAAAAAGTAAAAAATGAAGGCCATTGAGAGGTAGACAGTAAGTGTGGGCAGGCTGTAATAATACATTATATGTATTACATCATATGCTGAGTGAGCAGAGAAGAACTAGGAGAACATTATACACAACCACAGATATATGGATTCTGTGAAGACTAACCCTGATAGACTTGGCTCTTATCAACAATACAAGGTTCAAAGACAACTCCAAAGGACTCATGATGGAGAGAACTATTTATGTCCAGACAAAGAACTATGGAGTCTGAATGCAGATTGAGGCAAACTATTTGCTCTCTTATTTTTCTCTTCCTTTTTGGTTTTGTTTCTTCTTTCTCATGATTCATTCCATTGGTCATAATTCTTCATTACAACTTGACTATTGTGTAAATAAGTTTAATGCAAAGTTATATGTAGAAGATATATCGAATTCCGTGCTGTCTTGGTGGAGGGGGGGGAGGGAAGAAACTCTGGAACTCAAAATCGTGCGGAACTGAGTGTTGTAAACTAAAAAATGAAAAATCTTAATTTAAAAAAATAATACATTAGGAATTCCAAAGAAGAAAATGAGTAAAAATGTCATTAGAAAAATATATGATAGGAAGAGAAGATGGGTTGTTCACATGGGGCATGAGATGACAAGTGGAATAGCAAAATGCTCCATTGGTATCCTCTCAGTCTCAGGAGAAAGAGAAGAATGCTTCTGCCACATTAGGTTGACCCATTGTGGCAAACTTACAGGTAGGCATGGATGGGATTTGCAAAGGATAAGCAAGCATGGGTGAGTCGCTGTAGCAGCAAGGAGATTTTGCAATCCAGTGTGTTGGTAAGCAAAATGGGCTCCTTAGCACTTAGTTCAACAAGTGCCCTTGAATAGTTTGGCTTTTGTTCCCTTTGAGTAATTCATTGAGCCTTACTAGGTGCTAAGCCCCAGGCCCAAACCCCTATTAGGTGTAAAACCTATGTGGGTGTGGATTGGTAACTAAGGTGGGGTCCAAGGTGGGGCTAACTCAGGGGAAGGCCTAGTTTACAAATGAGTTTTGAGTGATAGGTTTGGGACATCAGAGGCTCTTAGACCACGTGGGTTTAAGTCACCTCTTTGTGATGATTTTAGGTCACGTGGGTGAGTCACATGTGTGACTCATCCCTGATGCTGAAAAAGATATAAAACCAGGGGGTGGCCTTCTCTTCTTGGCAGCTCTTTCCCCCAGCAGTGTGGTGCGAGTGACTCTGGGCCAGCCCACATTATGAGCTCCCGGGCTGAACCTAGATGTTGGTAACTATGAATTGTATTGGGTCTGTCTGTTTGTAATTTGTTTAGGGCTCTCACTCATGATGGTGCTGATGCAGAGACTCCGGGCAGCTGTAGCTAAGAGCCCTCCAGCTTGTAACCCAGATGCTGAGACTTTGTTAAACTCTGGTAACTATGTATTGGGATTTGAATCAGACAAGGTCTATCTGTTGATGTTTGTACTTTGTTTGTATTTTGTTCTGAAGTTCGGGGCGCTGGCTTTTTCCCCTGAACTAAGTGAATGATATTTGTATGCTGAAATAAAAGTAAGCTTGTCAACCCCTTCACCTTGCTTTCCTTAGTTAAGCAGATCAAAAGAACCTGTGCTGTTGGCAGCTTTCTGGGTGCTGGCTGTGCTTTTGCAGCCTGTTGGCAGCTTTCTGGGTGCTAGTTGTGGGTGGATCTTACACCCCCACAGAAGCTGCTAGCTGGATTGTTGAAACGTCCTGGCACACCCAGGATGGCCTGCTAGCACAAGTTCTTTGATCTGTTTTCAAAGGAACGACTGCTCAAAATGGGGTTAACAATCCTACTTTTAATTACATTTACTAGTTCAGGGGAAAGGTCAGTACCCTGAACATCAAAGAAAATACAGAGAAAAAAGAAGCAGAGAAACTTGCACAGAGACCAACAGACAGGGCTTTAACTATCTGATCAAAGCAATGTTGCTATACACTTTACATACATCATTGGATTAAGAGAGCATTTACATCTGAGTAGTCAGGGGCTCTAAACATATGGCTGTCTCAACCAGGAAATCAAAAGCAAACCTCCAAAACAAAATACCAACCTCAGAATATATGTATATATACTTTTGGCTAATAGGCTCAGAGCCAGAAGGAATCACAACCCTCTTGACTCAGCTCCTAATTAGCTTAGTACCAAAAGGTGTGAAAGCCTTTCTACAAGCAAGCTTCCCCCTAAGCAAGCTCTTCCTTAGGCAAGTTCCTCCCCCAATGGGCTCTATATGACTCAGGATGTATCACAACTGGGCACATAGGCCTATTAATGGATGGGGAAGATCTTCCTATTCTATTCACATTATAGTTGCCACCTGCATTTTAGAGGGTACTTCTGAACTGATGAGATCACAGATCCATTTGAATATTTGAGAAAATGGGGGTTTATTTTTGGATGTGGACTGATCCCTGTATGACTAACCTGAAGCATATGTACAAATTGATTATACTGGTTTTCTCTTCATTGCCTCTCTTTCAGCTAATATTGGCACTTGTAGATGTCTACAATATTGAATAGAAACTAACTTCCTGTTAGTTTTTAAAAAATATTTAAGTAAGTGACTTAAGATATTCAAGTGGGCATGAGAGGGTAATACAGGATAATTAGAAAAAAGATTTTTACTCTTGAGAGTAAGAGAGAGGAGAAGCACAGAGAGACATGTTTCCATTGAAAGGACTCCTAAGCAATATAGAGTGAAAAAAGGAGAACCCAAAACAAGAACAATTCCTCTCATAGACACCTGGCTATTTGGGGGAGATAATATCAAATGGCATAAAACTTAGGATAAACAATGGACAACCTTAGTATTTATACTGCTAAAATTAATGTGAATGATCTTTATGAATTGGTAAAGAACTGAGAAGTATGGTAGTATACACAATCATTGACACCAACTACTTTTTATTTAAAAAAAAAAAGCATTGTTGGGGCAGCAAGGTGGTACAGTGAGTAGAGGACCAGCCTTGGAGTCAGGAGGACCTGAGCTCAAATCTGACCTCAGACATTTGACACTTACTAGCTGTGTGACCTTGGGCAAGTCACTTAACCCCAATTGCCTTGCCTTTCCCCCCTCCAAAAAAAAGCATGTTTTGGTTTAATTATTTACAGGATTTGGGGACATTATAGCTGTCTTTGAGAGTCTGAAGGATTGTCACAGGCAAGAGATTAGACTTATTCTGCTTTTCATATCCCATGTTCGCCTGGGTGAAGCAGTAAGAACAATGGATGAAAGTTATAGAAGGGCAAATTTAGTCTGATATTAAGAAAAAACGTCCCAATATTTAAAGCTATCCTAAGGGAAGGGAGTTGGCCACTCTGCAAGGAAATTGATTCCCCCTCATTGAAGTTCTTTCAGGTCACCTCATGACAAAATGTTGGCAATTTTGGACCAGACACCTTCTAAGGTTTCTGTGAATTTGTGTCTTTTTCTGGAATCTTTGTCGGTTAGCCCAGGTACTTCATCCTCCTTCATTTCCTTGATGTGGGATGTCCCTGGAATGAAGTGGTTTCTTAATAAAGACTCATTTGATTGATCGATGTTCTTTTATACATTGCTGGTAAAAAGCAAAGAACTTAAGGAAATTCTGCTATCTGAACATTCCCTCCTTCCCCTGCCCCTGGCCCTGTCTCGACCTCCTTTGAAGGGCTATGTACTGACAGATACTAATTCAGGATGCCTAGGGATCAGTAAAGGGAACTGGCATCTTGTGGCACCTCCTCTCAGCTCCAGTGCACCAAAATCTACCTTGTCTGTACCAGTGGCAGCTGCCTTTGTTACCAGGGCACCTGGAGTTCTTATCGCAAACAGGAACCTATTAGGAAAAAAAAAATCTCCTCCTGTATAAAGCTTTAAACAATAGATACCATAAATAGCTCTACCATTTTTTATGGAGAATTTACCATCAGAGCCCACTGTGGGTTGTCTTGTTCATAAATACCTCCACTAACAGCGTATCATGTTACTGACGAAGTTATTCAAACGGTATTCCGAATGAGGATAATTGTTACTTGTAAAATTACTGCAAGCTGATTTCTCATTAAAATTTCATTAATTCCTTTCCTGCCTGTGTTAAATCGGATACTTTCAAAAGTATATCACTCTATTATATTTCCATTACCGTTGCCCTCCATATTAATAGTTTTGAAATGTGTTAGGGCATTTGTACAGTTAATGATGAAAATGGAACACAGCTCTGCCAGGTCAAAATAAATACCCCAACATGGTACTTTGCAATCGTCTCCACATTTTGTAGGTAACAGCAGGCCTTAGATGGAGTTAAAGGTGATAAATTACCATCCTTTTGGAAAGGCAAATGATGCTATCTACATCAGTGTTCCTTGGGTCTTGCGTCTGCCTTTTGACTGAGTAGACAATCTGAATAATCTCTGCCTTATCCTGGTTTCTCACCTGTTCCACCTTAGTCTTGGCTGCGGGTTGAGCCTTTCAAGGATGCAGTAGACAGGCCTTGGGAAAACAGGTCTCTGGATTTCATGTGCTGGCTCAAACTTTAGCAGAGCCAGACTCCATTGTCCTGCCTAGTCCGCTCTTGGATCGCGGGTTCTCTGTGCAGGCAGAAATTTTACAAGTAATTATTATCTTCATTCTGAATACCTTTGAATTTGTTCTTTACCCATTACCTTGGGACTATCCTCCTCTCCTCTGACGGTGATGACCTCCTAATAAGGTACTGATGATGGTGCACTTGAAGTGGTTTAAAATGCAAGCAGAGGGGAGATCAGCTGTCTCACCATCACACCTGTGTTCATATTTCCTCATTCCCCTGCTGTGGTTTAATTATATAATTGGTGAGCTACAAAAGGTGGATGTCTTTATATCCCCAAAGTGAAGCATCCTTATTTGCAGACCTTCCATTCCGGTGCACGGGAGTCTGAAGGGTTTTTTGAACCAAATGTGAGGTGCCATTGTTTTAATATAATGAAAAATGCAGGGACATCAAGGAGTCGCAATAGTCCCCATCATTCATCCTTTCAAGCTGTGCAAGTATATTTAGTAAACTAATAGAGTAATCAGGGTGCACAAAGACAGACTGCTCTATTATTCAGGTTATTATGGAATCAGCAATGTTGACTTTCTTATTATAGTTTTCCAATTAGGGAGAGAGCCACAGCAATAGCCCCGCTTTGGGTCTCCCAGGAGATGTCTGAAATTTTACATGCAACTTAAGAGATAGATAGAGTTATCAGTGCTAGGACTTGCTCTAATCTTCCCTTTTCGCCAAGGGATTAGGTATAGGGTTGTGGATTTGCAGTTTTAATCAGAGAAGCCGCTGGAACTTTCATCATCGTGGCTGAATTATGCTGTTGGCTCTCTCCACCCCCATCCCCTAGCTTAGTGATGGAGCGTGTCACCGGATCCCACCTCACCCAAGCTTCTGGGCTTTTATGGCTATCTGGGAATTGGCAATCATTTAGGCAGCTGTTTCTTGCTCTGAGGCTAATGAACCTTCTCTCCATGCCTGCAATATGCCACTACCACATAAGAGGAAGGAATCCCTGAAAGAGTGAGAGGCTTAGCTTAGAGAAAGTACCATGGGGCTCGCCGCCAAGATCATGGGTCAGCATCCTTGTATGAGCCCTAACAATGGCAAGGCAGGTTTTGTTCCATTTCCAATTGCTCAGTCCCTGTATCATGCACGTTCTTGGGCTCTGTTTGGGATGGATAAGGATGGTATTGACATAGCAACTAAATTAATTCTGTGTCAAGGGAATCCTTGTTTATCTGGGCTGGGATAGAGGTTTGAAGAAGTGTAGGCTCTAAGCAGCTTTCCCACATGAGACTGTTACTATTACCTTTCCCTGGCATTTCAATGTTAGCATTCTACCCTCGTCTGGCCCTTCCCTATTTGTCTAACCTTATCTGCTTGGCAGATAATATTGGCAACACCTACCCTCCACTTTAGTCAAGCTGTCCTCCCAGCAAAACAGAGCATGCTCATTCCTGCTTCCTCTTGTGCTGTTTCCCTTCATTGGAGTGCCCTCCTCCTCTTCTCCACAAATCCCAGTCTTACTGGATGAATTAGGTCCGGCTCAAATGCTTCCTCCTTCATGAAGCTCCCTCTAATGTCATCAGCTCACGCCAACCTTTCCCTTATATGAAGTGCAGCAGCGCATCATCTGAACCAGACAATTTAGGGCCAAAGGATGTAGGATCAGAATCAGAATCACCAAATGTTGGAAGCAGAAAGGATCTCAGAGAGCATTTGAGTTCCCATGGAAGTTTTTCAAATGAGGAAACTGAGGATCAGGGAAACCTAAGGTCACACAGTGAGTAGCAGAGTTGAGGTTGGAACCTAGATCTGATTCTTCACTCATTGTCCTTTGTACTACTGTATTCCACTTGTTTATTTACTCTAGCAAGGATTTCTCTCTTTCTCTCTCTCCCAGATTTTTTTTGAGATATTGTTTGATCCCAGCTTTAGATATAGAATGGACACCCTTGGGTAAATACTTTGTATGATTTAGACAATTTGACTTCACCTGTATTTCAAAATCACAGGATGATAGATTTAGAGCTGGAAGAGAGTGACTAAGTAATCTAGTCCAGCCCCTTCATTAAATATGAGCAACTGGAGCCTAGAGAAGGGCAATGATGATCAAGGCAGCATGGATAGAAAGAAGAGTCAAGATTCGAATCCGAAGCCACCTATTCATTTCCATGGAATACATGGATGCCTGATGATTTGAACTCAAAGGTGTCTATGTGTTTTTGTGTTGTTGACCTATTGATCTTTGGGTATCAAACTCCTTATTAACCAATTTTATTGTGTTCTTTCCAGTCCAAAGATTATTTCCCTTGACAGAGAAAAATTCTAGTGAATCTGTGATCTCATCGATTTGGGAATCATCTCCAAGGGTGCAGACAGCATCCTGGCCCAGACTACCTGTACCACGTGACTCTTGACCAGATCAAATTAAAGTGTAGTGATGGTCTAAAACGATGTGATTCTTAGCATCCTCTTTTCTTTTCCCCACTTCTCTGTCCTGTGATAGTCAATCACGGGACTTGTTTTTAGCACAACCACCCCTACCCTCATCCACCAAGACTTCCCTCCTACTTTTTTCCACTCCCTCTACTATGCAAGTTCTCATCCTCACATTTTTGAGTCAAGTGTTAGCCCCTCAGGGAAGTTATAACCTAACCACTACCAGAGCACCCACAATAGCAGTTCCTCAGGTGCCAATGGAAAAATTCTCCCCCTCTCTCCCATCCTACCCCAGCATGGGAGCCATCTCCAGTCATTGTGATCTATATCTGGCCACTGGACCCAGCTGGCTCTGGAGGAAAGAGTGAAGCTGGTGTAGACTTTTCACAGCCCTCCCTCACTTAAATCCAAGTCACTTGCAAGTCATGGCATCACCTCCCTGATGGCACAGTCCTCTTTGAGAATGAAGGACAAACAACAACAACCCCAGCATACCCACTTCCTGTCCCTTTTCATTTTGGGATAAAACAGACTGAATCTCACAGAATGAGCCAGCATGAGGGGTTGTGGTCTGCATCTTGGAACTAATCATATTCTCTTCCTCAACCTCACAGCTTTTACAGACTTCCTGATTTCTGTCAAGGGCATTACCATCCAGTTTTCACAACTTCAATGTCATATCAGGCTCATCTCTCTTTCTTGTTCTATGCATTCAATTAGTTGCTCAATCTTGTTTATACCTCCACAGCTTCCTGGCATCTGTCCCCTTCTTCCTGATCATAATCAACACCTTAGTTCAGGTCCTTATCACCTCTTGCTTGGACTACTGCTATAGTGGTCTATTGCATTAATTAATATCCTTGCCTTGTCTAATGATTTTCTTAAAGTACAGATTTATGTCATCCCTTATTCAATAAACTCCAGTAGCTCCCTATTATCTTCAGGATCAAATGTTATTTTATGCCTTTTTAATTTTTGTGTGTTTTATAGTATATATAATTTAATGCAGTAATACATTATATAACTAATAAATGATTGAGATACATACAATAGGTATTATATTTTTGGTGTAGTGGAAAGAATGCTGGTCTTGGAGTAGGAAAGACCTGAGTTCTACTTCTACCTTGGTTATTAGTGGCATAACTGAACAAATCATTTAATTTCTTGGGGGTTAAATGTGGGTATACTAAAATTTATTTTTTTGCAGATAGGAATACATGATCAAAAAAATTCATAGGCCACTGCCCTAGGCTTTTTATTAGGGTTTTTTTGGGTGGGTGGGGCACAGTGGTTTCTGATCCATACTGTTTATAGTCTCATTGTGCTTTCTCCAGATCCTGAAGATCATCAGATTCCTAGCTGGAAATAACCTTACAGATCAGCTTGTTCTGATCCTTCATTTGTAGGTGAAGAAAAAGGAAGCTTAGAAGAGGGGAAATAGAACCAAGACTAGAACCCAGGCCTCCTGTCTCTCAGACCTATGCTATTTTCATTGCACCAACTCCCTCTAATTCAGAAAATAATCCAGTCAGGAAATACAGGCTGTTTTTTCTCTTCCCAGAACAACCTAAGCCCTCCTAGTTCTTTGTGGAACAATTAGCACTTGCATAAATTGTAACATGATTTTCCAATGATCCCAAGGCATCCCTGTTCTCCAAGATTCTTGTCCATCTTTGAAGGCACTGGAGAAATCAATTCCAATTTTATCCTCTCAGCTGACTGCTCATTGGGAAGCAGGGGTGAGAAGTAAGCCCATTATCAGTAAGAGGAACCACTGCTTGGAAAATGACACTTGATCCATGTAGCCAAATGATAGTTATAAGCCACAATTACAGACATCATATTCTCTCTACTAGGCCTTGCAAATCCTG
The DNA here is from genome assembly GCF_011100635.1 of Trichosurus vulpecula. NCBI lineage: Eukaryota > Metazoa > Chordata > Mammalia > Diprotodontia > Phalangeridae > Trichosurus > Trichosurus vulpecula. The sequence goes on along the minus strand of NC_050576.1, from coordinate 302,443,202 downwards.
ATGGTTTCCATCTATGTAATCCGAAGGATGGGACCCAGTGGAATTCTCTTTTAATTATTTACATTCGATTAAGACTAAAATAATGCAAGGCAGTATTATTGTGCTTTAGTTAGAGAGAGATGAGGAAAATTGCTCTCATGTGAAAATTATTTCCACTTAGAGAATATTACATTTTTTTCCTTGTTCTCTAGTATATAAGCAATCTATTCTTAGGGGCAGCAAACTTCAAGCAGTTTTTTTGAGGTATTCACTGCTACCATGCTCCCCTCACCACCACCTGTAGGACCCCCCAAAGTTTGTGTTTCCCTGGCACAGACTTAATGATAAGGGATGACATATTTATCATCCTTTAAGGTTTACAAAGCACTTCACGTATACTATCTTACCTGATCCTTGAAAAGATCCAAAGTGTTAATCTATAGACACCATTATTCCCGTTTAACAAATAAGTAAACTGATACTTGGGGAGATTAAATAACTTGTCAGTCATTGCTCAGCTTATAAATGTTGGAAATGGGATTCAAACCCAGATTGTCCTGGCCTCAAGACCTGAAATCTATCCACTAGATCCCCCTCTTTAATGACCTAGGCTCAATTGCTTGCTATAATATTTTTTCTTTGACCAGATCTATGATTTCATAGATGGGGTATTCCTGGGGAAAATAAGTGCATTATGAGAGAGAGAGAGGGAGGGGGAGAGAGAGAGACAGAGAGAGAGACAGAGACACACAGAAAGACAGACAGACAGACAGACAGACAGACAGACACACACACACACACACACACACACACAGAGCCAGAAAGACAGAGACCGAGAGAGAGAGACAGAGAGACAGAGAGAGACAGAGAGACAGAAACAGAGCCAGAGCCAGAAAGAGATAGACTGAGAGATAGAAACAGAGCTAGAGCCAGAAAGACAGAGACCAAGAGAGAGACAAAGATAGACAGACAGAGATAGAGAGATGAGAGAGATAGAGACAGACAGAGACACACAGAGAGAGAGATAGAGAGACAAAGACCGAGAGAGTGTCTCTCTGCCATTTACTTCCCTCTAACTCCCCATAGCAGAGCCATAATTTTCCGGGGCAAATGAGACTTTACCCCTAGGGGGAACACACTTGCTTTTCACAGCAATTGTCTTATCCATACCTCCTCTCTAACTAAATACTGTCCAGCCATTCCTGGGCTACTATATCAGTAGTTACCTCTTTTCTGAGACCTGCCTTCTCCACAAGACCTGCAGGGATAAGGGGCAGACTTTCTGGCACTATGGGTCCTCTCCCTTCCAATAGGGAGGAAGGAAGGAACACCCCTTGTATTACAGAAGCATAATCAAGCAAAACAAATTGCCATGTAGGACAGTAGCTTAACTTTGGGTCCTGGGAACATTCTACAACAGATCTTTAAAGAGATAGTTGGCAAGCATCTAGGGAAGGAAGGAGTGGCTTCAAAGAGCCATCATAGTTCCCTAAGATCAGGTTAGTCATGCCAGACTCACCTAATTTCTTTTTTGGCAGGATTTCTAAACTAATAGATGGGGAGAGGATGAAGTAGATATAGTGACTTATAGTAACGTGTTTGATAAAATACCTCATCCTATTCTTGTGCAGAAGATGGAGATATATGGACCAGATGGATGGCCAATCAGAACAGTTGTTAATGGTTCATTGTCTTTATGTCAAGAGGACTCCAATGGGATAGCACAGGAATTTGTACCTGGTCTTGTGTTAACTTTTTTTTCAGTAGCTTAGATAAAGGCATATATGGCCAGATTATCATATGTGTATATGACACCAAGCAGAAAGTGATAGCGAGCACAATGAACTATGGATCCAAAAAGATCTTTACACACTGGAGCATTGGGATGAATCTAATAAAAAATTCAATTGGAATAAATGTAAAACCTTACACTTGGGTGCAAAAAATCAATCTCACAAGTACATATTTATTGATTAGGTATTTCTCAGAACCTTTACCTTTGCATGAACCTTCCTCAAAAGACTACCTTTATTTCCCATTTTCCATGACATTCCCCTTGCAATGAAGTGAAAGCCGGATCTAGATTAGAGTGCCAATACCCTGGTGCTGTAGTCTGACTGCCTTCATTGGAGAGGGCATCAACTGGGCAGGGTACACTATCTCATCATCGCTGCAGCTATTATTCATCTGCCATAGTGTGTCTACATCTTCCTGTCTCTACCTACTTCAGTATCTTTATCTGTGACTTTGGTTTTATTTTTCCTTTGGGGAAAACATGGGTTCCTCTGCAAGCCTGTCATCTTGCTGTTTTTCTGCCACTATGGCAACCATCTTTGCTGTCTATACTTCCCGAGAGTGATCTGTCACATATCTGATTTTCTGGGAAGAGGCAATTTACCTCCCTCTTAACCTAGCATCACTGGCAAAAACCATAAGCTCTATGAAAAACAGAACCATATTGTAGTGAGCTTTAGTATCCTCCACAAGGCAGCTAGGTGGCATAGTTACAGCACTAGCCTGGAGTTGGCAAGATCTGAGTTCAAATGTGACCTGAGTCATTTACTAGCTGTCTGACCCTGGGCAAGTCATTTCACCCTGTTTGCCTCAGTTTCCTCATCTGTAAAATGAGCTGGAGAAGGAAATGGCAAACCACTCCATTATCTTTGTCAATAAAAACCCCAAATGGGGTCATGAAAAGTCTGAAATGACTCAACAATGATAGCAAGAATCTTCCATAGGGCTTAGCACCATGCTTTTTACATACTGTACACTAAATAAATATCTGTTAGCTGAATAAATGAAGATGCAATTGTGGACACTGAATTTTCATTTTTCTAGCCAATATGTATTTTTCAAAAAAAAGATGATTTGTGTTTACAAAGTGCTTTTCTCAATACAATCTTTACAGGTAGATTGGGAAAGTGTCATAGAGTTAAGGCATCAGAATGCAGGAGAAAGAGGTCTCTATTTGGAGTCAAGAACTAAATTCCAGCTCTGCCATTTACTATTACCTATAAGACCTTGGTCAGAGTACTTTATCCTTTTGGATCTCGGTTTTCTCATCTGTAAAATGGAAGGTTGGTCTAGATGACCTGTAAGGTACCCTTGTTCCTATGATCCTAACAGAGGGGTTAAGTGACTTGTGCATTGGGCACATAGCTAGAAAGTCACTCTACTAGTGTAAGAGTGTCAGAGTCAGGAATAGAACCCAGATTTCTTGGCCTTATATTTGGCATATTTGTTTGTTTGTTTACTGGACTACATTATTGTTTTTGTTTGTTTTTACTTTCCCAGCTTTTACATAATTGTTCATCAAATCATATACTTGTCTCATGAACGTAAGTGATAACCTTAACATATACAAGGGCCTTGGTAGCCATGGGCTGGTAACCAAGCAACTGCTTGTTCTGGAGTTGTTGGCATAAATAATAGAAATGATGATAACTTATTGTAGGTTGTCCATTTAATTGCACATGAGAGTCGGAACAATAGACAGTCTACTTAATTTTCCTTGCGTGGATAGGTTAGACCAAATAAATTCTTAAGTAGTTATAGATATTATCTTGGAGGCTCCACAATATTCCACTTTACAAATATTATCTCTTGGATCCTCAAAACAATCCTTCAAGGTGGATGCAATTTTAATTCCCATTTTACAGTTGAGGAAAATAAGGCAAAGAGAGGTTAAGTGACTTGCCCAGGGTCACACAACTAGTAAGTATCTGAGGCTGAATTTGAACTCAGGTTTTCCTGACTCCAGGCTCAGCCAGGAAATCGGCACAATCCTCAAACAAAAGCAAGTCTGGGACCTCAAGTATAGGAATCTCTCTTTAACTTAGACATTACCCTGCATTTTCTCCACAACATCTTTGACAAACATTTGTGTGTGTGTGTGTGTGTGTGTGTGCGTGTGTGTGCATTTTGCCTCACCTGATAGTAATCGAGGGGAAGGCGATGTTCATCAGACAAAGTTATTGCTGTTGTCATCTTACAAAATTTTGACACATGCTTAGAAAACCCTCTTATAAGGAGGCTTTTATGGTGGAATTTTGCTCTATCAACTCAAAGGCTTTTAAAAAATAATTAACAAGCAGTCATATCTTGCTTTCTTTTTCATTTGATTGTGTGCTGGTGAAGAGGTGGTCTGTGATGGATATATCACTTGAGAAAACTGTTCCCTACTCATATCCTCATCAGGCATGCTCTCAGTATGTGTGGATATTATTCTAATAAAAATGTTATATAGATGAGAACTTACGTACATAACTTCACAGTCATTGATGGCCATTTTTTAGTATTAATTAAGTCTGAGGTGGGTTTTTTTCCCTATACACTATTGTCTGTCATTATGTATACCTTGGTCATACACACAAACAGACAGTAATTTGTACTAAGAGGAAAAGAACAGACTAGATTGTGTATGGAAAATTCCAGAGCTCCTTTAATGATTCCAAACTTCTTGAAACGAAGGCCCATCTTTTTAACACACATATTCTATCTATGCTGTATGTCTGTTAGTCACAATTCACTATGATTGTCAAAGAATTAAAATTGAATATCACTCAGAGGACATTGGAGAGACACATCATGATAGTAAGCAGATACAACATAAAACAAAAAAAGGATCTGCAATGAATAACTAGAATAGAGGAGATCATTAAAGAAATGTATGACAAAAACAAACAAAACCAAAGTGGGCTGCTCATGTGTTAAAAGCACGGGATAGCAGATGGACAGCGCATGGGCTCCATTGGTATCATCAAGGTATTAAGAGAAAGCAAGGGAGGCCTCCTAGTATGTTAGATGACCACTCCCTCCAACACACTTGCAGACCTCTTGGGAAGACAGGATTAAAAGCCGCAGAGGATGAGGCAGCATAGTTAGGCTGTGATCTGCTCCATTGGAGGAAATGTTCACATCAGTGAGATCACACACACATTTGAATAAGGAATTTTAAAAAATAATAACTTATTTATGTGGGAAGTTTGCTGCCTGAAATATACACTTCTACCTTGCATCACGATAGCTATGGCAAAGGGACAAGAGTGCTGGCTTTTAGAGTCCTAAGAGCTGGGTTCTAATCCTAACTCTGTCCCTACTTTAGCTGGGTGACCTTGGACAAATCACTTTAACTTCTCTGTGCTTTTCTTTTTTGTAAACTTAGGGGTTGGAGTCAATGGTCTGTAGGTTCCTTCAAGCTCTAACTCCTATAGTTCAGCCACTTTTGTCCTCCCTCTGAATAATTCAGCCTTAGTCCTTCTCCCAGAGGTTCTTCTTTGTAAGGAAATATTCCAAGATGCTGGAGAATGTTTCCATGGCAGAGCACCCATAAGAATCACATGGCAATTTACCAAAACAGAGAGGAACTTTGGATGCAGTTAGCTCTCTCTTCAAAGAAGAGTATGCCTTCAGCATGAGCGTTCCTCATTTTCAATTCATACCAGTGGAGAGAGTAGCCCATAGGTATCCGTGTGAAGGCAGCTTATTGAGAGTGGCTCCTCTCTCAAACGTTCTAGAAAGCACAAATTTAACCCCAGTCAGAAATCCAGCAGAGATAGCACAGGTTAATATTGTTAATGCATCAAATTAAAAACTTTCCCAGCTTTTAACTTTTTTTCCCAGCTTCTGAAACATTTTCACAGTTTCTTATTTGAGCTTCATTACAATCCCCTGAGTTATGAGTAATTATCCTCATTTTACTAGTGCAGACACTGAGGTTGAGACTTTCAGTGACTTATTTGGGATCACATAGCTAGGAATTGTCTGTAATGTTAATAGAATATGAAGATCTTTCCCATCTATTAATAGGCTATGTGACCATGTGTTCAATCACAGCTGCGATACATCCTAAGTCACATAGAGCGTGTTGGGGGAGGAACTTACCTAAGGAAGAGCTTGCTTAAGGAGAAGCTTGCTTAGGGAAGGCTTGCTTGTAGGGAGGCTTTCACACCTTTTTGTACTAAGTGAATTAGGCACTGAGTCTAGAGAGTTGTGTTGCCTTCTGGCTCTAAGCTTTTCTATATATTCTGAGGTGAAATTTTGCTTTGAGGGTTTGCTTATGAGAAGGACCTTTTGATTCCCTGGACGGGACTCTGAGTAGCCATTTGTTAAGAGGCCCCCAACTCTCAGAGGTAAATGCTCCCCTGATGTAGTGGTGTATGTAGGTGGTTGTATTAACTTGTTCAGACAGTGGGACCCCTGTATGTTGATCTTTGTGTTAATTTCTCTGCTTGTATTTTCTTCATGTTCACGGTGCTGACCTTTCCCCTGAACTAGTGAATGTAATTAAAGTAAGATTGTTGACCCCTTTAAAGTTTTTTTTCTTTAGAAAAGCAGATCAAAGAACTTGTGCTAGCAGGCCATCTTGGGTGTGCCAGGGTGCTAAGTGTCTAAGCCAGGACTAGAACAGTCTTCTCATTTCTAGTCTAGTGCCCTTCGGACTTCTTTACTCTGCTTTGTTCTTTTTTCTTTACTAACATCTCCCTTGCTCCATCCAGGAAACACCTCAATCCCAACCTAGGGGTAAGGTAGGAATAGGGAAGGGAATTTTATGTCCTTGTTAGTTGTTTTTTATATTTTCAAAAAGGCTTTTAAGCCATTCTAATCACCGCCCTATTCAATATTTCTCGATAATTATCATTGACATTTAAAATAATCATTTTATTGTCACATAGTGCTTTACAAAAATTCTGTCACTTGGTCTCCATAACCCTGTGAGATAGATCAGGGATTATTACCTGATGAGGAAAGTCTCAGAAGGCTTGACCAAGTTGGACAAGTGACCTCCCTCCCCTGGACCTCAGTTTCCTCATCTCTAAGATGATTAGGGGGCCTCTGAGGTCTTTTCTAGCTCTAAATCTAGGATCCCAAGGGTATACGATCCTTTGTGATTGCTCAAGATCACATGCCTCTCGAGGGATAAGGCTGGTACTTCCAATCATAAGGCTCCCAGAACCTTAGGGCTAGAAAGAAACTGAAGGGTCAGCTAGTTCAGCTTCTTTCAAAGTCAGACTGGAAGCTCTGGACGACTTCACCCTTCGTGCAGTCATGGAGCACCAAGATATTGATCTACACCAATGAGGAGAGTCTTAATGCGAATGAACTTTGAGCCACAGGTTAGACATAAATTGTCAACTAACTCAGCATCAATTCACACAAGTCTTCCCAGCATTCCGACCTAATTTTACAGATGAGCAAACAGACCCAGAGAAGGCAAGTGGACAATCCAGGACTTGTGATGCCAAACTCCTCTGTATTACTTTATGTCTTTTAACTCAAATCTTGGGATTTTACTCTTCATTCAATGGTTTTCATTAGTGCCCGAGCAAATAAAGACAGCAGTGTACATCCATGCAAGATCACTTAGAGTTACCTGCTTTGAGATGTGGTCACTGGAAAGGCACCAGTAATACTTACATACAAGAGTATGTAGACAAGGACATTTCTTGCCAAGCGCCCTAAGAGGGAAGATAAATGAAATTGCCCTCACTCTACCTTTAAGGAAACTGATGTGAAGGTGAAGTGGGTTTTTTATGGATTGAGTCAGGACTAGAAGTCAATAAACTCATAATAAGCCTGGTACCTCCACCCCACTGGAACATCTGATTAGTTTCTAGTAGATGCATAGTCACTAGACCTGTCAGCTTTGATTACCCTGTGGTTCCTGCTCTCTGGACCACTTGACTCCAGGGGAGGGAATGCATCACTGGAAGAACTGTCTCCTTCTTTTATTATTATTCATTGTAGATGTGACATATGGGACTGATAGAAGAAAGATATTCTCATTTGCCCTCTCCTAGGATTTTTGGCCACTTGACAATTCTCTCAGTTAGAAAGTTGAGAAAGCATGGAGTAGGGGAAAAAATGCTGTGAATTTGGGTATCAGAAGACCTACATCTGTGTCTTGTGTCTGATATCACTTTTAGCTATGTAAACTTGGGCAAATTGCCTCACAGAAACTTCTAATTCAAAAGGGAACCTCAGCCATCATTTAGAATAATCTTTAATTTTGAATAAGAATTCATTCTATATCCCTGGCAAATGGTCATCCAGTTTCGAAACACCTTCAGTGAAGGGGAACCTATCATCTCCTCAAATAGCCAATTCCACTTTAAGACAACTCTAATTGTTAAGACGGGCAGCTAGGTGGCTCAGTGGATAGAGCACCAGGCATGGAGTCAGGAAGATCTGAGTTCAAATCCAGCCTCAGACGCTTGTCAGCTATGTGGCCTTGGGCAAGTCACTTAATGCTGTTTGCCTCAGTTTCCTCATCTATAAAATGAACAAGAGAAGAAAATGGCGACCACTCCAGTATCTTTGCCAAGAAAACCGCAAATGGGGTCACAAAGAAACTAGTGCACAACAAATTATTAAGTTTCCCCTTACATTGAATCTGCCTCTTCGCAATTTCTACTCACTGTTTCTAGTTTTGTCTTCTGAGACTAAATAGGACAAGTCCAAACTTTCTTCCTTATGTCAGATCTTCAAGTATATGGAGACAGCAAGATGTCCCTTTTAAGTCTTTTCTTCTTCAGGCTTAATATTATTAGTTTCTTTAACCAGTCATCATAGGGAATGGTCTTCAGTTCTCTCGCCATCTTGATTACAACTCATAGACATTCTTCCAAAAATAGTACACCCAGAAGTGAATTAAATCAGTACTTTAAAAGGTCAATGATACTTCATCTTTCAGGGTCTCGATTTCTTCAACTGCAAAATGTGGTGCCCAGATAATCGATATGCCCCTTTCCAACTGCAATGTTGTACTTCTGCATAATTATGGCCTTTTCTGCCCATGCTGACTCTGGATACTAATCCCCTTACCTAGTTTTATTTAGGTCAGAATCTAGTCTGTTCACAGGTTGCTGAATTAAGGCATCTGATAAACATTTATGCCTCATATGCCCCACTGTGGGGAAAACAGGCCTACTATTTCTTAAACTTTTTTTCAACGATCAGGCCAAAGGCTCTTTCCTTCCTGAAATCTATAATCAGTGATATGCAGGAGATTTCTTCCTGATTCCAACCCTTTAGGAACCAAGTGACAGGAGATTCTGCACGCTTTCTTTCTTTTATTTCCTTCATCTGGGTATGATTAAAGAGAAAACATGATTTCTAATAAAGGTCACATCATGTTACAAGGACATAAATTGTGCTGGTTTTATTCTCTGAGATTAGAGTACCAGGAGGTCGACCTTTAAAGCCCCCTGGTAGAGAACACAATTCTGCTTGGTTTCCTGCTGTAGACTCATTCAACTAATTCCATTTTAGGTCATTGACTGGGAATATCCATGTTGCTTTCTCTTTCTCCTTCTTGATTCCCCGGCTCCCCACCACCACCACCAATATCCCTCAATGGTTAGTACAACCTTATCAGGCTGACATTTTGGACAGAGTGTTGGGATTTGATGCCTTTTCCCTAATATGATTTTCATTGATTCAGTAAGTTGTTAGAATGGCCATGGGCCTTTTCTCTTTCAGTCTCTTTGGAAGGGACTTACCACATTCTTTTGAATCAGTTTTTCTAAAGCTTGGAATTTTTTTACGTATCTGTTTGTTATTGCAACAATTCTGAAAACATCTAAGGGTGGTTAAAAGACAGACAATGAAGGTAGAGGAAACAATCTGTCATTTAAAATCAACCAATCAGCCCTCTCCTTCAGAGTGGGTTTTGTTTTCAGCAGCTACACAGATAGATGTGTATTAACCCCACCTCCTTCTTAATGGACATCTGTAGCCTCCTGAATTACTTTGTCACAACCAGAAAATGGGATTTCTCACCTACAGATGGGGAAGAGAGAAAAGGAGAGCCGTGAACATTAGGCTGAAATTACTTGTCAAGTTTGATCAATTCATAGAAAGCCCAGATCCCCTTTGAAAAGACCCAGTTGATTTTTGAAGATTAGTGGGGATGTTCTTATGCCTCCATTGTTTGGTTAAATTGCACGTGTATGCGAGGCATGTTTTCTAAATGAATGATACATTTGCATCTAAATGGTCCATAAATAATTTGATTCTGCCCCAGACTGTGTAATAAACATTCTCCCTTCCCCTCCCCCTACTTCTTCTTGCCTCCCTCATTTGGACCTTTGAGATCTGTGTGGATTTTTTCTTCCTTCTCCTCACTGCTTTGTGTGCGCTCTAACTTGACAAGGCACTAGGGAAGGAGTACATGAGTCTATTAACGATAACCAATCTCCATTATGACCTGGGTCTTGGGCAAGCAGGCAGACAAATCTTTCATAATGTGCCATTCTCAGTCCTGATGTTTTCCAAGCTAAATAAATAAATAACTGAGGGAACTGAGTTGCCGAGCTGAGGGCCCCTCTGGCTCCAACTGCTGCTCCAGTGATTCCTTTCGGCACGGAGATGGCTCAATGCATTAATTACCATCTGCAAGCTGCTTTTTACAGCAGTATTAAATACCTGGTTCCTCCCAGCTTTAGCCTGGGTGAGGATATTTATAGCACACAAGTGGGTGTGGGGCCCCAGATCTCTGTTCTGTGTGAGACTTTATGGTCCTTAGCTCCCAAGTGCTCTTTGCCAAAGAGCAGAAACTCATTTAAATCCCTCTCAGCTCGAAATACAAGAGGTATAGGATGTAATGATGGTCATTTACAGATGCCAGTTTCCATTCATCTTTATGTGCCACCTGCTACATTCAAACGTTGCCTTTTTTGTGCCTGGTTTCATGAGACTTATGATATTTAGCTCTTACCCCTATTTCTCAGAGAACTGCCTGGAGCCTTTGAGGGGTTAAATGACTGGCTCTGGGTCACATAATCAGTGTGTGTCCTAAATCAGGCTTGACCCCCGGTTTCCTGATACTTAGGCAGGAAGGTCAGTGTCTTAGCTGACTCTCAGAATGGTACATGGCAGAAGGGGTGCTGACCTGTATCTTCCCTGGGAGTCTCTTATATTGATGAAATCACAGCTATGGTCTAAAAAAAATTCCCCAAATCCTATTTCATCCCATTTTTTGTGGTGTGTGTGTGTGTGTGTGTGTGTGTGTGTGTGTGTGTGTGTGAAGAGATAGGGGAGCTATGTACATAGTTATCCTGATGTACCTTAGGCTTATAATTGCAGGAACATGCAGTCATAGATCCAGAGCTAAATGGGGCTTCCAACGTTATCTAATCTAACCCACTTCAATTTACAGCTGGGGAAACTGAGGGCTAAGGAAATGAAATGGCTTTTATCGGAGAATCTGGATTGACATGGCAAAAAACTGGAGGTCATCATTGTTATTATACAACAGGTTTTATTTAAATAGCAAGTTCCCCCAACTCAACAATCATTTATTAAGTGTCTACAACATGTGAGGTACTGAGCTAGGGCTTGGGGATATCAAAGGCAAAACCAAAGGAATTTCCCATTCTCAAAGAGCTTGTATTCCTTAGTTCACCTAGCATGTGACTCATTTCATTAAAATTTGATTTAATGAAGTTTTTCAACAGCACCTCTTGTTTTATAAAGTAAGGTATACCTGAAAGAATTTTGGACCTTCTTGCTTGTGCTTAGGTTTTGTTACGTTTGTTTTTATATGCCCCTGTTTTTAGAATCAGGCTCTTCATGGCAACTGTCAAGAGACCCTTTACAAGGAGACAAGTCATCTCCAGGGATGATGCTTTTGCCTTTGTATCCAAAGAGCCCCACCGGAGTCTTTTTTTAAAGGAGAAATTAGAGCCAGATTGTGAAGGGGCTTTAAATTGTCAAGCAGAGGAGATTGGAGAATTCTTCAGGTTTTTTTTTGAGGGGGGCGGCGTGGATGCAGCTATTTTATTTTGTACAGGGAAGCAATGGGGGTTAAGTGACTTGCCCAGGGTCACATAGCTAGTGAGTGTCTGAGGTCAGATTTGAACTCAGGTCCTCCTGACTTTAGAGCCAGTTCTGTCCACAGTGCCACCTAGCTGCCCTGGGAGTCTTTTAATAAGTGCTTATTGATTCATTGATTATTGATGGCACAATACCTGGAAGAAATTTGTCCTTACAGAGGAAATATGACTGAGAGGGAACCTAAGCACTTGGGGTTGGAGATTCTGGATCCTAAACAAGAAGTCTTTGAATGGTGATAGCAAAAGGTGCTTTGTGGGCTTGTGAGCAGGTAGGTGTGAGGTCAATCAGTAAGTGAAAGATCTTTCTGGCCCATTCAATAGACCTCAGGTGGGGCCAATTAAGAGAAGCTTAATTAGAGGGTTTGTTTGTAGGCAGGCCTAATCCCTTTACTTACAGGGCACTAAGCCTCAGCCCCACACCCTTTTGCTGATTGGGTATGAAGCCCTCAGGCCCTAAAAGGAGTATATACAACCAGAAGGTAGCCCCTGAGAACTGAGAATTCAGAAGTCAGAAAAGAAGGCAGAATTCAGAATTCAGCCCAAGGAGAAGGAATAAAAACTCCAAGCTGACAGAGCTGCAGAAAACAGTGCTGAGGGAGAGTGGAAACCAGGGAGCTTTGGAGACCAGAGAACTAAGGGAAGAGACAACAGATAAGCAAACAGTTAGGATTAATGAACGATTGTTTATGGGAAGGCCCTAGCAGGGGGGAAGGTTACAGGATGACTTGATTCCTTTCTGTAATACTGTGTTATAATTTCCTTGTTGCTACATTGAAATAGGTTTACTGGTTTTAGAATATAATTACTGCTATATCGAATTGGAGTCGTTGGTCTTGGGATTTGATACTCTGGTGTCTACATAAATGATATACTTCCTCTGCCTTCTACCTATAGAGTTTTTCATACTTTGCAATTCCAAACCTACAGGCATGTTCATGGTCATCCTTGAGGTCATGGATCTTGTCTTACTGATACAGTAGGCATCCAAGATCTTTATGTTTATGAAGGATAGAGTTGCCTTCAAGGATTACAAGGATTTAGAGCTGGGAGGGTCCCAGAGATCATCACATTCCAAACTCCTCATTTTACAGGAGAAGAAACTGAAGTCCAGAGAGGTAGAATAAAGTGCTCAGGAGAATAAGTCACAATTGTATAGCACTTTAGAATCACACAGAATCACTGGATCTTGGAGTTGAAAAAGATGTCAGAACTTATTAAGTCCAATCCCCAACTGAACAGGAATCTCCTTAAAACATTCTGAACAAACTGAAAAAGTGCTGGATTGAAAGTCAGGGGACAGGGTTCAAATCCCTCTCTATCACTGAGTACTTGTAAAGTCTTGGGCAATTCACTTAACTTTTGTATGCCTATGTTTCCTCATCTATAAAATGAGAGGATTGGATTAGGTGGCCTCTGAGGTCTATTTCCAGCCCTGGATCCTGTGATTTCCATGTGAACCACCAGCAGAATTCTACTTGAAGACCTCCCTTGAGAGGGAGGTCACTGAGGCAGCTCTTTGGAGGGAGGTTTTGGGAACTGAAGCAGATTCTCTTTGGAATGAAGCAACAACACCACCATTGTTGCCACATAGCTCCACCACCAGCATCGTTGCCACCACCACCATCACCATCACCACCACCATCACTGCTACCACCCCCATCATTGTCATCACCACTATCACCATTGTTGCTACTACCCCATCATTGCCACCATCACCACTATCGTCACCACCATCACCATCACTACTACCATCACTGCTACCATCCCCATCATTGTCATCACCACTATCACCATTGTTGCTACTACCCCATCATTGCCACCATCACCACTATCGTCACCACCATCACCATCACTACTACCATCACTGCTACCACCCCCATCATTGTCATCACCACTATCACCATTGTTGCTACTACCCCATCATTGCCACCATCACCACTATCGTCACCACCATCACCATCACTACTACCATCACTGCTACCACCCCCATCATTGCCATCACCACTATCACCATTATTGCTACTACCCCATCATTGCCACCACCACCATCACTATCACCACCACCGTCACTGCTACTACCCCATCATTGCCACCATCACCACTATCGTCACCACCGTCACCATCACTACTACCATCACTGCTACCATCCCCATCATTGCCACTACCACTTCTACCACTACTATCTCTACCACCATCACCATCACTCCTCCTCCTTCTATTGCTACTGCTATACTATTACTACTGCTGCTGCTACAACAATAAAGACAATCCTTCCAATGGGCTGCCCAATGGAAAGGGGACTGCCAAAGAGTATTATGTCCTGACTTATATGCTTTAGCACAGAAGTGTCAAACATGCAGCTACCAGCATACTGTCCATGACATTCCCAAATGTAGCTTGGACCAGATTGAAATATAATTGGGAAATATTTAACAAAATTAATACAAATATAATAGAACATAGATAATGTGAATATGTGGTTTTCTAAGTCAATATGTGTCCTGCAGGGATCTTATGTACAGTTTAGTGGTCCCCATTGCCATTTGAGGTTGACACCACTGATCTAGCAGTTTTTAGCCTCCATTAGGTTGTGCTTTGAGTGCCACTGCAACTATTAATCTATTAATACAACTAGCCACTACTATCATGGTTATTCCTCTTACTTTAAGGAGTTTTTACGGTCTTTGAAGTACTTTATATATATTATGTCATTTGCTCTTCATATAAACCCTGACATGGGCATATTATTATGTCCATTTTGTAGATGAGAAAGCTACAACTGAGCAACTTTATCAGCGCCTGTCTTTATCTTTTGCTGTCCCCCTGGCTCCCCTCCCCTTACCGCTTCTTATTCTAATTATGTTAAGCTACTTATCATTTTTCTTAGATGACTCACCAGTTACAAGTGATTGACAAAGCTGTAATTGGGATGAGAGGGACATCACCAGTCATCTTGGTTTTAGTCTCGCCACTGGACTTTGATAACTCTGGAAGAGAGATGAGGCTGTGCAACTCTGCCTCAATTCATGCACAAGTCAAAACATCACCTGTAATGTCATTGGTCCTCTTCAAAAAAAGAAGGATGGACAACAACAGCCGAAAAGTGAAGTGACTTACCCAGGGTTAAGCCAACCAGTAAATGTCAGAGGCTGGATACAAACCCATTTTGCTGTCTTAAAATGTAATGTAATGTCAACCACAGCTCCACGGGCATGCCTAGGGCAGCTTCATTTCTTCTATTCCTTGCCTCTGACAGAGAGGCAGTATGGTCATCTGGGTCTGAATCTTTACTCTCACATGAACTAGAAAGGTGACCTTGCACAAGTCACTTAACTTCCCTTGAACCTCCACTTTCCCCTCTGTAAAATGGGGGTAATGACAATACTTGCATTACTTATCTTGAAAGCTGTGGTAGAGAAGGCAGCATATTAGTGTGAGTTATTATTAGGAGTGTGAATAGACTAGAATGCTTGTCTCCCTGGAATGTTAGCAGGATTAATAAGCATCTGTGCTCTCTCTCTGGAGATCTCTGCCTGAGTAGAGTTTCATCGTAGTAAAACAGGAACATTTTATATTTTCTTCCTTGCCCGTCTTCTCTTACTCTTCATCCCGCTCAAACAAAACTGGTTTTGGTTTGTTTTGTTCTACAGAGTTCTTCCTTTCCTTAAACTATTCTCAGAGGTTGGTAAGTCTGTTTTTTTTTAAAAAAGGGGACTATTTCTAGGAATTAGTGAAGAGATAGACCCAGGATTTATTTGGAGGAAGCCTTGGGGAGTCCCTCTGAAGACTTTTTGCAGGTCCCCAACCTGAGATGGCCCAGGTGTGGTCTGCTGGGGCCTGAAGTATGAAGGAAGGTGACTGCTCTCTAAAACCTGGCCATGTTTAAGGTCTGCTTGTGTTGGTAATGACTTTTCTTCCTCCCTCCCTCTCTCTCACTTCCTTATTTCTTCACTTACTTGCTCTGTTCTTCCCTTCTACCTATATTCTTCCTTCCTCCCTCCCTTCCCTTCTTTCCTCCCTCTGTTCTTCCCTCTTTCCTTTTTTCCTTCCTTCCTTCCACCCCTCTTTCCTTCCTTCCTTCCACCCCTCTTTCCTTCCTTCCTTCCATCTCTCTTTCCTTCCTTCTTTTTCCTTCCTTCCTTCCTTTCCTTTTTCCTTGCTTCCTTTTTCCTTCCTTCCCTCCTTCCTTCTGCTCCCCTTCCTTTTTCCTTCCTTTTTTCCTTCCTACCCTCCCCTGTGATTACATAAAATTGCTCATGATAATGCTTTGATATGAGATTAGGAAATAGCCTCCTCCTGTGTATTAATGAAAGAAAAATAGGAACCAAGGCTGAGGAAAAAGTGGGGAATTTGGTTGTCTTGATGAGCTGTGAGCAAAGTCCCCAAGACAAAGGCTTTGGGATTGAAGAGTTCTTTTCTGCCATCACCCTCACTGTAGAGGAGATACAGAGCAAACCTTGTTCACCCTCAGACTAACAGAAAGAAAACAGTGATTCCCTCAGAGCCATAGATAAACCTTATGGTAGGGGTGAGGGGGCAGGGAGTGGGAGTTGGGGGAGCTCTTGGCTCCGAGCTGCCAAGTAGCTCACAACTTCCATCACCAATACACAGGGCACTGAAATGATTGCTACTGTCTCTGAGGGTGGGCAGTGAGATTTGCTGGATAACCGTCACTCCTGACTGAACTGCCTTAGGAGGGATTGACTTGGTATCTCCCTGTCAAAGCTAAGGAGGGGATTTAAATGTGAATTACCATCCAGAAGGCAGGAGATTTACAGGCTAAACCCCATCTATACTTCTAGGGAAGAATTATACACAGTCACTTCCATCAACCCTGCCCCCAGGGAATTGTTACTGTAATCCCAACAGGACCATGGCTGGAAATAGGCCATGGACTCCATCAGTCAGCTCTGTGGGGGGATTACCAGGTACTATCACTCTTTGCTGTCACATCCTTAGACCTTATGAACTCTGACTTTACCCTCCTCCCCCTCCCCCACCTCACTGATGAAATAATAGATTCCATTTAATTCCTAGTACATAGTAGCCTTTAATAACTACTCAGCTGGGCCTTGATATCACTATGATGGTTTTTATTTTTTTTTTGGTTTCCTCCTTCAGAAGGTAGACCTACTCATTCACAGGCCTTCCCATTTTCTATTCACCCCATCCTATTCTGCCTTTCTCCCTCACCATCCCTAGGCAAGCTAATCTTTCACATGTGTGTGTATGTGTATACGTGTGTATAGATACACATATATGCATATATGTGTGTATGTATGCATGTCTTTTCTTGTCACTTTCAGAGAGAGAGAGAAAGACCTTGTCTTGTCATTTTTCTCCTCAAAAGAACTCTATAATTCCCAATTGACTTACTGAACAAGTTCAAATTCTTTACCCTAACATTCAAGACCCTCTACAATATGGCACCATTCTTCTTCCATTCACTATCTATGTGACTTTGGGTAAGTCATTTAACCTCATTAACCTCTCTGGGCTTCAGCTCCTTTTTTTGGGGGGGGGTGAAATGAAGGGGTTGGTTGGGCTAAATTTCCTCTAAGGTCCCTTCCAGCTCTGATCTTATGACCTATAATCATATTACTCCAGACCTCCATGCAATAACCAAGCTGAACTATTTTTTTCCCCAGAACACACCACACTATCCTTTCTTCTTGCTTTTGTACAGGCCACGCCGAATGCCTAGAACGCCATACCTCCCTCCTTCCCATCATCTGCTGAATTCCTACTATCCTTTGAAACCTTTAAAGTTTCTCCTTCAATCCTCTTTTCAATAATGACCTTTGCACCATACATAGACTTTGTTTTATACTTTCCAATGCACTCATCTTATAATATTGTGCAGTATAATAGCTAGTATACGTCTTATCTCCTTACTATACTGCAAAGTCCATGAGGTCAAGGGACCATGTGCTATCTAAACTTTTGTTTTTCAGCCCTGACTTCTCATATCTGCCCCCAATGCCCAGCACAATGCTCTGTATAGAGCAGACAATTAATAAATGTTTGTAGATTGGTTGACTTCTTTCTTAATTATGATTTTCTTTGCTTTGTTGTATCCTGTCCCCAATTCTTGTTGTCAGCAAGTATCATTCTCTTGATAGATAATCCTTAAGGATGGGGGAGGGAGGGATGGAGTCCTTTGAATAAGAAATCACTCTGGCTTTCCCTAGGAGTATGGAGATGGCATTTAAGGAGACTCTTTTAAAACCATATTCTTTCCCCCTTGAATAATTTTGTACTACCTTATAACACCCCAGTTCAATTCCTAGAGGATTAAGTGTTAATCAATTTGATGAACAGTAAATCTTGGGAACATGGAAGTGTCAGAATGTCCCCCAGAAGTGGAAGGATCTGAAAAAGAACCAATTCATGAATATTCATGTTGCCCACACTGGTCAGTTTTGATCATTCAAGGCCATTCCAGGGACTTTCTATCAGCCTTGATGAAAGCAGGAAACGGGTTCTGGGAACAAGAAGGTAGAGGAAATGATTGAGACTAAAATGAATTGACAGGCAATATGATTAGAACTCCTGCTTCAATCCTGATCTTGCAAATAACTAACAGTAGGCTGAAATTAAAGAATTAAACCAGGAGGCTTTCTTGACAACTGATCTGATAGCCCCTGAAGCATATTCTGGGGCCATCCTGCTGTCAATCAAGAGATGAGGAGAAGCAAGATGAGGGAGACCAGTCATGAGAATCACTCTCTATTCCTGCCCTCCATTCCATGGAGGACAGGATCTGTTTGTGTTGGAAACTTTGCAGTCCTTCAGGGTTTGACAGACAAGTTTGGAGGCTTTAGATTGTGGGTCAGTCAGAGCTGGCAGAAGCTGAGGGTAGAGGTTGATGGTAGGGATTGCAGCATGGGTAAAATGGTCCTCAGCTATTATTGAAATGAATGATAGTATCAAAGCCTAAGGAGAGCAAGGCAAGTTTGATAAGTTTTAACATATAAAGACTTCTCTCTCTCTCTCTTGCTCTTTTTAAAGAGTACCCTTCTTTAATAGATGGCTGAAATTTTACCCTTAGTTAATCATTTGTTGGACTTGAAGCTTGACATATCTCTATAGCTGCCTTTTTTTTTTAAAGCAAATACACCCTGGGAGGGAATTAAGCTGCTAACATCTTTGTGTAAATAAACATATTGGACATCAATTCAGAGTCAGAAGGCACCTCAGTAGCACTTCAGACCAGCTATTCTCATGATGTTGTCAAGGGTCCCTAAAAATCTTTCAAGGGGTCAAAATTTATTTCATAATAACTCTAAGACATATTAATTTTTAATGTAGTAAATATCGATAGGTATGACCCACAAAGGAGGCAGATAGTAGCCCAGTGGATAGAATGCTGGGCCTAGAGGCAGGAGGTGTGTTCAGACATTTTTTAGTCATATCTGACTCTTTGTGACTCCATTTGGGATTTTCTTGGCAAAGATACTGGAATGATTTGCCACTTCTCTCTCTAGCTCATTTTTACAGATGAGGAACTAAGACAAAGAGGGTGAAGTGACTTGCCCTGGGTTATAAAACTTGCACGAGTCTAAGGCTGGATTTGAACTTCCTGACTCCAAGCCCAATACTCTAACCACTGTACCATCTAGCTGCCCCTAGAACCAGGAAGACCTGAGTTCAAATCCTTACTTAGGCAGTTACAAGCTGTGTAACTCTGGGCAAGTCACTTAATCTCTATTTGTCTTAATCCACTGAAGGAAATGGCAAACTGCTCCAGTATCTTTGCCAAGAAAAATGCCAAGAAAAAAGGGCCATGAAGACTGAACAAAAACACAATCCACATGAGCAAAGCCTCGATAGTTTTTAAGGGAGTCCTGAGACCTAAAAATTTGGGAATCCCTCCGAACCAACTTTCTTATTTTTCAGATAAAGAAATGAAAGCCAAGGGAAATTAAGTGACTTGTACGAGTCATTAAGGTAGTAAATTCAAGAGGAGAGATTTGAATCCAAGTCCTGAAAAGAACTGTTCCTATCTAACTACATTGCCTCTTTACTCTAGGCTGAGACGCGAAAAGGGAGGAGGGAAATCAGCACAGAATAGAGGGAGGCAGGGGCCCTTGAAGACAAGTTTTGCTGACTTTACAATTCTGCCCTGGAATGGCCCCATTTCCAGGCTGACTGAACTGGTTCCCATGGTGGGGATGTCTACAAAAGCAAAATCAGCTTTGACTCTAGTTATTTGGATCTCAGGAACAAGGTCATGTTGCTTTGGGTGACTGTTGCCCCTCTGGCAAGTCATAGGACTTTAGTTGGTATTCTGAAATAGCTCTGGTAGGCCAAGGCCAGGCTTACCTGGGGGAAGTGCAGGTCTGTAATACTTCACTAATGGAAATGTAATATTGTAGAATCAGAGGTTCTAAAACAGAAAGAGACCTTAGAGATGATTCAGTCCAGGACTTCTTACCCTTTATTGTGTCATGGACCCATTTGGCAGTTGGGTGAGACCTATGACCCTCCTCTCAGAGTAATGCTTTTAAATTCCCAAAATAAAGTACGTAGGATGACAAGGGAAATCAATTATATTAAAATATATTATCAAAAAAGTTTTCTTAAAAGTCCATGAACCCTAGGTTAAGAACCTTTCATGGTGTAACTCTTTCATTTTACAGATGAGGAAACCCTCCAAACCAGCTTCCTTATTCCCAGAGAAGTGACAATCTCAAACTCATATAGATATTAGAGAGCAAAGCTGAGATTCAAACTCATATCCCTTGGTTCCAAATCCAATGCTCTGTCCACAGCTGCTCTCCTTGATGGTCATAGTGGACAAAACAAGTAGAATGTATTTATTATGAATTGAAACCTTACTTGCTTCAAGGAATAAGAAAAAAAAACTGAGCTTACGTTCAGGATAATTTACTCATTTGAGTCCTCCGTGTAATTCTAAGAGAACTTTTCAGTCATTCCCAATTGGGCTCAGGTAATTTGGCATGGAGAATGTAGAGGAGAGGCTTCCACACCTGTCATAGCTTGCTAACCAATAGTACAACCCTGGGAAAGTCAATTAATGTATACACATCTAGATCGTGTTTTTTAGAACACCCACTGGTGTGAACAAATGCCATCTTTTCCCAGGCCCCAAATTACTTCCCTGATGGCTAGTTTGAGAGCTTTAGGGGTGTACTAACTCTTTTAAACATGATATATGATAGCATGAGATTATGGTATAATGAGGGGGTAGAGTGCTGGGCCTGGAGTGAGGAAGACCTGAGTTCGAATTCTAGGTGCTTATTTTAGTTGTTTGACCACAGCCATTTAATCTTTCTGAGCCTAAATTTCCTCATTTGTAAAATAGGGATAATGGTATCTATAGTTCCCAGCTCACCAGGTTGTTGTCAACAACAAAAAGCGTTTATTAAGGGCTGCTGGTGCATCTTTGGTGTCTACCTTCACTCGATTCTCAGCTGCGGCTCCAAGATGCTGTAGCAGATGCAGCAGCCACACCCTGGTAAAACTGTCTCAGCAAACTGGTTGAGGGTAACCAACAAGCCTCAAACCTGTTGGTGAATCATGGGGATGTCTACACCAAGCAGGTAAAGACTTCCCCAACCTCCTTCCCCAGTGGAATGGATGGATGAGAACCATGTTCCAATGGCTACGAAGACGGCCAAAGCATGCACTGTGGAATGCTTAGGGCTTGGTCAGACATCAAAGACACCAAGGTCATCCACTGCATCCCAGGCCATCACTGGTCACTTTGATAACTCTAGAAGAGAGAGTAAGGCTGATGACTTTGTGCAACTCTGCCTCACTTAAATCCAATTCATGGAGCAAGTCAAGACACCATTCCATGATGTCATTAATCCTCTTCAAAAACGAAGGACAAATGACAACTACCTGGCAAGCAGTGTTCTGAGCATTGGAAATAAAAAGGCGAAACCAGTCTTTGCATTCAAGGAGCTCATGGTCTAATGGAGAAGATAACACACAAATAACTATAATGAAGAAGATATATATTCAGTATAAAAGGGAAGTAATCACAGAGGAAACCACTAGCATTAAGGGGGACCAGTAAAGGCTTCTTGAAGAAGGTAGGATTTTAGCTGATGCTTGAAAGAAGCAAGGGAAGGCAGGAGGCTCACATAAAATAAGTCCAATGTGCTATATCAGAACCCTGTTTAGCGCAATGGAACAGTAAGTGCCCTGGTGACCTATGGGAGTGATTTCAGCTTACAGATGTGCTAGATTTTTAACCAAGATATTCTTATATCTTAGGAGAACCTGCCTCACTGAATAAGAAAGGAAGTCAAGGGAGCTCCAACCGTCATCCAGTTGTACAGAAACCTATTGTGCTATGAACAGGACAGTTTCAGAAAGTCCTGGGAAGACATATAAACTGATGAAAAGTAAAGTGAGCAGAACCAGGAGAACATGGTACACAGCAACAGGAATACTGTACAATGTGAATGATGTAGTGATCCTCAGCAATATAATGACTCAAGACAATTCTGAAAGACATAAGAAAAATGCTATCCACCTCCAGGAAAAGAACTTATGGAGTATGAATGCAGATAGAAGCATAATTTTTTCACTTTATTTTCCTTATTTTTTCAACATGGCTAATATGGAAATGTTTCGCATGATTTCATATGTATAATTCATATCTTATTTCTTACCTTCACAATTGGGAGGGGAGGGGTGAGAGGGAGGAAGAGAATTCAGAACTCAAAAAAAAATTTTTTTTCTGTTATATCTCAGGTGTTCAGGGGTGGAACTGGGGCAATGAGAAGAAAGACAGGAATCTTAAGAAACAGAGTATGACTCTATTTTTGGAACTTTATATTGAAATGAACACTTCTGTCTGGGTATTACTATTGAAGGAAAATCCTATGGCGAGAACAGTTGGAAAGGCAATCTGGAGGTCATTTTGCCGAGCCTCACAGAGAGGTTATATAACCATCAAGCTTTCAGATATTTTTCTTGGTCCTGCCAAAATTTTTCACCTTAATCTTCCTGGTCCTTAGTAGTGTCCTGGAGGTATATATCTGGCGGTAATATGATACGATGGTTAAAGGGGTTATAGTACCAGAAAGAGCCATAACTAAGGTTGGATGGATGGGGCTTAGGCTACTGAATTTAAAGGGTGTTGACAATACTTGTTTCCCCTTGACATACCCTCTACACTTTCCTTTCCCACACCCCAGTGGCCTTCTTACCAGCAAACTCATGCTGGTGTTGCAGGTTCTTTGTCCCCTGCCATGGTCAAGTGCTTGGACCACCTCCCCACCCTGCTCTACTGAGATCACCTTTCATGCTATTTTCCCCAGGAAATAGGTACAGTTTTGGTGCCAGGAACTGGAAATGTGCCTTCCATTTTTGTTGAAATGATTGTGTGCCTCATTCTTAATGTTTTATTTTGAATATTCACTGTCATGGGCCAGTACTGATATGGATGACTGTTCTTGTCCTTCCCAGTCTATCTTCTTTCCCTTAAACTAGCTTGAGTCGAGCATGGTACACTGGAAAGGACACTGGTTCTTCTGTCAGAGGACCTGGGTTCAAATCCTGTCTATGTTTACTACCTATATGACCTTGGTAAAGTCATTTAATTTCCATAGGCCTCAGTTTCCTCATTGACAAAATGAGGATTTTGGCCTAAATACCTTCTGTGATTTATTCCAGTTGTAATTCTATGAACAACTATGTATTTTAAAAGAACTTTAGAAAACATGATTCCATACTCTCCTATAATGATGCCCTTTGAGGTGGTCTTGGTGGTAATGTTCTTTCAGATGGGAGAAGGATGAAAGACAAAGTATTCTTTACCTTCTCTGTTGAGTCAAAAGTCTTAAATATACTTTAAAAAAATAGGACTCTTCCCTGACAACCTTTCTTTTGTGGAAGGGATGGAGGAGAAATGCAGAGAATCTCAAGGCTGGACAATCCTCAAGAAGTCACTTGGTTCATTCCTCTTTCTTCATACAGGATCATGCCTTGTCATCCTTAGATGAGGAGGCTGTGGCCCAGTGGAAAGAGAAGTGGCTCTGCATTGCAGAATCTGTGTTCACGATCCCATCTCTGATTCTACCTGTATGTCTTTGGGCAAGTCATTTAGTCACTCAGTTTCCTCATGTATGAAATGGGTGGGGGGTGGACTAAATGGCCTCTGAGGGCCCTTACAGCTCTCGATGAAGATTATATGGATATCTACCCTCTTTTTAAAGACCGTCAGAAAAAGAATTTAAGGTGAACCCCTCACATACTCATGGAATATATAACTGCCTTTATGGTTTCCTTAGGGGCAGCAATAATCAGGATGACCTTGCAAGAGTAATAAAAACATTAACATTCTATCAATTGAGAACAAAAAAGGCTAAAAACAATGACAATTACTATTCTTTTTTTAATGGAAAAAGATGGACTTTGGATCTCCCAATAGTGTCTCTGTGTTATAGAATTTTGAGCCATACTCAAGACTGGAAAGCATGGTATCTCAAAGGACATTGACCAGCACAGTAGTGGTTTTGGTCTGAACAGAGACCCTGAGGACCAAATCCCATCATTAGCTAGCTAAAAAATGTACATTGACAGTAGGAATAGAGAATCCCAGGAATGGGTAGGTGGCCAGGCCAGTGTTAATTGTGTTTTATAGAGAGAAGATTGATAGCAGCCAACCTGGGGCAACCTGTCAGAAATTAAGTGCTTGTTTGAAGTTCTGCCAAAATCTAAATGTGCTGGTCAAAGCAGATAAAATGGGGACACAAATAGTAAGTGTCTGCCAGGAGAAATGTCCATTAGACTGGGTCTAGTTTGGGTCACCATGATATAAAACAAATGGGAAGAAATTGGAGAGGGTCCAGGAAAGGGGAGCAAAAAATAATTTTTGCAAAAAGAAGAAAATAGAACCTCCTAGGAAAGGCTAACCAGATTAATATCATTTCACTTTAGAGAAGGGAAGGCTATGGGTTGAGTTCTGTCCTCCTCCTGTCTTTTGTACCCATGCTGTTCCAATGGCCACAACCCTACTTCAGGCCTTCATCACCTGTGGTCTAGAGTAATTGTTACAATTAACTGTTAATCTGTTACAATTAACAGACTTTTAGTTGGTCTTCTTGACATTCTCCATTTTTGACCCCTATGGCACCCCCACCATGCATTCTGCCCACTCATGGCTGCATAATTTCTTTCTAAATTATGTCTATGATGCTATGGTTTCCTTATACAAAAACATTTTTGCCTAGAGAAGAAAGACCTCTCACTACTCTTCTTCAGCCTATACTCTAGACCCAGACCACACTTTGAGAACTCCTGCTTCAAGCCCCTCTTCTTTAAAGTATCAGTTCTCAAAGTGTGGTCTAGCGAAGGGTAGGCCATGAGATCAAAATGATTGCCATAATAATACTAAGATATTTAAATTTCCTTTATTTGTTTTTTTAATTTATTTTTAGCATTCACTTTTTTAAAAAAGAATTGAATTCTGAATTCTCTCCCTCCGTCTTACTCCTCCCCCACCCATTGTAAATGTAGGAAATATGATATCAATTATACGTATGAAATCATGCAAAACATTTCCATGTTAGCTATGTTGAAAAATAAAGTGAAAAAAATTATGCTTCTATCTGCATTCAGACTCCATAAGTTCTTTCTCGTGAGGTGGATAGCATTTTTCGTAAGTCCTTCAGAATTGTATTGAATCATTGTATTGCTGAGAATAGATAAGTCATTCACAGTTGATCATTGCACAATATTGCTATTACTGTGTACCATGTTCTCTTGGTTCTGCTCACTTTACTTTTCATCAGCTCATATAAGTCTTCCCAGGTTTTTTCTGAAATCGTCCTGCTTATAGCACAATAGTATTCCATCACAATCATGTATCACAAGTTGTTCAGCCATTCCCCAATTGATGGGTATTCCCTCAATTTCTAATTCTTCGCCATCACAAAAAGAGCTACTATAAATATCTTTATACATGTAGGTCTTTTTCCTTTTCCTTTGATCTCTTTGGGATATAGACCTGGCAGTGGTTTTGCACAGTTTTATAGCACTTTGGGCATAGTTGGGCATAGTTTCAAATTGCTCCCCAGAATGGTTGGATCAGTTCACAACTCTATCAACAATGAATTAGTGTCCCAGTTTTTCCACATCCCCTTTAACATTTGTCATTTTCCTTTTCTGTCCTATTAACCAATCTGATGGGTATGAGGGGGTGCCTCAGAGTTGTTTTAAATTGCATTTTTCTAATCAATCATTAAGCATTTTTTCATATGACTATAGATAGCTTTTATTTCTTTGTTTAAAAACTTCCTGTTCTATCCTTTGACCATTTATCAATTGGAGAATGACTTATATTCTTATAAATTTGACTCAGTTCTCTGTATAGTTGAGAAATGAGGCCTTTATCAGAGAGACTTGTAAATTTTCCCCCAACTTCCTGATTTCCTTCTAATCTAGGCTGCATTGGTTTTGTCCATTTTACTTTCCACAATACTCTCTGTCTCTTATTCAGTCATAAGTTATTCCCTTATTCATAGACCTGACAAGAAAAAATTTTTCATGCTCCTCTAATTTGCTTATAATATCACCCTTTATGTTTAAGTCATATTCCTATTTTGACTTTATCTTATGTTGTGAAACATTGGTCTATACCTAGTTTCTACCAAACTGCTTTCCAGTTTTCCCAGCAATTTTTGTCAAATAGTAAGTTGTTCTTCCAAAAGCTTGTAAAACCCAAAGGGGTTTATTAAATACTGGATTACTATGATCATTTACTACTGGGTATTGTATTCCTAATCTGTTCCAGTGATCCACTACTCTATTTCTTAGCAAGTACCAGGTTGTTTACATAATTAATGTTTTGTAATACAGTTTGAGCTCTGGTATTGCTATTTTACCTTCCTTCACATTTTTTCCATTGATTCCCTTGACATTTTGACCTTTTGTTCTTCCAGATAAATTTTGTTATTTTTTCTCACTCTATAAAATAATGTTTTGATAGTTTGACTACCATAGCACTGGATAACCAAATTAATTTGGTAGAATTGTCATTTTGTATCATATTAACTCAGCCTACCCATGTGCAATTAATTTCTCCAATTGTTTAGATCTGTGTGTGAACAGTGTCTTGTACTTGTGTTCATAAAATTCCTGGGTTTCTCTTGGAGTCTGCAGTTATTTTAAATGGAATTTCTCTCTCTAGCTCTTCCTCCTTGACTTTGTTGGTAATTTATAGAAATGGTGATGATTTTTGTGGGTTTATTTTATATCCTACAATTTTGCTGAAGTTGTTATTTCAACTAGTTTTTTAGTTGATTCTCTAAGTATACCATCATATTATCTGCAAAGAGTAAGTCTAGTTTCATCATTGCATGCCAAATTCCTTGAACTGCTCTTTTTCTATCATTTAGAGATATAAATTTTCCCCTAAGTATTGCATTGGCTGCATTCCATAATTTTAGTATGTTGTCTCATTGTTGTCATTCTCTTTAATGAAATTATTTATTGTTCCTGTAATTTGTTCCTTGACCTCATTCCTTAGGATTAGATTATTTCATTTCCAATTAATTTTTAATCTATGTTTCCATGGCCCTTTTTTGAATGTAATTTTTATTACATTATTGTTTGGAAAGGGTGCATTTAATTTTTCTGCATTCGGTTGTGAGATTTTTAATGGCCTAATATGTGGTTAGTTTTTGTGAAGATGCCATGTGCAGATGAGAAAAAGGTATAATCCTTTCTCCACTGGTCTATCATATCTAATTTTTCTAAAATTCATTTTCTTAACTTATTCTTACTTATTTTATGGTTAGATTTATTTAGTTCTGAGAGGGAAAAATTGAAGTCTTCCATCAGCATAATTTACTGTCTATTTCCTCCTGTAACTCATTTAACTTTTTCTTTAAGAATTTGGATGCTTTGCCATTTGGTGCACATATGTTTATTACTGATATTACTTCATCTTCTATGGTATGTTTTGGCAAAATGTATTGGATATCTCTTTTAATAAGCTCTATTCTTTACTTTTGCTTTGTCTGAGATCTTGATTGCTACCCCTGCCTTTTTATTTTAGCCTCAGCTGAAGCATGATAGATTCTGCTCCAATCCCTTATTTTTACTCTGTGTGTTTCTGTTTCAAATGTGTTTCTTGTAAACAACATATTGTTGGATTCTGGTTTCTAATCTGTTCTGCTATGCACTTCTCTTTTATAGGTGAGTTCAGCCCATTCACATTCACAGTTATGGTTACTGTGTATTTCCTTTCATCTTTCCCTCCCAGGTTATCCTTTTCTCTCTCCTTTTTTTTTTAACATGGTCACTCCTCAAAAGTATTTTGCTTCTGACCACTGCCTCCCTTAATCTACCTTCCCTTCTATCAGCCCCCCTTCCCCCCTCCACTTTTGTCCCCTTCCCCTCCTACTGCCTTGTTGGGCAAGATCAATTTCTATACCCAACTGAGTGTCTATGTTATTCCATCTTTTAGACAATTCCGATGAGAGTAAGGTTCAAGTGTTGCCCCCTACCCTCCCTGCCATTTCACCTTCCAATGTTAAAGTGCTTTTATT
Source organism: Trichosurus vulpecula (assembly GCF_011100635.1). NCBI lineage: Eukaryota > Metazoa > Chordata > Mammalia > Diprotodontia > Phalangeridae > Trichosurus > Trichosurus vulpecula. The sequence goes on along the minus strand of NC_050576.1, from coordinate 302,414,854 downwards.
CATGCCTCTTTTATATGAGATAATTTCCCTTGTTCTTCCTCCCCATTCCACCTTTTCCCAGTGAATCGCTCTTTCTCATCCCTTAATTTTTTTGAGATCATCCCATCACAGGCAACTAACAATCATGCCCTCTGCCTACTTACACTCCTTCTAACTGCCCTAATAATAAAAAAAATTCTTAGGAATAACAAGTATTATTTTTCTACATAGGAATGTAATAATAAGTATTACCTTCCTGTATAGGAATGTTATTGAGTCCCTTATGATTTATCTTTCATGTTTACCTTTTTATGTTGCTCTTAAGTCTTATATATGATAGTCAAATTTTCTATTCAGTTCTGGTCTTTTCATCAGAAATGCTTAAAAGTTTTCTTTTTCACTAAATATCCATTTTCACTCTTAAGGATTATAATCAGTTTTGTTGGGTAGGTTATTCTTGGTTGTAATCCTAGCTCCTTTGCCTTCTGGAATATGATATTCCAAGCCCTCCACTCCTTTAATATGGAACCTGCTAAATCTTGTGTGATCCAGACTGTTGCTCAATAATATTTGAATTGTTTCTTTATGGCTGCTTGCAATATTTTCTGCTTGACTTGGGAGATCTGGAATTTTGCTATAATATTCCTTAGTGTTTTCATTTTGGGATCTCTTTCAGGTGGTGATCACTGGATTCTTTCCATTTGTATTTTACCCTCTGGTTCTAGCATATCAGGGCAGTTTTCCTTGATAATTTCTTGAAATAGAGTGTCTAAGCACTTTTTAAAATCATGGTTTTCAGGAAGTTCGATAAGTCTTAAATTATCTCTCCTTGATCTATTTGTCAGGTCAATTGTTTCCCCAATGAGATATTTCACATTTGCTTCTATTTTTCATTCTTTTAAGTTTGATTGTTTTTTGATGTATCATGGAGTCATTAGAGTTCACTTGCCCAATTCTAATTTTTAAGGGATTGCTTTCTTCAGTGAACTTTTGAACATCTTTTTCCATTTAGCCATTTCTGCTTTTTAATGTGTTATTTTCTTTAGTATTTTCGTGCCTCTTTTTACCAAGCTCTTTTCATAATTTTAATAATAATTTTTTACCAAGACTACCTTTTCATAATAATCTTGCATCATTCTCATTCTCCCTATTTTTTCCTCTGGTTCTCCTATTTGATTTTTAACAGCCTTTTTGAGCTCTTCCAGGAATTCTTGTTGAACTTATGTCCAATTGACTTTTTTCTTTGAGGCTTTGCTTGTAGCTGTTTTGATAGCGTTGTCTTCCTCTGAGTTAGTGTCATGATCTTCCCTGTCACCACTGTAGCTTTTAATGATCAGATCCTTTTTGTTGTTTGTCCCTTTTTCTGGCCTATTTCTTGACTTTTAACTTCATGTTGAGGTTGGATTCTGCTCCTGGGGTGGAGGAGGTATTGTCCCAAGCTTCAGGTTTTTCATGCTGCTATTTTCAGAACTAGTTCTTAGTTTTTAGTGCTTACAAGGTGATATGATCCAATGGGAGGTGTGATCACTGCTCTCCTGATCTGTGTTTTGTCTGGTCTTTACCCAGAAAGGGACTTTGCTCCCCTGCAGTGGAAAGTATGAGTACTCCTCTTGGCTCTGGAACTATAACTAGGCTCACTGCCACCCTGCAGCCTCAAGGGTTAGTGTTTCTTCCCACCTTAGAACTGAAATCAGGGTTTCTGCTCCATCGTGAGTGACCACAAGCACTCTTCTCTGCCCTGGAGCTATGCCCAAGGCCCCTATTTCTCTGTGGCTGCAAGCTCCAGTGCTCCTCTTCACACCTGGAACTGCATATAGGCAGGGCAATAGGGCCCAGAACACAATGCCAGTAAAGGGTCCTGGTAATCTTTTTCTGACTAATTGTAGAATCCCCTTACTGTCTGTGGGCTGAGAGCTCCCAAAGTTGCTGATGCTGCTGTTGTAGCTGCCTCCAAGCCCTGCTGCTGCTGCTGTTGCCATAGGATGTATAGCACTCCAGGCTGTCCATCACCCTGGTGCCACAGACCTTTCTTGCCCACCTCCCAAGTTGTCTTAGGCTGGAAAAACCCTGACTTATTTGTTGGCTTTGCCATTCCAGAATTCAATTTGAAGAGAGATTTGTAAGGGAATGTTGAGAGAGTTCAGCTAACTTCTTCTCTGAACTCTGCCACCTGGGCTCTGTGCCAATATTTAAATTTCTAATATGGTAAATGTTAATAGATCTAACCCACATAATAAAAGCTCACAGTGGGGGTGGGTGTTCTTCAAAAAAAAATTAAGAATATAAAGACTTGAATTCAAAAAGTTTGAGGACTGCTGTTCTAGAAAAACTAGACTATTCACTGTTCCCCAAATAGGCTCTGCAATCTCGAGGTTTCTACCCTGCCCCCAATCTCAGCCTGCTAAAATCTAACCTATTCTTCAAGAATCCTTGCTGGATATATTGTGAAGAGAATTCTTTTTAGATTGTGAGTTATAGTAGACAGTTTCAGGGGTCTCCTCCAACTCTGAAACTCCATCTTTTCTCTAAAGTCCTCCCGGATACTGACATTTAAAGGTAATCTCTCCCTATACTATGCTTCCATAGCTCTTTGTTTATAGCTTTTCCATAAAATTAAGAACAATCTTCCTTTTTAGTAATAATTTTTGTATCTGTCATCTCTCCTACTAGATGTCCATGTCTTGCCATAACCCCACAGCGGTCCACAAACTTTGCTGCATGTATTAGGAACTTAATAAACATTTGCTAATCAAATCCAAATGTAAGAAGGGCTTTCCCCTTCCAAAAAAGACCGTTTATTTGTTTTGCATACGCGTATATACATGCTGTTTCCCCTGATGGTCTGTAAGCTCCTTGAGGGTAGTGAATATCTTTGCATCCTCAGTACCTAGCATTTAGTGGGCTTAAGAAATTTTTGTTTATTTATTCATGAGGATGATGTCCTCCCACCCCCACCATTGATTTCTATGTCCACAGAAGATAAAGGAAATGGGCTTATGTGAAATCAAGGAAAGATTCGGGTTGAGTATTGGTATAATCTCTTGACCTTCAAGGTAACAAAGTACTAAAATAGGCTATAGTGGGGACTCATAGCATTGTCCCTGGAGAATAGATGGCTACCTGCCCTAAATGTTTTTCATTCAATGGCCTTAAGGCTGGACCCAATGAATAACTGATATTTCTTCCTAATCTCTTCTATGACTCTTACTCTTAAACTCTTAAAGGGTAGCTTCCAGGTTCACCCAAATTGACTTGCATAATATTCAGCACCAATCTATGGACCAATGTGTGCCAATGATGTTTAGACTTCCAGTGATTATGTTTATGTGCTGAATGGTGGTGTCCATGGAATGTTTTGGAATATATAATATGGGTGAGAAAAATCTCTTGGGAAGCTGTGAGCTCTTCTAGGGCAGGAATCTGGTCTTCTTCATCTCTGTATACTCTACCATTCCCTTGCCCATCATAGGTACTCAGTCAATATCTGCTACATTTCATTGAATTAAAACATATGAAAGACTATTTGTGAAGAGGATGCTGTTCAGTTGTCTGCAGAAGACAAAACAGAGGACCCTTCATTTTGAACATGAGTTATTTCTCATCCATGACATGGGATCTGTGTATTGTACTCTAAGTTCATCCTATTCAATGTTGGTATGGAGCAATAGGTTGTGAAGTATTAAAAGCCAGGAGAAGGGATTGACAGGCTTCATAACCACATCATGAAGCACACTATCTGGGGAAATAACTTTGTTTCAGAGAAAGCAGATGCTTGCTTTACTTTCTTTTTTGGCTTTTTCTGCCTTTCTTTCCTTCTCTCCCATTTGATGTCATAGTGAATTTGTCTTGAAAATTACAGGACAAGGGAATGCTCAGGAGAGCATCAAAAAAAGACAGGTAATTTTGAGTCTGGTTCAAGGGAAGATAAGACTCACTATCATACTGGAAGAACTGGATTGTGAGTCAGAAAATTTGGGACCAAAGTCAAACTCTGCTATTTGTTATCTGTGTGACCTTTAAATCTCTGGACTTGTCTCTTCATCCATAAAATTCATTCAGTAAACATTTTATTACAAAATGAAGGGGTTGAATAAGATGATCTCTAAGGTCCCTTCCAACTATAAATTCCCATGATCCTGTGAGAAAAAGGAATACCAAAGTTAAACATGGGTAATAAATGAGAGGTGGGATTTGAACCCATGTCCTTTGCTTCAAAAGCCCATGTTCTTTCCAATGAACAACACTGTCTCCTAAAGCAGAAGAAACCTGAGAGCCTTCTAAGGCTTAGTATTTAATGTCCGTCTTGAATCACAGGACTAGATCTGTATATATAGAATGCATGTTACAATTCATATCCCTGCCCCCAATACTATATATAGAAGTCATCTTTGTGGTTGAGTTCTAATTAGGGGTTGCCAGATGTCTGAATCAACTAGACCTTCTTAGTTGATGTGCTGAAAATGGGCACTCCAGATTTAGCCAGTTATGACAGACAGGAGGAAGAAGTAATCTACTTCTTTTAAGACACCATGTATCTTTCTAGTTCGTTTCATGAACTTGCTGGGTTTTGCCCAATTACATGTGAGTGGTTTAATGAACTTATTTAGTTTTGTTCAATTGCACCTGTATGCATGTGGACGTGTTTGGGTGCATGGGTGTGTATGGAGAGTCACGGTGGATAGAAATAACCATTCTGATTGGGTAACTATCTTAAAAATACTACCTAATGTTATACCAACAAAACAGGAATTACATTACGTTGAGACCTTAAATCACAGGATGTATACATAACATAATGCCCATGGCAGACAGATTCTAAATACCACAAAAGACCTGAGACCAAAAAAGAAGAAGAAAGTCTAAAGTCTTGACATCCAGAAAGCATGGAGACACAGCCTAAGGTTTGTTGTTCTTGGAGGCAGTAGTCATGTGCCCGTGTCTCTGTCCTTCAGATCTCAACTTCAGGGGCATGGACCTTGCTTGCTGAGATTGCAATTCCAATTGCCAGACTGCCATTGTCAGAGAAGAGCTGGGCCAGGGAGGTGTTCAGTACCAGGCAATCGCCATCAGTGATGATGGAGTCCACACACTCCAGGACCGATCTGGGGGTGGCCTCCCACTTGAGGCGCCTTTGGTTCCTGTTGAGCTCCAGGCGGTAGGTGAAGCAGTCAGCCTGAGTTGGGGTCCCAATCAGCATCATGGTGGCAAAGAACTGTGGGTGACCCTCATACTTCTCTTGCTTCCTTAGCACCAGCAGGAAGTGGTGGCCCAAGCAGGAATGCATGATGATCCAATCAGCTGGTGCTGGGAGGTTCATGTCCGTGGCCAGGAAGACTATCTCTGCCCCCTGGAGGATGTTGATTCTGTGGCTTTGCCTCAGGTGGGACAATACCACCTCCAGCTGGCCTTCCCATTGACAGGAGAATAAAGGGCAGATGCAGAGGGGAAGCGGTGCCTCGTGTAACACTGCCTCCTGATGGTGAAGGTGGTGAGGGAGGGAGTGATGGCGGTGGTGGTGATGGTGGCGTTGTTGTTGGTGGTGGCGGTGGTGGTGGTGGATGTGATGGTGAGGATGGAAGCCAGCAGGCTCTGGCGTACTCTGTGTGACTGCACGCCTGGTGGACACATACTGCAAAGGAAAGAGAAACAGGTTAGTGAGAAATAGTCTGAGAAACTTCTAGGGCAGGAGTTCTTAATATTTTGTGTCCTAGACCCCTTTGGCAGTTTGAAGAAGCCTACGAACCCCTTCGAGCAGCCAGATGGTATAGTGGATAGAATGCCAGGCTTTCCTGAGTCTTCCTGAATTCAAATCCAGCCTTGGACAGTCACTTGCTATGTGACCCTGGGCAAGGCATTTGACCCTGTTTGCCTCAGTTTCCTCATCTGTAAAAGGAGCTGGGGAAGAAATGGCAAACCATTCCAGCACCTTTGCCAAGAAAAAGCCAAATGGGGTCACAAATAATCATACATGACTAGAACAACTGAACAGCATCAATAACAAAAACGGACCCCTCCTCAGAATCATGTTAAGTGCATAAGATAAAACATATAGAATTACCAGGGAAATCAATTATATTGAAATATAATTATCAATATATATACACAACATGCATATTATATATATGGTACATATACATGTAATATATGTGTATATGTGTGTATATGGACCCCATATTAAGAACCCCTGCCTTTTAAAAAATTAATTAACTTTTAGTTTACAGCATTCAGTTCCACAAACTTTTGAATTCCAAATTTTCTGCCCCTCCCTCTCCTCCTCCCTTCCCCCCTCCCCAAGATGGCATGGAATCCAATATAGGCTCTATATATACATTTACATTAAACATATTTTCACATTAGTCATGTTGCAAAGAAGAATTATAAACAATGGAATGAACTACAAGAAAGAAGAAAAAAACAAAAAAAAAAGAGAGCAAATAGTTTGCTTCAATCTGCATTTAGACTCCATAATTCTTTCTCTGGATGTGAATAGCCTTTTCCGTCATGAATCTTTTGGAGTTGTCTTAGAACCGTGCTTTGCTGAGAAGAGCCAAGACTATTAAAGTAAGTCATCGCACAATATGTCTATAACTGTGTATAGTGTTCTCCTGGTTCTGCTCCCCTCACTCAGCATCAGTTCATATGAGTCTTTCCAGGTTTTTCTGAAGTCTATCTGCTCATCATTTCTTATAGCATAACAGTATTCCATTACATTCATGTACAACAACTTGTTCAGCCATTCCCCAATTGATGGGCATCCCTTCGATTTCCAATTCTTTGCCACCACAAAAAGAGCAGCTATAAATATTTTTGTACCCATGGGTCCTTTTCCCATTTGTATGATCTCTTTGGGCTATAGCCCTAGAAGTGGTATTGCTGGGTTAAAGGGTATACACATTTTTATAGACCTTTGGGCATAGTTCCAAATTGCTCTCCAGAATGGATGGATCAGTTCACAACTCTACCAACAATGCATTAGTGAAGAACCCCTGCCTTTTGAGGAACCCCATGGGTGAAGAAGATAAGACATAAGTGAAAAGAACCCTAGTCTGGGGTTTCTGCTAAAGAAGAGAAAAACTCAGTTATGCTGCAACACATAAGTAAAAGTGACAAGATTTATATTTTTAAAACAGAGGAGTATATTCTGAACTTACGGTTCTTAAGAGATCAGTTCAGAGGGAAAAACAATAATTAAACCTTTTTGATTCTTTAATTTGACAGCCTCACCCTCTGCCTCTCTGATTGGAGGGTGAGGCCAGGAACCCCAAACCTCCATTTAAGGAAAGAGTTCAGCTCACACATCTCCTCATTTCTCACCTAGCGATACCACTTTAGGACTTCTTTGACTGACTTCTCCACCATACCCCCAAGTGGAGTACCTTCTCCTCCTTCCCCTCTCCCCTTTCAGTCTCCTTTTGCATATTGTCCCTTCCCCCATTAGATTGTGATATACTTGAGGGCAGGAAGTATGTATCCTGAGAACTCAGCACAGTGTTTGGGACATAATAAATGCTCAACACATGTTTATGTTGAATATGACTGTTGAATAGTCAGTTACTCACTGGACTAGGTGATTTCTGAGGTTTTTCCAAATCTGAGATTTTTGTGATTCTTTGAAATCATATTTCATAGACAAGTTGAATTTAAGATGTCAATGGGATATATGGGGAGATCCACCCTGTAGACAGTTGGAAATGGGGATCTAGGGCTTGAAAGAGAGAAGACACAGCTGAATGGAAAGATTTGATGGTTGTTTATGAAGAGGTAATGGTTGAAATTGTGGGAAGAGAAAATTGCCAAGGGAGAGACGATAGTGAAAGAATCAAGCGATCAACCAACAAGCATTTAGTAAATGCTTTCTAGATGACGGGCATTGTGCCAAGGGCTGAGGATATAGAGAAAAAGCAAAAACATTCCCTGAGATGAGGGTGTTTATATCTTAGAGGAGAGAAGAACAACCCAGTGTTCCTCCCTCTTCATCAGTCCAGAGTGCTGACCTGATTATCTTCAATGGTACCAAAACTCTTGTATGTCTTACTGCACACATGCTTTGAAAGCGTAGTCACTAGCACTCAGATGACTCTATGAGCATCCCTGGCTTGTTAAAAAGTGGTATTTTCTTTCACATTTAAAGATCGTGCTAAAATAACTGCTAGCACTTATCTAACACATTAAGCTTTACAAAGCATTTTGCAAATGCAAAGACCAGCTCATTTGATCTTCACAGCAGCCTTTGGAAGTGGGTGCTATTATTATCCACATTTTACAGACAAGGAAACTGAGACAAACAGGGTGAGTGACTTGTCCAGGGACACACAGTCTGTGGCAGGATTTGAATTCAGATCTTCCTAATTTCAAGTTCTTGGCTTTATCTACTATGAACTATTCAGTATTATTTCTCCACAGTGAAAACACCAATACTAACAGTCCATAGTCCTTTACATATAGCATTCTGGGAAATAATATATTTTGGTGTGTGGCTTAGCTGTGGCTGCTATGAGTACAGCCCCGAGCTCTTTTCAATTCTTCTACACAGAATCATCATGTATTTGATGCTTTTTATTAAAAAGTGCCACTCTAATCCAATTTCTATTCTCCCTGTTATGTTGTTTCAGTAGTGGCTGACTCTTCGTGACCCCATTTTGAGGTTTCTTGCCAAAGACAGTGGAATGGTTTGTCATTTCCTTCTCCAGCTCATTTTATGAATGAGGAAACTGAGGCAAACAAAGTTAAGTGACCTGCCCAGGGTCACACAGTCAGTAAATGTCTGAAGCTGTGCACTTTATCCACCATGACACCTAGCTGCCCCGTTCCTCTGTTAGCCACCATCCTTTTGAAGGGAAGGCTATATTTTGAGGCAGTAAGATCATAAGATTTAGAGCTAGAATGAGTCTAAAACGTTATCTAATCCAATCCCTCGATTTTATAGACAAAGAAACTGAGGCCCAGAGAGGTAAAGGGACTTGTCCAACAGGTAGTCTGTTATATTGGAAAGAATCAGAGAACCTGGGTTCAAATTCTGATAAATGGTAGACCACTGATTATCTGTGTGACCTTGAGCATATCATTTAACTTCTCTGAGCCTCAGTTTCATTCTGTGAAATGGAGTGGTTGGACTAGATGACCCTGAGGAACCTTTTAGCTTTAAATCTATGGTTCTGGTAACTATTAGAGTCCAGATTCAAACCCAAGTCTTCTTATTGTAAATGCAGTGCTCTGTCAATCTGTCTATCCTGATTCACCTTCCCTTCCCTTCCCTCCCCTCCCCTCCCTTTCCCATTCTTTCCCTTGCTTTCCCTTGCCTTCCCTCCCCTTGTCTCCCTTTGCCTTCCCTTCCCACCTGTACTTTCAATGCTTTAGGAAATCCCTGCAGAGGAAACTCCCTCTTCCTTTAAAGAATGCAACTTTCTCTTCCACTTACAATCCTAGAGTTTCTTGGTGTGTTGAGAGGTTACATAACCTCTCCAGGGTCATATAGACAGCATCTTTCTGAGATGAGATGTAAGCCCAGCTCTTCCTAACTCTAAGGTTCGTCCTCTACCCACTACATCTTGCCTCCTCTACCTCAGCATCACAGATTTAGATAATGATCTTAACAGCCAGGTAGGACATAGCACAGGACCTGGAGTCAGGAAGATTTGAGTTTAAATCCTGCCTCAGTACTTATTAGCAATGTGCTTGGGCAAATCACTTAATTTCTATCTGCCTCAGTTTCTGTAGATACAGATAATAATAGTACCTACTTCTCAGGATTGTTGTGAGCCCCCAAATGAGATATTATTTGTAAAGTGCTTTGCAAAATTTAAAGTGCTATACAATTGGCAGTGGTAGTAGTATTTATTTCTGTTATTCTTCTTCACTTGGGTGTGGTCCCAGAGAGGTATCATATATGCAAGCATTATGAAAAATGTGGGGTGCTGAGCAAATAAGGGGCTCTTCCATTAGTGCCTTTAGTTGGAGAGAGCTGGTGGCATTCAGCCTAATTCTCTCCACAGACCTCTTGCCTCTTCCCTCCATATCTTGCCCTCTAGCCTCTGAGGCAGCAGCCTTGGGACTTGGTATATTTGTTTCTTCATCAAAGAGGTCCTAATGTCCTTGGCCTAGGACTCTTTGGTCACATGCAATGACCTTGCAAAAGAAAAAAATTCTGAGCATCTGACTTAGAAAAAGATGTGTCTGTCATGGGGACTTCTGAAACTCAAGACACTGCGGAGGGACGGTGGAGGGGGTGGGTGGTGGTGCGGTGAGGAGAGCAGGGAGTTTCTAGTTCAGGGGATAGGGCAACCGTTTCATTTCATTTGACCCTCAATGATTTAAAAGGGCAGACTGAAGGGACCTTTAGTCCTTCAGGCGTTAGAATGTCTCCAACAGGCACAAAGATTTCCCACTGGCCTGGTAGCGGTGGTGATGTGTTTTAATTTAAACCAAAATCCTCTATGAACAAATATAATAGCTTGCCCTAACCTATAGTTCCTGATAGAAAGAATAATGAACCCCTAACCCTGCTAACAGTGAGCCATACACATTCCTGGACCCATGGAGCATTCAATCCATCTAGACTCGCCTGCCTGTTCTTTTGTCTCTCGCTTTCACTGGGCTTTATTGCTTCTGGGTAACAATGTAGCCAAGTTTATAATCCCCAATGCAGAGACTGAACCCAATGACTATGCAAATCAAGGAGGACATTATGAACTAATCAAGATTTCTACTCTTGCTGTGTGGCTGTGGAAGGGATTATAAAATAATCTACTTGGGCTTCATTCTCCATTTCTCTCCACTTCTCCTGATGAAAGATATGGTTAATTTAAACTATCTATGGGTAAGCAGGTCATCGGGATGGTGACTGGGAGAAAGTGTTTTTTAATCGCTGCAATGTTAATCTGAAATGTTAATGGTCTCGGAAAATGAATTCTCATCTTCCTATCTAATACAGTGGATGTGTGAGTAATTACTTTCCCTCACTAAACTGTTAATGCAACATTAGTGATTACACTAATTAAAACTAATGAACTCTCACACACCGATAAACCCCTCAGTCAGTCGAGTGGGGGAGGACAGTTTTTCCAACAGTTATGTTTAACTTCTCTCTTGGACGATGGGTCTTAAATTAACCTTTAGAATAATGCTCAAGATTGGGTTTAGAAATGGGAAGCTTCAGAGACCTGGTATAATTTTTTCCCAGAGATTAACAGCATCCATGGGGCCATTTCCAGCATCACTGTAATTGAATTTGAAAATGCTTTAGCTAATATGATAAACTACTCAAGTATGGTGTATAACGGCCAGGCTGTGGGATCTCAGGCCAGGTAGGAAAGAGTTTGTCTCTGTCCATATCCCATGACACTCCTTTTCTGATGACTTTCCTTCTCTTTGCAAGTCAAGAATCTGATTTACAGGATTGTATTTCCCTCGAAAGCCCTCCCATCCCAGAACATTACCCTGGTAATCCACTTCAACAGGAGGGGCATTTTATACACAATTCCAACTGACTGCTGCTCACACTCATTTGCTTTATACTCATTCATGACCCCATTAATGAGCATTAATTAAGAAAAGGCTCTCTAGTACCCGAAGAAGGGCAAAGGAACTAACCTTCTCATTTTACACCAGGGGAGGAAAAGGCAAAGGAGCTAACCTAAGAGTCACTTAATCACTCAGGCCCAGAAACTGATATAGACCACCAGTGGTGGGGCACCCCTCCCCTGCCCCAGCTTCCTCTGTCACTGGAATAGCAGATTTCTTAAATCAAGCTCTCTGGAAACACTAGCTGCCTTTTTTTATCAGTCTCCCATTCTTGTAAAGGAAATGCTCCAAACAGAAATTAACTCAAAATCTCTTCTAGCTTCCTCAAACCTTTCATTATTGCCTATTGCTTCCTACCTCTCCAATGCATTTATCATGTGTTAATGTGTGTGATAGTAATTTGTATTTGTGTAATACCCTTCCTAGACTGGAAGCTCCATGAGGACAAATATCTAAACTTTATAACTTCCCCAGCACCTTGCACAGTATTCTGCACAAAGTATGCTCTCTACAAATGCTTTTTAAACTAATTCATTAATTGAAAATTGGAGGTCTCATTTATATGATGATAACCAGACATGCCTGTATACCCAGCACTGGTCTCCATAGGTGAATGACTAATATGTAGTTGGTGATGACAGTCTGGGTCCAGGCAAAGGAGCAGCTGAGAAATTCTGCTCATGTGTTATGTGCAGTAAGAGGTTCACGGTTGATGGCTTCCATCTTAGTAAAGTAAGAGTGGGACCATGTGATGAGAGAGAGCTAGAGTTAGGGGATTGAAGAGATAGGCAAAGGTCTAGAATACCTCCTGTGGGGCTTAATATATTTTAGGCATATAATTTGATCAAGTGTACAGCTGAATCTTTGTAATGATGAACCATGCATGTTCACAAGCATGATCGAAATCAAACTACTTGCCTTCTCAAGGAGGGAGGCAGGGTGGAAAAGAGAGAATTTGGAACTAAAAAAATTTTAAAAAATTTGTACATGTAATTGGGAAATATTTAATGAAATAAAAATAATTTTTAAAAAAAATACAATGAAACATGCATAAAGGGTTCTTCTTTACTTTTGAGTGTCCTAAGATTGTCCTTAAGATTGTCCTAAGATTGTCTCTTTTTTGATATCTCTTTTCTGATACAAGGAGTACTGCTTGGTTCTCACATCCTAGGATTTGTAGAACAAGTTCACATTCATCTTTGAATTCAATATGGTTAAAATGAAACCCAGTGCTTTCCGTGTCTAAACTTACCCCATAAACCAAATGTCTCTGCTTCTCTTAAAGGACACTACCATTCTTCTAGGCATCCAGGTTTGCAACCTTGGAATCATCCTCAAATTTACCTTTGCCCTCAATATCCAGTCCCTTGCCAAGTTTCATCGATCCTACCTCTTCAACATCTCTCCACTCATAGGGCCGCCACCCTAGTTCAGACTCATCACTTCTTGCCTATTGCAAAACTTTCTAATTGTACTCTTGCATGACCATGCCATTAGCCTGCTCAAGGAGCAATGGCTCGCCATTGCCTCTAGGATAAAACATAAGCCCCTCACCTTGGCATTAAAAACCCTTCATTATATGACTTTTCTAAATTTGTAACATATTATTCCTTTTTCTGAACTTGCTATTTCCCAAAGTCAGCCCTTTCTCTCCTGGCTCTCTGCCTTTGTATAGGTTGTTTTCCATTCCTAGAAAACACTCCTTCTTCATCTCTGCCTCTTAGAATCCTTAGCTCTTTTTAAGATTCAACTCATGTACTGATTTTTGGTGGGAAGGCCTTCCTGATCTCCAGCACCAGGTGCTTGACTTTTGCTCCCAATTGGATGTTGACCATCATGCTGGAGGTAACTCAGAGCCCTGCTCCACTCCCACCTTTGGGTCTACTACCCTATCCCAATAGTCACTGGATGGGGATATGGTCACTTATATCACTTGGATAAGCAGGGAATCACCAACAAAAATCCTCTAATAAGATGGTGGACCTTGCCATTTACCCTACCACTACACCCTTACAGACTACCCCTCCTAGGCATTGCCTTATGGCCTGTTGTACCCCAAAGGCTCTTTGTTATTGATCCTGCTGTTGTACCCTAACGACTACTTGGCCATTCCATCTACCCTGAAGCTGAACCCTCTTGTATGTGTTGTCTTCACTAACTAGAACATAAGCTACTTGAAAGAAGTTACCTGCTCTGCTCTCTGAAACAGTTGGCAGAATGCTTGGCACACAGTAAGTGCTTAATAAATGCTTTTCCATTCCATCCCATAAGCAAGCCATTTTACTTCTCTATGCCTCAGATGTTTCTTCAGAAAAATAAATAAAATAAATTAAAGAAAGAATAACTCAGGCCCCTTCTCAAGTTGCTGAATTCCCTTAGGCATGTACCCTGGAAAGATAATACCTGATGTGAGAAAGCCAGAGCTAGACCCTGGAAAAATTGTGAAGCTTGCTTTTAGTTTAATTAAATTAATTACTTACTTGGTGACGAGTACCATGGTAAGGCTGAAGATGCAAAGACAAACATGAAACATCTTTAATGATCCCAGTCTTTTCTTTCTGAACACTTTCTTTTTGTTCTGCTATCCCAAGCGTCCTGGGTCTTGTGTTCTCTCTCTACTCCCCCTAGCAAACCTACACTCTGGGAATGCTCTTATTAGTCATACAATTATAGACTTAAAGTTGGAAAGGACTTTACAAAGCCATCTGGTCGAAATACTTCATTTTACTGATGAGAAAACTGAGGCTCACTGAGGTGAAGTGACTTGTCCATAGCCACACAGGTAGGACATGTCAGAGGCAGAAGGTGAACTCTTTCTGACTCCAGTATCAGCACCCCACCACGTTGCCTCTTGGGCATTTATATCTTAGCCAAAACTGGTTTGTATGTTTCTTCTTCCCGGGGTATTTGCATTTTAAGCTTTATCCTACTTGTGGAATAAAAGCAGTTGGCAGGTTCTCTCTAAACCCTTACCAGGGCATTTGGGGAAACGTAGCAAGTGGTTTTCAGCTCCAACTTATTGGGGATTTTAAAAAAATCCCTCCCCCCTCCCACCCTTGTCAGGAGGAAAACTTGCCAGGGCTGATATTGATTGTGCAGACGTATCGAGCTCACTGTTTTCCCCACACCAATTTCATGGGATGTCACTTTCACCAGCTCTATTTTAATAGCCTGCATATGACTGCCTGGTGTATCCAAAGTCCCAAGAGATCTGGACTGCTGCCAAATCGCAAAGAAAAAAAAAAGACCAAAGAATGAGTGGAAGTGGTGATAATGAAGCTTCATTTTTTTTCAGTGGGAGAAGCAAAGCTCAAATTAGGAGGTGGATCTTGGGCTTCTTTGCTCTCTGTTCTCAGTCAGGTCATACCTGGTACAGAGAAGGGACCTTCATGCAGACAGTCCTTGCTAGTTTGAATTGCTGAATGGCTATTTTTAACACTTGGAGCTGGGGGGTGAGGGGAGCAGGGGGTGAAATCATGTAGATACAAAATGCTTCCTTCGGGTGGTATTTCATGGAAATCACCTGGTTTTGAGGAAAGCTGGGGAGTGGGGAGGGGAAACATAGCTGGTTTGCCAGATGTGAACCTTTCTGCAGAAGCAATGCTATAGTGGATAGAAACCTGGATCCAGAGGCAGGGAGATCCAAGTTCAAATTCCACTTTAGACACTTAATACCTGTGTGACCCTGATTAAATCACTTAACCTCCATCTGCCTCAGTTTCTTCATCTGTAAATAGGAGGGTGGGAATCTTTGGTTTGGAAAGCCCCCCTCCAGCTTTAAATCTATGACTTTCTGTATCTCAAACCTCTCAGGACACAATGTACCAAATCTCTTTTATGATTATTTGTTGATGAACATGGTATAGTGGGGAAAGAAGTGGATTAGGAGTTAGAAAACTCCTGGTTTGTGTCTCTGAACCATGTTCATCTTCATCTGTAAAAGAAAGTATTACCTGACTCATGAGGTTGTAGTAAAAAAAAGAGCAGGAATTTTGGTGGGAGAGGTGAGAGGTAAATTGTAAAGCAATGCCATGTGAGCTTTCATTACTGAATCTTCCTCTAGAAGGGATTTAAACTGAGGAAATGAAATATATATATGTATATATATGCACATACACATACATATATGGATGCAACACACATTAATATATGTAATATACATTAAATATGTAATATAATAATATCTGTACAGTGTGATATATTAATATGTACACATATATGCATATATGTATGTATATCTATGCATATGTATTTATAGATATGTAGTCATAGAGATGGAAAGGACCTTAGAACATCTCATTTTGCAGGTGAGGAGACCAAGACTCAGAATGATTAAAAGACTTAACCCAAACCATTAGAGGCAGGATCTGAATACAGTCCTCTGACTCTAGCGCCAAAGCCCTTTGCATGGTACTAGCCATCTTCCGAAAAGAATAATGTATTTTCACTTAGGGTAGGGGAGTAAAATATTTGTCATAATGTCCTTGACTAGGGATTATTTTCATGCCACCTGTTAGAAGATGCCCCACCAACCCTATGCATCAACTGATTCCAACAAATATTTATTAAGAACATACCATAGGCAGGGTTCCAGCTAAGTGATGGAGAGATGAAAATAATCCCTGCCCTCAGGGAGCTTATTGTCTTTTGGGATGCAACAGGTAAAGAGGTTCAAGAAAGGAGAGAGCTCTAGCACCTGGAAGGATCAGGAAAAGCTTCCCAGAGGATCATGGGATCATAGTTCCAGAGCCAAAAAGAGCCTCAAAGGACATTTTAGAGTTAAGGGGACTTGCCCAAGTTCCACAGGTTGAAAAATATAATTACCAGATCAAGGCTTTAGGTACTAGGAAACAGGCAGGATTCAAATTCAAGTTTTCTGGTGCTCAGTTCAGTGTTCTTTCTTCCACACTTTGTCAATCAAATGGCAATATGTAAATGCAAGGTATTATAGTTATTTATTGGTCTCTGGCTTAGCTCCATTGGTTACTGCACATTGCTAAGGAGACCTAAGCTAGGCATTTAATTTCTCTTTGGGCCAGCCAGCAGCACTGGATTTCCTGCTCTCGGAAAGTATCTCTAATCAACCCTTCCCTGTTTTCTCACTCTCTAAGAATCCATGCCATTGGCCGCAAGGAGAACTGGACAAGATTTCAGATGGCCAAGGCTTTGCTAACAGTACTGTTGAAAACCATCTCAAAATATATGCAAGGGGGAGGGGATCAGTAAAACATCCTGTATGAAGAACAGCACTTTGGGTAGTTAGGTATGTACTGTAAATTCAATAATAATTTATTAAGTACCTACTATGTGCAGAGTTCTCTACTCCATGCTCTAGATGCTAGAAGAATAGAACTTAGCTAATTTGAGGTCCCTGCCCTAATGAAGTTTGCAATCCAACAGATGTGATTGTTGTGTGCCTATTCGTCTTTGTGTCACCTGCTTTAGAAGCTAAACTCCCAAGAGTCAGAGACCAAATTTCCCCATCTCTTCTGAACTCCCATGGCACAGGCTATTTGTGTCACACAAACAAGCACTTCATTGAGCAGGAGATGGGCTCAAGGGTCTCCTTCATGCCTCTACTTCTTTTCCTTGCATTGTAAGAGGAAAAGAAGGAGTCAAGAAGATGCATGCACTGATAAGGAAAGAGCTCACTTTCCCATACATGCCCAGAAAAGAATTGCTGGGTGACAGGGGTTTCCATGGGGGGGGGGGCGGGTCTAATGCCTAGAAGATGGTACCCAAGAGGCAAAGCCCAGAAGTGTCTGAGGCAAGCTGGGAATGATAGCAAATGCCAAGAGCCAGAGCTAATGGAGGGCCACCACCATGGAGGACACAGGGAGCAGGTGACACTGAACTGGACCCAGGACCACTGTATACTTGAGTGATTGATAGTGTCATGAATCTTTTCCAGGGACTCTGAACTGAACTGTAGGGGTAAAGCCTAGGTTCGATGTAAGGGATGTCATATTTATTCTTCTGTAAGGGGTGCCATATTTATTCTTCTGTAAGGGGTGCCATATTTGTTCTTCTGTAAGGAGTGCCATATTTATTCTTCTGTAAGCGGTGCCATATTTGTTCTTCTGTAAGGGGTGCCATATTTACCCATCCTCACATGTCTTGCTATAAAGTATAAATATTTGAACTTGGTAGCCTCTCTTGCTTGTAGGAAGGGAAAACCAATGTTGTTTGTTAGGGAGAACTAAAAGTGAACCAAATTTTGATCTTTACACAGAGACTTCTGGGTGTGGGGCAAACATGAACCATTTTTGTTGTTCAATCATTCAGTTGTGTCCAACTCTTCATGACCCTAACATGCCAGGCCCTTCTGTCCTCCACTATCTCCCAAAGTCTGTCCAAGCTCATGTTTGTGGCATCATCTATCCATCTCATCCTCTGCCATCCGTTTTTCCTTTTGCCTTCAATTTTTCCCAACATCAGGGTCTTTTCCAATAAGTCCCATCTTCTCACTATGTGGCCAAAGTATTAAACTTCAGTATTGACCTTCCAATGAATAGTCTGAACTAATTTCTTTTAAAAAGAGCATGAGCCATAGAGGATATTAATTATAGAGAAGTCTTTAAGATTGAACTAGATTTTGGGGTTCCAGGTAAATGGGTTACAAGTATACATTGCCTTGTACTGTTCACTCTTGTTTCCCAGATGTGTTGTTCTCTGATTTGTTCCCAAACTAGAGTCTCCTTAAAGCAGAAATCCTGCCCTAATTTATTCTGTGCTCCCACTCCCAAAGATTGACACACCTCTGGGCACACGCTAAGATCACTTGTTTGATAGTTTATTGCTCAGAACACCACTTCCTTGGGAGAGCTTTGTGCTTTCTAAATATTCCCCTGCTGCCAAGACTCTGACCTTAGCTTTTCCCCTACATCTCTGCTGCTGTTATCTCAAAATGTGTGCATCAGTGTGTGTGAGCAGCTGCCATGTAAAGACACGAGGTCCCAATCCCTAAAGAGCATGGTTCCCTCAAAAGAAAGACATTTTGACAGTTCTCCACAAAATAGTTCTAGCCACCAGACAGTTTCAAAGAGCAACAATCACTACTACTACTACTATTACTATCATGACCACCACTACTACTATTACTACCACCACCCTATTACTACTACTACTACCACTACCATCACTCCTACTACTACTACCACCACCACCACCACCACCACCCTACTACTATTACTACTACTACTATTACTACCACCACCACCACTACTGCTATTACTACCACCACCCTACTACTACTACCACCACTACTACTACTACCACCACCACCACCACCACCATACTACTACTACTACTATTACTACATTAACTACTTTTACACTTGACTGCTACAAAGAGCTTTGTACATATTTTCTCATCTGATCCTCACAAATACTGTATTATTATTCACCGTATGCTGTAAATACTGTATTATTATTTGCTCCCATCATCCCTACCCCTCTCTTCTTTCTTTTTCAGTCAAGGCTTGATATTTCATCAGTATAGACATCTCCCAGTGTGGAAACTGACTCCACTGAAAAGATTATCAACTTGTTCCAACTTATTGTCTAACAGAGTTACCTGGAGGAACTCAGTGAGTGTCTTGAAGCCAAGGCTTCCTCATTTTGAGGGTCACCCTTTATCCAATATTCCAGGATTCCTTTCATTTTGCAGGTGAGGAAAATGTGGGTGATAACAATAATAGCTTGCATTTAATATTTGCAAAGTACTTTATAAATATTATTTCATTTGATCCTTGTAACAACACAGGGAATTAGGTGCTGTTATTAACTCCATTTTTCAGATAAAGAAGCTGAGGCAGACAGAGGGAGAGTGACTTGTTGGGATTACATAGATAGTAAGTGTTGCTGTTTGTCTTTTGTTCTCCAAGAGGACTGTGACATCAGGGAGGTGATGCCATAACTTGCAAGTGAAATGGATTTAAGTGAGAGAGGGCTGTGCAAGGTTACCAGCCTCACTTTCTCCTCCAGAGCCACCTGGGTCCAGTGGCCAGATGTAGATCAGGATGCCTGGAGATGGCACCCCCCAGATAATAAGTGTGAAAGGCCAAATTTAAGCTCTCATCTTCTTGACCCCAGGTTCTAGCTCTCTATCCAAGCGGCCACCTGGCTACCTCTAGATTAGATTAGAGAAGTTGAATGATTTACTCAACATGACTAAGAAGAGGTAGGGCTAGAATCTATGTCCCCTGACACCAAGTCTAGAGTCTTTCCTTGTATCTTCAAGGAGATTAACATTGATTGAATCATTTCATTTCTCTGGGCCTCAGTTTCCACATCTTATATAAGGTGGGTGGTGGAATGGTCTAAGTGTTCTCCTAGGTGCCTTTCTCTTCTCTGATTCTATAATATCTATTTCCCACAAACAAGCAAGTTTCATCCTCTGAAATTGAAACAAAAATGCTTCAAGGATAGAGAACTCATCCCAGGGTGATATTAACATTTCCACTATTCTTTTTCAGAGTTGACTAGAAACATCAGGGATTCATTTTGACACACAGAGTGTTGCCTCACTGTGTATCTAACCTTTATGTATCCATCAGTGAATGAGTCTAAGAAGTGTACATACATACCTTTGCTGACTCAACCCAGGAAATCTCTTCTCCTAAATTGATCCATATCCTTCCTCAACTTCCTCATTATTGTGGGTCATCTCTGACTCCCAATTTGCATTCAGCTAACAAAGGGCCAGGCCCCTACTTCCAAAATTCATTTTCTATTAGCTCCCAACTAGGTGAAGATGTCACCTCGGTTCTACTATCTAGTTGAGAGGCTGTGACTTCCACTCCTTTTAATCTTTGGCTGTTTTTCATCTGCTGGGTTTGGGGCTTGCTAATGAGTTTCACGAATCTTGAAGATGAAAGATCCCCCCAATCTGAAGGCTACTCTTTGTAGAACATCAGATTTTCCTATCCAAGACTGCTAAATGAAACCTCGGGCTCATACGAGTAATTTTGAGTTAAAATGTAATCACCTGAAACCCTATTAATTATGAATGCATCTGTAAGATCACTTGAGGACCGGCCCTTAGTCTGCTGAAGACTGGTTTGTACAGGGCTGCTATTTTTTTTCCTCTCTGCCCATTACAGACCACAAGCCAATTTGCAAATAGCTCATCTGGTAAGAGTATTGCACACCCAGCAGGGGCTTGGGATAGAATCCAATCTCAGAATTGGAAGGAACTCATATACCTTCCGGTCCAGAACAGGAATGAGCCAATGTCCTCAACTGTGCATAGCAGTTAAAAATATTTGTAGATGTGAATGTACAAACCTTAAGAATAGACAGGGGCTAGCCTTAAATTGTGACAGTGTAGATAGTGGTATGACTTGAGTGGTGATAGAATGCTTTACTTCTTTACCCTCGAAACCAGATCAGTGTATATCACGGTAACTGAAATTCCCTCATTAGAGAAAGGGAGGACCATGCATAGATATCTGGGAACTCCGGGTAGTCAGGGAAGTGCATGGCTATTGGAACCCAGGGAATTCTGGGTAGTCTTCCCTATTAGCAGGTAGGTTCCTGGCTCTCTACAACTTTTCCATGGTCAGGCCTTTGTGGGCATGGCAAAGGGTGGAATACACTACTATTCCTACTCCATTGTATTCCCAATCCTAAAAGGTCCTTTTTACCACATCAGATTATCACCCCATCTCTCTCCACCCTTTCACCAACAAACTGCTTTAAAAAGTTATCTATATCTGATGACTCCATTTTATCACCACTTTGTCCTGATCTCCATCATTCTACTGAAGCTCCCATTTCAAAGGTCATTAACAACCTCTTTATCACCAAATCCAAAGGCATTTTTTCAATCCTCATCCTCTTTGACTTCTCTGAAATATTCGATGCCATTGACCACTTCCTCTTCCTGGCTACACTGCTCTCTTGGCTCCCAAGATAGTCGACTCTCCTAGATCTTCTACCTCTAACTACTTCCTTTTGAATCATTTGATTTCTCCTCTTTCTCTTCTCAACCCTTTAATGTTGGTGTTCCTCAAGGTTCTGTGGTCAGCACTCATACAGATTCTCTTTTTACATTCTCTCCCTTGACAATCTCATTCATTCCAAAGGAGCTGCTTGTTTTCTATATGCAGATAACTTCTTAATCTCCAGTCCTGTGTCTTTTCCTCCAGAGCTTCAGATCCACCACTCAAGGCGCCCACCAGACATATTCACCACGATGTCTCTCCACCACTTTAAACTCAACCTATACCAAACCAAACATTCCTTTCTCCAAAGTCTGCCTCTTTTCTGTCTTTTCTATTTCTGTCAGTAGTATCACCATTCTCCCTTAGCATTATCTTAATGACACCTTGGTGGTACAGTGAAGAGAGGCCTAGAGTCAGGAAGACCTCAGTCCAAATCCTGGTTTAGACATTTACCAGTTATGTAACCCTTGGGTAAATTACTTAACCTGTCTCAGCCTCAGCTTCCTCACCTGTAAAATGGGGATAATAATAGCAACTACCTCCCTGTTTATTGTGAGGATAATGGAAAGCACTTTGCTAACCTTAAAGTGCTGGCTATGACTATCTTTTCTTTTTTCCTTCTCTGTCAGCCTTAGCATCCCAGGGACTACTTTATATCTATACCTATACCTATATCTATATCTATATCTATATCTGTCTATGTCTATGTCTGTGTCCATGTCTATATTTATATCTACATTTATATCTATCTATATACCTATACCTCTATCTATACATATATACATATATATACATTATATATCACATTTATATAAATGCTAACTATTATTCTATTATAACATATTTCATAGCATTCCCACAGAAGCATGGCCATGGACTGAGTGCTGATAAAGGAGGCTATCCAAAACTCCTCCTGTTCTAATCCCTTTGCACTTGAGCTGATTCAGGTTATGCAGATCTGTCTTTGTGTCCACACTGTTGAATTAGAAGAAGCCAGCACAGCCACAAGAAAGTAGGGAGCCATGTTACCTTCACACATGGGCCATGCCAATTCTTTTTTTTTTGGAGGGGGGAAAGGCAGGGCAGTTGGGGTGAAGTGACTTGCCCAAGATCACACAGCTAGTAAGTGTATCAAGTATCTGAGGCCAGATTTGAACTCAGGTCCTCCTGACTCCAGGGCTGGTACTCTACTCACTGTACCACCTAGCTGCTCCCCCATGCCAATTCTTTCACCCAAAATGTGAAACTCCCTGAAATAGGGGCTCTTAACCTTTTTTGTGCCATGAACCTCTTTGGCAGCTGGCAAAGCTTATGGACCTTCTTCTCAGAATCATGTTTTTAAAAGCATATGATAAAATACATAGGAATGCAGGAATACCAAGAAAAGACAAACATTAGTGAAAATAGAGATCTAGCTTTCATTACAAGATCATAGATTTAGAATTGGAAGGGACCATCAAGGAATAGCTACCTGGACAGTGGATAGAGCACCAGGTCTAGCATCAGGAAGACCTGAGTTCAAATCCTGCCTCAGACGCTTACTAGCTCTATGACCCTGGACAAGTCACTTAACCCTGTTTGCCTCAGTTTTCTCATTCATAAAATGAGCTGGAGAAGGAAATAACAAACCACTCCACTGTCTTTGCCAAGAAACCCCAAAGTGGGGTCCTGAAGAGATAGATACAAGTGAACAACAATAAATATAGTGTTCCAGGCACTGTGCTAAGTACATTACAATTTTTATCTCATTTGATCCTCACGACAACCCTGGGAGGTAGGTGCTATTGTTATCCCTACTTTGCAGGTGACAAAACAGAGGCAAGCATGTTAAATGACTTGCTCAGGTTCACACTAGTTGTCACTGTGCTATCTAGCAGACTAGATCTTCCCCTTTCAGCACCCCCTGCCCAAGTCCCATCCAACTGTGATTCTGTGAAATATTTTTGGGCAGTGTGGCCTTCCTGCCACTTTTGAGTTCCTATCATGGAGACATTCAGCCCAATTTAATAGAATCTTTCCATGTTAAAGTCATCTAGGTGGCTCAATAGATAGAGTGCTGGGCTCCGAGTCAGGAAGACCTGAGTTCAAATCCAACCTCAAACACTTACTAGCTGTGTGACTGTGGGCAAGTCACTTAACCCCTGTTTGCTTCAGTTTCTTCATCTGTAAAATAATAATAAATATAAAATATATTTTATATTATTATATTACATATTATATAATTTATATAAATATAAAATATATAAAAATAAAATGATGATAGCACCTACCTCCTAAAGTTGTTATGAGGATTAAATGAGATAATATTTGTAAAGCACTTAGTAGAGTTGCCTTACACATAGCAGGAGCTATAGAAATACTTACTCCTTCTTTTTCTGTGTTTGAACTTTGTTGACTGAAAGAAATTTGCCCTGTGTGACTTTCTTCCTGAAAAGTAAAGTAAGTCTGGCTTATTTATGATTCATTCAGTATTTCACATCCTATTTATTTGTCACTAAGTTAATATTAAATGACAATCTTGTCAATAATAATAGTCTGACACCAGGGACAGTCAATAGCATCTTGGTGCTGGGATAAAGACATAAATTAGGAGTAGGAGATCTGGATTCTGTCACTGACTAGCCACATGACATTGATGAAGTTACTTTAACCTCTTCCATTCTTAGTGTCCTCATCCATCAAAGTAAGGGGTTGGCCTAGATGCTATCAATTCGATTCAATTTACTTCTACAACCAATGAGCATTTATTAGGCAAAGACAAAAATGGAAGCAGTCCTCCTCAGGGAGCTTACATTCTACTGATTAAATTATCAATTCAATTCAAAAACCAATCAGCGTTTACTAAGCACCATATACAAAGCACCGGCGCCATGTTTAAGATAGGAGTAATTAAATAGTAATTTAATTAAGATACGGTAGGCCTTTGTGGAAATTACAGACTAGTAAGAGGTTTCAGTAAAAAGTAAGCAGAAGAATCAAGGAGGGGCAGAGCCAAGATAACAGCTGAAAAGCAGGGACTTGCATGAGCTGCCCCTAGGTCCCTCCAAACACCTACAAAAAATGGCTCAAATTCTAGAATGGCAGAACCCACAAAATAGCAGAGGGAAGCAGGGCTCCAGCCCAGGACAGCCTGGATGGTCGTGGGGTAAGGTCTATCGCATGCTCCTGGGAACAGAGCGGAGCCCAGCGTGAGCCACACCTGGACCACCCAGACCTGGAGCCAGGCAGAACAGGCCCTAGCGCCCTGAATCAGTGAGCTGTGTCAGTTATCAGACTTCTCAACCCACAAATACCAAAGACAACAGAGAAGGTTAGTGGGAAAAGCTGCGAGGACAGAGTGAAAGAAGTTGGCGGTTGGCCACCGCCCTGGGAGTAGCGGAGGTGATGCAGCTCTGAGGCTGCTTACAGAGCTACAGCTGCAGTTGCTTCAGGCCCCAGGCCCACCTGGTAGAAGGAATTAAGTGGCAGATCTGAGCTGGAGTGCAGAGCCAGCTAAGATCTGAGTCTGGTCTGGGTTGGCAGTTCTTGGGGGAGGAGGAGTACTGGTATGGCAGAGCTTGCTGTGTAGAAATAGCTCTGAAAAAAACAGCGCAGCCCTTCAAGCTTGGGACAAAGTACTCTACAAGCAGTCATACCCTGACAAAAACCTCAAGGGTCAAGTAGTTGGCTGGGAACATGAACAGGCAGCGAAAACAAACTCAGACACAAACTCAAACTTTGGAATCTTTCTTTGGAGACAAAGAACACCAAAACATAGCCAGAAGAAGTCAACAAAGTCAAAGAGCCTACATCAAAAGCCTCCAAGAAAAACATGAACTGGTCTCAGGCCATGGAAGAGCTCAAAAAGGCTTTGGAAAAGCAAGTTAGAGAAGTAGAGGAAAAATTGGGAAGAGAAATGAGAATGATGCATGAAAACCATGAAAAATAAGTCAATGACTTGCTAAAGGAGACCCAAAAAAATACTGAAGAAAATAACACCTTAAAAATAGACTAAGGCAAATGGCAAAAGAGCTCCAAAAAGCCAACGAGGAGAAGAACGCCTTGAAAGGCAGAATTAGCCAAATGGAAAAGGAGGTCCAAAAGACCACTGAAGAAAATACTACCTTAAAAATTAGATTGGAGCAAGTAGAAGCTTGATGAGAAATCAAGATATTATAAAGCAGAACCAAAGGAATGAAAAAATGGAAGACAATGTGAAATATCTCATTGGAAAAACCACTGAGCTGGAAAATAGATCCAAGAGAGAGAATTTAAAAATTATTGGACTACCTGAAAGCCATGATCAAAAAAAGAGCCTAGATATCACCTTTCAAGAAATTATCAAGGAGAACTGCCCTGATATTCTAGAGCCAGAGGGTAAAATAGAAATTGAAAGAATCCACTGATCACCTCTTGAAAAAGATCCCAAAAAGAAAACTCCTAGGAATATTGTCACCAAATTCTAGAGCTCCCAGATCAAGGAGAAAATACTGCAAGCAGCCAGAAAGAAACAATTTGAGTATTGTGGAAACACAATCAGGATAACACAAGATCTAGCAGCTTCTACATTAAGGGACTGAAGGTCTTGGAATGTGATATTCTGGAGGTCAATGGAGGTAGGATTAAAACCAAGAATCACTTACCCAACAAAACTGAGTATCATGCTCCAAGGCAAAATATGGATTTTCAATAAAATAGAGGACTTTCAAGCTTTCTCAATGAAAATACCAGAACTGAATAGAAAATTTGACTTTCAAACACAAGAATCAAGAGAAGCATGAAAAGGTAAACAAGAAAGAGAATGCATAAGGGACTTACTAAAGTTGAACTGCTTTGTTTACATTCCTACATGGAAAGATGATGTGTATAATTCATGAGCCTCAGTATTAGGGTAGCTGAAGGGAATCTACATACATACATATATACATACATATATATAGATATAGATATATAGATATAGATATATAGATATAGACAGAGGGTACAGGGTGAGTTGAATATGAAGGGATGATATCTAAAAAAATAAAATAAAATTAAGGGATGAAAGAGGAATATATTGAGAGAGGGAGGAAAGGAGAGACATAATTGTGTAAATTATCCCACATGAAAATGGCAAGAAAAAGCAGTTTTGTAGGAAGGGAAGAGGGGGAAGGTGACGGGGAATGAGTGAATCTTGCCTTCATCGGATTTGATCTGAGGAGGGAATAACATACATACTCAATTGGGTATCTTACCCCACAGGAAAGGAGGAGGAAGGAGATAAAAAGGGGGGATGATAGAAGGGAGGACAGATAGGGGGAGGAGGTAATCAAAAGCAAATACTTTTGAAAAGGGACAGGGTCAAGGGAGAAAACTGAATAAAGGGGGATAGGATAGGAAGCAGCAAGTATAGTTAGTCTTTCACAACATGAGTATTATGGAAGGGTTTTGCATAATGATACACATGTGGCCTATGTTGAATTGCTTGCCTTCTTAGGGAGGGTAGGTGGGGAGGGAAGAGAGAAGAGAATTTGAAACTCAAAGTTTTAAAAAACAGATGTTCAAAAAAAAGTTTTTGCATGCAACTAGAAAATAAGATATACAGGCAATGGGGCATAGAAATTTATCTTGCCCTACAAGAAAGTAAGGGAAAAGGGGATGGGGGGGAGTAGGGTGACAGAGGGGAGGGCTGACTGGGGAATGGGGCAACCAGAATATATGCCATCTTGGAGTGGGGGGTGGGTAGAAATGGGGAGAAAATTTGTAATTCAAACTCTTGTGAAAATCAATGCTGAAAACTAAAAATATTAAATTCATTAATCAACAAAAAAAAAGAAGTTAAAAAAAGTAAGCAGAGGAAAAGAAGGGATGTTCCAGGTATAGAGAATGAAATAAGAAAAGGCAATGAGGGAAACATATGTAGGGTACTGGACTACTCCTTGGTCGTTGAATTGAATTGATAATTTAATCAATAGAATGTAAGCTCCTTGAGAAGGACTGTTTCATTTTTGTCTTTTAGTGTGGTCAGATCCATGCATGAAGAAGTAAAAGAAATTCTGTCAGGATTTCTTTGGATAAAGACTTCTCCTGTTTCCTTAAGGGGAGTAGAGGAGAGGCAACATCTTTGGGTCTTGAGGGATTGCTCAAGGAGGCACTCCATGAATCTTCAGTGCACCTGTGGCTAGTTCTCTACCGTTTGAGGAGGGCACTTAAGGAATTCACCTCATCATCTCCCACACTGCTGACCTCTCAGATTTCACAATCTGCAGAAGCTCATCACTCTGCAAGACGAAATCAGCTTTGTAACTCATACCTCCTCAGATCATCTTCAGGACTTCATCATGCGTACCTCCCCCCAGCCCCCACTCCCACCTTAGCTTCTTCTTTTTATGTGTTGTCTTTTTCTGTTAGATTGTAATCTTCTCGAGGACAGGGACTAACATGCCTTCCTTTGTATCTCTAGCATTTAGCATGGTGCTTGGCACATACTAGGTGTTTAATAAATGCTTAGTGACCATTGGCTGACATTTCTGAGTAAGCCTTCATGAAAGGAAGTGAGGAAAGACCCATTGAGTGATAAAATGGATAGAGTGTCCATTGCCTAGATGATGATGTAACTTTCAATTGCAGCCATGGTATGAGTTCATCAGTACCTCTATCTTGGGCAAACATGGCAGATGGGTAATGAAATGGACCCAGAGATGAACAGGAAGAGGAGATCTGGCTTGGCCACATTGGTGAAATTGGCAAGTCCTTTCAATGATCCCCAAGCACTCCTGCCACAAAGGCAAGATTTTAAGAAACAATACTATTCTCTTCTGATGCTACATAGTTGTGAATCACGGAACAACACTCTCTACAAAGAATCACACTGTTAGAAGTCCAAAAGATGATGGATCAATACCAGGGTGGGTACACATAGGCTGCAGAATATGAATAATGATGAAGGTCTCTATGAGTGATACGAGGGGCAGAACAAACATAGATATAATGAGAAGCATTAGGGCATCATGGGAGACTCGCTGGATCTGGGTTCAAATCCTATTTCAGCCAGCTGTGTGACCTCGAACAAGTTATTTTACCAGTATAAGTTTCGGTTTCTTCATCTCTAAAATGAAGAAGTTAAGCTAAATGATTTCTATGGCTCTAAATCTATGAGCCTACAACTAGCTTTCTGTTCTTATATAAAGATATTGGGAGGGGTGAGAAAAAATGAGGACAAGAAGATGGGAAAATTGCTTCCTGTTGGGTTTGGGGAGCTCACTGCCCTAATAACTCTTTCTTTCATCCAGTATTCACTGCTGAGTTACTACGGCAACAGCGTTACCTCCAAGGAGCAGGTTGATTGTTTTCAACTGAGAAAATGGTGCCAAAGCCACTTCAAGATGACAGGAATTCTCTCCATAAACCCAAGCAATTCCAGATGGCACTATGATTACAATTCAGTGCCCTGTGTGGTCGAACTTCTCTCCTGAGTGGGCCCTACTGAGAGACTAGAGTTGTTCATTGGGTCAATGAAGAGAGAAGATGGATCCCTAGACTTTCATTGAGGGACCCTGAGGCATAAGGCTGCACCTTTGTGACTTGTTTGTTCACCTCAGGGAGGCTTTGACAGACAGTAGGAGCACTCATATCTATAGCAGATTTCATCACAGGCAAAGAACTTGGGACAGTCATTGACATTCCACAAAGAGATCACAGACCATACCTACAGCTAAACCACAAGGAGATGTTTCCTCCCATTTGGAAGCAGAAATATAGCTCCAGTTATGAGAGCCATGAGTATGCTCTAGGCTTTCCCACCTCCATGCCTTTGTTTATATTATGCCTTATGCTTAGAATGCCCTCCCTTGCCCTTATCACTTACTGAAATTCTACTCATCCTTTAAACGTTAATTCAAATGTCCTATCCCTCATAAAACCTTCCTTGCACTCTTTTCTTCCCCATGCCTTAAAAACCTTTCCCCATGACTCTCACACAAGCATTTTGGTCATGGTTTTGCAGTTTTCTAATACACTTCATTTCAGGCAGGAAGAATTATTTTGTAGGTTTCTTTGCAATTTTGTATATATTTGTGCATCTGAAGAAATTCAGAGGCAAGTCCTGAGTGGCTTCATTTACTAAGGGCTATAGGTGACTAATGAAAGTGTATCTCAATTTAATCCATAGAATAAGTATCTTTGAGAGAATGTTTTAAGGCTCAACCTATGCCTAGCTTTAGAAAGAGTTGGGGAAGATGGAACACCGTACTGCATGGGAGAAAGAGAAATAAGAGAAAAGGGAAAGAGAGGGAAAGGAAAGAATCATCACTGAATAACAATAGCTCAGAGCAGGAAGGAAACTCAATGGCCATCTAGACCATTTGTTTGTTTGTCCTTTGTTCTGAAAGAGGACCATGATGTCATGACTTGCAAGTGAATTAGATTTAAGTGAGGCAGAGCTATGCAAAGTCATCAACCCCACTCTCTCCTCCAGAGTCATCGGAGTCCTGTGGCAAGACATAAGTCAGGACAACTGGCAATAGCCCTGGATACAGTGGGAGATCTTGGTCTTTTTAAGGTAAGGTCTTTAACAGGTTTCAGCTTGACTGGAAAGAGAAAAGTTAAGGTTGAATCTAATAATGTTCATTTCCTGTAGCAATCCTTTACTTATACATGGTCTTTATTAAGGACTGGGTTTTAGATTCAGAGCTGACAGAGAGCTTAGAGATCATCTAGTCCAACCCCCTCATTATCCACAGGAGGAAACTGAGACCTTTGAAGAGTTGAGTCTTGCTCAAGATTTCCCAGGTAGTGAGTATCCAAAGCACGATTTGATCCTACATTCTCTGACTGCAGAGTGAGTGCTTGTCCCAGTACTATCCCTTCTCCTAAAGTCATAGTAAGTGGCAGAACCAACATTTGAACCCAGATCCTTTGTCTCCAAGTCCTCTTTCCACTGCAGCCTTTGGAAAGTACTTTGTAATCATTTGTTTGAGCTGCAGTCCTGAGGAGGAGAGGCAGCATGGCAGAGTAGATAGAGTGCTGGCCTGCATTCAAGTTCCACTTTTGGCTTGTGCTGGTTGGGAAAGTCTTTTAATCTCTCAATGCTCTGAATATCTCTTTTAGAATGTAAGTTGCAGAGAAAGTACTGACTTGCATTTATAGAGGGAGTTTTCTCATTAGGAAGTTCTTCTTATCAGTGAAATCATAGGTCTAGTACCTATATATAATATATGTACATATGTACACACACCCCATATACATACATATGTGTGTATACTATATATGTGTGTATATATAGGTATACATGTGTGTATGTGTGTATACATATACATATGTGTGTATATATATACATATATATACACACATACATACATACATATATATTAAAAGTAGTAACATGGAACAGGAAACTTTTGGGCAATTATTTTTCTTTTTTTATTTAGCTTTTGTTCTTCCTTAACTTCATTTGAATGCCATTCAAAAAGAGGTCAAAGTCAGTTTTGTCACTTCAACTCTGGTGGGTTTTATTTGACAGAGCCCCAGAAAATGGGGTTGGGGGTGGAACAAATGGATCAAAGGTTTAGATGAGAGTTACAAAGATTTCCCTAATTCTAAGTTAGATGGTTGTCTGGGACTGCAGTCTTCAAATCATCAGTCATAGGTGGTCAAAAGAATAGATTCAGTCTTAGCTTGGGGGCGGGGGGCACTCTGTCTGGCTTTTGTTCTGCTGCCCTTGGCTAGGCAGATTGTGTTTTAAATTAAAAGAGCTCAACCTGTTCTCACCAGGGAGAGGCTTTCTAGTGACCACACCTTGATACACAGGAGCAGGGAACCAGTAGATGGGAAGAGCTGAAATCTAGAAAAGGGTAATAGAGAAAAATACAGCAGAGCCGATGCAAGAAAACAGCATGATAATGTTACTAGAATACATAGGCAGCCCTAGAGCGTACATTTGCCTTCCACGCATGTACCCTGGCCACACAAGTTCCTGGTCCGTGCTCCCTTGCATGTCCCTTAGACATGTGTTTTGTGTACATCTCTGTGTGTGTGCCTCACTCCACTGATGGTACAGTAACATGTAGAAGAACAAATACGTCCTTAGGAAAATCTTTTCTTCTTTAAAAAACAAACAACTCCAATCACATTTGACTGTAACCTTTTGTTTTTACCTACTAGTCATATAGGTACTTTCCCACCCAGAAGTGAACCCTCCCTTGTACTAAAGAAAAAGTTAAATAAAAACAACTAATACAATGACTACATCTGATAATGTATGCAATGTTCTGCCCCCATAGTCCTCTATCTCTCTGCCAAGAGGAGGGAAGTATATTTCACTGTCTAGTCTCTGAAGCCAATATTGATCAAATTTTATCTTCCTTTTAGTGTTTGTTGCATTTACATTATTATAGTCATTATGCAGATAGTTCTTCAGGTTCTGCTTATTTCATATTCTATCAGTCAATATATAAATATAAAATTTCTCATGTTTTTCTGAATTTTTCATATTTGTCTTTTCTTCCAACATAATAATATTCCATTATAGTCATATACTTCCTTGATTTCCCATTCCCCAGTTGACAGTCAGACAATTTCTTTTCAGTTGTTATCACAAAAAGTTCTGCTATGAATATTTTGGTATTTTTATGTCTTTCTTTGACCTCCTTGGGGTGTGTGCCTAGTAGTTATCTCTGGGTAGAAAGGAATAAACAGTTTAGTCATTTTTCTTGAAGAATTTCAATTTGTTTTTTCCAATGACTGGACCAATTCACAGCATCTGTCTCTCCACAATTTACTGGTCATCTTTACCCATTTGCCGGGTGAAATCTCAGAGTGGAATCTTTTCTTGCCACTTTATTTGCCCCACTTTTGGTTAGACAGATGTCTTTTGTTTTGAATTAATATGTCTACTTCCTGGCTTATGAAAGCAAACATGTAAGTAGGGGCTCAGAGGCTATGGTTTTAAATGGATTATGACTTTCAGAGTACCTCAAACCTGGGGTAGTTTGGGTTTGGTTTGGGGTGGTGGGGAGAGGAGAGGCAATGAATGAAGAGGAAGCCCCTGTGTTACACTTAGCTACTTCCATTATCTATAGTGAGAGGTTAAAGTAGGCAATCTATTCTACAAGAATGACAATTTGAGCTGTTAACCATTCAGTTAACAGATGTGTTTACCATTTCATTAACTCTATGCCGAGTCAGAGAGCCACATAACCCTGAGGATGTTCAGAAAAGAAACAGAGGGGAAACATTGTCATTGAAGAATCCCTAAGTAGGCAACAGAGAATTGTTTATCTTCTTTCTTTTCACGGAATTTGAGTTCATCTGTTAGAAGACAGCTTGGTCAGAATGAGTAAATTCTCCATTTTCCATGGCTGCTCACAATTTCCTACTATTTACTTGACACCTGAAAGACTAAATTGGGTTTTTGTGTTCAAGGTTTGCAGACACTTTCCTCCCCTCACTTTATACAGAAATCAAATAAAATAAATATAGAAAAATAAATAAAGAAAACTCTGTTATGTTCCTTTGAAGCTTTTCTGCCACATGGGGAGTAAAGCCTTTGTGGTAAGAAAGAAGAGACTTATTTATAGGAGAACAGGCTGACAGTGATGCTGTCCAGAATCTGACAGAGCTATGAGTTGTGCAAATCACCCCTTTCTTACCACCTGCTCCTCCCCTCATCTCAAAGTCAGTGGGGGGGGGGAAGGGTGTTTTTATACAGTCTGACTTTGGTTCTCCATTAGAAGTGAGCAGAGTGAGGAAGGAGGTCCAAATTCAGCCTAACATGTGTCCCACCTACAGCGAGAGAAAATTGAACCTATTTATAGAGGATGAAAAGTTTAGAAGGTCCTGACCACCCGTCCTCCTTCTCCTCCTCCTCCTCCTCCGCCTTGGAAAAAAAATAGACTTCAGTGAATTTAATGTTTCTAAAGGGCACCCGGTTAGTGGTGGAACTAGATGCTCACTCTTCAGAATAAGAGCAGTGAAACATATTGCCTCTTAACTTTAATCACCTACCGGATGCCAGGCAAGGAGCCAAGGGAGACTCTCTGGGCCCCATATCTTCATCATTGGCCCTTCCTTGGGTTTTTTCTCCCCATCTTAAATACAGGCAACTCCCAGCTCCTATTAAACACCTGTCTTTTCCACATCCCTTTTATGTGAAAGACCTTTGGAAATCATGAACTCCAGCTAGGTGGCCCAGCGGCTTTGGAACTTCCCCTATTCCCCCTACTCTGGCAGAAAACCCAATTTTCTTCTGTTCTCCCTCTTTCTATCCCTTAGTACTAACCGATGGTGCTGTACTTGGCGATGCTGGCACTTAGGGCAAGGCCCACAAAAGCCAGCCTAAGGCAAGCAGGGTGAAAGATGCCTTCAAATCAACTTTTTACAGCAAATTCAGTCTAAGGGTGGAAAGAGGAGGCCTTGGACCTTAGGACATGGAAGAGGCCATGGAGTCTTCATCTCATTTGTGTGTTGGAGTGGGGTGTAATGGATGGTGGGAGTAGTGGAGAAGGAGAGGAAATGATGGGATGGAGACAGAATTTACTATGCAACTGGAGGTCACTGCTTCCAAGTAGGACAGGGCCAGGCATGGGGCATACGCAGAGGAAGCGTGACATCCAGTAGCTTCCTATTCTACCTATTTCCTCTTTTTCCTAGCGAGGTGCTAAGCTCAATTGTTTCTAGCTGCTGAAGGTAGCCTTTGTTTCCCTCCCTTCACATCATCTCTCTCCATTCCAGTGTCTCACAGGACCTCTAGTATGGGGGATAGAATTGAGACAGTCAGGGAGGAGTAAAAAGAAATCCCTGGAGTTCACCCTCCACACTCCTATCACATGAGTGTTCATCCTCTCTGAGCATGCTCCTGGTCCTCCATCTCTCTTTGTTCCTGACTCAGGAAGAAAACCTGCCCAGTGGAGAACCACAGTGCTCCATCAGGGTATCCTGAGTACATGGTAGGAGAGGGAGCCTGTCACAGGGAGGTATAAGAGTTGGGCCATTGGCCCAAAAAGCCAAAGTCGAACTGAGGTCCTGAAGGACAAAAGAGGCTTGCTGATAGGCAGTCTTAGCACAATGGTACTTGGGTGAAATGAGGTCCAAGTGTATAACTTAGGTGAGGCAACTGGGTATGAACACGAAGTCAGGAAGACCTGAAAATTATGTCTCCTAGACAAGCCACTCCAACTCTCAGCCTCAGTTTCCTCCTAATTAGAATGGAGGTAATAATAACACCTGCCCCACCAGGTTGTTGTGAGGATCAAATGAGATGATACAGGTAAAGTGCTTCACAGCCCTTAAAGTGCGATACAAATGCTAGCGATTACTATAAGTAAACTAGGGTCAGAGGACTGAGTGAGGCAGTCGTGTGGACAGGCACCATGCTTCATGCATGTCCTGGTTGTCCAGGGCTATGTTAGCCACCTTCCTCTTTTCAACATCCATCCACGCTCTCACACACACAGACACACACACAAACACACACACACATCCCCGCCCCCACGCCCCACACATATACACACACACACCCCACATATACACACACCCCACATACACCGCCCCCACACACACACATACCCCACCCACACACGTCACACATACATACAGCTCAAGAACCACACTGGATACTGCAGGCCCCATTTTCCCAATTAGAGACCCAGTCTTGCTCTTTATTCCAAGGACTTCTCCCTCTTCCCCAATTCTGTGATAAAGTGACCTGGATAACCTGCATATTTTTTCCCTCAGATCTTTTATATACCTATTGACCCCTTTAATACCTGGATGCAACTTTCTCTCCAAAGGGACCTAAATGATATTTAAGAAGAGGAGGGTGAGAAGGAAATAAGAAGGGCAAAGGGCAGGGGAGGGAATGATTTAATCCAGGAGTTCTTAACCATTTTGTGTTCCATGGACTCATTTGGAACTGTGGTGAAGCATACACCTTCTTGGGATAATTGTTTTTAAAAATTCATAACTGAAGGAAATGCTAAATTTCACATAGAGGTTAGTGAAAATAAAAATGTAATTTTTCTCATCCAAGTTCATGGACCCCTTGAAATCAATCCATGTATGCTTTGGGGGAGTCTATAAACCCTAGGCTAGTTAATCTTTCACAATGCAGGGAGAGGGGTGCTTTGGTGAGCTGATCCCTCACTTAAGTGAAGAAAAGAATAGGGGTGAACTAGGGAAGCTAGACCAAGATGGAAAAATGTCCCAGGGGAGTGATACCTTGTGAAAGATCCTACCCCTACAGTTCCTTACCCCTCAATCCAAATTGTTCTTGTTGTTTTATCAACAATAATTCATATTTATGTAGTTAAAGTCTACATAGAACCTTCCTTACAAACACATACACCCCTACGCCCATTACCTATATAAATAATATAATCGGCAGACCTACTTCAGTCCTCTTCCCAGTCCACACCAGAGTCCCCATCCCTGCCCTTCACCAGCCTCCTCCTACCCTTCATTCTGCTTGAGTCCCTTCCCTTCCCTTCCAAAACACCCTGGCTTGTAGTTGAGCTGGTGAAATCCTTCTCTCATTGCTTGTTACATGCGGTCAATAAAAGGGGAGGTCAGACCCTCTTTTCCAACTACAGATGTTTTCCCATATAGAATATAGTATTCCCATATAGAATGCATATAGTATGGAGCCATGGGTAGAGTTCTGGATTCTTTGCAGATAGAGCCACAAAGACTTGAGTTCAGGTCCTGCCTCAGATACTTACTGGTCATGTGAGTTCCCTGAGCACTTGCTTCATCTGTAAAATAAAGGGGTCAGCCTTGATAACCTTCAGGTTATCATAGAAGGGACGGTCCTTTCTAGCCCTGAATCTATGCTTCCATTAGTATTGTACCATACTCAGGCATATCTATGGGTTAAACAGAGAAAAGCTACAATCATAGGTCTTAAATAACATTATTATAATGAGGAAATGTGTATTGAGTAACAAACAATAGATGATTAACATAAAATTTTTTAGAACATAACCTAAACATTCATATGTTGGGGATTCATCTTTACTTGGCATTTCTACAGCACCTGACCTTCGGAAAAAAACCACTTGACAATAATAACTTGGGTCTGTCTTCACAACACTCCTTGGGAATTGATGAATGAGGGAGTCGATGAGATATTTTCTTCACAGGGTTGAGCAGGTAAGGAAACTAAGCCATACACAGCACTTTTCAAATGCAGTAGAAACCAATGGAGTGATACTCTGGAGATGTAGCAGCTGTGTGATAGGGTTGAAAAGAGCTCACAGCTGTCCAAAGTGACTGATTATCCCCTTGACATCCTTCTAGGAGGCTAGGAATCGGGACAGTTGGGATGAGGTCCTGGATGGTTAAGATAGAAAGTGTTGCAAATGGTGTATGGAATGGGATTTGAGGGGAGATAGAAGTGTTCGTCTTGGAGTGAAGTGATAAGTTATTGATGAGCTTAGCAAGCTGAAGGTGTATGAATCAGTGCATGGATGAGAGAGGCTGGTTTTGGGTGAGCTTCCCCAACAGGTTTGTGAACATGTTTGGGGCTCCATATAGTAGATTCTTGTAAGTGCCTGGTAGGCACCTCAGCCTCCTTTAAGAGAGTATAAAGAAAAATGGGGCTTAAAACACCCACCCTGTGAGATGGAATCACCTTAGGTCCAAAGTGCTGGTTCCAACAGAGGCATCCTGCCATCTAGGGACCGTGATAACAAAGTCTTGGTCAATGTGGCTATCTGATTGGTGTAGTGTTGGGCTCTATAATCTCCTTTCAGAAAAAGAGATTGTCTCAGTGGAAGACACAACCGCACCTGAGGCTAGTGAGTAGTTTAGCTAGAGAATGAGAGTGAGTTGGTATGCATCATAGGGAAAGTTTTGGGGTCGGTGGTGCAATGGATAGAGTGCCAGCCCTGGAAAACTCATCTTCCTGAGTTCAAATCCAGCCTTAGATGCATACTAGCTGTGGGACCCTGGGCAAGTCACTTACCCCTGTTTGCCACAGTTTCCTCATCTGCAAAATAAGCTGGAAAAGGAAATGACAAACCACTCCAGTATTTTTGCCAAGAAAACCCCACATGAGGTCACAAAGAGTCAGACACGACTGAAATGACTGACCAACAATAACAAGAAGACCTGTGGTCTTTTCCCAGCTCTACCCCTCCCTCTATAAATGAAATGAGAATAGCAGACCTTTCTGTGTCTCTACCGTATAATGACAAAGAAGCTTTAAAAGTGATTTGGTAAGATTTTAAAACTACTTGAAAATGCTCTAAAAATACAAACAATAGTATGATTATTTAGTGCGAAGGGACAGGGACTGGATCTGTGATTTCAATGGTGTACGGAACTCCCCGGATGACGAAACTCCCTCCACCAATGCAAGTCGGCCTTTCCTACAACTTGTAGTTCCAGAGAGTTGCCAACAACAGAGGCAATGGGTATGGAATCCACAGCATTCTAGGACCAGTGTGGTCCAAACCAAATTAAAATGTAGTTCCCATCTGATTTTAATATATCGACGTATTATTTTAAAAATATATAAACATGTGTGGTTTTCAAAGTGAATATGTGGCTCACAGGGATCTTTATGTATGGTTTAGTAGCTGTCATTTATAAATGAGTTTGACACCATTAACTAGAGCAGTGAGAAGGTATATAACTTGCCCAAGGATCACAAAATCCATGTGGGTCTGAAGTGGAACTTGAAAATAAGTTTTCTTGGGTCCAATGCCAGCTGCCTATCAACCTGTCTGACATTTATTCCCTTAGTGAATTGCCTAGGGGCACTGAGAAGTCCAATGACTTGCCAGGGGATTATAGGGACAGGATGTATCAGAAGTAGGACTTGACCCTCATTCTTCCTGAGTTCCAGGCAACTCTTTATCTACCACTCAGGTTCTCTATCAAATTACTGTTATCTCTAGTAAATATTGCTTTTTAGTATGGTTTCCCCCTCATCACCCAGTATGACTCATAAATTGTCAAGTGTGCTCAACTAATGAGAACTAATTTTATTATTAAGCAACTGCAAAATATAATTAAGAAGGTAAATCTTATGGTGAGGAAAATTATGTCATATGTTCCAAAGTCACATACTGGAAATTTGGAGATTATCTATTGTACTGTATTATCTATTCTACTAGCAAAGATAAGAAATAATGATATTTCAAAATAATCCATTTAATTCAATCTTTTGTTAGGAGAGAACAAAGTGTTCCTAATGACCTTTCTTATACTATGGCAGAGTGTTCTTGCTTGTATCAATTTTTCCTACCTGATGGAGTCAGCTTGAAAATACCTAAATCAGATCAAGTCACTCCCTTACACAAAAACCTTCAGTAGCTCCCTTTTGTTTCCTAAGTATGTTTTTTTATATATATATATGTATATATATGTATGTATATATACATATATATAAAAGTCATATATTATACATAATATATGTTATATATTATATATAATATATGTTATATGTCATATATAATCTATTATATATCATATATTATATATGTTATATATTTTATATATTGTGTATATACTATATGTTATATATCATATAACATAATAAACTACTTGAATTCTTATTCAAAGTCCTCCACAGTCTAACCCCAACTTGCCTTTCCAGCCTTAACTTATATGCATGGGGTGTGCTGAAACCTGGTCAAACCAGCTGAAGAGAGACGATTGTTAAATTCTCAGCATGAGCATTTACACCTCAAAAATTAGCAAAAGGTACAAACCAGATCTTGTTTTGTCGATTGTCTAGACTTAAGAAAAAGTGGCAATCAAAATGTTAATAATGCCAGTTCAACTTAAAAGTATGTTGTGAGTACATTTGGAAAAAGAAAGTTGGTTGCTAAACATTTACCAGTACCCCTGCTAATTTACATTAAGGGGTTACTCAGCAACTTGTAAAGAGTGTCAGCTTCCTGCCTGACACAATTGCTCATTTATCTGTCTGACTCAGTCCCCGTGAAAAGGAGCTCACTATATGTACAGCTGGGGAGCAGCTCAAACCTGGTCATCTTTCCCAACCTCTCTCCTCTTTATGCATCCGGATTTAGTATGGGCATAAAACTAATTTATAGCTCTTGCCAGAATCAGGACAAATTTTCATCTCGGCCGTTCGAGTGAAAAGCGCTAGAACAAATGAATAACGACTGACCCATGGTACCTATTAGAAATCATGCTTGGATCATCTCATTTGCTGTTTTAACACGAGAAATTAAGGGCTCCAGCAAGGGTTGCCACAGTAATGAGATGGAACCTTATCTTAATGAGTGGGGTCTTCAAGTGCTGTGTATGCGCAGAAAAGAGGAAGACTCCTGAGCCTTGATATTCACATGACCTTGAAAGGGTTGTTTCTCTGTGAGAGGAGCTGCACATTCACTAGGTTTCGGACTCGGGTTTATTATCAATCAACCAAGACTCAATCGTCATCTACCAAGTACCTATTACTGAGCTGGTGCTGATAGAGATAAGAAGTTATGGGATGTAGTGATGGCCGACGAAAGGTTTAGGTGAACCTAATGCACAGGAAACTACCATCAGTGATATATGGCAAAGAATAATTAAGTGCTGAGGAGTGTGATACAGACTAGAGCAGTAAGCCAGCCCAGGATAGCAGGAAGGAAACTAAGAATTGGAGAGCTAGTTCCAGGAAGGTTGCTAAATATCCACATGTCCTTGGGCAAGTGATTTGAACTTCCCTAGGTTACGGTTTCCTGGTCTATAAATGACCAGGTTAGATGAGATGATCTCTTAGGTCCCATTTAGCTTTAAGATGCTATGATTTTAGAGGTTCAAAGGAGAGAGAGATAATTTAATCCCACAAGCCTTACTGAATGCCTCCTCTGTGTCAGGTGTTATGAAAAATAGGAATCAGTCCCCAGCCTCAAGGAGCTTATATCCTATTGGTCAGGTACATTATATACACAAATTACTAAATACAAAATACATATAAAGTAATTTTTTGGTGGGGAGGGAACATTTTTAATATGGAGGGTGGGTTGTAACAATAGAACAGGGGTTTCAGATGGTATCATGGAAGGACAGGGATGCCAGAGAAATAGGCTTGACAAGGATGGATAGGAGGTAGCAACAAGGGCTGATCAGGAAAAGGAGCTTCCTCCTGGGCAGCCAGGGATTCTGAGAAGAGCCAAAGAGCAGTAGATTGTTATGTATTTCACTGTAACAAAGGTGTTTTTGATTTGATTCTCAATCCCTGAGAAGCTGATGGAGGGAGAAGCACACACTCAGCAGCAAAGCAGATGTCTAGGGTCTGCTCCTGTCTAACAATCAAGAAGGGGGTCAGCAAAATCCTGATGGCAGGGCTGTTATCGAGGAGTAAAGTATGTTTGAAGGTACCCGCCCTCAGCCAGCTCAGTCCAACCCCAGGATTCACTCCAGTGCTAAGTAGATTACAGAGCAGAAATAGGGATTAGGAGGGTCTTTCCTCCTTGGGTTGGAATGGGATCCATAGATGGCAGTGAGTGTAACAGTGGTCAGGGAAGGATTCATAGAAGACAGGTATACCTTGAATGCTAGATGGAGCTTGGATAGATAATGGTGAGAGGAGAGTAGTCTGTGAGAAAGAAATCAACAAGAAAATAGCAAAGAGATGGGAATTATTAGTGTGTGTTTATAGGACTGCGACAGCCTAACTAATATGTAAGAAATAAGATTTAGCGAGGCATAATGAAGCACCGAAGTAAAAGTTGTGAGATAAGGGTTCAAGCCTCCATCCACCTTTTTTCCCCCTTTGGGTGAATGACTTTGGGGCAGCTAGGTGGTGCATTGGATAAGAGCACCAGGCCTGAAGTCAAGAAGACTCATCTTCCTGAGTTCAAATCTGGCTTCAGACACTTACTAGCTGTGTGACCCTGGGTAAGTCATTTAACGCTATTTACTCTAGTTTTCTCATCTGTAAAATGAGCAGAGAAGGAAATGGCAAACCACTGCAGTATCTTTGCCAAGAAAACCCCAAATGGGGTCATGAAGAGTCAGACACAACTCAACAACAACAATGATGACAACGACAAAAAAAATCTGAGTTTTGATTGCCTGAGGTGTAAAGTGAGAGGATTAGGACAGATGATCTCAAAG
This sequence comes from Trichosurus vulpecula, assembly GCF_011100635.1. Lineage (NCBI taxonomy): Eukaryota > Metazoa > Chordata > Mammalia > Diprotodontia > Phalangeridae > Trichosurus > Trichosurus vulpecula. Next base: position 302,373,375 of record NC_050576.1, on the reverse strand, counting down.
GTTCTTTCTAGCTCTAAAATACCCTACAATTCTTCGATTCTAGACAAGGTAGAAGTTTAAGCAGTAGACTGTGGCCAGAAGAAAACTGTTTGGAATCCCATCTCAGCCACTGGATTGCTGTGTTAGTCTGGGTGAGTGACTTAACCTCTGGGGCCTCCCCTTGGTCTTTGGAGGTCATGTAGCCCAACTGGAACATGAATAAAAAACTACAATGTGTCCAGCAATTGGTTATCCAGGCTGTACTTGAAAAACCTCTGCAGATGGTGAATCCCACACTCCATGAAGTGGCCCATTTCACTTTTGTACAGTGCTAATTGTGAGCAAGTTTTTTCTTTAAATCAATTTTCACCCATTCCCGCCCCTCTAGTTCTGACTCTTAGGACCAAGCAGAATAAATCTAATAATGTCCCTTTCACAGGATATTCCCTCAAGTGCCGGAAGATAGCTGTCATATCCCCTCTATGTCTTCTCTGCTCCAGGCTAAACACCCCAGTTCTCCTAACTTATCTCCATCTGTGTTTCTGGTGACTCTTCTTTAAACAAGCGCCAGTCTGTCAATGTCCTTCCTAAAATAAGCATTTTCATGGCATCTGGGTTTGAATCCCAATTTTGCTACTTAAAACCTGAGTGGCTTTGGGGGAGTTCCTCCCCCATTCTGGGCCTCATTTTCCTCAACTATAAAATTGGATGATTAGACTAACTGATCTCCAAATTTCCTTCCAGTTCTAAATCCTTTGATTCTGAAAATTGGATTAAGGGGATTTTCTATGACAGTGCCCTGGGATACACCATAACAGCATTTACAAAATGCACATTCTTATCTGTTCTACTCAACAATGCTTTGTACATTTGTACAGTTATATACTCACAACAGATGAGCTCCTAAAAAGTGGTAGGTATCTAGAATTTTTGTACATATATCTTTTTATGCTACCAGGATAGCTCACTGTTGAAAGAGATCCCTGAGTTAAATCTCTTATAATAACAAGCAAAGACATCTTTGACATGAAAATAACCTTTCCCTCATTTGTTTGTGCAGAATATTTGGGATGTGTATATATGTTGAGTTGTCTACAAGTATGATACATCTGAATACACACAGCTCAGGTGAACTATTTGCTTGTGAGAACAAAGGACCGACCAATCAAGGTAATCAATTAAGGGGAAGCTTGATTTGAAAGAGAGGAATGAGGCACATTCACAGAGCTAAGAGGAGAGCCCTGCATCCTGCTTAGAGAGCCTTTCCATGAGGTTGCTGTATCTCCCTGAGTCATATTTTAATTGGTGCCCTGAAGCCACAATAAAAACTTAAGACATCAGATTCTGCATCCTTTCTTAGAGAATAGACAGCTCATGTCAAAGGAAGAGCTAACTTGGCAAGACTGAGTACCAAGAATCCAGAGAAGGAGTCTTCAAGTCTCCTCAAATCTAGTATGAGAAGTTGGGTGTTCAATGGTATTGGGCATATTGGAGATGTTGAAGTAAAAGGTGCCATTGTAATGGGGAAGGGCCTGGATTTGAGCTCAAAGAGGGAAAACAGCTTAGCTCAGAAATAGGGTGACTGCCATTCTACGTAATATACAGCGGCTTTCTCCTCATCTCTCCTAGACTAGTAGTAGCCCAGGGGATAGAGTGCCAGAGTTCAAATTGGCTTCAGACACTTACTAGCTGTGTGACCCTGGGTAAATCATTTAGTCTGCCTACCTCAATTTCCCTGTGTCTAAAATGCAGATAATAACAGCATCTATCTCCAAGAGTTGTTGTGAAGATAAAATGAGATGGTGTATAAAGGGCTCCACATACCTTAAAGTGCTATGTAAATGGTAGCTATTATTATAATCATGTCCCTGCATCCTTCAGTGGTATCCCACTGAATACCAGTGGTATTGTCTTTTACACTGTTACGTTATCTGCTCACTTCCCACTTTTCAGTTTAGGAAAGGCAGTCACCCTTAGCTTAGAAAGCATACGAAGTCTGGATGATAAGTTATAATCCAGCTTTACTTTGTTTGTATAGTTCACATTCCACTCAATTCTGGACTGACATGAACTATTAGCATCATGGTGGGGTATATTGGAATGTAGCTGTGTGATCCTGGGCAAGTCACTTCATTTGATTTGAACCCCTATCCCAGCTCAATTGGGACTCTAAAATAATATAAACTCAGTTTATACCAAGCTGGGAGACAAACATTTTTTAAAGAACTATTGTGTTCCAGGCACTATGCTAGGTGCCAGAGATAAAACACAAAAATTAGATAATACCTGTCCTCAAAGAGCTTACATTCTACTAGGGGAATGTAAGTGTTCACAGACAGGTAAATAGGGAGGAAAAGAACAAATAAGAAACATACAGTTCTAAATAACACATTTAAGTGGGACTAAGATCGTTTGAAAGGAAACATTGTTATAAAAGTTCTTGTGAGGTCACATTTTGTTCCATCCAATCAATTGCTTTTTTAAAATAATCCACAAACAGTAATTATGATAGGAGCTTGTGTTTTCTACATGTTTCAGTTAACTGTGAAATGGTAAAGACGGGGCCTATTATTGAATACGGCTTGAAGAAGCCTGCCTGTTTCCCACTAATATCTGCTTCGAGTATGTCCTTCCTTCATGTACAGCTGACTCTCATAAATATTCTGTATAGAGAGGAATGTAGGCATGGAGGTCAATTGTTATTGGTGCTCTTCTCAGTATTAAGGTATGATTTTTTTCAATGTCATTTCCCCCCCATCTTTTAGATTCCTTGAAAGTCCTTGAAAGACTTTCTCATTTTGTTGGGTACTTAAAAGTACACAATTTTTATTTGTAAGATATCAGAAACAGTTGCAATGTCTGGCTTCTGTTCATTGACTTGTATACATTTAAAATACTAATTGTTAATCAGTTTAATAATTTACACTATGTATTGTTTAAACTATTGGAATATAAAATCTTCAGTCCCTGTGGAGCCCTGAAAAGCAAGGTGGTATAAACCCCTGGGTTTTTTTTCCACTACGTCAGGCCTAGGCCACTTGGGGTGAGATGCTCTATTTTGACCCTAAGGAGCTTTCGGTGGACAGTGAAGTATCCCTTTCAGAAGCTGGTGACATAGTCTTTTGGGAGGACGTAAAAACAAATGGAAGGAACAGTGAATTGGAAGTCCAAAGAGCTCGTTTCAAATCCTAACTCTGCCACTGGCAATTTGTACAACCTTGGACAAATAACTTTACCTCTCAGATTTTCAGTTTCCTCATGTGTAATCTGAGGGTATTAGGCGAGATCTAAGATCTCTCATAGGTGCAAAATCCTACAGTCCTATGTAAGTCAAGGGGCTGTCTTTGTATTTTCAGGGTGTTAAGTTTCAGATGATTGAAAATCTGTCTTTACCTGTCATCATCCCCAGACAATACTGTCACTATGCCCTTCCATTGATTGGGAAGAAGAGAAACTTTCTTAGCAAGTTAGTGAATAGAAGTACATTTCAAAGACTTGATCTTCCTGATTTGTTGGCTAATATCCTCTAAGTGTGACTTCTTGGGAGAAAGTGAAAAGTCATCCTACAACTTTGAATGACTTAAGAACTCTAATCAGTGCAATGATAACCACAATTCCAGAAGACCAATAGTGAAGAATGCTATCTACCTATTCACCAGACAGGTGCTGGACTCAGGGAACAAAATGAGGTTGTGTTTGCCCTTCATTCTCAAAGAGGACCTTGGCATCAGGGAAATGATGACATGACTTGCAGTTGACTTGGATCTGAATGAGGGAGGGCTCTAATGCACAGTAGGTAAAATGGTTTTTTTCTAGTTTTTTCTTCTTTCCAATGGTGTAGGGGCTGGGGAAGATAGTAGAGAGAGAAAATATCTTTTTTGTTTCATTAAAAAATTCAAAATAATAGAAAGCCACCCTGTGTTTTTTTTTAATTTTAAAATTTTTGTTTCAGATAGAAGGGATGTGAAAAAATGGGACTAAACAACAAGATTCGAACAGGTTCACAGCTTAGCTTCAGAACGTTAAGCAGGCATGAACGAAGGGAAAAGAACAAGAATTTATTAGATCCTCTACTGCATGCCAAGCATTGTTCTAAGCATTTTACAAATATTTTCTTGTTTGATCCATTTGGAAGAATGAGATGAGGGTGTGTGGCCAACAGTTATTGCTAAAAACATACAGGTGAGTTCATCAACCTGTTCCTTTTGATGCCTGTGATACCCTCTCAGTATCTATTCAGTCTTCTAATTCAAACAAGCTTTCCTGGAAATTGAGGTTTGCTTGCCTACCTATGTCTCTGCTTGTGGATCTGTCCTAACTATTTCTAACTTAGCTTCTGGTTCACCTGATGGAGAGCTCCATATTTGTACTGTCTTATCCAAATCCCTTGGATTTTCCAAAATACCATGCCCACCACAGGGAGCCAGGAAGTCTGGGGTTAGCTCCCTGGATACAGAAAATTGAGGTGGCAACCACCCTTATATCATAGCTTAAGCTAGCTTAGTCTGTACTGAGTTGTTTTCTTTTATATGTACTTTTGATTATCTTTAACCTGATATATTATTTCATCATTTATATTCTTTTTCCCCCATTGGATGTACAAGGTGAGGAGGCCCTATTTCTTTGACAACACTCTGGTTCCCTGAATTAACTTCATTTGCCCTTTTTCCTCTTGATATGCATAGGGCATAGGTAAGGGGTAATGTGATGGTAAATCTAAGAGACAGGAGTAAACCACAGAGTTGAAGGACAGAGCACAAAATAATGATCAGGATAGATGCCGAAGCTAGGACTATCTCCTGTGGTTTCCACTCATGCAGGAGAACATAGGACTTACTCGGGATGTTTTCCCCTCCCCCTTTCTGTGCTCTGTTTTCTTCTTACTCTGACAAGCCAGATCAATAAACACTAGTGCCAGAAACTCTGGAAATCATAATCCTTGGTATTCCAATTTCTGTGAAAGCAGCAATGACCTCATCAGAGAAGTCCAGCCCCCAATTCATTGCTTACCCATTTCTGTAGTGATTGTAACCACCCCTTGCAAGGGCTAGTCATCTGGCTCTCCAGTAAATATTATTATATTTTGACTATCATTCATCCTCCTGTGCCTGGGGCAGCAGGAGATGAGAGGGCTATTATAAGATGCTGAATTTAGGAATTGTCTCTCTTTCGTGCTTGGGCTATACATGGAAGACTATGTAGGAACTGGACTCCATCCTGAAAGGAGGTTTTGGCTTGAAGGGTTGAATCTGAGAACCATCTGGAATATCACATTTATATTATAAATGTCTAATGCTTTCTTGGATTTGACTATGTTTTTCTTTAATTAAATGAATGTTTAAACTATGATCATTTAGGTTTGAGTGACTGAAACAAAGATCTAGCTCTGGAAGAAATAGAAGAGCCTCATTGATAGGGCCATTGACATGAGAGACACATCATAACTGACACACATCCTAAACAAAAGAACCTAAGACATGACAATTAGTGGTAGAAAGCTAAGTGATCAACAGCTACCTACTCCTTGGTCCCTGATCCTAGCAGAGTTAGGCTGTTATACATAAACATCCTTCCTTAAACTTCAGTAAGACATCTGGAGAATGTCAGACTAGACAGAAATAATCAAAAATACATATGAAAGAAAACAATTCAGTACAGACCTGTTTATCTTAAGTGACAAGAGAAAAAGGCAGGATCCTGGGAGGTATAGGCATTGCTGATTGCAGCCTTTGGTTACTGGAATGCCAAAACCAACAGAGTGGAATCCATAAAGTCCTTAAAATCTAGTTCCAACCCCTGCCATAGAGCTCATCTAAGAGTCCATCATTTAGCAGATTAATTTGGTTCCTTGGCACAAACTGGAGCAAGACCCTTCACAGAATGAATGCCATATTATGACTTCTGGCATATTAGACCTACAAACACTTTTAAAATTGAACTTACTGTCAATATAGGCATGCTGCCCAAGTTTCAGCTCTTGTCTGTCTCCCCCAATGGCTGTGAGAGTACTCCTTGTTGGGATCATCTGAATAGTTCATGTCATTCTGGACCTTGAAGCGGTTTCCCATTCAATCAGCTCCAAGAGTTGTGTAAGTGCCATCTAGAGTCCCTTCCAGGCAGGATTCCCTTGGAAATCCAACATAAGGAAGGGCAAATCCTTAAGGTGCATGAAGAAGAGCTATGACAACTTTTAAGGTATGGCCCAGGGATTCTTGAAACTTCACTGTGGTGAAAGGTTCATCTAAGGAACTCAGTTTTGTTAGAGCCCCTCTCCTCCATCTGTTATATATAACCTGGCCACCAGGTTATAGTGTAAATACCTTAGACTCTCCTTTACTGGAGTGGCCAAGAATATTTTCCACAGGATGATGCCATATAATGCAGCTTTGCCTTGACTCCACTTGTGGTGGCAAGCAGGGTGGGACTTTTTGTTGCCTTTTGTTTTGGAGTGCTTCTCAGCACTAAGGCAATCAAGTGCCTTTGAGTCTTGCTTTTGTTTCAATCAAAAATCTTTGATTGGATCAAGAGTCTTTGATGACCCACTTAAGTCACGGCTTAAGCCCTCTGACCCTGAAGAAGTATATATGTACTCTGAGATTAGCATTTTGCTTCGGGGCGCACTCACTGGAAGAGTGTCATGTGATTTGACCAGACAAGGCTCTGTGTAGCCGTTATGGAGCCTCCCGGCTTTGAAAAACCCAGATGTTGGTGCTTCTCTCTCTGGTAACTATGTATGTAATGTCTTGGACAGACAGCTAGAAGCCTGTCTGCTGATTTGTGTTATTTTGCTCTGTTTATATAATTTCTGCTTGTAATTTCTGTTTGTGTTTTCTCTGAAGCTCAGGGTGCTGCCTTTTCCCTCTGAACTAAGTGAACGATAATTAAAGTAAGATTGTTGACCCCTTTAAAGTTGCTTGCCTTTAGAAAGGCAGATCAAAGAAGCTGTGCTAGCAGCCCTCCTGTGTGCTGGTGTTACTGGCCTTACACAGCTACAGCAGCGGCAAGTAGCATTGATGTTCACCCCTCGCCCTTCTCAAGGTTTCTAAGCTGACCTGAAGTCATAAACCAGTCCCAGTAGTGTTGTTGGAAATGCTGTTGTGTAGAACAACAGTGTCTTCAGTTTACCTAGCTGGCACTTTGTCAGCAATGAAGCTCACACTCCAGTATTTTTCAGGACACTAAGTATTGTCCCCTCTGCTCTCTTAGAGAGATTCATTCATCCTGAAACCACTCATTTTATGCCCTTTACATGAATATGAGAGATGAAAAATTCTGGCTGAAAGTAGATACCTGACAAGTATTTGTTAGTTGAATGAATGAATGAATGAATTTCTGCTTGGCACCATTAAATGAGAATGACTAAAAATTGCTGAAAGAGTAGACAAAGCCAGGCATCTTATGCCAGAGTCAGCTTTCAGACTGGGTCCCTTGTAGGTTAGTTTATACCAGAAACTTCTCATCCCTTGGTGGGCTACAATCCCTGAGACATTTATCAAGTCCTGCTACAAACTGACAGGATTTAGTTGCTTGCAGAAATCAATGTATTGACGTGTCCTGGAACAGCAACCAAGAGTCACCAGAAAATGGAAAGGCACTAGGATGGGGAAAGGGATGGCTGTGTTATGAGCCTGATCCAGTTCATTTGCCTGGAACCAGAGAACTCAGCATAGCTCCTGTGCTTTGCTCCATTTAACCCCCAGGCTTTGAGCCAGAGGCAAAGTCGTTAAGTAAAGAAGAAGTCACTTAGCATGTGAATCTAACAGAAACATATGGAGTGTGAGAATAAGCTTCTTACACAAGTTTTGCTGCAAATAACCGACTATGCCTCATCATTGTCTGGGTCAGGCACCACCCATTCAGAAGATTTCAGAAACCAAAATTACAACTGGTTCTCTTTCTGGCCCCTCTACCTTTTTTTCATGGCTTAGGAGTAAGGAGGGCTACACACACCAGATCTAAAAGAAATTAGGATGTGCCTAATGGAAATAAAATGTAGGGACAGAAGGAGACATCTTGAAAGCTCTGACTTTCCTATCTACTCCTTTTGCTTTGGTTCTTCTGAGATTGTTATTTGGTGGACAACAGACTGGGTTCACACACACATACACACACGTGATTAGATACACAAATTGTTAACTTAGTGATATGAGAGCTAGAGGAGAAGACAGGAAAAGTAGCAGAGATAGATGTGTGTATACATATACACATACATATACATATGTGTATTGGATATGTATATGTATATGTGTATATGTGTATACACACACACAGACAGAGAGAGGGAGAGTTTGTTATTGTTTGTCCTTCATTCTCAAAGAGGACCAATGACATCAGGAAGGTGAAGTTGGCTTGCAAGTGAATTGGATTTAAGTGAGGCAGAGCTGTGCAACATCACCAGCCTCACTCTCTCCTCCAGAGCCATCTGGATCCAGCGGCAAGATATAGATCAGGAAAATGGAGAAGGACCCAGATGCAGTGGGAGACCTTGGCCTTTTTAAACTAAGGTCTTCCCCAGGTCTCAGAATGTCTGAGGCCACATCTATTCAGTGATTAAGGCTAGGTAAGAAATGAGGCAAAGAATGGCCTCTTAGGTACTCAAAAAAAAAAGTCAATCTGGGAGGGAAAACCCTCAAGGTTTCTGGCCAGAACAGAAGCAATGCTATTTACATTAACTCTAAGCAATCAAAACTCAAAACAATGATCTAGTGAGGCTTGGGCTGGAACCTGTTGTTGGCCAATCAGTGAGAAGCAAAGTGATTTGGGTTTAAGGCATGGTCAGATAGCTCCATTTGAATCCCAATGGGATTTGTTAAAGCCAAGTTTTCTAGAGCTGTATTTCAAGAAATCATAAATAAAACTACATGAGGCAAAAGAGTTAATTGTCCCAATTTTTAATATGACAGAATAAATATGTATATGTATATGTGTGTATACATATATACATACATATTATATATGTATATACATACACACATACACTACATATATATGTGTTTGTGTGTGTGTGTGTGTGTGTGTGTGTGTGTATGTATAAAATGTTTTGCAAGGCAGAGTTCCTCACACTCTAATGGATTTGGGACATTATTTACACGGTTCTCTAACATGTAACCAAGGTGTTGTAGTGGACAGAGTGCTGCACTTGGAGTTACAAAGACCTAAATTTAAATCTCACTTCTGATATTCATTAAATGTAGGTCTGTGGGTAGGCATCAGGTTTCTCCTCTACAAAGTGGGATTAATAACAGGCATAGCACCTCACTCACAGGGTTGGTGTGAGGGTTAAATGATATAATAAAATTCAATTACAAAAAGAAGCTATTTCATTCATATGTGGAAAAATTTGAAGATTATTAAGTGTAAAAGGATAATAGCAAGGACAAGTCTCGTCCCTAGACCATTTATAACCCCAGAGAAAAAGATGAGAAGGATGAGGTGGTTATTACCAATAATGATGATGATAATAACTGACACATATAAGACCTTTAAAGCCTGTAAAACCCTTTATATATAGTATCTCATTTGAGCCTCAAAGTACTGCAGATACATGCCCAATTTTACAGGTGAGGAAACTGAGGCTCAAAGAGTTTTATTAGGCTTGCCCATGCTCACACAGCTAGAATTACCAGATGTGAGACTTGAACCCAAGTGTTCACCTGACTCCAAATAGTAAATCATTTTGCAAACTTAAGTATCAAATCATCATTACTATAATCAACTAAATTGTATTGATAGATAATGAAACAGTCTGAAAAAAATGCCTTCAATTCCTTTAAAATGAAACTTCTTCTTAGTTATTCTCTCTAGCTGTCATCTCTGGAAATCACTTCTGCATCATATGCAAATACAAGAAGGATCTCTTCAGTGATGCACACAAATACACAAAGGATCTGTGATTTCATCAGGGATGGGAACTCTCAGAGTCCACCAACTAACCTCTTATTTTAAAAAAAAATGTGTTTATGTGTATAATAAATATTTTTATTTCTTAATCTAGTGGAATATGATGATAAATTCATTCACTTTAGCCAAAGACTGCTACTGAGCTAGGACAGTGGTACAACATCATATGTTGTTAATGTTTAAATGTGTTTAACTTCCCTGTTGCTATGAACGCACAAATATAATTCATGCCTGACATAGTTCCCTTGAATAGAGATAGCATAACCTTAATGGTGCTGAGACTTTTGCTTGTGCTTGCTTTCCCATAATGGTATTATTCTTTGGAGCCCTACTTTCTTTTGATATGCACAGGCTGCTACTAAGAATAAGTGTATATGTCACGAAGGGGAACATACCCCATTAGTTACTACCTTCCCAAAAAATCATGCGCATATACTTTACATTGTACTTAAACTGCCACAACATGATGAAAATAAAATGACCTTTCAGGTCCCATCTACTCTGAGCTTGTGATGATGTAATAACAATTCAATCGATCAGTAAACATTTATTAAGTGCCAACTATGTGCCAGGCATGGTGCTAAGTGCTGGGGATGCAAAAAGAGGCAAAAGACAATCCCTGCCCTCAAAGAGCTTACAATCTAATGAGAGAGATGACATGCAAATGAATATATACAAAGCAAAATTAAACAGAAAAAACTAACAGAGGGAAGGCATTGGAATTAAGAGGATTTGAGAAAGGTTTCCTGTAGAAGGCAGAATTTTAGTTGGGACTTAAAGGAAGCCACAGATGTCAGTAGTCAGAGTAGCAGAGGGAGAACATTCCAGGCATGGAGGACAGTCAGAGGGAATGTCTAGAGCTGAGAGATAGAGGGTCTTGTTCATGGAACAAATAGGGGGCTAGCATCACTGGATCAAAGAATATGTGTGTGTGAGTGTGTGTGTGTGTGTGTGTGCGCGTGTATAAGGCATAAGGCATAAATAGACTAAAGAGATAGGAAGCATCAGAAGAGAAAAGGGGGCATATTAGAGAGATGTTGCAAAGGTGAAATCAACAACGCTTGGCAACCACTTGGATATGGGTGTAATAACAATGCTGTTTGCAGCTGCTGCTGAGGTGTAAGACCCAACAAGACCAGCAACAAGAGCTGCCAGCACAGGTTCTTTGATCTGCTTTTCTAAGGAAAGCAACTGTGAGGGGTTAACAATCTCACTTTAATCAAACATACATATATATAAAATATATATATGTCATTCACTTAGTTCAAGGGGAAAAGCCAGCACCCTAAACTTCACAGCAAATACAAATAGAAATTACAAACAGAAAGTATCAACATATCAAATAACACAATTCAACAGACAGGCTTTGTCTGATCAAGACATCACATACATAGTTACCAAAAAGTGAAGCACCAACATCTGGGTTTTCTTCAAAGCCAGAGGCTCTGCATCAACACTCTTCCAGTGAGAGGCCCAAACAAAATGCTAACCTATGAGTTTGTATACCCTTCTTAGGGCCTGAAGGCTTCACACCTAATCAGTAAAAGGGGGTGTGGGCGTGGGCCTTTGCACCTAGTAAGATTTAATCAAAGACACTTGATTACTTTAGCATTCTAAAAGAGAAAATGGTTAAAAAAAAGTCCCTCCTTGATTAACATTAAAATGGGGGATGAGAGATATCAAGGAGTCCAGGATGATTCCTAGGTTGTGAGCCTGGGTGAATGGGAAGATGGTGTTGCCCTCTACAGTAACAGGAAAGAAAGGAGGGAAGGAAGGTTTAGGAAGAAAGATAATGAATTCCATCTTCACAACCTACAATGTAGTTGGGCAAATACTATTACCCAAATTTTATTTTATTGATGTTTTTTCCTTTTACATTGTATTTATATTTAAATTATCCCTCTCCCCACTATGATCTTGTAGAAAAGTCCTAGGGAATTGTCTTAGACATAGGGTAGAATTTGAGCCTAGGTCTTTCTCACTCCAAGCATAGCACTCCATTCACTATGCCAGTGCCTTCCAAAATTTTTGGTCATGCATCTATCTCTGTCAGTAATTTGACACCCCCAATATATGCATATTTATTTACAAATTACCTACATGTACTGCTATGCTGCTATATTACGCACACTATCAAGTATATATAAAAATAGACATTTAAAAGGATAATATAAAGATTAAATAAACAGTGCTTGCATTTATGTCTTGGAATGGCTCACCAAACTGATTTAACTGTGGTCATGGTTCCAAAACTGAAGTTCAAAAGAAGGTGGTAGGGACAGAGAATAAATGTTGGCTCTCAGAGCTATGGAGGAGGAGACCAGAGAATACAAAGTAGAGGGAAGGACAAGGAAACAGAGAAAGAACAGATGTAGAAGGAGAATCAATAAGTGTGACATCAACAAAGTCAAAGGAATTATTTTCAAGGACTGTGAAGGTAAAGGAAGATAAGGACTAAAAATTGCTATTATATTTTGTGATTAAGTCACTGGCAGTTTTCAAGAGAACAGTTTCAGTTGAATGGAAAGGGTCAAGATATGTGGTTACAAGCTGCAAAGGATAGGATATGAGGTTAAGAACCACAGACATTGGGTATAGACAGTTCTTTCAAGAAGTATGGAAGTAAAAGATAGAAAAGAGATTGGATGGTAGTTTGAAGGGACAGGCTATCATGGGCAGTTGACTTTTTAAAATTATTTGGAGTGTTTGGTGCACTATAGCCTATAATCTGTTGGGACTTCTGGACTCCTGGGATCATTAAGCCTTAGTTAGTGCCAGTATGGCTGGATTTCATAAAATAAGTAAACGTTGATTTAGAGAGTGAGGGATATTTAATGGGAATCATCAACTTTTACAGACCAGATAAACTAGGGAATTTTTAACTCAACAATGAACACACAAATCTCTTAGAAATGGCTCTTAATGTCATGAAAATACAATTCTTAGCAACAATTCTAAGCCAATAAGGTGCACAACTTTCCTTACAAAGAAAAATGCAGTGAATCACAACTGATACCTGTCTTCAGCCTAGTGGGGCCTACCTGGACACTCTGCCATGTCAACATCCATCCCTTGGCAGAGATGGAGTGAGGTCAAACTTCAGACCTTCTTCTCAGCAACAGAGAGAGGAGGAAAAAGAGAAAAGCCTCTATATCTCTGCTCAATTAGGGAGAAAGATTAGAGTCAAGACTAAGAGGCTACTCCCTTGTGGAAGGGGGAAAGAAAAGGGATAGGGACAGAGTCTAGGTGCCCATCCACTTGACAAGCTATTGCTATTTTCAGCTGGATTTGACAACAGATGTATATTTATTAACAATACAAAAAATTCCTTACTCTCAGTAAGAAGCAATGTCATTGATTATGCTCCATTTAAAAAAAAGTTTCTAGTTTATTTTGATACTTGATTTAAATGGCTGCCAAAGCTGAAAAAGATGCCTCACAAAGACACCTCACAAAGATAAGTAGGTATGAATGGAAAAAAGTATAGTGTTGACTGTGCTTACTGAATCATGACACTCATTTTTCAATCCAATTCACCAGTTATCCAAAGGTTTTCCTTAAATTCAGGTAGGAAATATCCATCTTCAAAAATGTCAATCACTTGTTCTTGGAAACTAATCAGAAGGTATTGCATTTTCATATCTTTAATAAAGGTGTTTGAAAGTCATTGAAACTATTCATTGTGAAGATTTTAAAAGAGGGTGGAAAATTCTGCATAGATATGAGTTTTGAAACATGACATACCTATCATTTTCAGCAACAAAAGCTTAGTTTTAAGTGTCTTGCTTGTTTTGGCACTTAACAAAGTGCTTTGCACATAATAAGTTCTTAATAAATGTTTCATTCATTCATTCATTCATCCATGATGAGTTAATATCTTAATGTACAATATACACTTAGGGAAAGATTAATTATTAATAGCAAATGAAAATCCATATTTCAAGTAATCTTGATAATTTCATTTTTTTTGGTCTGATACATAATCAGATCTGATTAGATCACTATTGTTTTCACCTTGTAATACAGGTGATAAAAAGTTCATACAACAATAGGGATTTTTAACCATTTTTATGTGATGCATCCTTTTGGCAGTCTGCTGAATCCTGCTTATAATCAGGTTTCCCAAAGTTTAAAATAAAATACAGAGGATTACAAAGGAAACCAGTTATACTAGAATAGTTATCCAATTTTTTTTTTAAAATACGTTTACAGATACCAAGGTAAGAACTCCCACACTAGGAGAAGAAAAAAATCTCTCTACTCTGCCATTTTCTTATTCATCATGCTCCCATTGTTACTATTGTCTTCAATTTACCATTTCTTCGAAGGACGCTTATAAAGTACCTTGTCCATTTTGTGAAGATTCTTGAGTCTTTTCAGTTGTATCAAACTTCTCATATCCCCATTTGAGGTTTTCTTGGCAAAGACGCTGGAATGGTTGTCATTTCCTTCTCCAGCTCATTTTACAGATGAGGAAACTGAGGCAAACAGGATTAAATGTCTTGCCCAGGGTTACACAGTTAGTAAGTGTCTGAGGCAGGATTTGAAAACTCCCAAATTGGAGTCATCCTGATTCCAGACCTGGCACCCTATGCACTGAGCCTCCCAGCTGCCCTTGTGAAGAGTAGCTTAGTTAAAACTAATCTGTAAATTCATTTAACCAGGCACACATAAATATCCTTCACAACAAGCTGGAAACAGAGGGAAAAAATGAAACGACCACTTCTACCTAATGGAATCCCCATTCTTCCTTTAAGATGTCTTGAATTCTGTGTAGGTCCCATGACCATTTGATGCATAGATCAAATGTGCGAGCTAACATCAACTATATATTAAATATTAGTGCAGCTTAATTTTCACTTACTTTTCATATTCAAAAATAGAAGTTCTAATATTGTTTTTCCATGCTGTCATCATCCTATGCACTGTCTGGGGTATATACACCCCATTTAGGAGACTGCAGCTTTCTATGACACAGCCTCTTTTGTACCACACTCTTACGAAGTGGTGTGATAGCATGACAAGAGGTGTAAAGTTTGAACTTAAATATAATCACTGTGCCTTCATACACTAAATCAAGGGTTTAATCTTCTTTGTGCCATGGACTCCTTTGGCAGTCAGTCTGGTGAAACCTATGAGCCCCTTCTCAGAATAACATTTTTAAATGCAGAAAATAAAATACAGAAGATTATAACGCAAACCAATTATTTTGAAATACAATGATAAAAATATATTTTTTAAAAGTTCAAAGACCCATGTGAAGAGCGCCTGCACTAAATTTAACCAATTCCATTTTCCTCTTGTGATCACACCACATTCCTTTCCTGGATGGTGCTGTTGTCAAGCTTTGATTTCTTCTTTTATGTACATTAACCTCTACTGACCCAGGAAACTGAGTCCATTTTGGAAAATGGACCCTCTGAAAATAAAGCACTTGTGTGTCTCCACTGGGAGTTGCAGAGCCTTTTATCCTTTCCCAGCCGTATCTGAAGTTCAGGGCCCACAGACAGAACTGCCACTCCCCAGACTTGGAGGGTGTTCTATTCCAATTTGGTTGGGGAGGAGGGGAATGTCTCCATGATTGATTAAGAGATAGTATTATGGGGGCGTTGATGCTAAGCATACATTCAATAATGGAAACTAGGCCCCCATCCTTTCATTCCTTTTTATCCTGAGGTCTTTGTCCAAAGGTTTGGACACCTACCAGCAATACTGGAGACATAGAGAAAATGAATGATTCAGAAGAACCTGAGTATAGGTCATTCAAAATAAGAGCTACTAGGATATTCCTTAGGTGTTCAATGCTAGTACTGTTCCAAAATTTGACTTGTGTATGGTTGACTCAATGACTCTAGACCATAATATGCTGATCAGTAACATAATATAAACTAAGAATGGCATTGGGTTATAGCTAAAAACCCTATTTCCCTGAGGAGCTCAAAGCACTTTACCCTGCCACCACCCATACACCCTTCCCCTCCTTTTTTCTGCCACTGTTTTTGGAAACAAGCATCACACCTACACTACCATTTCTGGAAAGGATATATCCATTTCCCTATGGATCCCTTCACCATTGCTGTTCTTCTCAATTGAAACTACCACTCCTTGGTCACCATTTCCTTATGTATGCTGCACTGCTTTATTATTAGAATGTAAGCTCTTTAAAAGCAGGGACTACCTTTCTTTTTGTACCCTCAAGTCTTTCTATTTGTTTTGTATAGTACCACGCCTGGCATAAAATAAGGACTTAATAAATTCTTTTCATTCATTCATTCACTACTGTTGGGGGCCAGCCTGATGAGGTGTGGGCTTCAGCACTGGAGATGAAAGGGTCAGGATTCTCATAAAATGCAAACCAATGTACTAGTGATGCTACCATCTGCATGAAATGTTTGCCTATGTTTGCCCTGTTCCTCCTATCTGAGACTGCTATTCCTGGGACAACCAGCCTAGCTAAACTGAATGGCATCCCTGGCCCCTGGACCCTTAATCATAAAATGCAAATAAAGCAATGGCTAAGTTTTTAGCAATGCCCAAAGTACCTTAGGACCAAGACCACTACTCTGGTCTAATTTTAGCTAGTTATCTGATGTTTTGAGGAAGCACCTAGAGAATCTCAGCTACCATATCATTCAGGGAAGCTCAAATGAAGAGAGGAGGAAGAAAAGAAGGAGAAGGAGGAATAGGAGGAGGTAGAAGAAAAGGGGGCAGAAGAGGATGAAGAGAAAAGGAGAAGAAAAGGAGGAGAAAGAGGAGGAGGAGGAGAAGATGCTGATTTTGATGATGATGATGACACCAGTGGAGGGAGAAAGGTGGCCTTAGAGTCAAGAAGATGAAACTTCAAGTCCCCCTTCTTGCACATACTAGCCATATGATCCTGGGCAAGTCAATGAATCTTTCAATGCTCCAGGCAACTCTCTTATTATAAGTCAAAGAGCAATTGCCTATCTACACTGGTAGATGAAGCTTCTTCCTTGGGAGTTTCTTACACCAGTTAAATCCCAGCTCTAAACCAATGACAACCAGTATTTACCTACCATTATAAAGTTTGCAAAATATATTACACACATTATCTCTTTTATGTTCCCAACAAATATATACTACAGGAATTATTATCCCAATTAGATTAATAACGAATAATAAAATGGACAAATGGTATATAAATAGATGATAGGTGGTGAGAGGAGAGAGACAGACAGACAGACACAGACAGACAGAGACGAGAGAGAGAGAGAGAGAGAGAGAGAGAGAGAGAGAGAGAGATTGAGAGAGAGTTTATTAAGTGCTTACTAATAGCTAGAGGTAGAAATTCAGGCAAGTAAGACAGCATCTGACCTCAAGGAACTCACATTCCAATGGATGGAAGACAACACATTAAGGAGTGTTGCTGTGGCAATGAGGGGAGAAACATGTTGGAGCCATATGATTTTTCCTGGTTATTTCAGGAAATGGTACATTTTCTTAGCAAAGGACAGCTGTCAGAAACCCTAGGTCCCACACTGTGAACCTTTAGCAAATCATTTAATTTCTCTGGACTTGAATTCTTTATTTGCAAAAAGACACAACACTCATACAAATGACTAGACTGTTTGGGAGGTCTCAAAATTCAATTACTTCAATCCAACAATTACATCCTTACTCCATGCTCCATGTGCTTGGTCAGGTACTGCTGGGGTTAGTTGGGAATGGGGAAAATTCAAGATCAGACATGGTCTGTGCCATCATAAAACTTTCAGTCCATTGGGGGATAGAAGACATGCACACAAAGAACTACAATACAAAATGATAATAATTGACATTTATCTAAGCACTTTAGCATTTCTGTAGGTTTGTTTATTTGAGTCTCACAACAACCCTGTGAATGGGGTTGGTAAAACGTCAAGAAATGAGAAGTTTAAAGGTGGGAATAATTAGGTTTTAAATTGAAAACTACTTGAGCAAATCCTACAAAGTCTTCATAGGCAGCTGTAACATCAATATCCAGGATATGAATACTACCCCCTTTAAAAAGATGAAGAAATTGAAAGTTTAGAGTATTACCCAGAGTTATTCAGTTAGTAAGTGTGAGGGGATGGGATTTATTTGAATATGAGTCCAACATTCAGGCCTTTTTGAATATGAGTCTAATACTTTCCTCCCTAGGCTGTACTGCCTTTCAAGAACAGGACTCAAATAAGAAAGGCATAAAAAATCCTATTGGAAAATCCCAGGAAGGAAAGATGCTGAGACCCTGTTACAACATAGAGGTTTGTTTGGAGATTTCAGATTGAAATGCTTCAAAGAAGCCAATTAGATTTAATAAAAATTGGGCATATAATAACATGTGTTTCTGTCTTCTTTTTCATCTTTGCTCTTGGAAACTAGGCTGAGATAAGGGCAGTTAGAATAGGCTCATTAAGTGAAACATTAATATTCCATCAAGGAGAGATTTGCAGCCTGTGTTTTTTCTTCCAACACCAGAACTGGAAAGTTATGTGTTTGTGAGTGGCTTTTACAAAAAATCTTATTACAACTGAGAACAGCTGAGTTAGAAAACCCTTGGAGAATGGCATTCATCATAATGCAAATGTCAACAGACTCTTCACCAGGCAGCACTTTGAGGCAGTTTACGATAATTACTCTTCCTCCAGCCATAACTGTAAGAAAGTGTATGGCTAACCTTTGCCTGGCTTGTGTCAAAGAGATGCTGAACATTTTCTCTATGTATGTGTGCGTATTTTTCCCCCAACATAAAATGTTTCCAGAAAACAGCCTTCTTTAATTTGGGTAACATTTAACTTTTTCCACACATGCTTCGAAAAGCAACTAATGGAGTTACAAGAGAACCCCACTAAACAAAGGTGAGTGTCTTCCCAACCGCCTATGCCTGCATGGATGTGTGCTTTCTTTGGAGTTATCTCGTAGTCATACCCACACACATGCACATATATGGATATTTCTGAGGGGCAGCCTATGGAAGTGAATAGAGAGCTTCCTCAAAAGAAATAAATGGTTCCAAGTCAAGATATCCAAATGGGATCTAGGATTCTGGACAGGAAATAGGGAATAATCAGAAAGAAAACAATGGTTGTTAGTTCATGAAGGATGGGAATTGTTGAAGTTCCAGGAGTGAAACTAGAAAAAACTTCCTATTTGAGTAACCAGGGGACAGAGTTTTACATAGAGTGAGAATACAATCAGAGCTAAGGATTATGGGCTTCTGGTCAAGAAAATAGTCTATCCGGACAGAGATACCCAGATTGAAAGAATTCAGCAAGAACAGTCTCCCTCATGGGACCGAATTAGTCTCTATACTTACTCTATTGCCTTCCTAGACCCTTTTAAAAAAGCTTTACCACTCGAATTAATTTTTATGCCACTTCAGAATATAAGCCTATTTGGCCAGGAAGGACCTCAAGTGATGTGAACCCAGGTCTTCTGGACTTTAAGTGAGGGCAACAAAGTCTACTCCACATTAATTAGATATTAATTTAAATAAATATTATTATTCATTAAATAAATTGCATGTATACGGCACGTTAAGATTTGCAAAATGCTTTACATGTGTTATATCATTTAGTCCTCTCAAAAACCCCATGAAGTAGATACTATAATTCACATTTTATAGAGGAAGGAACTGAGGCTGAAACAGGTTAAATGACTTGCCCAGGGTCACATAGCTAGTGCCTGATGCAAGATTTGAACTTTGGTTTTCCTGACTTCCAAGTCTATCTAGTAGTTGCCTCACATTGTGATGAGGCATCTCCATAGGATCATAGGACCATAGATTTAATAATAATAGCTAGCATTTATATAGTTCTTTACAAACATTATCTCATTTTATCCTCACTCTGTGATGTAGGTACTATTATTATCCCTATTTTATGGATGCAGTAAGTGAGGTGGACAGAAGTCAAGTGACTTGTCCAATGTCATACAGCTATTATTAAGCATCAGTGGATAGATCTGAGCTCAGGTCTTCTTGACTCTGGGTCAAGTGTTCACTTCATCCACCTCACCACCCAGCTGCCTGATTTAGAGCTAGCAGGGACCTTCTTTAAAGGTGATTGGATCCAACCCCCTTTTTTGGTTTTGTTTTGTTTTTCCTTTTTTATTTGTTTAGTATTTTATTTTTCCCCAGTTACATGTAACATTCATTTTTAAAACTCTGAGTTCCAAATTCACTCTTTCCTCCTACCCCACCCCCTCTCATTGAGAAGGAAAGCAATTTGATATGGGTTATAAATGTGTAGTCATCCATAATAATCATTCCAACCCCTTTGTTATATAGGTGAGGAAACTGAGTCTTAGAGAGATTAAGAGACTTGCCCAAGACCACATAGGTAGAAAGTAACAGGGCAAGTCACTTTCTTGAATCAGAAATGGGATAAGCAGAATTTCAGAGTTGGAAAAGGCCTTAGAGGTCAATGAAGCCAACCTATACTTGAACAAGACTCCTCTATATAACATGCCCAACAAGTATAATCTAGTTTCTGCTTAACAAAATCCAGGAAGGAGGAAACTACTACCTCCTAATGCAGTCCTTTCCACTTTTGGACAGTTTTCATTAGGAAGTTTTTTCTCACATCAAGTCCAAATCTACATCTATGGAATTTCCACCCACTACTCCCAAGTCAGTCTCCAGGGCCAAGCAGAGCAAGGTTATCCCCTTATCCCTTTTTCCATGTGACAGTCCTTCAAGTCCTTCAAAAGAGTTGGCACATTGCCCCTGAGTTTTCTCTTCTGCAGCATAAACACTAACCTCAACTCCAGTCCCTTCAAGTAATCTTTTTATGAACATCTTTCATTTCCCACTCCTTTGGCCTATGCTGTCTTATCCTAGTGCCAGGTACCTGCCCCACCCCAAACCCCCTTTTCATCTTCCTTTTTTTTTTCTGTCTTCCCTCATTAGATTGTAAGCTCCCTGAGGGGTTGGTCTCAAAACCAGGTTCCATGATTCTAAATCCCTGGTTCTTTCCTCCATACTACACTGCTTCAGGGGAGGAAAGGGGGAAGAGTTGAACAAGAAGCAAGAACCCCAAGGGTAAAAATAAAGTTTTAAATGGAAAACTTCCTGAGAATATCCTGTACAGTCTTCCTAGGCAGATGCAACACAGATGTAAATGATATGCAAATGTGTATATTCAGATGTGGCTCTTAGGAAAACCATAATAGAGACAACTGTTTTACATTATTGGGGGTGCAAAGGCAGGGAGAGTAGAGTGAAGATGGATGGGTACTCAGGAGCAAATGTTTTTCTCATTGAGTTTGGTGGGGATGAGTAAGGACCCCCCATATTAGAAGAGATTTTCATTTAAAAATCAGGAAGATCTTTTTCATGTGCCAGATTGATTTGGGGGTCTTGACTTTCAGCATCATGATCCATAAAACTGAGGGCAGGGCCTGGCTTAAAAGTCAAATGTGATTGATGAGACAAAAGAGTTGCAGTTACAGTGAATTAATCTTACCTGCCTGTTCTTGGCTCTGGACTACATGACTTTTCTTTAATGCCACATGGCCCCCTATGCCAAGTGACACTTGGACACTTGGGCCTTTCAGGGAAGTTTGGCTTCTGAGAGTTACGAAGTCTGAGCCTGAATAGTATCAGTATCAAGACCTGGCAAGAAAGGTTCAAATTCCGCCCAAGAAAATGTGCCCAACTCAACTGCAGTGACCCAACTGTTAACTAAAGAATCTCAAGGTTTCTGGTTTTGAGCTGTTTGAATACTTTGTTTTTTCCCCCAATTACATGTAAAAAGACTCTCGAGTCTTGATTTGAACCTATTAAAACATCCTGCTTACATTACTAGAAAAACCATGAAAACAAAAGGTGCTGTTTTTCTGGGACGTGATTAGAAGCTAAAGGACTGTTTTACTACCAATTTGCTTGAAGGATAATCATCTCCCTGGTAATTATGCTTTATCTTTTTAAAGTGTTCCTTCCTATTCCCCACTACATTTGCACTCCAGTACTTCACCATGATGTGGTGATAATGATAAGTTATTAAAGGTCATGTTAACAGGGTGGACAATCTGACAGCTCCCTTGAAAATGGAGAGCCAGAAAGCAGAATGCATGTCAGTCTATCCAGGCACAGAGAGGTTCATCACCAGAAGATTGACGACCAGGTAATTGTACTGGCATATACAGGTAGTTGTCTGAGTTGGTGAATTTCCACTGTATGCTTTCCTCAACTCCAACATTACAAGTTTTGTTTTCACCACTTTATGTGCAAGGCAATGGAGGCTCAGAGATTATGTGACGCGCATGGCCACACAGATAATATCTGAAGCAGGATGTGAACCCCGGTCTTCTTGACTTCAAGTCTACTGCTCTAACCCTTATGCCATGCTGTCCTTGTGTATCATAGTATGGAAATAATCCCGGGTTCCTCATAGATCAAAAACTCTGGCAGGTCCCACTGAGCTAGAAAGGATTATAATACTGACCCAATAATGGACTTGACTAAAGTCCAAACTAGCTAAATTTGAAGATGCTCATCATCAGAAGGTTGGCCACCAGGCCATGAATGTTTTTGGTCAAAGCAACTCTACTAAGCCATAGATGTGCTACAATATAGTTAGAGGAGATAACCATCAACCTTTTGATATTTTGATGAGGAAATGATTAGAGTGTTATAGACTGTGGTTGTGTGGTTGTAGTTGTGTGTGGTTGTGTTGTGGTTTGTCTTTTGTTCTCAAAGAGGACCATGACATCAGGGAGATGATGACATGACTTGCAATTGACTTTGATTTGAGTGAGGGAGGGCTGTGCAAAGTCACCAGCCTCACTTTCTCCTCCAGAGCCATCTGGGTCCAGTGCCCTGAGATCAATCAGGACAATGAGAGATAGCCCAGGATGCAGTGGGAGATCTTGGCCCTTTTAAGCTGGTCTTCTCAGGTTCTCACTTTGAGTGAGGCAATGCCCATTCAGTGAATAGGCCTCTTTAAGAAGTGAGTCAAAGGCAACTCCAAAAGACTCATGGTGGAAAGTGCTATCCACATCCAGAGAAAGAACTTTGGAGTCTGAATGCAGATGGAAGCAGACTATTTGCTCTCTTTTTCTTTTGTTGTTTTGCTTTGTTTCTTTTTTCTTGTGGTGCCTTTCATTAGTTCTAATTCTTCTTTACATCATGACTAATATGAAAACTAAAAAAAAAGAAGTGAATTGAGTTTAATTTTTAAAAAAATCAAAATAGGAGGGGAAGACCCTCAGTGTTGCCAGCCAAAAGAGAAACATTCACTCTGAGCCAGGAGGTTATAGATGCTGAGAGTAGGAAGGCAGACCTGAAGACTTCCTGGTCTTGCAGGGTGAAACCATTCCAAAGAAGGAAACTCTATTTCCTCTTTTGACAGCCTTGTAAAAGACTCTAAATGTTCAGAAAATTCCTCTTCATTTCTAACCATAATCAATTTCCTCTTATTTCAGCCTCAGTAGAGGGGAACAGCTATGCCTCATTGCTGTTTTTGCCTTTCTTTGTATCCCCAGTGCTTAGCACTTGTGACAGCACTACGTGACAGTTGTCACATAGTAGGAGCATATTAGATCCTTATTGAAAGAATGAATGAATGACTAGCTGGTCACTACCTGGGTATATTCAAAGACTATTAACAAACCTCACCTCTGTCTCATCTCCAGGTTAAATAGTCCCAGCACATTAGAGCCTTTCCCCATGCTATTTTTCTATTCAAAAACTTTCAATAACTCCCTGCTACCCATGGGATATGATCCAAATTCGTTAGAAGCATGGACTAGTTCAAAAATATTATTGTACTATTTGAATGGTTTATTTTGCTATGTTAATGACGTTTTTATATTGCCAATATTCCTTCCTTCAGCCTCCTACCAAAAGTTTCTTTATTTGAGGGATGGAACCACATATACCCAGGAAGAGCCTTCAGATCACTGCTGGTACATAAAATGTGAGCAGCAGACTTCAAGTACCACAAATGCCTGGTTGTTAAGAATCAGAGACTTATTCTTCACTCTTTCTCTCCCCTTCATACCCTCACTATAGTTGTTCTTCCAAAATTCAACCCATGGCCTTTTTCCTTTAGAGGGCTGCACTTGGCATTGTGCAGATCTGGGTTAAAATCCTGCCTCATATACTTTTACTAGCTATATGAACCTGAGTGAATCGAAATATCCCTGGGTCTTGGTTTCTTCATCTGTAAAATAAGGGGGCTGGTCTTGATGATCTCTAAGGTTTTTTCCACCTCTAAAATCTATGATCTTATGATCTATGCCCTCCGTTGAGGTTGTATATTCCAACAGCTTTGACTTCCATGCAGATGACGTCCAAATCTATATAATTTGTACCTTTATCTTTTTTTTCCCCAGGCTTCTGTTCTACATGTCCAGATGCTTACCGGGCATTTATACTTGGGTACTTATAAATCAATTCACATTAAATATACCTAAAACAGAATTGATTCTGTTCACTACAAAGCTGATATTCCTTCCCCTTTCTCTGTACCCATTGACTTCCCTATTTTCATCAACAAAATCATTTTCTCCCAGGAACCTATACTGAAAATCTCTATTTCACTCCTTTCCGTCACCGCACTGTCCTTTGGCCAATACCCAAAGAAATAGTTACTAAATCCTTATTTCTTTATACTAGCTCTTGGTAGTATAAAGAATCTGCCCCTGCCTTTCCATTCCTACTACCATTCTTAGTTCAGACTCTCATCACCTTACCATGAATTATTACAATAGCCTTTTAATTAATTGGTCTTCCAGCCTCCAGTCTTTACCCTCTTCCATTTCATACTACAAATTAATTCCAATTAATATGGATACCTATCCTCAAAATACTGTACTTTCTCATAGTACTCTCTTGCTTAAAAAATCTTCCATGACTCCCCCATTGCCTCCTTCGGATAAAATCCAAATCCATAGTCTGGCATTCAAGGTCTTCCACTACAGAGGCCCAACCTACTTTCACAACTTTATCTCCCCCTAGTCCTTAACACAAACTCTCAGTCCCAGCTAGACTGGTACCCATCTCAGCATACCCTGGGGACATCTTCCTCCACACCTTTTTTTCAACTAATTCTTGACACATAGACTCCCCCATTGCTTTGCATTAATCCAAGTCCTACCTACTTTTCAAGGCCCAATTCCAGTTACCGTCTCTCTCCTTTGTGAAACCTTCCCAGCCCACAATGATCTCTCCTTTTTTTTTGAACTGCCATAGAATTTATTGTCTCTTCCACTCATTGGGTATACAGTATAGAATGCAAGAAAGTTCTCACCACCAAAGTCAGTCCTTGGCACTGTCCATCCAATACCAGAAACTGATACGATTCTATCACTAAAAATCACATTAACAAAGAGGCATTACCATCACCCTTCCATCTGCCTTGCAGGTGAAACTTTCCATATGTTTCTCCCATTACCAAGTGAGCTCCTGGAGAGAAGGGACTATCTTACTTTTCTATTTATACTGTCAGGGCTTAGCACAGCGCTTTGTGCAAAGCAAGCATTTGACAAATGTTTCTATCATTCATTCATTCATTCTTGGGATGTGCTCCTCCCTCTGAAGACAAAAAGCTCCTTGAAGGCGGGAACCATGTCTGCTATTCCTTTGTATGCCCCACACAGCCTAGAATGGCAGCAAAACAGCTTCTTCATAAATAGTTACTGTTTCATCAATTGATTTTCATGGCATCTCACGTAGCCATCTTTTTTCATGCTTAAATATGAAGCAAAGGGAAATAAATAAGAATTGTAATTGCATCTTGCATTTGTAGCTTGGCTAAGCATCTTACATTAATAGGTCTCTTCAGGTTTACCCTAAGTGCTAATAATTTCTAAGCATTTTGATGATAGCACTTTCTCCCTAAGATAAATTGACCTCAGCTAAGAGCCTAACTCTTTCCCCAAATCTCATTACAATCAGCTTAGGCGGTTCATGGCTTTAGAAGGTAACAAAATTAGAGCTTTTAAATCATTCTCTCTGCTCTGGGAGCATCTGCATTAATAAAAAGGGATTTGGGCTACACAAGAAAGACAAGAAGCCCTCTCCTGATCACATGGGATAACTATTATCATTCTCAACATCACTCTCTTAAGCCAATCACCATTAAGACAAGTGGCAAGAAGCTGCTTTAACTCCCAGGTAGGGTAGGGAGACCTTGGTCAATGTCATGGTGCAACACTTTCAGCTTGCCCTCCACAAGAAGGTACTGACAATAGGACAAGTAGAAATCAGCTTCTGTTACAAATTACCAAGGTGAGCAAGTGGCAAGCCATTTCACTGTATCACTGAATATTAGAGCTAGAACGTAAGAAGTGACTTATTTGATATAAGGAACTCCCGGGTGAGGGAACTACTTCAACCAATAGCAGGTTGGCACATTCTCTGCAACTTAGAGTCTTCATGTGTTTCACAGGACACCAAAACCTTCAGTCATTTGCCTTGGATCACATGGTCAGTATGGATTAGACGGAGGGCTTGAATGCAGGTCTTCCTGGCTCTGAGGCTAGCATTCAATCTGCTGCCCAGTTAAAAGAGACCTAATTTTTATCTAATCTTTTCATTTTATAGTGAGCAAATGCAGCTGCTTAATGATTTGACTTGGATGCACTGAGCTGGAATGTGGTAAAGCCAAAAAGCATTTTCTTTTTCCAGAACTTCTCGCAGCCTATGGCCAACTTTGGGCAATCTGTAGTAAAATATTGATGGCCAGGTTTTTGTGGCCAAGTCTTGCCGCACTGATACTCCTCTCTCCTCCAACTTAAAGTAATCATCATTAGTGTAACGCTAATGAAGATCATGCAAGATTCTTCTCCAGTACCTTTAATTATCTAAATTACATGAAGGACACAGTGTGGTACAATAAAACAACATTGGCTAAGGACTCAGAGGATCTGAGTTCAAATTCCACCTCTACGGTTTGCTCCCTGTGAAGAAAGCACTTCCAAGCACTTCCCTTGGCCAAGTGACTTAATGTCCCTAGTCTTTGGATTCCTCATCTGTAAAAGGACCTCAGAGGTCCTTTCCAGATTGATATTGATTATTCCATGATCTAAAATGTTACCATGGCAAGAAAACTAGATTTGGAGTTATCAGACTTGGGCTTAAGCCCCAGTTCCACCACTTGCCAAGGAAATCACTCCATATTTGTGAGCCTCAATGTCTTTATAAAATGGAGAAGGTGGTATCATTCACAGCACTGTTGTGAGAAAAGTACTTTATAAAGGGGTAAAGAATTGTTTAAGTGTAGGCCATACATGAGGATTGCTAAAGCATCTGCTTTTCTATGTTGAATCACACAGGTCATTCTGGTGCATGTGCAGCATATTTCTCAATCATCTCCTAGAAGTGGCATGCATAGGATTCCCAAGTTGTGACTGACATCATGTGGACATCAAATCCCGGCTAAGCAGACTCTCACAGAATCACAGTATCTGAGCTGGAAGGGAAGTCAAAGTTCAGCTGGTCCCACCTGTACCTGTCTGGTCCTCATGTGCAAAATGAGGGTGTTTGACAAGATGAAAAGTGATGTTTACGTAGGGCTTTTCCGTTTGCAAAGAACTGCCCATATAATTATCTCACTTTATT
This sequence comes from Trichosurus vulpecula, assembly GCF_011100635.1. Taxonomy (NCBI): domain Eukaryota; kingdom Metazoa; phylum Chordata; class Mammalia; order Diprotodontia; family Phalangeridae; genus Trichosurus; species Trichosurus vulpecula. Next base: position 302,345,948 of record NC_050576.1, on the reverse strand, counting down.
CTCCCAGGGTAGGGGTGGCATGAAGAGAAGAGGGTGGCACTTGGGAGTCCCATAATGCCCAGGCTTGAATCCCACCTCTGACATGTATGTGATTTTTAAAGGCAAGGAAGAGTGAATCTCTGCAAGGTGGGCTTTAAAAAGGTTTGAGAAGAAAAATAATTACCACATATTGAACCCAATGAAATAAGCACTACAATGATTGTCATCCTCATTTTACAGATGAGGAAACAGGCTTGGAGAGATAGCCTGCCCATGGTCATACACAAGGCAAGATTTGAACCCAAGTCTTCTGGATTCCAAGTCTACTATTAAGCCACTTTATTACTGCCTTATATGATCACATTGCCTATAAGGCAATATTACTGCCTTATATGATCACAAAGGTCCAAGCTAGCTCTAACCATCTATGATTCTGCTTCATAAAATATAATATAATATGCAAACATAAACCATCACCATTATTTTCAATGCATACAGAGCTAGTAGCCATATCCCCCAAAGATCTCCTTGATCGAAATTTTTCCTGAGAAGTGACCATCTCTCCAATATAGAATTGCCCCACCCCAACAACCTGTTCTCAACCTCAGAAACCTGAGTTTCCCTTTCCAATTGGATTTGAAGTGCTCTGTGAGGTCTAACAGAAAGGGGATGGTGATGAAACAGGAGGACCTCCTTAGGCTGAATGAGATTAGCTCTCTCAGTTCCAATGGACTTGAAAAGAAACATCCATGGCAATAGGTGCCCTTAACAGAACAGTTGGAAGAACTTTAAACTGCAGTAGCCAGCAGAGTGCTTTGTTCCACGTAGAAAAGCTCTACCTTTCTTTCATAACATTTTAATTAGAAATAGGAAGCAAATTCATCTCTACCAGCTTCCTCACTCTAGAACTCAATTCTGCATTTCCCCCCAAATGATTGACAGGTTATTTCATGGGTACCACTTATGAACCTGAACAGTGCAGTGGAATTCAATAAGGAAGAACCAGTGGGTTGAAATTACAAAAAGACAGCTTTGAGGAAAAAAAAAGCTTAGTAAGTGAGAGTTAATAAAGAGTGACCTGATGAGGGGTAGTTAGTTCACTTATTATGGGAGGTCTGAAAGCAGAGGCTGAATGATCGCTTGTTGGGATGTAAATGATGGGATCCACAGTTTGGATTGGACTAACCCAGTGAGTCTCATCATTTTTGTGTCACGGACCCCTTTGGCAGTCTGGTGAAGTCTATGGACTCTCTTCTCAGAACAATGTTTTTAACTGCATACGGTAAAATACATAGGTTTACAAAAGATACCAGGGAAGCTAGGTGGCACAGTGGATAGAGCACCAGACCGGAGTTGAAATCTGGACTCAGATACTTACTAGCCGTATAACCCCGGACAATTCACTTAACCCTATTTGCCTCAGTTTCCTCAGCCATAAAATTAATTTGAGAAGGGAATGGCAAACCATTAAAGTATCTTTGCTAAGAAAACCCCAAATGGGGTCGCAGAGAATTGGACATGGTTGAAGACTAAACAAAGGATATCAATTACATTGAAATACAGATTAAATATATATTTTTAAAAACCAAGTTCATGGACCTCAAGTTAAGAAAACCTGGAGCAGATAATATTAAGAGTTCACAGTTATATGGCGCTTTCAGGCTTGCAAGGTGCTTTATATACATTATTTGATCCTCACAAAAACCTTCTGAGGTAGGTTCTAGTTATCATCACGATTTTACAAATGAGGAGACAGATTGAGAGAAGTTAAGTCACTTGCTCAGAGTCCCAGCTCTAGAAAGCATCTGAAGCAAGATTTGAACTCAGAATCACAGATTTTGAGAGTTGGAAGGGTCCTCAGCTGTCATCCAGTTCAACACATATATGAAAGGAATCTCTTTCTCAGCTCTCCCTGAGTCCAAGAAATTCTCCCTATTCACTATGCCACCTTCCTTCCTTGAGTCACTATCTCTCCCCCAAACCTTCCCGATCTCTTACCTTCCCTATTACTGCAAAGTACAACCTCATCCTCCCAAGCCCTCAGGCTTGAAACCTAGGAGTCAGCCTGGACTTCTCACTATCTTTCACCCCCTATAACTAATCTGTTGCTAATGTCTGTCTACTTCACCTCCACAACATTTCTCAAATTTGACCCCTTCTCTTCTCTGACAATGCCACTGCCCAGGTACAAGCCCTCACCACCTCAGCCTGGACTATTATAATAGCCTGCTGGTGAGGCTGCCCCCCTCAAGTCCCTCCTCTCTCTGATCCATCCTCCATCTAGCTACCACACTGATTTCCCTAAAGTGCAAATTGATCATGTCACCCTTCCCTACTCAATAAACTCCAATGGCTCCCTATTATCCCTGGGATCAAATACAAAATCTTTTGTTTGGCATTCAAAGCCCTTCCTAACTTAACTCCCTCCTACCTCCAATCTTTTTACACCTCACTGCCTACTACACATTCTTCTATCCAGTGACACTGCTCCTCCCCACCCCCCTCCGCTGTTTCATGAACAAGACACTCCATCTTTTAGCTCCAGGCATTCTCTCTGACTGTCCCCTATGCTTCCTCATCTCTTCCCACTGGCTTGCTTTAAGTTCCAACTAAAACCCCACCTTATAAAGGAAGCCTTTCCCATCCCCTCTTAATTGCATTTACCTTGTACATAGCTTGTTTATATATATTTGTTTGCTTGTTGTCTTTTCCATTAGATTGTGAGCTCCTTTAGAACAGGGGCTGTCTTTTGCCTTTCTTTCTAGAGCTTAGCATAGTAACCGGCACATAGTAGGTATTTAATAGATGCTTACTGACTGTTATTGATTAACGAACTCTAGAGGAGTTGGAGTTTCCTTTCAACTCCTACAAGTACGAGTTTATGTGCGATTCTGTGATTTTAAGGATTTCCTAGTTGGTAGAGGTTCAGAACACAGAACCTCCTCATTCCCAAGTCTACAATAAATTTGGTGTTGCCTCCCAACATAAGGATACTGGAAGTGGTACTAAATTTGCACAGAAACATCAAGATGTTTTGAGTTTTATGTCAAAATCCACTCTTTGAAAAAGCTTTGGTTCCCAAGGTGATTTTAAATCTGGCAGGGAGCCATCCATTTCTTGATGAGTTTTTTCAGCAAAAGTGCCTTCTGGTTTAAGCTGGGGAATTTGGAGGAGTCCAACCTGTTAGCATCTTCAGAAGGAATTTAGAGGAGTTCAGATGGGAGGATGTAGAATAATGGTGAGAGCAATGGAAAATACGACAGCACAATGAATGCCAAGAGAATTCCTAAGGTGGGGTAGGCATAAAGAGAGACAGGAAGGATGGAGTCTATATATAGGGAAGAATAAAGGGTTAGCCCATCCTTGAACCACAATCCTGAGTTCTGAATTGGTTTTGAACTGAATTCAATGGTTCACTATACCTAGTGAACCAGGACACAGACCCATGGCCAGATAAGCCCACTTAAAGCATGTGAACTTACAGAATCACAGATTTTGAGAGCTGGAAGGGCCTTCAGCAGCCATCCAGTCCAACCCATACATGAAAGGAATCTCTTTCTCAGAAGCCTCAGTTTCCTTTTTTTTTTTTTTTGGACAGGGCAATTGGGGTTAAGTGACTTGCCCAAGGTCACACAGCTAGGACATGTGTCAAGTGTCTGAGGTCAAATTTGAACTCAGGTCCTCCTGACTCCAGGGCCAGTGCTCTACTCACTGCGCCACCTAGCTGCCCCCTCAGTTTCTTTATCTGTAAAATGAGAATAACACCAGCACCTACTTCACAGGGCTACTGTGAGCATCAAGTGAGATGATGTTTCTTAAAGTGCTTTGCAAACCTTGAAATGCTATATAAATGCTAGTTTTTATTATTATATACTTTTCCATTCAGCTTGCAGAAGCAAGTAAAACAAACAAATCAATCATCTCTAGAAATAATGGATGGACCCATCTCTGAAGTAGTTATTGGAGACACTTTCCCATGTTTTCATCAATACCACCAAGTTCAAATAACTGTAAGGAGAGAGAAAAATGTCTTTCTTTTTCCCCTTTTCTGCTCCAACCAGTCTCACAAAACTTATTCGAGTCCAGAAATTCTGATTGAAAATGCTATGCTGCAAATTGCCTTGTGCTCTCATTAATTTGGATTGTACCAACCATTACCTTCTAAACAATTAATCCCCCAACACTAATTTCTTGACTAGAATTATCCTGGCCCTGACAACTGGTTTTCTTCACAGTGAGGAAGGCTGCAGCAAATTTCCCTAGCTTGTGTAGGGGAGCGTGACAAACATGGGCAGTTTATGATGCTTTCATCATCATTGAGTTATCAACATTTATCTCCATCAAGGGGAAAGAAAGGGTTGCTGAGTGGTGATAGCCTTTACAATTACCCAGACCCATTTACCCACATCTGCAGCGTGCACTAGTGCTCCATGCTCACTTTTAGGGGCCGCGGAAGCAAGGCCAGTGGGTTGAAAGTCCCAGAGAACTGAAATTGCCAAGATCTGAAGTGGGCTAATATGTGAAATGTGACCAAAGAAACAAATGAGACTTCTCGGTCAATTGGCCACAGGCTTGCTCCCCAGCCATCCACGTCCAAAACATTGGGTGGGTACAGCTCCAGGGAGATGGAAAATGGTTTCATTTTGATAGTTGCCTGACTTCCTGCAGCTTCAGGTGGCAGAATGAATCCACCCAGGGAGTTTTGGGAACAAAAAAGCTCTCTAAACAGAGGAGATGTCAGGAGTCACATTGATGGCACTGACAGGAGATCCAGTGTTTCTCCTGCAGGGAAAAATCACGGTGAGGCAGCCAGGGCAGATGGAGAAGAATGAACTAGAAGGAAAACTGCACTTGGTTACAGAATCCAGAGTTCTAATCTAGGTTCTTCTATTAACTAACTTGGTAACTTCAGGGCAAGCCACTTCACTCAGAATCTCTGCATCTCTGGTTCTTCATCTTCCCTTTCCAGACCTTGAAATTTATGATTAAAGGGGTCAGTCAGTAAGTATTTATTAAGTCCCTACTATGTGCTAGGACTGCGCTAAGGGTATACAAAGGCAAAAGACAATCCCTGCTCTCAAGGAGTAAAAACAACTATATGCAAACAAGATGTCTATAGGATAAATTGGAGTTAATCAATAGAGGAAAGGCATTGATATTAGGAGGATCAGGAAAGGCTACTCAAACATGATGGGACTTTAGCTGGAACTTTAAGAACATCAGGAAAGCAAGGAGGCAGAGATGAGGAAGGAGAGAGAACAGGCATAGGGAACAACCAGTGAAAATGTCTGGAGTTGGGATATGGAGTATCTTATTTGAGAACAAGGAGAGAAGTATTATTGAATCACAGAACAAGAGAGGGAGGTAAGGTGGAAGAAGACTGGAAAGATTGGGGAGGGAGGGGCAGGTTGTAAAAGACTTTGAATGCCAAACAGAATCCTGGAAATGATAGGGAGCCACAGGAGTCTACTGAATAGGAGGATGACATGGTCAGATCATTAAGCAAAGGAAGGCAGAAGGGTGAAGTGGTGGAAATTCTTCCAAACAATGAAATTCTAATCATTTGAATACATCATTTAAGGAAAAAGAAATAACAACAAACCCAGAACAAATCCTCAGATTACTAAAGCCATCTCTTGGCTTTGATATGGAAGTCGCTTTTCCCCAGACTGCAAACATTAACATTTCAAGCATTTCTCTGCATTCCTGAGCAGAAACCCCAAGAACTCTCCCTAAGATTATATATCAATACCATAAGGACTTGTTATTTCATCAGTTATGAATACAAGTTCCATTAATGAAGGTCACCAGCTCCTCCAATCTTTATTAGAGACTCTTCAATAGTCGGAATGGTCCTCCCAGTTTCATTACCTGGTGTCCAACCCCCTGGCATTGAAACTTTCTGATCTTAGCTAGGCTGCTCCTCAAATAACAGATATATACCCATGTTCTAAGCTTTTCTAGCTTGGTAGAACCTGCCACAATTGATGGATCACTGGCATAGCCATTGAAAACCAATGGCCAACTCCACATCTGAATGAGGCATTGAAATAAAACTTCTTTAATTGTTTCTTCTCTCTCTCCTTGACTGGCTTATTGTTTCCAGCACCTTCAAGCTAAGGTTTTATCCTGATCTTGTTTTCATTTCTTTTTACTTTTCCACCCTTGGAAATCTTCATCAACTCCCCAGGTTCCAACTACTACATGTACACAGTCATTTTGTGACTTCCATGTGTAAGAGACTAAGCTAGACACTTTTATTCCATTAAATTATTTTTCCACTGACCTTCCTTGGTGAGTCCCATTTCCTTATTTGGAGTGTGCTTTCTGAGACTATACTACAACAAAAGAGATGAATAAATGAATCCATCAACGGAATAAATGATTCCAGCATTTCCCTTTAGAAATGGTGTGACTTGTGAGTGCTTTGTCTCTGTAAGAATGTCCAGGATTTGAAACTAGATCCAATTTCTATAGGGAGAAATGCCCCCTTCAACCTGAGAACTAGAGACCCTATTATTCATTTCAGTGATGAATGAAGAGTGGGTCTGTGGATTTCAGTTGTCATGTAGGCAGTCATAGCCATTAAGTAACCAATCACTTCAAACTTGATTTGCCACACAATCGCTCTTCTAGCACATTTAGATTAATTGTACTGGAGATTAATAAAAGAAAACAGAGCCTCAGTGGTCACTGTTTTTTATTCCACTTATCCATATACTTCAAACAATCCTGAAAAGCAATTTCCTGAAATATTCATGGATTGATCAGAGCTGAAGTCCCTTTATCAACTTTCTCCTAGTGATCTCATTGATGTCATAGATTCAATTATTATCTATGCAGATGATTCTCAGGTCTACTTATCCAGTCCCAATCTTTCTCTTAACCTCCAGACTCTATTCTTCAACTATTCAACATCTTAAATTGGATGCTGTTAAACTCAACATGTCCAAATCTGAACTCATCATCTCTCCCCCACCTCAAATCTTCCCTTCTTTCTAACTTCCTTGTCACTGTTTCATTTTTCTTATTTTCATAGTTGCAGATCCAATTTGTTGGTCAGCTCTTTCTCTTACTGATGAAACTGTTTAGAGATACACATTTTTCCCTAAGTACTGCTTTGGCTGTAGCCCCAAAATTTCAGAATGTTGTTTCATTGTTGTCATTATACTTAATGAAATTATTGATTATTTCTATGATTTGTTCATTGACTCATCCATTCTTTAGGATTAAATTATTTAGTTTCCAATTAATTTTTAATCTTTGCTTTGAAGGTCCTTTATTGAATACAACTTTATTGCATCGTTGTCAGTAAAAGATGCATTTAATATTTTTGCTCTTCCGCATTTCTTTGGGAGGTTTTAATGCCCTAATTCATGGTCAATTTTGTGAAGGTTCATATACAGCTGAGAAATAGTATTCTTTCTGTTCTCACCCAATATCTTTCAGAGGTCTATCATATCAAACTGTTCTAAAATTCTACTCAGATATCTCATTTATTTTTTGTTTATTTTTTGTTAGATTCATCTATATCTGACAGAGGGAAATTGAAGTTCACTGCTATTTTGGGCAGCTAGAGAGTGCGATGAATAGTACACTGGATTTGGAGTAAAGAAGATCCAAGTTGAAATATAGCCTCAGATACTTACTAGCTGTGCAACCCTGGGCAAATCACTTAACCTCTGTTTGACTTGATCCACTGGAAAAGGAAATGGCAAACCACTCCAGTGTCTTTGCCAAGAAAACCCCATGGACAAAGTCAATTACACTGTTCTCATTCCTTATGAGCCCCTTCTCATTTGGCAAAAGGCATATAGTTTCCATTTCCTAGATAGAAAAACTGAGGCCCTGCATGGTTTAATTCAATTGTCTTAAGTCACAAAGTGAATCACCATTTTTCTGGGTCTTGTCTTCACTATCTTTAAGTGGACTTGATAAGATCCAGTTCCCCAGGACTACAAAAGAAAATTGGGATAGAAAATAGGAGATGCTACTGTAAATCTTTCTCTTCCCTTCTATCCTTGGGGAACACTACTTGAAGGTTTTGGAGGCAAGAAGCTAGTTAAGGGAACAGAGAAGAAACAGCCAAAGAAGAAGGAAGGGTTGATGTTTCTATAGGACATGTAGTAATCAAAACAGGGAGTAATCAAAGGTCAAATGCTACCTAGTAATCCAGGAAGAATAAAATTGAAACCAAAGGCCACTGCAATTAGATCATTTAGTAGAGTTGTGGGAATGGAAGTTGGATTATAAGGTGTCATAATTATTACTGTTATTATTAACAACAGTTATCAATAATTCACATGTAAATAGTACTATAACATTATGCAGCACTTTCCTCATACCACTGTAATATCAATTAAGTTGGGTGTCTTTGATTGAGTCTTATTAGGTGCTAAGCCCCAAGCCCAAACCCCTATCTATTAGGTGCTAAGCCTGGGTGGGCGTGAAGCCCTCAGGGTCCCAAGGGGAATTGCTAAGACCTGAGCCAATAGTAAGAGCTTAAGTTTTGGTTGCTCAGATGATGTTTGATGATGGCTAAAGAGTGCATAAAAAGAGAGAACAGAGCTTTTTGCTTAGGGTTTTCACTCTTGGTGGCCCGCTGATGTGGAGCCTTTTGGAAACTGTAGTTAAGAGCCCTCCAGCTTGTAAACCCAGATGTTCAGACTTTGTTAAACTCTGGTAACTATAAATCGAGATTTGAATCAGACAAGATCTGTCTGTTGATGTTTGTAATTTGTTTGTGTTTGCTCTGAAGTTCAGGGTGCTGGCTTTTCCCCCTGAACTAAGTGAACAGTATTTGTATGCTGAATTAAAGTAAGATTGTTAACCCCTTAACGTTTCTCTCCTTAGTAAAGCAGATCAAAAGAACCTGGGCTCGTGGCGTTCTGTGTGCTGGTTGTTGTTGGTTTTACACAGCCACAGTAGCTGCTAGCAAAATTGTTGCGACAACCACCCCTGTGAGGTAGGTGGTGCCAGCATTAGTGTCCTTGTTTTACAGATGTAAAAACTGAAGAACAGAGAGTTTTAGTGAACTATCCAAAGTCACACAGTCAGAGCTCAAACCTGGTCTCCTGTCTCCAAGGCCAGTGTTCTTTCTGCTAACCATGGACTTCACAAGATGCTGTCCTAAGATCTTTTCCTTCCCAGGGTGTTCCACTGCAGGTTTCGGCCTAAGCAGGAGGCTAAAACTGAGTTCCTATTCTGCTCCTGAAATCAGACACACACAGCTGCTGTTTGCTTTCAAACTTGTTCCTCACTAAGCACACAGCTAGAGCCCAAATATTCAAGTCCTCTCCTCAGGCAGCCCTGGATCTGTGACCCAGAATCCAGTAGTGGGTGACAGCTACTAAAGGGTATTATAACTGTATACTTCAGTAGTTCAGGTATCCCCTGGAATCTCTCTCTGCCCCATGCTTCCTGTTCTGGTGACTAGTCTCAGCCTTCTTTGAGTCCCTGAATGTTCCATGCATGGGAGCTCCTGGCCAGACTCCAACCCCAAACCTTTCTGTCTGTCTCCCTAAGCTATATTGAGCTAGGGGGGGAAGGACCCACTATGGCTTTTTCTTGGGTTTCCTGATCAGAATTTGGTCTAGTGTATTTTCAAGATCTTCATGGAGGAAATGTGGTAGGAGAACTAAGCTGTAATTCTTGCTGTTGCTCTGCCATCTTGTCATTACCTCCCTTCCCTATTACCTTTGAGAATAACCCAGTTTCACCATAAAGGTGTCATCTTCAATTTCTCAATCTCTTTCACCCCCTCTCCCTCATATCCAATTTATTGCCAAAGCCTTCTGGTTCTACCTTCATAATATTTCTCACATATGCCCTTTCTTTCCTCAGAAATTGCTACCCCCCTGGTGTAGACCCTTACCACTTCTTACCTGGACTACTGCAATAGCCTTCTAGTAATCTCCCTAGAACAATTTTCTCCCCACTCCAGTCTATAATGCACTCAGCTGACAAAGTGATCTTCCTAAAGCACAAGTCTGACCACGTTACCACCCCCCTCCACTCAATAAACTCCAGTGGCTCCCTGTCACCTCCAGGATCAAATGGAAAACCTTCTGTTTGGCATTCAAAGACCTTCATAACCCGCCCCACCCCTACCTTTTCAGTCTTCTTACATCTTATACCCCATCACATACTTGGCAATCCAGTGACGCTGACTTCCTTGGTGTTCCTCAAACGAGAAACTCCCATCTCCAGCATCCACGCATTTTGCTGGCTGTTTCCCATGCTTGGAATGCTCCCTCTCCTCATCTCTACCTCCTGGCTTCCCTGGCTTGCTTCAAGTCTCAGCTAAAAATCTCACCTTCTACAGGAGGCCTATTTTGATCTCCTTTAATTCTAGTGCCTTCCCTCTGTTAATTATTATTATTATGTTAATTATTTCCTATTCATCCTGTGCATAGCTTGTTTGTACATAGCTGTTTGCATGCTGTCTCCCCTACTAGACTGTGAACTCCTTGAGAAATGGGGCTGTTTTTGCCTTTCTCTGTATCCCCAATGCTTAGCACAGTACCCGGCACATAGTAGGTACTTAATAAATGTTTGATGACTGACTGTCTCCTCTGTGCTCGGCAGGTAGAAAAACTAAGGAACTTCTTTGCTGAGGTTCCACTGTGTCAAAATTCAACTTCAAAGGAAGACTTTGCTCCCTAATTCACACTGAGAATTCTGATTTGATTTTACCTTATTCTGACAGCCCTGCCATTCATCCTGCTAAGAGTGCCCCAAGATCTCCTTTTCTTTCATTTTTTAAATAAAATTACGGGAAGATGCCTGAAGTTCCTTAAAAAGTTTTGCTTCAATTTTGTGGCAAATTGGGGCAAAGTCTTGGTTGAATTTCCTATAAAATGTGTGGGTTTTTTCTTAGTAAGATTAGCTTCTTCTTTCTGATAGGCAAATTTCTTTTTATTTCCATTGATTTTTTTTCTTCCTCCTGGAATTGAGAAAAAATAAATTGCAGCAATACAGTGTGAATACTAATCAAGTACAGAATTTCAGAGGCCAGCAGCATTTATACAAAACAGGTGTCATTCGGATAAGAGAAAACTTCTCTTGAAGTAATTTTGCTTCTGTCGAAAAGGATTATTCCTGGGGAAGGAAAAAAGTCTCTGTCTTCTGTCTCTCCATGGGTGAGTCTTGCCTGCCTATATTCCCTTAATGTTCAGAGTAGGCGGGTTCTGAATTTCTCATTCGACAAGCTATTTTTCTTCTCCATAGAAGAGAAAATGAAAAGGCACAGACTCCTCTTAGAAGAACAAGAGGAAAGTGGGACAACTGTGCAGGTGAAGCCATGGAAATCTCTTTTCTATAGTTTTTTCTAAGCTATGTGCATCAATACTGACATGCATATATGTTTCTGTGTGTATACACAGATGTATATGTATGTATTGTGGACTGGGTTATCTCTTGGGTAAATTTCCAGTTCTCTGATTCTAGGAGCAGTAGAAATTTCCTGTTAGTGAGGGCTCATGAGTAGTGAAACAGATGACTAAGAGAGCAGGTTATGGGAGATCTTAAGAAATAAGGTTGCTACCCACCTGCCAGCAATAAGTGAAACCATTCTAGAAGGAGGGAGAACAGGCCAGCTTAGAAGCTGCAGAGTCTTTTATCTGTCAGTGCAACTATTGTTAAGTCAGTCAATAAACATTTGTTAAGCACCAGGCACTGTGATAAGCACCAGGGATTTGAGGAAAGGTAAAAGTCCCTGGCTTCTAGGAACTTGAAATCTAATGGAGGAGTCAATATAAAAAGAGTTATGTACAAAAATGGAAAATATAGGATAAAACGGAAATAATCAACAGAATGAAGGGATTAGAGTTAAGAGGGGTCAGGAAAGGCTTCCTGTAGAAGGCGAGATTTTAACTGGGACTTGAAGCAAGCCAGTGAAGTCAGGAGGCAGAAATGAGGAGGCAGAATGTTCCAGGCATGGGAAACAGCCAATGAAAATGCCCAGAGTCTGGAGATGAGGGTTCTTGTTTGAGGAACAGCAAGGAGGCCAGTGTCACTGGATCAAAGAGTATGTGATGGGATGTGAGGTGGGGGAAAGGTGGGGAGGAGGACAGGTTATGAAGGGCCTTGAATACTGAATAGAGAATTTTCTATTTGATCCTGGAGGTGATAGGTTTGGGCACTATGTGTGTCACTGAAAGGCCTGAAGAAAACAGGAAAAATTGGAATAAAAAAGGAATAGAAGAAAAACACAAAAGAAGAAAGGAAGGAAGGGAGGGAGGAATGAAGGAAGGAAAGAAGGAAGGAAGGGAGGAAGAAAGGAAGGGAGGGAGGGAAGGAGGGATGAAGGGAGGGAAGGAAGAAAGGAAGTGTGGAAAGAGGGAAGGAAGGAAAGGGGAGAAGGAGAGGAAATGTAGGAAAATCCAATTAAACTCAACAAATATTTATTAAGCACCCACTGTATTCAAAGTATGTGAGGGGAGAGGCAGAGACAAATAGCTGATAGAAGATTGTATTTGAATCAAGGAAGACCTGAGTTCAAGTCCTAACTCACACATCTTCACTTGCCATGTGACCAATGGCATGGAACTTAGCCCCTCAGACTCCCAGGCAACTGTCTAAGGCTTTAAATGATAGATGAGGTGCTTATGAAAATAGAGGAAGTTTTCGTAGTAGCAATGAATCAACACAAAAGTATGTATTAAGCACTTACCATTTGCCAAGCAAGGATGGGAATTCCCTATACCAATAAAATCAAAGGTCTAGAACACACACACACACACACACACACACACACACACACACAAGCGGAACACTATACTAGACACTGGGTATCTACATAGACAAAAACAACCCTTACCTTTAAGGACCTTATGCTCTTAACAGAATATAAGAAGCCAAGGAGAGGAGTATAAGGGACTATGGTGGATTGCTTGGTTAAGGATAATCTTGCATAGATTGACTTCAGTTTTGAGTGGCTCACTTCATTATTGCAGGCAGATCTCAACATTGTCAGATTACTCTAAACCTATTAAACTAGCCCAGATCCAATTCAAAATAGTTGAGAGGGGAGCCCTAAGGAAAATCTGGCCCCGGTGGTCCTTTTCCCCCCATAGCCATAGAAAACCACTTTCTGAAGCTTTCAATTTGATTAGTAGATACATTTGTTGACACAGAGAGGAAAGAGACTGAGCTATGGGGATGAGAAGGTGGCAGCTGGGGACTATAGCCCTAGGGAGGCACCTCTGAGGCAAGGAGAAACGGGGCTTTTACTATTGGTGTTTTTGAGACTGGTCCTTATCATGCTGTCAGGACAGAAGTGAGAGCATAGCCAACAGGTGGAACCTTGTTACGTCAGAGCAATTTGCAGCAAGCAATAGGTTGTAAGGATCAGGTACCCTTTTTTGTCCGTGCCTATGTTTTCCCTGGGATCTGTGGGTTTTCCTGGAGGGTCTTGTGCTTCTGGCCATGGTGCTGATCTGTCTGAAGTCTATGGAGTATTCCAGAGGGACTTTGGCTTTGATGAAATGGTTTCACAAAATCATTCTCTTCACTAGCATCTTCTGAGAGCTTCCCCCTCCTCCAGGACATGTTGATTCCAGGTGGAGAGCCCCTTACTCAGAGAAAACCCTGACAACAGTATAAGTTATCCTTAAAATATCCACCCCATTCTTCAAAATGAGAACCGTATGCACAGAGTGGCAGCTTGTCTGAGGGTCACTCAGCAAGTCCCTGACAGAAGCCTCAAGTGCTAAATATAAGGGGTCTCAGCTTCTTTTTAGTATGATGGTCACTGATGAGCAAGATCAGACTTTCCCAGCAGCTTTTTCAAAATGTCAGGTATTGATCTGGGTTTGGTTTATTCTTAAGAAGTAGCGTCTTCCTGATGCCCAGCTAAGTCGCGTCTACTGTCTGAAAGTATTATCTTCCACTAGGCTTCTGATACTTAAAATGAACTCTCCCTTTTGCTCCTGGCCACTGTGCCCCAGTAAGCTCCAAGCCGGCGCCATACCCAAAGACGCCACAGGCCATACCCTGCAGCTGCCAGGATTCCCACAGCTACTGCATCAGCCAGCTCTGCAGCAATCAGGGCTCTCCCTCCTAATCACAGACTCACTATTAAAAATACATTAAAGGACCAAGAAATGATTAAGAGATACAGGGGTGTGCAAGTAAGACTGATGTTTCCAGTTAAACCCATCTTCCAAATTAGTCACAGTTACTCTGCTGCTCTGCTAAAAACATTAGCTTGATTTCAGATCTGTTTTCTGAGGGTACTTTTCATCTGCATCAAAAGTCTAAATGGAAATATAGCCTTTTTTTAAATCAAGACCCAGTGCTGTTATTTACAAGCCCTGGAGGTAGGGTTGGATGACTTTGTATGACCTCTAACTTTGAGAATCTTCTTCTTCTCCACTATATTTGGTCCAGCACCAGGGAACCAGTAAGTGTTTCCCTTTTTAAAGTCCTGCTACTTCCCCCTATGATTTACACACCGTCAAGGAGCTGAGGACAAGGTGCGCTTGGGAAGGGGTCCAGTTCTTCTGGGAGGACAAATCAGAAAGACAGTGTCCTTGGCTAGCATACATCTCTCCTCCCCATTAGCTCTGCAATTATTTTTCTTTCCCCTTCACCCAGTCATCCTCATCACACAATAGTAATTGACTGTATGTAAGGTCACTAGGTGGCATAGTGGACCTGGAGTCAGAAAGACCGGAGTTCAAATTCTGTCTTAGCTGCTTACTAGCTATATATTCTTTGGCAAGTCATTTAACCTTTCCCTGTCTGCTTCTTCATCTGTAAAATGGGGATAAACAATAGCATCTACTTCATAGTCTTGTTTTGAGGGCCAGATGAGACTGCTATATAAAACACTTTGCAAACCTGAAAAGGCTATATAAATGCTGATTATTACTATTATTCCTTATTTCTCACCCCATTGTAGGAGGCAAAGCTAATAAGCTCTAACCATAGGACTTTGTATCCTATGAAAATTATACTTCTATATAGATAACCTCTAAGGTTCAAATTGATGGAGATTTCATTGCTTTGTAGATTACAAGGCCTTTTTGAATATCCATACTACATTCAACAAAAGAGATAACACTGAGGTCACATAATGATAGGACCATAGATTGAGAGTTGGAAAGCATCTCAAAAAAAATCATCTAATCCAATCTTTCATTTTTATAAATGGAGAAATTAAGTCCTAAAGTGGTTAAGTGATTTATTTAATTAAACAAAGGCAGTTAAGTATATTCATCTGGCTTTGCAGTCCAAGGAAGAATGGTACAAAAGCTTCTTTGGCTTGAGAAGACCTGCTAGAGGGTATGCCCTGCTACAGTAGAATCCAGAGTCACTTGTATACCACCATAAAGACAAGTGAAACTCCAGTTGAGGACCACATAAATTAACAATGTAACATTTATAAAGTTTATTATAATTTACAATGCTCTTTCCTTTTAACAACTCTGTGAATTAGGTAATATAAGTATTATTGTTATTATCCAGATTTCACAGATGACGAAACTAATGCTCAGAGAAGTTACATGATTTGACCTCTGTCATGTGATTTGGAAATGGAGGCGCCACAGTGGAGACCTTTGTCTTCTAACTCTGAGTTTAGTCTTCTTCCCATTACACCACTATGCTGCCTAGGAACTGTAGATACTACGCCATTTGGTAGGCTTTCTGTTTCTGTCTACTTCCTCAGCATTAATTGAGCATCACAGGCAGAAGCATGGGATATTAGGAGGTACAGAGTTAAAAATAAGGATTAAAACATTTGTCTGGAGAATTTTGGATTTTTTTCGTAATTCAAACTGAAAATGGAAAGGGAAGGAGAAAATTGTCTATCTAAATTGACCAGCCTCAATACAACTATGATAGATATGTTATCATAGAGGAAGAATAGCAGTGGAAATACACAATAAATCTCAGAAGATAATATCCTAAATAAGTGACAATCTTAGAACTGATAGTCTAGAATATCTCTGCATGAAAGTGACAAAGATGGGAAATCAGCAAGGTGAGCTGAAGACCTGAAACCAAGAAGCTAAATTTGACTTCATAAGTATCATAGAAAAAATGGTAGGATAGAACTAATAACTAGAATATCATGTCAAAAAGAATCGATTAAGAAAGATGGGACATTGGAGTAACAGTGAAAAAAAGAAGATATACTCATGTGAGGGAATTTGTGAACCAGAAAAAGAGAAGCATAGTGAGAAGTGTTTGAATGAAGATCAATAAGAGGAGAAACAGAAGTTGTATGTTGCAATATAATGGGAATATACTATAGACCACCTAGACAGAAGAAGGAAATAGATGAATAGTGTAGGAAGTCAATCAAGAACTTGTCAATGGAGAACGTAGCAGTGATGGGAAAATTTTAATTATCCGGGTGCATCCTAGAGCTCTCTCCATGAAGAGCAGAACAGATGAAAAATTCTTAATTTGTCAATGACAATAATACCTGTGGCAATTACCTTCCAGGGTTTTGGTAAGGTTCCAATGAGATAACATAGGTAAAGTGCTTTTCAAACTTTAAAATGCTACATAAGCATCAATCCCTGTCCCTATCCCTAGTATGGTTCATGAACATTTAGAAAAGGAAGCACAGATCACTAAATGCAAGTACAGACTCATCAAAAAAAAAAGGTCACATCAAATGAATCATTTCTTCTTTTTTTTTCTTTGATAGAAAATGTTGGTTACTCACACAGTAGGTCAGTAGGATGCCATGCATACCTAGATTCCAATGTAGCATTTAATTAAGACTTCTGTGAGATCTTTGTGGGCAAGTATGAAGATAATAGGCCAAATGACAGACAAAACAGATAGGCAGATCAAGAGCTGGCAAATGAATGGCCATACCCAAAGAGGAATGATTAATGGACTGATACCAGCATGGAGGAAAGTTTCTAGCAGAGTGCCCCAGGGATCCTTTTCTTACCTCATCACCTTTGGTTCTGCTCTTCTTTTTTCAATGGATATCTCAGATGAAAGCTTGGATGGCATGCTTACCATATTTGTAGAGAAAATGAAGCTGAACTATTTTCAACTATCTGAATTACAGTCATGGGGAAGAGTTCTGAAATGTTGAAATGAAGGCTTAAGTTTCAGGGTTCTCATTCTAGCCTGTTCTTTATCCATTTTGGTAGGGGGGGTAAGGATGTCATGCATAAAAGTAGCTATTCCCCAAATAGCCTCTTTGGGCCCACATAGGAGGAAACTTCATACAATTTGATCACAGCCCAGCATTGTGCTGTTGGATAAGTGGAACACATAGATAATCCCCTAGTCTCATTGTAACCTATTAGCATCAACTTTCTCTGCTGCTCGCCTTTCATTCAAATTGCTAATAAGTCTCTAATAAATTGACTAGTTGGGACAGTAGTTGTTATGTGACTCTGGGGCCACACTTGTAAATCACCATTAACCAAAAGTGCTCTGTGACATTGTATGCTCTATAACACTTAACACAATACAATGTTCTGATTCAGAGTTAGGGCTCAAAGAGCTGGAGTGAGTTGCAGCGTGGAAAGTCATATGGTCTAGATATTCATTTATTTATTCAACAAGCATTGATTAAGTACCTACTATGGTCAAAGCCCTGTATAAGAGCTAGGATAGAAATACAAAAAAATTAAATAGTTCCTACCCTCAAGTAGCTTACAGACAATTGAGGAAATGACACATACGCGAATGAGACAATACAAAAATATATACAAAGTCATTTTTTGGTGGAAAGCACCAATAACTTTTGAGGGAGGAAGAGGGTTAGGTCCCTTAAGTTGAGCCAGAGATTCTGAGAGATAGCAATGAGGAGGAAGTGCATTCCAGGCACAAGGGACAACCTGTGCAAAGATACAGAGAAAGGAAAGAGAATATCATGTATGGGAAGCTGTAAACCAATATGGCTGATACATCTAGTACATAAGGGGCAATAAAGTGAAATAGGTCTGAAAAGCTAGGTTGGATTCAGATTGTGAACATAGTCATCATTGGGTTATGGCTTCATCGCTGCTCTTTTATAACATAGTATCACTGGGTTATGGATTCATCTTTATCTCTTTCCCCTGTCCAGCTCTAAAGATGCAAAAGGGAGTGAGATGACCAAGGACTGGGCAACAGAAGGGAAAAGAGATAAGACTAGAGAGCTAGAAAGCTCACAAATGGAATCCTAAGTCCCTGCAAAATTGAGAGATAGCTCCATGGGTCCAATGTCAATGACACACGTTAGAGCTGAAAGCTTTTGTTGGAAGTCTTTATCTCCTTTAAAGCATTTATTTTCCAGAGAAATTTTCTCTTTAAAAAAAAATCTGTTCTAAAAGCAATGCCAAGACATTTAGCTGTCATGTTGCTTCATCCCTAAGTGTTATTAAGGTGCAACCTCCCCCTGGAAGTCTTTCCTATTCCTCACCCCCATGCCAGAGTATTTTATCAATCATAACCTCTCTACTAGTACTTTGCACTACCACTATCTCCCTCCCCCACCCCTCCCACGCACTTACCATATTCTAATTCTTATTATTATATGCATGTCCTCATGCAATCTCCATTACAAGACTATAAACTCCTTGAGGACAGAATCTGCCTTATTCACCTGGATACCCCTTCTCCTCCACGACCCCCAACACCCCACCCCCTGCACCTGGAATGTTTTGCACATAGAAGAGACTTAATGAATGTCGACCAAGGATACACAATAGCTCTTAAAGGAAGGAAAGTGGGCTGGGGATGGAAGCTGTGGCTTTCACAAGATAATCCTTTTAGTTTTAGAGATGGCTCTGGGCATTGGTCTACACTACTGTTTGTTATTGTTGTCATTTTTCTTCTGGGTGCAATGGATAGAACACTGGGCTTGAAGTCAATCAAATCCAGCCTCATACACTTACTAGCTTGCCCTGGGCAAGTCACTTAGCCCCTATATGCCTCAGTTCCTCATCTGTAAAATGGGGACACGCTGGAGAAGGAAATGGTAAACCACTCCAGTATCTCTGTGAACAAAACCGCATGGACAAAAGTCCATGGGGTCACATAGAATTTAACAAGACTAAACAACACTGTTCTTTCTCCCTTCCTGGAAGCCTCATCCCCACTCACCTTGCATGTAGATATGTAGACCTTAAAAAAATCCATAGTAATTTCAAGCAATGGTCCTGAAACTGCCCCCTTTGGCAGATGCTAAGTTACACCTGTTAAATAATTAAAATAAAGCCCTTGTTGTCCCATTTATCCTGTGCTGCATCTCTGTGTGCTTTTGTCTCTGAAATCATAGTTAATGAATTATGTAAGGAAACAACTCCAGGAACTGGGTAGATTTACTAGACGGGTCAACTCAGGGAGAGTTGCTGAGGCATTTGCTCCTTTGATTTTGTCACTGAGAGGAAGGAAACTGGCCTTTAAAGGATGCATTGGCAACAACGTGTAGATGTCAATGGAGAGGCTTCTGACTTGTTTGCCTCAAAGCAGCCGTGCTAGTCTACATTCTGAAGCGTTAAGGAGATGCAGCAATTAGTCTACAAAGCTGCGCTGTCCCACCTGGGAAGTGCTGAGTGCTCACCCAAAAACCTTTGGCCTCATAAGCTTCAGTCATCCTCATTCTAGATCCTGGAATCTGGGACAGCGCACTGGGAGAAAGAAGAGTGGGCTGATGGAAAAAGTCACATGGTGAGAGGGGAGGGGGGAGGAGGAGAGTGACAAGAAGACCTTGACTACACAGAATAGCAACTCTTAGTGTGGCTTAATGGATAGGAAACTGAACTCAAAGCCAGGAATCCTTGGACTTAGGTCCTTCCTTGGCCATATACTGGTTATATGACTATAAGCAAGCAATTTAATCTCTTATTGCTCTGGGCAACTCTCTAAGATCCATATAATTATAGAATTACAGAGAAGTTACAGAAAAGGTGCCCACATGCATTGGCAGAAGGAGTTTCCTCACCTAGGAGTTCCCTATACCTATGAAATCACAGGGGTAGTCCTTATCACTATACCTACAAGCAAGGTATTATTCTAGACACTAGGGATCCAAATACAAAACAAAACAAAAAATGCACCTTAGATTCTATTGCAAAGGTAAGATATGTGCACCAATAAGTCTGATCAGAGGCAAAATATTGAAGTACAAATGATCATAGACTTGGAGATAGGAAGAAAATCAGACATTACTCAGTCTACCTCTTCATTTCCCAGAGGAGGAAGCTGAGACCTAGAGAATTAAAGTCACTTAAAGTCGTACATACAGTGAATGGTAGAACTGGGATTCCAATCCAGGTCCTCTGGCACACATGTGCTCTTTTCACTATATCATGCTGCCTGGATCTCTGAGAGAGATTGGGAAGAGATCTTAGAAATCATTAAGTCTCTTTCTGTCCTTTTGCAAATGAGGAAACAGGCTCAAGTACATTAAATGATTTGCCCTAGGTCACACAGATGGGAAATCTTTTTTATTTTTCAGTTATGTCTGACTCTTCATGACCCCAGCTGGGGTTTTCTTGGCAAAGACACTGGAGTGGTTTGCCATTTCCTTCTCCAGCTCATTTTACAGATGAAGAAACTGAGGCAGATGGAGTTAAGTGACTTGCCCAAGGTCATATAGCTAGTAAGTGTTGGAGGTCAGATGGATTTGAACCAAGGAAGAGGAGCCTTCCTGTTTCCAAGCCCAGTGCCCTAACCACTATATCACCTAGCTGTACATAGGGGATAATAGGACCAAATAATTGAACCCAGGTCTTCTGAATTTCAATCTAATATGCCATGTTGCTATTGCAAAGTGAAGAAAAGGGTTCGGAGTTTGTGTGTGTGTGCATGCGTGCATGCGTGCATGCGTGTGTGTGTGTGTGTGTGTGTGTGTGTGTGTGTGTGTGTGTGTGTGTATGTGTGTGTGTGTGTGTCCTTTTGAAGAAAAGACTTGAGCAGTGGTTAGGAGAAGCTAGAGGGTAAAGGGGAGATGTACTAATTCAGAGGAAGATGAAGGTCTGGTTGACTGGTGTCTCCAGGCTTGCTGCCCACTTTGCCCACGTTCCAAAAAACTCTTCGAGAAATAGAGCACATCAAGCCAAGGCTATCTGCTACTTTGTGGTCAAACCTTTTCTTTGTATGGGGAGGAAGTATCCTGGTATACTGAGTCATAGAGATCTCTGAGAAAGAAGAAATCCAGGGAGACCTACAGAATCAGTCACCTAGAAATATAGAGGGACACTGAGACTCATTTGCACTCAAACAATATTGTTTCATTTACTGATTCTTCCCATGCCTAGTAAACACTTTGAAAACTTTCCCTGAAAGCTATGTCCCTAATGTCAGAGGCAACAGCACACTGGCACTCAAAGCAATCCTCTTTAATTAGGGTTGGCTTACAGAGCGTAATTGTTTAACCAGAGTGTCTGCAATCTCAAGAAAGCTTTGGCTTTAATTTCAAAAGGGAGGCATCAGCTTGTCTCTGCTTGAAAGAATCCCAGGTTACTGAGTAATAGCCATAATAAGATTGAGAATGAAGGTGACCTATAGAAGCATGGTAAATACATGATTTTCTCTGCTCAGCAAGTGAATTTTGATTATAACTCAGCACTTGCCTCAGGTCCTAAGATGCTGTTAGCATTCTCAAGAAAGCTCAGGGAAGAACAAAGTGCAAAATATTTCCACAAAGAAAAACATTGGCTTCCCAACCTTATTTGTGGCCACATTTAACCCAGAAAATTGAAACCAAGGTTGCAATCTATCTGTCCTTGGTCACAATTGCATGGATTAGCCTTTCATACAGAAGGGGTTGGGGGTGGGGGAGAGGAAAAGATCAATAGCCAGTCTTTGGTCAGCAATTTTTTATCTTTCTTTTTTTAAATTTTATTTCTTAAACGTAAGAGGCTCCTAAGTCTATATCTAATCGGCTATTTGCCTATTCTGTATAAAAGAAAATTTAGAATGGGGAATCTCCTTTGTGGGCACATGGACTATAAGAGATCTCTGCTTCCTATTGCGTGGCTAGTTAACTACTCTGGTGGAATGTTTTCCTACTGCCCCCCTCCCCCGGCAGAGATCGGTGAATGATCAAGGGGACTCTAGAAACCTGGGCTCTGCCTCACTCCTGGTGGACTGCAGATATACCAGAGAGGGGGCAGCAGCAGCATGGGCTGTAACCATGTGTCTAGCTCTGCTACAGCCCTTTCCCCACTGCAAGCACGCTTGTTTGTCATGCTGCACGCACCCTTAACAGATCACCCAGCTTGCTCTGTTTACCTATTGTGAGGACTGTTTGAGCAAAATCCCCAAATGGTTTTGTGTAGAAAATGAAAAGCAAGAAGAAGAAAGCATTGGAAAAATGAGTCATATTTGGTGACTAAGATATATGCTGCTTTTGTAAAAAGAGCTATTTCTCACATGACTTTTCTGTAGAAGAGGTAACATTGTGTAGTACATAGAGAATTGTCCTATGATTCAGGAAGCCCAGAATTCAAATTGCACCTCTGAAGCAGAATGGCCATAGGCTATGTGACCCTGGGCTAGTCACTTGCCTCTGGCAACTCTAAAAGACCTTAAGTTGCAGAGCAGATGGTTGACATGCATTGGTAGAGGGAGCTTCCTCACTAGGAGTTCCTCACACCAACAAAATCACAGGTCCATTCCGAAACAAAGGGGGAAAAGCCTAAAGATTTTAAGTGAGAGGTTTAGAACTTCCTTTTGGAATAGGATCAGGGCTGCTATTTCACAATTAGACTCTTGCCATTTATCTGGAAACCTTTCACACATATCACTTCCTTCTTTCAAGCCATTAACAAGGGTATCTTCTCATATCAATTTTAACCTTTTAGGTTATAAATCTAAAAAACATATTAAGTCACCAAGTAAATGCTATTTTAGACTAAACAGTTAAAAAGATAAAACTTTTTTAAAAAAACGTCAAGATAATACATGGTCCTTTCCTCCCTGCACCAGGTAACTAAAGTGGCAAAGAAGTATAACTATAAATGGAATTGTAAATATGGCCTCAAAAGTGGTCATAAGATGGATTATGAAAAGATATCCTATACAAACACACTGCTGAAACTCACTGAGAGTAAATTTCATTTGTAAGAATAAGTCATTAAGAAACACATATTTCTGAATGGGGGTAGGAAGAGGGACATGCTTTTTAGGCAAAGATGAAAACACAAAGTTATTCACCTGCTCAAAGATAAAGACCCAGCACCTGGGACAGGTCCTTTCCACAGCTAAAGAACATGTAACTTCCTGGGGAGAAATAACCTCTGGCATCTTGACCCTAGGTGATAGGTGACTGTCTCTCCTAGAGACTCCTATGAAGTCCAAGGCTGGGTTGATGGACCCTACACTTCAGCACTGATTCATAAGGTCCACATTGTCTAGCAGAAGCTTTAGATTTCCTGGTGATGAAAAATAAGCCAATGGCAGCTCCCCCAGGTGATCAGAGGAGAGTTTGGGAGAATGCCATAACCATCCTATCTGAGGATGCCCATACATTTTATTAACATAGCCTCTCCTCTCAAGCAGGATTTAGGAAAATGCAAATGAGGGGGGCAGCAGTGAAACAGGAACAAGTCCTTAAGTATCCGCCTTTCATTTTTACAGCATATTCAGAGAAATTCAACAGATTCATATTCATCCTGCTATCCTCCTCCTCTCTCAACATTCTCTCAGCCAAGCTGCTGGTACTTTATCTCCCCATTGATAATATCTGTAAGAATCCATCAGTGGTTTCCCTTTAACCTGACTGCTCTCTAACAGAGACACTAACTCACAGGGTCTGAAGCAGCTGCAGCTCCAAGATTCTCAGTACAGAGGCCATAGCAAGCACAAGCAACAGGGACCAAAGTGTTTTACGGCAGCAAAATAAAAAGAGGCTTCCTCCTCCTCTTTGCTTTCTTTCTTTCCCTCTGTCTTGGCCTCAGGGTTGAAGCACAGCTAGCTCACAGAGTCCAGCCTAGCAAACCCAATGCAATTACCCTTCTAAGGGCAAGGGCCAACAACTTACAGAAGAGAACTCTCCCTCTTCTCTCTGATGTCCCCCACCCCTTGAAGTCTTCTCATCAGCCACATCTCTCACTTTGGCACCAGCCAGACGGCACCCAGTATCCATGTGGTTAGGGCTTCTCCGAACACATTGGAACAGATTGCCATTTTCTCTAACTTTTCAAATCATTTCTCCTGAACATTTGTCCCATGAATATTCCTGACAGAAGGATAAGAAGAGGGGGCAGGCACCCTTGCTCTTCCCAACCCAGTCTCACTTGGATGCCTTTTCTGAAAAGAAATGAGACTACATCCTGGATACCTTTCTTTTCTTGAGAGCTGAGCAAACAAAACAACCACAAAATATGTACAAGCCTCCTGCACAGAGAGAGGGTGAGAGAGAGAGCGCTGGAGAGAGGGAGGGAGGGAGGGGGGAGAGAGTGTGGGGAGAGAGAGGCCAGGGAGGGAGAGAGAGAGAAAGAGAGAGAGAGACAGAGACAGAGAGACAGAGAGAGAATCAGACAGAATTGGCTCCAACCCCGTCCAAATTTTCTGGAAAACCATGCTCTCAAACCCAAGCTGGGTGAGGTTCGGACCGAGAAAGCAGCTTACCTTTAGGTTCCGCGTTGGGTTTACAACACACACAAGTTGCCCGGCAGCGGAGAAGACCCTCTTCGCCTTGTAGTGCTGAAACCTGAGATGAATGAGATCTAACACTGCCCCAAAACACTGGGTGAAGAAAAGCATCACAACTTTTTGGGGTGGGGGGGTTTGTTGGTAGAGGAAAACAGCGGAAGAGGTTGTCAGTTCTTGAGCTGTGCTGGCAAGAGTGCAGCCCTCGCAAAAACTACTCTCCAGCACGGCTTAGCATGCCTTCATATTCATCATCAAAATAAGACGGTTAGAATCTTGCAGCAGTGGGTCGGCCAATCAAAAGGACAGAAATGTTATCCTTGAGGTGCAGAGACAGCCAATAACAAATGCCTCCCCTCCAGAAACTCCCTGATGAATTGAGCCTGGTGGAGAATGGATTATTGAACATTACCATATATCAGCACATTGCATTTATCTCGTGATTACAGCCAACCATACATAATGCTAGGGAGATGGGCTGACAAAATTGATTGCTTAATGTCTCCATTTATTAATTGACTTAATTTAACATGAGAGCCCTCCTTAGTGCCCCGCCCCCCCCCCCCAAGGAGAGCATTTAAGCCTTAGATATCCTGCTCAAAAGTAGTCAGACACACAAAGAAGAGTGAAGCTTGACTCCCACAAGCTGCTTGAGGAAAAACCAAGTATTACAAGACTAGAGCAGTCCCCCGGAAGAATTTGGCAACAAGAGAAAAAGTGAGTCGCTCTCAGTCTCAGGGTCTGCCTCTCTATATGTTATGATTTGGATTTCACAAGCTTGCTACATCTTATTTTTCACCCCTTGTGAGCAAAGGAAATACTAGCAAATGCATCTTCGTTAAAATATACACATATATACCTGCACACACGCATGTACATGTAGTACTCAAGAGCACTAATTACTGGAAGCCAGAAGTATGAAAGCATAAAAATGCATAGGGCAAGCTTCTAAAAATAATGAAATCCATGATGCATGAATGCACGCACACACAGAGAAACCAACACTGAGGGGAAAGTGGCTTGTAAATCAGCAAAATAATTACAGCTGCTGAGGGTCTTTGCTTGTCATTCATTTGCATACTGGTGGGCAGCAAATTACTAATTAACCACTGAATTGTTAGTGACGTTTAAAATAGAGATGAAGTCGGCATGTACCCGATCCCTTGTATTTTTTTCCCTCTGTTTCCAGCAGTAACACATTTCTCTACTTGAGCCTGAAAGGAGGCTGGCCCCACAAAATGCTTAGACTGTGTGTGAACAGAGTCAGCCTGTGTGTGGATCAAAAAGCTGATTTGTTGTGGAGGGCCATCCTGAGTGACAGCCAGTTCTGCTGGTTAATGAATCAAAGGGGACTAATTGAATTAGCTTTCTGCCAAGCCATCCTGTAGGGGCGCTATTTAGGTTTTCTGACAAGAAGGGGTTGATAGCTCTTTTACAATGTACCATTCTTTTTTTTCTGGGGGAAAAAAAAACCAAAACCAAACAAACAAGAAGAGATAGACTTGGGAAGGCTAGGAGGGATTTGGGGTGTGTGTGTGTGTGTGTGTGTGTGTGTGTGTGTGTGTTCTCTCACCCCTATTCTTGTGTCTTCTTTTTCATGTAAGATCAACCCTGGATGGCATCAGGATTCTGATCAGGTCAGAAGAGCCCCCATGCTGTGCCGACTGGCTGAGGGTTTGTGTATCTGAGCTGCAGTCACCGTGTACCCACTGCTCATTTCTGAAGTGATCCTATATTGTGAGCTATGCCCAGCAATGGAAGATTTCCAGAGATGCCAGTCCTTCCCCGTGAGTCAACATATGTAAAAACTACATGCCTATGACACATGTGGCTTCTGGCAATTTATTTGAATGATGAACTACAAAACCAGAAGAAACTGAATTTGTCTGCTGAGCTAAGCTTCCCAAATGTTGATTCTTCAACTGAATTGGGAACCAAACTTTTTCTCCCTCAAATGCTCAGAGAATTTAAAGGAAGCAAACTATTAAGCTGGCAGTAAACCAGAATATCAAAATATTCTCTTTATTGAACTTGAACTAATAATTTATTCAAGGAAAATCCCTGGAGCTTTCTAATACAGCAGAGAAGAAAAATGAAACTTAGTAAGGGGTGCTGCCCTCAGATCACTGGAACAAATATAGAAAAGGCTCCATTTTAAGTAACTTTTAAATGCTTACTATTATTATTGTTGGTGTTGTTAGATAAAAAGATCCCCAGAGTATTCTTAACTTACTTTTAAAAACCATAATATTATGGTATTATGGCCTCCAGTGGCTAATATGGCAGAGAACATCTTGGCTTTGGAGTCAGGGAACTTGGTTTAAATCCTTCTACTGATGCTCAGTGCTTCTGTGACTTCAGGCAAATCATTCCACTTTCCTTGGCTTCATTTTCTTCATCTGTAAAATGAGATAATTGGACAAGATGGCCTCTGAGATACTTTCCAGCTCCAGACCTATGATCTTTTGACAATGTTTAACATTCAAACAAGTTCTTTCTTCACTATAAAATGTCATTTGATACTCATTACTACCTCATGAGATATATAGGTCAAAATGATTAATTCCAACTCTACTCCTTATCATGTTTTTCACCTTGGGTAAGTTGCTTAACCTTTCTGGGTCTCAGTTTCCTCATCTGGGAAAAGAAGATGAGATGAGATGATCTTTACAATCTCTCCCTACTGTATTGGGAATATCTAAGATTTTATTTAAAAAAAGACATTAGATGGGGAAGCTAGGTGGTGCAGCAAGTAGAGCACTGGCCCTGGAATTAGGAGGACCTGAGTTCAAATCCAACCTCAAACATTTGACACTTATTAGCTGTATGACTTTGGGCAAGTCACTTAACCCCGATTGCCTTGCCTTCTCCCCTCCAAAAAAAAGACATTAGAAATCCTTCAGTATATATGCAACTGTAGGATGGTCTATTACTGAAATGCTAGGCTCATATGAACCAGGTTCACTCCTTTAAAGACACACACACACACACACACACACACACACACACACCTGGATTTCATTTATGTAACAGTAACTAGTATTTAGATCAGGGGTGGGGAACCTGCGACCTCAAGGCCGCATGTGGTCAACTTGTTCTGTGAAGTTTGGATTCAGTCCAAAGGCCACACTTGAGGACCTAGAGGCCACATGCAGCCTAAAGGCCACAGGTTTCCCACTCCTGAGATGCTGCCTTAGGTTTTGCAAAGTGCTTTACAAATATCTTCTCGTTTTATCGTCACAACAACCCTGGGAAGTATTGTTGTTGTTTGTCCTTCGTTCTGCAAGAGGGCCAATAACATCACAAGGGTGATAGCTTGACTTGCTCATGAAATGGATTGAAGTGAGGCAGAGCTTCGAAAAGTCATCAGCCTCACTTTCTCCTCCAGAGTCGTTGAAGTCCAGCGGCAAGACAAAAGTCAAGATGCTTACACCTGCATGATCTTACCACTACTGGGAGTAGATGCCATCATCATCTCCTTTTATAGATGAAGAACTGAAATTAAGTGACTTGTCCAGGCTCACACAGTTAATAAGTGCCTGAGTTGGGTTTGAACTCAGGTCTTCCTGACTCCAGGGCCAGAGTTCCATCTACTGTACTGCCTAGCTGTCCATCACATCCCACTAATCTGAAAGAACCCTCCGTTGTTCTAAGGCAGTAGTACAGTTAAATAAAATAAACTGACACGTCAGGTATCTGACAACATATGTCCCATTCTGAACCTGTGGATCACCTCTCTTTACTAAGGAGAATATGATATATTTCATCTCTAGTCCTCTGAGGTCAAGATTGGTCATTTTCTTAATCTGAATTCTGATTTTTTTAATGATGCTTTCCTTTACATTATTGTTATTATGTATATTGTTCTCTTGGTTCAGAAGTGGATTTGATTTTGCACTATTTCACTCTGCATACAAATCTTTCCAAATTTCTCTGAATTCCTCATATTCACCATTACTTATGGTCCAATAATAGCCTGCATTTATATACCACACTGTCTTTGACCATTCTGCAAAATGATGAATACCCACTTTGTGTCCATAGGTGGGTTTTTTCCCCTTTAAAAGGGGCTAGTGTGAATGTTTTGGTGTATGTGGGATCTTTCAAAGGTCAGTCCTGAATACTTGTTCTCCTACCTAGGGATTCCCCTGGGAACATCAGAATTCATCTTATATCTATCTCTCCTAAAAGAAGTGAAAGGAAGAGAAAAAAAGTCTCAACTCCCAGGCAAGCACTCAGGTTACCAAGATATTGAATGTGGGAAAGGCTTTGTTGAAGAGACAGAAAATGCATAGGATGTGTAGCCAAACATTTAAGTAATCAAGGCAGCTTTGGTTCTTTTGTGATCCTATGCCCCAGGGACCTATACAGTCCACATGACTCACAGTACCATTGAAGGACTATATCCAGGTTGCTTATCCTCCAAGCCTTGGCATGTTTTCTCTTGGAGGCTGTATGGATATACAGGCCTGTCTCAAGGGAAACCAGTGCATCCAGGAACCCCAGGTCCTGGGGATTGGGTCACTTGCTTCTCTCTCGAGAATAGGGCTGGACACCTAGGGGAGATGTCTGTCTCTCTCTCTCTTATTTCCCATATATCCCTGATTCCTTGGCAAATTCTCTCATTTATTTGTATTTAAGGCCCAGCCAAGAAGCCAGGCAACAAGCATTCATTAAGCATTTGTGATGGTGGGATGATACAGGATGAGAAGCCAACTGTGTCATGATGGTAGAATCCAGAGGGTCAGAAATACAACTGGAAGGGGAATGACGCATGACCAAGCTAGACCTATCTCCAGAAGACCCCCCCCCCCAAAAAAGGAGAAGGGGGCTGCAATAGGCAAGGATATTCCAGGGTGAGAAGACAGCTGAGTTATGATGTATAGAAAGTCAGAAGCAGAGTGGATGGGTCAACTTCTCGGCTATAGGGGAAGTGCTTTGTAAGCCTTAAAGGGCTTTAACAATGTGAGCTGTTGTTATTATAAGTCTGTAGTAAAACATTTTACATATGTTATCTCCTTTGGTAGTATAGGGTACAAAAATATCTTTGTAGTATGTGTTGATATCCCCATTTTATACAAACCTGCACTACCTCAATTAGTCAATCAAGCAATTGAGCATTTATTAAGCACCTTTTATATGTCAGGCACTGTACTAGGAGCTGAGAATACAAATACAAAGAATTCAACAAACCCTACCCTCAAGAGGCTTACATTCTAAGCAGAGAAACAAGAACATACATATGGAAGTATATGTGGCAGTCAGGTGGCACAATGGACCTGGAGCTGGACCTGGAGTCAAAAAGACCTGAGTTCAAATCCTGCCTCAGACACTAACTAGCCTATGACCATGGGCAAGTCACTTAACCTCATTTATAAAATGGGGATGTTATAAGAGCATCTACCTCCCAAGGTGATTGTGAGGATAAGACAAGATTATATTCGTAAAATGCTTTGCAAATCTTAAAGTGCTATATAAATGCTAGCTGTCATTATATAGAATAAGTATAAACAAAATAAATTTGTTGTTGAGTTCTTTCAGTTGTGTCCAACTCTCCATGACCCCATTTGGGGTTTTCTTTGCAGAGATACTGGTGGGGTTTGCCATTTCCTTCTCCAGCTCATTTTACAGATGAGGCAAACAGGGTTAAGTGACTTGTACAGGATCACATAGCCTGTCTCGGAGTTCAGATTCGAATTCGGGTCCTCCTGATTCCAGGGCCAGTGCAGCACCACCTACCTACCCTAAAAAAATAAATACATGGTCGTTTAGAAGGAAAGATATTAGCATTTAAGGGGACTAGGAAAGGTTTCATGGAGAAGATGGTGCTTGAGCTGAATCCTGAAGGGAGACAGAGATTCTGAGTCAGACAGGACTTTCTCAGCCCATAGTGGGAAGGACATTGAACAACTTATAGTCAGATCTGGATTCTCGACCTGGATCCTCAACTCACGAATTCTGTGACCTTATACAAATCATTTATCATCAATTAATATCAAAAAATCGGAAGAGCCCGGTACGTAAAGTCGCTGTGAAAGCTACAATGTACTCCATAAACGTGCCCTGAGATGGTACATTAGTTCCATGGTGACATGAGGTCAGTGAAACAATGTTACAAAGCAAAAGTACCCAATATGTGGCCCATGGCTGCAATGTAACCCACATCACACACTAGTGTGGCCTTTAAATTAAATTAAATTTTAATTTTAAAATTAAATTTTTTAAAAGATTAAAATAAAATTGGAAATATTTTTAAAGTAAATAAAAATGCAACATTCTAAAACTAAGTCAATGCATGGCCCACAACAATCCTTATGTAGTGGTCTTTGTTTCTATTTGAGCTTGACACCACTCTTAAAAAGGGTCAATTAGCTTGGTGGGAAATGTTATCCATGTGGTCATGGCGTCTGATAGTGGAGTTTGGTTGTCATGTATTAATAATGCTATCATAAATCATAAAATAGCAAGAGTAGTGGTAAGATCGTGCAGGTGTAAGGTAGCATCATTCTTAGTGGCAGCAAAAACATTGTTCTACTAAAGTCCTTCTTTGATGCCTTATCACAGAGGAAAGGTGATTATGGCCTCTTCAAGATTGTGCCAATGGAGCACAAGATCTTGTAGGGCCTACCGGTCAGTCGATAAAAAATATATTAAGTACCTACTGTATTCTAGGCACCGAGGATACAAAAAGAAGCAAAAGGCAGTCCTTGCTCTCAAGAAGCTTACAATCTAACAGGGGAGACAACATGTGAACAAATATATACAAAGCAATAAATAGGATAATAGGATAAATAGGAAATAGTTAAGAGGGGAAAGAAGAGGGATTAGGGTTAAGTAGAAAGTGGGATTTTAGTTAGAACCTGAAGCCAAGAGACAGAGATGAGGTGAAGATTCTAGGCATGAAGAACAACCAGAAAAAATTACCCAGAGTCTGGAAATGGAGCATCTTGTTCATGGAACAGCCAGAAGGCCAGTGTTGCTGGATCAAAAAAACTTTGAGTCAAGGTCTGGTAACAGACTGTGTCTGTTTGGCTCTGAGGATAAGTTAGACTAAGTACAGAGAGATCCAACATCAGAGGGTTGGCCAATGGGCAATGCCTTTTATAGTTTTGTTTTGTTTTGTTTTGTTTTAGGAACTCATGAAATGTCTCCTAAGGCATGAAGAAAATAGTGAACTGATGGAGGGAAAGCGGATGGATGAAAAATAGGTCATGTATTGTCAGAGATTGAAATCTCAATCCAGGTGCTTACTGACCTTAGGCCTCAGTTTTCACATCTGTAAAAAAAAAAAGAACTGAATGGGCTCAGAGATGCCTTCCAGCTCTAAATCTATTATCTTATCTATAGGAATCCCTTCTAATAATAATAGAATGCACATAGGGCTTTTAAATTTGCAAAGCACTTTACATAAGACAACTCATTTAGTCTGGTTTTATGATTAACATTGGAGTATGCATCACTCAGCTTTCTTGAAACAAAAGTTATGGTAAAGTAGATTTCTGTAGGTTCGGATAAAGTGTTCTGTAAGGCAAACACTGGAACTAAACAGGACTGATTTACAATGGACCAGACAATTGGGGAAAAGAACAAACAGCCCAAACACAATTCACCACACTGTATACAGATGGCCCAAAAGCAACAAGCATATGCTGTCACGTTGCCAAGGCAACAACAGCTGCTTCTGGGATACTCAGGGAGGGAGAATATACCGAAACACACAGACAAGAGGATGCTGTCAACCTGTCCCCCAGAAAATAGAAAGGAAATCAGAAAGTACCACATACCTGGTGGCATTTGTAAGGCCCTTGAAGGTTTTTCAATGAAAGGGAATCATATGGTGACTTTTGCTACCATAGTCTAACCTGTCACCATAACCTGTGACCCTACACATGGCATCATGAGCTCCTGATTAGATTGCCAATTTCCCCTCAATAAGCCAGAGCAGTGATGAAGAAAACTTACTACTTTGAGCTTAATCCCTCGGTTGTTAAAATACATTGATGTTTTTATGGTATTCACAGCTGTGGATATCATAACTTCTATTCATCTGGGTGAAAGATGCCTATTAGGCTGTTATTGTTATCAGGACTTAAATTGGAGAGAGGGAGAGATTGAAATCATTCTCTTTATCCTCTTCTCCCCTCAACTCCTTCTCCTATCATCCCCCCACGCACCCTCATTCCCTTCCTCTTTTCAGAAGAAAAGGAGAGGAAAGGATTGCAAAGAAGAGAAAGTAACAGCAAAGTGGGAGATTAGGACTACATTCTGGGGTGGTTTTTGCCCAGACTATAAAATGTTGGAGATGAAAAGATCTTTAAAATTCATACTATCCAGCCACCTCATTTTGAGGCCCAGAATGGTGAAATCATTTGCTTGAGGACATAAGAATTTGAACTAGAATCCAATCCCCTAATCCCAGGCTAGTGTTCACTTTGCTATAGGGGAGTATAACAGAAAGAATTCGGGGCTTAGAGTCAGGAAGTCCTGGCTTCAAATCCTGCCTCTGACACAGACTAGCAATGTGACAAACTTTGCTGCTTTGTACCTCAGTTTCTCTATCTGTAAAATGAGGGTAATATTACCTGCAGCAACTGCCTCCCTTGGTTGTAAGTCTCTAATAATAATAGCATTTATATAGTACCTTAATGTTTGCAGAGGGCTTTACATATATTTCTCATTTGATTCTCCTAACAACCTTATGAAGTAGGAGGCACCATTATTATCCCCATTCTACAGACAGAGAAAACTGAGTCTAAAAGAAGTTAGCTGATATGCCTATGAACATACTGCCAGTGAGAGTTGGAGGCAGAATTCAAACTTAAATCTTCCTGAAAAATCTCCATTCACCATGATCTCTAATTATTACCTGAAAACAATACATTAAAGGACTTTGTAGGCCTTAGAGTACTATATAAATGTCAGTTACTACTAATACTACAATTACACCATGCTACCCTTTCTCCCATAGAATAAAGTCTTCCAAATAAGGACCTTGATCTACCCTTGCCTCAACTGTGAGACATTAACTTTTAAAAATAATGTGATAAAATTTCAGCATCTGTTATAAGTCAATCAATAAGCATTTATTTTTTGAATTCCATACTTTATTATTTAATATTTTTAGTTTTCAGCATTAATTTTCACAAGAGTTTGAATTACAAATTTTCTCCCAATTTCTACCCTACCCTCCACTCCAAGATGGCATATATTCTGATTGCCCTGTTCCACAGTCAGCCCTCCCTTCTGTCACCCCACTCCCCCCGCCATCCCCTTTCCCTTTACTTTCTTGTAGGGCAAGATAGATTTCTATGCCCCCTTGCCTGTATATCTTATTTCTCAGTTACATGCAAAACCAACTTTTTTTTGAGCATCAGCTTTTAAAACTTTGAGTTCCAAATTCTCTCCTCTCTTCCCTCCCCAACCACCCTGCCTAAGAAGGCAAGCAATTCAAGATAGTCCACACATGTATCATTATGTAAAACATTTCCACAATACCCATGTTGTGAAAGACTAACTACATTTCCCTCCATCCTGTCCTGTCCCCTTTTATCCAATTTTCTCCCTTGACCCTGTCCCTTTTCAAAAGTACTTGCTTTTGATTACTTCTTCCCCCTATCTGCCCTCCCTTCTATCCTCCCCCCTTTTTTATCTGTTTCCCCCTACTTTCCTGTGGGGTAAGATACCCAGTTGAGTGTGTATGTTATTCCCCCCTCAGGTCAAATCCAATGAGAGCAAGATTCACTCATTACCCCTCACCTGCCCCCTCTTCCCTTCCAACAGAACTGCTTTTTCCTGCCACTTTTATGTGAGATAATTTACCCCATTCAATCTCTCCCTTTCTCCATCTCTCAATATATCCCTCTCTCATTATCTAATTTTTTTTAGATATCATCCCTTCATATTCAACTCACCCTGTGCCCTCTGTGTATATGTATCTTGATTTCTCATAAAGTTGCTAGCTTCCACTTGCTCCAATCTAATTTTTAAGGTAGTATTTTCTTCAGTGGTCTTTTGGACCTCCTTTTCCATTAGGCTAATTCTGCCTTTCAAGGCATTCATCTCCTCATTGGCTTTTTGGAGCTCTTTTGCCATTTGAGTTAGTCTATCTTTAAGGTGTTATTTTCTTCAGTATTTTGGGGGGTCTCTTTTAGTAAGTCATTAACTTGTTTTTCATGATTTTTCTTGCATCACTCTCATTTCTCTTCCTAATTTTTCCTCTACTTGCTTTTCCAAATCCTTTTTGAGCTCTTCCATGGTCTAAGAGCAATTCATATTTTTTGGAGGCTTTTGATGTAGGCTCTTCGACTTTGTTGACTTCTTCTGGCTGTATGTTTTGATCTTGTCACCAAGAAAAGATTCTAAAGTCTGAATCTGAATCTGAGTCCGTTTTTGCTTGGGAATAGATTGGCAATGTGGAGTGAATGAAAAGGGATGGTGGTGTTGAGGGTAATACCAAAGTTGTGAGTGTGGGTGAATGGGAAGATAGTGGTGCCCTCAATGGTAAGGGAGAGGAGGGGGAAAGATGATTTCATTTTGGACAGGTGGAGTTGAAGATGCCTACAGAACATCCAACTTGAAATGTCCAAAAGGCTGTTGGTGATATGATACTGGAGCTCAGGAGAGAGATTGTTGTTAGATATATAACTCTGGGAAGCATCTATGTAGAGATGGTTATTAAAGCCATGACAGCTGCTGAGGTCACTAAGCAAGACAATAAAGAGGGAGAGGAAAATGGTATGGAAGGGAAGAAAAGGGAAGGGAAGGGCAGGGAAGGCCATAGTGGGGGCACATGTGGGGAGCAGGCAAGTCTCCCTTGCATAGTGGTAGGCAAGATTTCAGAAAAATCTCCTTGAGTCAACTGTCTATACATTTAGACAGTATAGACAATATTTCATGTGAAAAATACATCTTACTTGGGCAGTGCACACCTCACATGTAAATTTGTAGTGTAATGTTGAACCAATTGCCCAAGGACTTAAGATAGGGAAGGGAGGAGAGAGCCTCCAAGGCTGGGGTTAGAACCTGGGAAAGAGCTGAAGGGTGAAAGGGTTGGAAGTAATGCTTAGGACAAAGAGTCCATCCTCTCAAACTCAAGCAACAGGAAGCTCACATATGCTTCCTGTTTAGGCATAGAGATGAGAAGGGTGGATCAACCCACAAAATGTTCCTTTCCTAACTGATTCTCTTCTCAAAAGTGTATACATAGATAGATATATAGATAGAGATATATCAACTGGTGAATCAACACGCTCGTTCTGCTTGCCTCATCCTGGGCAATTCCCCAAGCAGATAAATGTTGTTGCGTATCGAAGGACCACTCTGTCACAACTTTACTTCTCAATGGAAACTCAATGGATTTTTTTTCCTGTTTTTTCATTGTAGATGAGTGGAGCCTAATATCACTTGGGCTGTTCTAGGGATCAGACCAACTGGACATTTACATGGAGCCTTAGAGATTAAAAAATGCTTTGCTCAAATTATATAAGTTAAATTTCACAGAAATCCTGTGAATCAGGTAGTCCAGTTATTATGTCCTCATTTTACAGGTGAAGAAACTAAAGCTCAGCAAATGACCTCCACAAGGTCACAAAACTTGTACATGGCAGAATCAAGATTCAAACTCAAGACTTCTGATTCAAGTCCAGGTTCTTTCTGCCACTCAAGAAAGGAGGGAAAGTTCTGTAAGGTTCTTGGCACATGAAGGAATCTTGAAAAAAGGAAAATTAGTTTGGGTAT
This sequence comes from Trichosurus vulpecula, assembly GCF_011100635.1. Lineage (NCBI taxonomy): Eukaryota > Metazoa > Chordata > Mammalia > Diprotodontia > Phalangeridae > Trichosurus > Trichosurus vulpecula. The sequence goes on along the minus strand of NC_050576.1, from coordinate 302,309,669 downwards.
TATATTGAATCATCACTAGCCAATAACATCCAGACTTGAATAAGAAGTAAGGTTGTAACAAAGGGGTTCTTCAATATGTCATGACATTTATCTGGTGGAGAATTGCCCAGGAAGAAAAAATGAGAGGAAAGAAGAGAGGAGGAGGGAAAGGGAGGGGAGGAGAGGAGGGCTGGAGAGGTGGGGAGGAGAGGGGAGAGGAGGGGAGGGGAGGGGAAGGAAGGAGGGGACAGGAGAGGGGAGGAAAGGAGAGGAGAGGAATGTCATTTCAATGGATGAACTATTGTCCCTTAACAATCATCCCAACACAAGTGGAAAAATCAAAGGGTATGTTCCCACGATACCCTATCCCAGTCAGGCCACACTTGAACTATTGGGTTCCCTTCTGGGTCATATTTTAATAATACTGAGAAACTGAACAGTGTTAAGAAGAGGGTGACTGGGATGATATGGAGGGAAGGGTGCTCAAAAACCATGCAGTGTAAGAACAGGTTGAAGGAAGTAGAAGTGCTAAGCTTGGAGAATGGAAGATTTAAGGGGGACTTGATATCTGTCATCCAATCCTTGAAGGACTGTCATGAAGAAGAGGGACTGGATTTATTCTGTGAGCTCCTAAATTCTCAGGTGGTAGCATGGAGAAGCTGCCAGCAGTTAAATTCAGGGAGCCTGAGTCTGTTTTATTATACCCTGAGGAAACTTAAAAATTCAATTTATTAGAGTCCCTCATCCCCTCAACGTTCTGGGTTATCAGAGTTGTATTGTATTTTCCATTTTTATTCAAATCAAATTTTTACTTGGATGCAGTTCAATTTATCTCAGGTCCTTAGCCTAGGCATCAACTGTTTCAGTATCAGCTTGGTAGCTCTCTCCTATTCTAAACACTTGAGGGTGCATACCAGGGTTCCCTCAAGTTACTTACAGTCTAATAAAGAAGACTGAACATGGAAATATAAAATTAACATATATCCAAATAAATTCTATGAACATAAAATGTCTCTAAGGAGGAAGGGTGGTAATTCATGTGTAAGTTCATTTTATCTAAGCTGAATTAGAGGCTATGTTAAAAAACCTTGAATCCAGGTTCCAAAATTTTACTTAAATTCTAAACACAGCTGTGAATAGTTCAATGAGCCTGAATAATTACCATGGAAACCCTAACAGATGGGGGTGGAGGGAGGGTAGAAAAGATGAAGAGAGTCAAGGATTTCTGAAAAATTCCTGATGCATCTTAAGATGTTGTATAAAGATGGGAACAGAAAGTCTCATTAACAGCACAAAAAAAAAAGAGCCAAAAGAAGTAGGAAGAATTTAATAGACTGCAACCATTTGAAAAGCTAATGTCGTATTGACATTTGGACTAGAAATTCTATAACATACTTCTTAGTGGTTATGACACAACACAGAAAGTTGTGAGACCTAAAATTATGACAAAAGCTGTAAGACTTTACATAGCGGCTCCAACTTCCACTCTCCAGCCTCAGACAAGGCATCCACTTTAGCTAGCATTAGTTCTCCTATCTGTGAAAAGGTCCTTAGCACATCTGTCCTCTCTTCCTTTGAGGGATGCCAAGAAAACTGTCAAGATGATATTTACCAACTCCTTTTAACTTTTCAGAAGATTGGCAAGATACAAATACAAAGTATTAGTGTACTTACAAGCAAAAGGAAGGAAAAGAGAATGAAACCATTTAAATGGCATGGCCCTGGGAACAACTTGACCTTCTGAGTTCCATTATCACCCATTGGAACCAGTTCACCTGCTTCTGTTCCCCTGTCAAAAGGTATTTTTCCGGTTCATGGCTGTCTGCCCAATTTTCTTTGTTTGCTACACAGAAGCTGTACAAAACCTTTCCTGTTAACCTCTCATCAGCAAAGTCCTACACTTCCCTCAGGCGTTCAAGGGCACAGGTGATGGAAAGGAGTTTCAAAGGTGCCTCTTGTGGATGGGTAATATTACTTCTCTGTGGTGTTCTCTCCACTGAAGCCAAAAGGCAATGGATTTTTCATGTGCCCCTGAGGACTGTGGGGGCTTCTGGGGAAGGAGGATGGCTCTTTCCTTTCCTAAATTACGACTCATCAAGGTGCTCTCTTCTTTCTCACCTGTATTGGCCCCTTTGCATGGTAGAGGTCACAGTTTCTCAGACTGATTCTGAGAAATGAGAGGGGGGAGGGGGAGAGGGAAAGGGAGAGAGGAGAGGGGAGAAAGAGAGGGAGTGAGAGAGAGAGAAAGAGAGGGAGGGGGAGACAGAGAGAAACAGAGGGGAGGGCGACAGAGAGAGACAGAGATACAGAGATAGAGACAAAGAGACAGAGAGAAACATGTGATAACTTTTTCCATGATAGACTAACAAACAAAGCAATTCCATAAACTGCTCTGGCACCAATATTAACATACAAATATATATATATATATATATATATATATATATATATATATATATATATATATATATATATGTGTGTGTATGTGTATATATATATATATAATATATATATCTCACAGGGATTTTAATAAATCTTAAGACCCATCCTGCTGCCTTCAGGAAAGACTGCATCTAACCTTCCAAGATGATTAGGTAATCCTGTCCTTATTCTTTCCACTGAGATATGCTGTCTTCAAAGGCACCCTCCCACATTCGCCAATGATGATAGCACTTTGCTGCTGGTCTCCCTCATCACCCCAAATACTACCATCCCATTTGGTGATTTTAATATTTGTTTGGAAATCAATATTTAGACCTTCATCACTTCTCTCCTGGACCAGTGCAATAGCATGCTCATTGTCTCCCAGTCTTAAGTCTCTCCCTTCTTCCATTCATACTTCATAAGCTGACAATCAATATAAACAGATACGATCTTATCACTCTCTATTCATAAAGCATCTCTGACCCTCCACTGCCTCCAAAGATAAAATACAAACTTTTCCATTTAGCACTTAGAGCCCTTCACAATCTGACTATCTTTTCCTGGTTTATTGCACTATTTCTCACCTTAGAGGCAGCTAGGTGGCACAGTGAATAAAGAGCTGGGCCTGAAGTCAGGAAGATCTGAGTTCAAATGTGCCCTCAGACACTTAGTTGCTGTGAGATGTCAGATAAGCCATCTAACCTCTGCCTCAGTTTTCCCACCTGCAAAATCAGAGTAATGATAGCATTTATCTCACAAGGTTGTTATGAAGATCAAATGAGATAATATTGTAAAGCACAGTCCCTGGTATATAGTAGGTGCTTAATAAATGCTTATTTATATACTCTATGTTCCAGCCAAATAAACCTAATAATAAGAATAGTTATATAGCATTTTAAGGTTTGCAAAGAGCTTTATAAATATCCCCTCATTTAATCCTCACATCAACTCTGGGAAGTAGGTGCTATTATTATCCTAATTTTACAGAGGAGGAAACTGAGACAGACAGAAGTTAAGTGACTTGATCTAGCATCACCCAAGTAGAAAGCACCTGAGGTAGGATTTGAATTCAGATCTTCCTATATCCAGAGTGTTTGCCATTTCTTTCTCCAGATCATGTTACAGATGAGGAACTGAAGCAAAGGGGAGGGGGAAGACTTGCCCAGGGTCACACAGCTAGTTAAGTGTCTGAGGCCAGCTTTGAACTCAGGAAGATGAGTCTTCATGACCGGGCCTGGCACTCTATCCACTGGGCCACCTAACTGCCCTGGGTGTAGGACCCTTTGGATCCTACAGTTCCTCTACACTCTGATTTACTTTTATTTCCCTCTTTTCATACTCTTGCCAAAAAAGATGATTATATGGAGAACTCACAGGACAAGCATTCACATGGTGGTCAGAAGAAATGATACAAGGACACTCTCAAGGTCTCTCTTAAGAACTTTGGAATTGATTTTTGAGATGGGAGACACTGGCACAGGACAGCTCTGCATGCAGAGAAGATGCTGTGCTGTATGAGCAAAGCAGAATTGAAATAGCTCAAAAGAAAGGCAAGATGCACAAATTTAGAGAATCCACCCCAAATGTTCACATGAGCTTTGTGTCAGACCTGTGGTAGAGCATTTCAGGCTCTTGTTGGTCTGATCAGCCACAGTCCAACACACTGACTCTAGCATAATGATGTCATTTTGGTCTTCTTCAAGCAGGAAGGACAACAACCACTCTTTCCTGTTCTAAGCAGTCGTTTCCTGTTCTAAGACACTGTCCCACCTTTTCATTCTTTGGTTTGTTATGTTTCAGTTTTCCTTGCCCAACTAATACCTACACCTCCTTCATCCCCCCCATTCATTAGCCTTTTCACCTGACCCTCAATTGCTAACAGATCCCTTGTTAATTCCTGCTATCTAACACCAACCATATGGTAACCCTTTTGTTTAATCCTGTTTGCTTCCATCTTTACACTCTATTCAGTCTCCCCCACCCAACCTGTCCCAAACGAGCTCTTTCCTCTGGTCCCGCAATCCCCACCCCGCTAAGCACACACAGCCCTTCTCCATGTTCTAATCAGATGAACTTGTCTGGACCTCCATCTATTCTCATCTATCCTCACCTCTCCAGTCTCTTTACTTTGAGGACCCCCTTATCAACCATAACCTCTAGAAAGGGAGCTGGGAATACACCAGTGAGAGCAGAAACCCTGCTCTCTGTGCTTCAGCCAGCACAAAGTAGCAATTATGTGTGCACAAAATACAGGCTGACTTCCCTACAGAGAAGAACAGATAAAGGTGGGAGAAATGCTGTTCTTCTTTCTATCAGAAAGAAGGAAGTGCTCCTAGAACCAACAGAAAAGACGGGGGCCTCAAGGGGAAAACAAAGGTAAGAACCTAAGCTAAAGAGGGCAGAGGAGAATCCTAACTAGTGCCAGGAGTTTGGAAGAATGTTACCCAGAGAAAGGAGAAAAAAAAAAGACCAGTGAACTTTTGGAGTGATGGGAGGGAAATGAGGTATTGCATTGTCTCTGAGATCTAAAGTGAGAAAAATGTGGCATTGCATTGTCTCAGAGATGTAAAGTGAGAAGGAAATGCAGAGGACAAACCAAGTCCAGGAGAAGAAAAACGACTTCTCCAAGGTCACAAAGGCAATAAATACCAGAGGCAGGGTTTGAACTGAGGGCCTCTGACTCCCCAGCCAGGGTTTTTTCCACAGTACTAGGCTGCCTCTAGCTTCTCAGAATATACTTTGAGCTGGACTCTCTGAGGACAGAAAAAAGTGCTCTTGTTCTATGGAGTGAATACAGTGATATACAAAGGAGAGCAAACATGATGAATTCCCTCTGATCCTTTGACACAATTCCTCTGTCACTCAATGGATAAATCCTAGGGAGTTGCCTGAGGCACACCGAGGTTTAGTGACTTGCCTAAGATCTGAGAGCTTGTAAATGTCAGGAGGTGGGATTTGAACCTGGGTCTTTCTGACCAAGCTGCCCCTATGGAATGATGATAGTGATGAGAGCAGTAGCTGCTGGAAAACCAAGTCATCTCCTTCTCCCGCTTGCTAGCGCTCCCTAGAGGACTTGCTGAAACCACAAGCCCCAGTTCTCTTGCCTTGGCTTCTCCTTGTGTAAGGTTCTGAGCTACATTATCTCATTCAATCTTCTCGACCACTTTGTGAGAAAAATATTACAGATGTTATTATCACCATCTTACAGATGAGAAAAGTCAAGTTAGGAGATGTTAGGTGATTTTCCCAGGATCACCCAGTTAATAAGAATCTGAATGCCAGCTCTTTCTGAAACCAAGTTGAGCAGCTTTATCTGCTATGCTACCACTGGTGAGGATCCTCAGGTGCCAATAGCTGAGAAGACAGACCCACCTGGTCGCAAGAGGTGAGAGGCAGCTCTCCGTGGAGAGAAATCCATTTTTATCTTGGTATTAACAATCAGGAGAGGAGTTTGTCTTCCCGGGGCACATAGTTAAATACGCTCACAATACCAATTTCTGGTGAGTCAAATGAGATCCTTCCAGGAAGGCATTTGAAAAAGCATTCGTAGGGATTATAAGACCTGATTTGACCATGTCGCATCCTTGCTCAATAACCTCCCATGGCTCCCTATTGCCTCTATGATATAATATTAATTCCTCTGTTTGACTTGTAAAAAACCCTTCATAACTTGGCCATGACCTAACTTGCAGCCTTGTTACTTTAACACTCCTCCATGATCCAGACAAGCTGGACTTCTGTGTATTCCTCACATAGGTCGCTTCATTTATTCTGTCTACTTTGTGCTAGCCACCTAGGTGGTAGAGTGTAAGGGCAAGCAAAGTGGGACTTTTTATTTCTTTTGTTTTGGAGTGCTTCTCAGCACTAAGGCAATCAAATGCCTTTGATTGAGTCTTGCCTTTGTTTGTAGAAAGGCCCACACATCCTTTTGCTAACTAGGTCACAAGAGGTGTGAAACCCTCAAGAGGTGTGAAGTGCTCTGACCCTGAAGAAGTGTATGTATACTCTGAGGTTAGCGTTTTGCTTTGTGGCTCACTCATTGGAAGAGTGTTGGTGTAGAGACTCTGGGTAGCCCTGAAGGAGCCCCCTGGCTTTGAAAAACCCAGATGTTGGTGCTTCTCTCTCTGCTAACTATGTATGTAATGCCTTGGACAGACAGCTAGAAGTCTGTCTGCTGATTTGTGTTATTTTGCTCTGTTTATATAATTTCTGCTTGTAATTTCTGTTTGTCTTTACTCTGAAGTTCAGGGTGCTGACTTTTCCCCCTGAACTAAGTGAATGGTATATGTATATTTATTTAAAGTAAGATTGTTAATCCCTGAAAGTTGCTCTCCTTAGAAGAACAGATCAAAAAACCTGTGCTGGCAGCCCTCCTGTGTGCTCTTGTTGTTGGTCTTGTTGGTCTTTCACCTCCACAGTAGCTGCTAGCAACATTGTTGTTACATACAGCGAACAAAGTGCTGGACCTGTAACTCAGGAACTCAAATTCTGCCTCAGACACTTATTAGCTGTGTGACCTGACCAAGTCACCCTAACCTCTGTCTGCCTCAGTTTCCCCATCTGTAAAATGAAGATAATAATGCCAGCTACCTCTTAGGGCTATGGAGATTGGATGAGATAATGTTTGCACAGGGCTTTGCAAACCTTAAAGTCTTACTATTATTTTGCCAGGAATGTCCTCCCTCCTCACCTCTGGTCATAGAATCTCTAACTTCCTTTAATATCCAATTCAAGCAACACACAATGACTTCCCTGATTCCCCTCAACTAATAATCTCCCCGCAACTTATACCTTAATGTGTTGTCTCCCCAGATAGACTGTGGGATCCTTAAAAGTAGGAATTGTTCTGGTTTTTTTTTGTCTTTGCATCTCTAGAACCTAGTATAGGGCCTGGCCCATAACAGGTGCTTAAAAAATGCTTGCTGAATAATTGGTTGAGGCATAGGTGATGTTTTCATCACTCCTGTCTATTAAAGTAGAGGTTTTAAAAGGGAAAGATGGATAAAGGAAATGAATAGCTAGTCAGGAGGATGATGACAAAGAAGGGAGCTTGGTTCTTAAGTTGCCCTTAAGATGCAGAAATGATGGACTCTTGGCTGGGGAAGAAACACCTCCAGTGATAGATGGTGAGTATATATATTTGCCTGGAGAGTTGAAAATCTGATTGAGAGCATTTTAAGCTGAAAATGGAGAGAACAAACTGCCCCACATATATCCACTATGACAAACACCATGGAGAACAGCAGACATCACAAAAGACAAAAAATGGAGAGACCCAGGAATTCACAGGAGGCATCATTCAAGAGCTAAGAGAAGAATACACCCATGTCCTTCATGCCCAAATGAACAGAGTATGGGTAATAAAACGAACTCAACACAAAGAGTTAAATTGGTCTCAGATTCTATAGTCTTAGTAGGATGCAATTAATGAATAGAAAATTGTAATAGCAATGCATTTCTCATTCAAAAGGAAAAGATCAGATTCAACAATAACAAATATTTGTTACAAGCCTTTCCTGTACAAGGCACTATGCTAGGGCCTTGTACATCAACCTCTTCGACCTCATTCCCTACTTGGGCATACAAAGACAATAATAAATAGTCCCTGTCCTCAAGGAGTTTACATTCTAGATTAGTAAATATTATTTATTTTGAAGAGGGAAAAGGCACTCCCCAGAGGAAAGATAAGCAAAGGCTCCCTAGCTGAGGCTTAAAGGAAGACAAAAATTCTTAAAAGTAAAAGTTAGGAAGGATTCTGGACATTTCAGATAACCAAGGCATGGAAACAGGATCTGGAATGCAAAGCACAGGAAACTGCTAGTAGGACAGAACATAGTCTATCAATGTGAAATAAAGTAAATTGGAGTCAGATTGCAGAGGGCCCTAAGCACCAGGCTAAAGTGTTTGGGTTTTGACCCATAGGCAATAGAGAGCAAGCGAAGATTTTTTTTCCAGAACGGGAGTGACATAGTTACATCTATAATCTAGGAAGATTATTTTAGGGGCTGTTTGCGAGACAGATTGGATAAGGGAGGCTGCTCTAGCAGTAAGATCAAAGATGATAAGTGCCTGACCTTAGATAGTAGCCATGTGTAATGGCAAGCAGGGTGGGACTTTTTGCTGTTTTTTCTGTTGGAGTGCTTCTTAGCACTAAGGCAATCAAGTGCTTTTGAGTCTTGCCTTTGTTTCAATCAAGAGTCTTTGATTGAATCAAGAGTCTTTGATGACCTGCTTAAGTCACAAGAAAGCCTAAGTCACATGAATTTGAGTCAAGTGGTTGTGATGCCCTCTGACCCTGAAGAAGTGTATATATATGCTGAGGTTAGTATTTTGCTTTGGGACTCGTTCATTGGAAGAGCATTCCTGTAATTTCACCAGATAAGACTTTGGGTAGCCATTAAGGAACCGCCCCTGCCCCAGCTTTTGGTAACTATGTGTGTACTGCTGTGGTCAGACAGAAGCATATCTGTTGATTTGTGCTATTTTCTCTGTTTGTAATTTCTGTTTGTATTTGCTCTGAAGTTCAGGGTGCTGACTTTTTCCCTTGAACAAAGTGAATTATATATGTATTTTTAATTAAAGTAAGGTTGTTAACTCCTTAAAGTTGCTTTCCTTAGAAAAGCAGGTCAAAGGACCTGTGCTAGCAGCCCTCCTATGTGCTGGTGTTGTTGGTCTTACACCTCCACAGCAGCTGCTAGTAGCATTGTTGTTTCACCATGTTACTGAAAAGAAGGAATGAATGAGAGTTATGCTTTGGAGCCAAATGGACAATAACTCGACAACTAATTGGTTGGAGGAGGGGTGTTGAAAGAGCAAGAAGTGGATAGACAGGCAAAGCAAACACAGAAGAGAGACACACACACAGATACAGAGAAAGAACAAGGTTAAGAATTATTCTGAGATTATGATTCTAGATCATTGCAAAATGGCAGAACCTCCAAAGAAACAGGGAAGTTTGGAAGAAGGATTTCCAGATAAGATAATGCCTTTTGTTTTGGACTGGTTGAGTTTGAGATGCTGATGGGATATCCAAGTGGGGATATCTAGCAGGCTATTGTTCCTGTAACATAGTAAGTGCCTAATAAATCCTTATTGATTGACTAATGGTGAAGAACTGGAGTTTAGGAAAGAGAATAGGGCTGGATATACCAATTTGGGAATGGTCTGAATAGAATTGAAATTTGAACCCATGAGAGTAGATGGCAATGCCAAGAGAAAATAGAGAGAAAACAGAAGAGCCAAAGGCAGTTCTTTGAGGGTACACCCTCACCTAGGAGACAGAAGTTGGATGAAGGTCCAAAAAGAAGACTGAGATGGAGTAATTAGACAGATAAGAAAAAATGCAAACTAGAAGGGAGTACTGTCACAGAAATCAGGAAAGGAAATAGTATCCAAGAATAGTGACTTACTGACAGTGTCAGAAGCTTTATAAAGGTCAAGCAGGATAAAGCCTAGGAAAAACCCATCAGATTTGGAGTTAAAAGAGTGTTTGGTGGCCTTAGCCAGAGATAGAATGGTGGGAATCAGAAGTCAGAAGATCAGATCCAGAAGGTAAACATTGAGGAGGGGGAGGTGAGGCCACAGATGGAATAGGCACAGAAAACTTCTATGAGTTTGGCTGTGAATTGTAGGCAAAGTAACAGGCTGAGAACAATTTAGAATATAGAACAATACATCGAAAGCCTGGCAGGGTCAAGTGAAGGTGTAATTAATGATGGAAAAGGCCTGAGTTCTTTTTGGCAGCAGAAAATGAGCTGTTAGATTAAGTAGAGATTGAAGATGAAAGGGAGATAAAGAGAATCATCAAAGATATAGGTACCCAAAAGAAACTGGAGGGGATGGAATCAAGGATGTAAGTAGAGCCTTGCCTTTACAAAGGAGCAGGTCCACCTCTTTCTAAGAGAATAGAGAAAAGTAAGGAAAATGACAGATAATGTAGAAAGGTTTTAATGTATAGAATAAGGGAGAAGAGGGAGCTTATTGCCTCAATTTCCTCAGTAAAGCAGTAGGCAAGGACCTCGGATCATGGAAAACAGGAGGACCACCACAAGGTGGTGCCTAGGTAGTGCAGGGGATAGAATCCTTGAATCAGAAAGATTCATCTTCCTGAGTTCAAATCCAGCCTCAGACATTTATTACCTGTGTGACCCTAGGCAAGTCACTTAACCCTGTTGACCTCAGTTTCCTCATCTGTAAAATAAGCTAGCTGGAGAAGGAAATGGCAAACCGTTCTAGTGTCTTTGCCAAGAAAATCCCAAATGGGGTCAGGAAGAGTCTGAAATGACTGAACTGAACCACAAGATTGAAGAAGGCCAAATGTTGTGCTGTTTTTTTATGAAAGGAAGCAGAGGCTGCTAACTCTAGGCCAGTGAACTTGATATCAATTTATGTAAAATGCAAGAATGAAATCACTAAAGAGTTGGTTAATGAACACCCAGCCTGTGACTCTGCCTATGTGACACTGGACAAGTCACAACTTCCATTGGCTTTAGTCTCCGTTATAAAATAAATGGGCTAGCTAGACAATATGTCCTCTGAGATCCCTTCCAGATCTAAAGACATAATCTTATGATCTTATGATCTACAAAGAGAAGCAGTGATTGCAAAGATCCAACATGGCTTCATCAAGAGTTAGTCACGCCCATCTAAACTTATTTGGTTTTTTGACAAGGTTACTAAACTGGCATATGAAGGGAATGCTGCCAGCATAGTTTGGCTAGACACTAGCAAAACTTTTGATAAAGTATCTCTTTACTATTTTTGAGGAGAAGATGGAGAGATATGGGGCAGAAACTAATACAGTCCAGAACTGCTTGATTATCTGGATTCAAAGAGCAGTTGCTGATGGTTCAGTATCACTGCCACAGGAGGTTTCCAGTGAAGTTCCCCCAGGGATCTGTGTTTGGCCTTGAGCTATTCAGTATTTTTGTCAATGAAGTGGCTAAAAGCATAGATGGACACATTCATCACATAGATGACACATCGCACACTCAATGACCAAGTCAGAGTCCAGAGTCAGATTGTGACAGGTTAAAGCATTGGGGTCGAATCTAATAAAGTGAACCCAATATCAAGAAATACAAAGCCTTACCCTTGGGTACAAGCAAGCAACTTCAGGTCCAAGATGGGGGAGGCATGGTTTGAAAGTAATTTGTCTGAAAAACATCTGAGGGTTTTCATGGTCTCGTATAGAATAACAGCTCAATATGAGACAGCAGTGTGATACAGCAGCCAAAAGAGCTCCAATAACACCATATTGAACTGCAATAAGAAAATCATAGCTTCCAGGAATAAGGGCCTTACAGTTCCACTGTACTCTGCTATCATCAGAATTCATTTCAAGTATTGTACTGTATTCAGTTCTGGGCACCATTGAGAAGCTGGAGAGTGGCCAAAGGACAGCTAGGATGGTGAAGAGACCTGAGTCTATATCATATGAGGTTTGATTGAAAGAACTGGGAATGTTTAGGTTAGAGAAGAGAAATCTCAGAGTAGATATTCTGAAGAGCTATCACACAGAGGAGAGGTTAGTTCTGCTTGGCCCTAGAAAGCAGAAACAAGAGCAATGGGGAAAGGTTTCAGCAAGTCAAATTTAGACTTGATATCTGAAAAAAATTCCCAACCAAAGGGAAATAGACTGCCTTGAGCTATAGTGGGAAGGCTTCCCTGAGTCCTCAAGTAGAGGCTAGATGACCCTTGTCAGATATGTTCTTGTGGGGATTTCTTTAAGATATTAGTTGGGATAGATGGCAGCTAAGATCCCTCTCGGCTCTCAAATTCTGTAATTCTGTGATATGTAGGGGACTTAAGAAAGAAGAGAACAGCTGCTTTGGGGAATATGAGAGAGTCAGTCAGGAAAGACTAACAGATTGCTATGTGGCAGTGAAGGCCCAGTTGAGATTAGATAACATAAATTTGTAGAGGACCCAGTTGGCATAATGGTGTTACTTTGCTCAGAGGTTTATGAGTTGGAGCAGAAAAGGTGAACTCTTACCTCGAGGTAACCCAGGGTTGGAATTTGGCATTTGTGCAAAGCAATAGGACAAGGGCAAAAGTTATTCAGTAATTCAGTAATTCATTCAGAAAATAGTATACAGTTTAAATGATTATACAACTGTTATAACTATAGGATTAAGACATAAAGGGAGGAAAATGAGATAAGAACAAGAATGACAAGCTAGAAGATAAGCTGGGGATTTAGAATAGGGAGCTGAAAGCTAGAAGAATAGAGAGGAATGGAGATACTGGAAGAATCACTGACATCAAATAATAGATTTAGGAGGTGTGAGGCAGAGGGAGGAATGATAAGACAGGAATTTATGATCAGTGAGGGAGTTAGGATTTTAATATCAAGGAGGTGGCACTTTTATGGGTGATGGTGAGATCTAAGATATGACCATCTCTGTGAGTGGTTCATATGGAATGATAAATCATCAGGGTTGCAGGAACTGATTTACTTGAAGGTTGGGGTGTTTGAGGGGATGTTAATGTGTATATTGAAGTTTGGGTAGGGATTGGAATGTCCTTAGGGATTGGAAGACTGTAAGCCAGGTACTGAACTTCTTGACCAAAGAGGAAGAATGAGATGAACAGGAAGACATAGACAGAAGGATTGAAACTCATAGAAAGTGATTTTTGTGTGATTCTGGTAGAGGTAGGGTATAGAAATGGTAGTAAAGATAAAGGAGTAGTAAGGGTAAGGGAAGCCTACTTCTCTTGGCCCACCTCAGGAGGAGACATGAGAGAGGGAGCACCCAATGCCGGAGAGAGTGGCCAGGGATAGTTTCTTCTGGATAGAACCAAGTTTCTATAAGTGTAAGAAGATAGAATGCCGTAAGAAAGGTTTAGGATAAAGGGAAGTTTGTTAATGATAGAAAGAATTTCAGAGGGCACAATGAAGGATAGAGAAAGAAAGGAACTAAGGAGTGGATCTGAGCTCTATGAGGATGAAAGACTGGACAGCGTCAGTCTGTTTTCTCTTCATACCTCAGGGAAAAAGAGATTGAGCCAGCAGAAAGACTGACTCTATGTTGGTGAATACTTGGTGATCAGATACCCAAAGGACTGACTGAACTCAAACTCATCTTTTGCCTCATCTCAAGATGGTGGGACCACACACTAAAATGATAGCAAACATATGGGAAATGCACATGGCTCCTGGTCAGTCTTGGAGTATGAGGTATTGGTCCTGAATAGGGACCTCGTGATAAGAGGCCTGGTGGCTGGGCCTTTGATCTTACAGAGGGCTAAGTAGACAATGTGAAGAAAGAACAGATAGATAGATAGTCAGTTCCTCCACCTTTGAAAGTAGGTTTCAGAGCAAGGAGACTAACAAATGCAGTTCCTGATAGGGGCCAGGGTTATGGTCCCAGATTTGGATGCCAATGATGGGTGAAGGGAGGAGGAGGTGCTAGGTAAAGACTCTCAGTGTCAGTGAAGGCTTCCATTTTCTTGAGTACCTGATGGTGATGGACAGCTAAGGCATGGTTCAGTGATACAGGGCAGAGTAGATACAGCCTACAAGGCAATAGAATCTGGCAGTAATGATAGTATAATCACTAATAATGTGTATTGTTTTAAGGTTTGCAAAGGACCCTCACATTTGACCTTCACAAAACTGTGAAGTAGATGCTGTTATTACCCACATTTTACAGACGAGGAGATTTGGGATTAAAGGTTATAACCTTTAGCTGGCCTAAGGTCCCATAACCAGGAAGTTTCTGAAGCATGATTCAAACTCCTGACTCCAAGTTCAGCACTCTACCCGCTAAACTACCTGAGCTGCCTCACGGAAGGTACCAGTCCGCACCAGGGGTGCAGACTTAACCCTGACTGATGGAATGATGGTGTCTCTACTCCCACCCCTGGCTCTTGGTTAAATGAAAAGCCATGTTCCATTGACACTGTGCTGCTCCACTACTGGGTAAAAAAAAATGGTGGCACGGAAGGTTCATCATTGCCTATTCTTCCTGTGAGGAAAGCCACGAAGGGGAGTAGATTAGAATGATGAAAATTTGGCTAACCAAATCAACGAAACCAGATCAATGAAAGATAAATGATATTATGATGGGATTGTACCATAGCATAGAACAGAGTCATCAGACACAATGTCAACAGGCCATATTGTAGCTACAACACTCCTGAGTGCAGCCCTACCAGATTAAAACGTGATTGGGAAATATTTAACAAAATAAATAAAAATAGGATAGAACACAATGTTAGTATGTGGTTTTCTAATATACTATCATCAGGAATCCTTATGTATGGTTTAGTGGCCCCCATTTCTATTTGAGTTTGACACTACTGCTATAGATCACTCAGACAGAGGAAATAACATGAAGCATTTGGGAAACATCATAATCTTAGTGCCGAGATAGGCTGCCTTGGTAATAGGGAACATGAGTATCTGGTCATCTTCTGAAGCTTACTCTCTGCCACTGATAGCAACTGATAAGCTCCTGACTTTCTTAATGATGGTGCTATTCTTCAAAAAGCAAGAGAAACAATAAGGGAGATGGCTTTTCTGAACAACAAAGAAGAATGTACTGCTAAAGAAGACTGGATTGGAACCAAGTGATCACATCATCATGTGTCATGATGTCACATCAACACACCGTCATGATAGACAAGAAAGGGGAAGCTGAGCATAATCTGACATCCATCATAAATTTGAAAGAGTTTGGATAAGATCTTTTCCTATCAAGGAAAACATTGTGCATATTCCACAAGTAGTAGAAGATTCAAGGATGTGCAAGATTGTTCTGATGGTACAAGTACAAACGATTCAAAAGATGAGGAAAGAAGACAGAGGAAGCCAACTGATTTACATATGCATGTGTATATTGTGAGACCCCTTGAGGCTCTCATCACCCAAAGAAGGCTGAAAACCTGGACTAGTCAACTGAGAGGATACTTTGAGCACCGTTCAGGACTGACATACCAACAGTGCTTTCTGGTGCTCTCTGAGTGAACTGGAAAATCTTCCTGCTATGTCAGCAACTATAAGACTGGATGAAGCTTGCACAGACATCCTGAAGCCAGGGACACTTCCTTGCTTATTGAAAACTGTAATCTCAGTTGACAAATGCCCAGACATTCTGAGTCAGGGGCACTTCTTTGCTTCATGGCTTTATAATCTGTGCTGCCCAACCCCAAAACAAGGTCAGTTCTGACTTAGCTCCCATGCATGCTTTGAGAGAAATAAACACACAGACAGCCTAATTCTGTTTGTCTTTCTTAGACCAAATTGTATATGTTGACAAATGTATGTATAATATATATATATATTTTAAAACATGTACAAGAGGAACAAAATGTGTACATGTGTAAACAAATATGGGTTACTGAGTTTAAATACAAAAGAGTGGCTTGGTCATATAAGAATAGCACTAGGAATGGTAAGGCCCACAATGAATTTTTGATGAATGCCAAGAAAATGAGGTTTTTTTAGTTGTAACAAAGTCAAAAGAACATTTGAAAGGGACCTAGGAAGACCAATGATATTGGGCAACAGAGAGAAGACAGAACTACTAAAATTTTATTTTGTTGGATTTTTCTGCCAACCAGAATATTCTTTACACTGAGAAGTATATAACGAAAAAATGGTAAATAGGGAATTGCAATTCAAGTGAGGAGAGAGTAGAGCACCATGATACCCTTAATGAGTTCAAGTTAACAGATATGAATAAATTATATCCAAGAATACTAAAAGAATTTGCAGAAGTGGTTGTTCAGGGTTCACTCTTTCCCATTAGAATGTAAACTACTTGAGGTTGGACACTGTTTTTGCTTTTCTTTTGTATCCCTAGCCCTTAAATCAGGGCCACATGGTAACATAAGTGACTAAGTGACACATAGTAAGTTTTTAATAAATTCTTATTTATTGATTGTTGAAGAATGAAAGAAGTGTTAACAGAACTGGCAACAGGCAGATGTCCTTATTTCAAGAGAAGGGAATATGGTGGATTATTTAAAGTGGGTGCCTATGAGCTCGATTTTGATTGCTGATAAAATTCTAGAATCTATTATTAAAATGATGGATTTGTTAGCACATAAAAAGAGAAGTAATGATAACTAAGAGCCAGCATGGGTTGTCTCTACCACACTAACCTTTTTAAATCAATGTTATAATTGGTAGATTAGGGAAATGCCACAGACAAATTAAACCTGGATTTTAGCCAAACATTTAACAATGTTTCCAAAATACAAGTTTCAAAAAATTCAGAGATATGGACTGGACAATAGAAAAATTAAGTGGTTTCAGAATTAGATTAAAAAACTGGACTTGGAGAATGTCCATTAATATCATGGATGTCAACAGGGAAAATGGTCCCTAGAAGAATGCCCTAGACATCTGACCTTAGCCATAGCAATTTTTAAAAATCAATTACTTGGATGGAGGTGGAGACGATGCTTCTAAAATTTGTGGATGACTTGCAGCTGGGAAGACTAGTTAACTCTTAGGGGTAGAACTGGGATACACAGAGATCTCTACAGGCTGAAGCTAATAAGTTGAAAATGGATAAGAATAAAAGTTAAGTCTTGTTTGAAAAATCAGTTGGACAAGCACAGGATTGAGGAAATGTGTTTAGACTACTGTTCCTGTAAAAAAAAAAGACCTAGTTGGGGTAGCTAGGAGGAGCAGTGAGTAAAGCACCGGCCCTGGTGTCAGGAGGACCTGAGTTTAAATCCGGCCTCAGACACTTGACACATGTACTAGCTGTGTGACCTTGAGCAAGTCGCTTAACCCCAATTGCCCTACCTTCCCCCTTCCAAAAAAAAAAACCCAAACAAAAAAAGACCTAGTGGTTTTATCAGACCATCACCTCTACATAAATCAACAGTGTTACATGGAAGTCTTATAACCAATGTGATCTCAGGTTTTGTTCACTGAAAGAAGCACCATGTGCAGAAGAAGGCAGGTGAGAGTCCCACCAGACTGGTCTGTGGCCACATCAATAGCATTGTGTTTTGCTCTGCGTACCATATTTAGGAAAGCCATTGACAATTGGAGCACTCCTAGACAACAGTGATGATACTCAGAATCAAGCTGTATGAGAATCTGTTGAAGGAACTGAGAATATTTAACCTGGAGACTAGAAGACTTAAGGGAATGTGATAGGAAGCTAAGTAGCGCAGTGGATATTTGAATACAGACTCAGACATTTATCACTTATATGACCCTGAGCACATCATTTAACCTTTCAGACTCAATTTCCTGATCTGTGAAATGGGAATAATAATAGCACCCATCTTATAGGGTCTTTGTGAGGATTAAATGAGATAAGCCATGTAAAGGACTTTGTAAAGTTTTAAGCACTAGGCAAATGCTAATTATTATGACAATTATCCAAGTATTTCAAAAACTGTAATAGAGAAGAGGGATTAGATTTGTTCTTCCTGGATTCAGAGGGCAAAACTAAAGGAGAAATGGCAGAGAAGTAGATTTGAGTACTACATAAATAAAACTTCCTAACAATTCGAGATATCCAACAGTAGAATGGGCTGACTCATGAAGGAGTGAATTCCTAATCACTGAACATCTCCAAAGCCAGGATGGAGGATCACTGGTCAGAGATGTGGTTCAGAGGATTCCTGTTTAAGGATTAAATGGCTTTAGAGCTTCCTTGCGGTTTGGACACTCTATTATTCTACAGGCATGCCAAAGTTTCTGATATTCTAAAACAAAATGAAACAAAATTCATAAAAAGGTCTTCTTTCCCTCTTCCCTACCTATAGCCCTATAGTTAGCATAGC
The DNA here is from genome assembly GCF_011100635.1 of Trichosurus vulpecula. Lineage (NCBI taxonomy): Eukaryota > Metazoa > Chordata > Mammalia > Diprotodontia > Phalangeridae > Trichosurus > Trichosurus vulpecula. The sequence goes on along the minus strand of NC_050576.1, from coordinate 302,291,510 downwards.
ACAGTAGGAGGATATTGAGAATACTGCCTATAGGCCAAATCACTTAACCTCTCTGAGCCTCAGTTTCCTATCTGTTGGATTAGTTGAGCTTAAAGGTATCTCCTCTTCTCCACTAGAAATAGTAATCTACACCAATTGTTTTCATTTCCTCACTACCCACTCATACTCATTAGAATCTATAATCTGGCTTCTGATCCTATTGCTTGACTTAAATTGCTCTTTCCAAGACCACTAGTAACTTCTTTTTTATTTTTAATTTATGGAATAAAACAATCATTTCCATAACATGGTACAATTAATAGATGATTATATACGAAACTGCAAATCTTCTGTGCACAATTTGCTATTCCTTATAAGTATACGACAAAATTATGATGTAAATTTCTTTTTTTTTCTTCCCTTCCCCCTGCCCTAGAGATAACCACCATTAGACATAAATAGGGCTGTGTGTGTGTGTGTGTGTGTGTGTGTAAAATTATTCTATACATACTTCTATTTGTCAGTTCTTTCTCTAGATGCAGATAACATCTCTCTTCATATGTCCTTAATAGTTAATTTAGGTATTTATAATAATTTCTCTCTTCAATATTTTCTGCAAGTCTTCCCATGGTTTTCTAGAATAATTGAGCTCAACATTTCTTTTTTTAGTCTTTTTTAATTTTATCATTATGATTTAATATTTTAGTTTTCAACATTGATTTCTACAAGATTTTGAGTAACAAATTTTCTCCCCATTTCTACCCTCCCCCCATTACAAGATGGAATATATTCTGATTGCTCCCTTCCCCAGTCAGCCTTCCCTTCTGTCACCCCACTCCCCCCTCATCTCCTTTCCCCTTACTTTCTTGTAGGGCAGGATAGATTTCTATGCCCCATTCCCTATATAACTTATTTTCCAGCTGTATGCAAAAAACAACCTTTTTTAAGCATCTGCTTTTAAAACTTTGAGTTCCAAATTCACTCCCCTCTTCCCTTCCCACCCACCCCCCCATGGAAGGCAAGCAATTCAACATAGATCACACATGCATCATTATGTAAAACACTTCCTCAATAGTCATGTTGTGAAAGACCAACTATATTTCCTTCCATCCTATCCTGTCCCCCTTTATTCAATTTTCTCCCTTGACCCTGTCCCTTTTCAAAAGTGTTTGCTGTCGATTACCTCCTCCCCTCCTATATGCCCTCCTTTCTATTATCCCCCCTTTTATCCCCTTCCCTTTGCTTTCCTGTGGAGTAAGATACCCAATTGAGTGTGTATGTTATTCCCTCTTCAAGTTGAATCCGATGAGAGTAAAATTCACTCATCCCCCATCACCTGCCCCCTCTTCCCTTCCAACAGAACTGCTTTTTCTTGCCACTTTTATGTGAGATAATTTACCCCATTCTATCTCTCCCTTTCTCCTTCTCTCAATATGTTCCTCTCACCCCTTAAATTTATTTCATTTTTTAGATATCATCCCTTCGTATTCAACTCACCCTGTGCCCTCTGTCCACATTCCCTCCAACTCCCCTAATATTGAGAAAGGTCTCATGAATTACACAAATCATCTTTCCATGTAGGACTGTAAACATAACAGTTCAACTTTAGTAAGTCCCTTATGAATTCTCTTTCTTGTTGACCTTTTCATGCTTCTCTTGATTCTTGTATTTGAAAGTCAAATTTTCTATTCAGTTATGGTCTTTTCACTGAGAAAGCTTGAAAGTCCTCTATTTTATTGAAAATCCTTATTTTACCTTGGAGCATGATGCTCAGTTTTGCTGGGTAGGTGATTTTCGGTTTTAATCCTAGCTCCTTTGACCTCTGGACTATCATATTCCAAGCCCTTCGATCCCTTCATGTAGAAGCTGCTAGATCTTGTATTATTCTGATTGTGTTTCCACAATATTCAAATTATTTCTTTCTGGCTGCTTACAATATTTTCTCCTTGACCTGGAAACTCTGGAATTTGGTGACAATATTCCTAGGAGTTTTCTTTTGGGAATCTTTTTCAAGAGGCAATTGAAGGATTCTTTCAATTTCTATTTTACCCTCTGGCTCTAGAATATCAGGGAAGTTCTCCTTGATCATTTCTTGAAAGATGATGCCTAGGCTCTTTTTTGATCATGGCTTTCAGGTAGTTCAGTAATTTTTAAATTATCTTTCCTGCATCTATTCTCCAGGTCAGTGGTTTTTCCGATAAGATATTTCACCTTGTCTTCCATTTTTTCATTCCTTTGGTTCTGTTTTATAATATCTTGATTTCTCATCAAGTCACTAGCTTCCACTTGCTCCAATCTAATTTTTAGATGGTATTTTCTTCAGTGGTCTTTTGGACCTCCTTTTCCATTTGGCTAATTCTGCCTTTCAAGGCATTCTTCTCCTCAGCTTTTTGGAGCTCTTTTGCCATTTGGGTTAGTTTGTTCTTTAAGGTGTTATTTTCTTCAGTATTTTGAGGGTCTCCTTTAGCAAATCATTGACTTGTTTTTCATGGTTTTCTTGCATCACTCTCATTTCTCATCCCAATGTTTCCTCTACTTCTCTAACTTACTTTTCCAAATCCTTTTTGAGCTCTTCCATGACCTGAGACCAATTCATATCTTTTCTTGGAGGTTTTTGATGTAGGTTCTTCAACTTTGTTGACTTCTTCTGGCTGTATGTTTAGATCTTCTTTGTCACCAGAAAAGGAATCTAGAGTTTGAGTGTGAGTCCATGTTTGAGTCTGAGTTCATTTTTGCTGCCTGTTCATGTTCCCAGCCAACTACTTGACCCTTGAGCTTTTTGTCAGGATATGACTGCTTGTAGAGTAGAGAGTACTTTGTCCTAAGCTTTAGGGTCCAAGCACTGCTGTTTTCAGAGCTACTTCTACTTCACCATCACCCCAGGCTCTGTCACCACAGCACTCCTCCTCCCCCAACAACTGCCAACAAGGATGGCAATATAGCTCCAAGCAGAGCACAGCAAGAGTATCTGCCTTTGTGCCCACAAAGCACTCCTTGCACTCTGCTCTGATCCACTGCTAGATTCCTCCCACCGTGTGAGCCATAGACTTGGGAATCAGCTGACACTGTAGCTCTGGAAGCAGTCTCAGGATTTTCCTGCTGCTGCCACCCCTACCACTGTACTACCTCCACTACCCCCAGGGCTGGTGATCAGACTGCTCTGAACTCAATTCCACAGTTTCCCTCTAACCTGTTCTTTGGCATTTGTGGCCTGAGAAGTCTGGTAACTGCCACAGCTCACTGATTCATGGCCCCAAGTCCTGTTCCAGCTGGCTGACTCTGGGTCTGGTCTGTCCTGGCTGGGCTGTGCTCCACTCCCAGCACCATGTGATAGACCCTTCCCAGTGACCATCCAGGCTCTCTGGGGCTGGAGACTTGTTTCCCTCTGCTATTTCTTGGGTTCCACAGCTCTAGAATTTGTTCAGAGCCATTTTTATAGGTGTTTGGAGGAATTTGGGGGAGAGCTTAAACAAGTCCCTGCTTTCCAGCCACCATCTTGGCTCCACCCCGCTCTGAGCTCAACATTTCTTACAGCACAATAATATTCCATCACAATTATACCACAACTTGTTCAACCATTCCCCAATGGATGGGCATCCCTGCGATTTTCACTTCTTTGCTACCACAAAGAAAGCTGCCATAAACATTTTAGAACATATAGGTTCTTTTCCTTTTTCCCTAATTATCTTCAAAAATAGGCCAAGTAGTGATATTGCTGGGTCAAAGTACATAGGTAGTTTAATAACTCTTGGGGGGAATTCCAGATTGCTCTTCAAAATGGTTGGATCGTTTCCAATTCCACCAACAATGAATTAGTGCCCCAATTTTTCCACCTTCCCTCCAACATTTATCACTTTCCCCTCCTATCATTTTAGCCAGTCTGGTAGGTATAAAATGATATCTCAAGGTTGTTTTAATTTGCATTTCTCTAATCAATAATGATTTAGAGCATTTTTCATATGACTATACATTATTTTGATTTCTTCATCAGAAAACTGCCTGTTCATATCCTTTGACCACTTATTAATTGAATAATGACTCATATTCTTATAAATTGGACAAAATTCTTTATATATTTTAGATGTGAGACCTTTATCTGATAAACTATCTATAAAAATTTTCCCCAATTTTCTCCTTTCCTTCTGATCTTAGTTACATTTGTTTTATTTGTACAAAAACTTTTTAATTTAGTGTAATTGAAATACCCATTTTACACCTAACTTTGCTCTCTATCTCTTGTTTATTTATAAATGGTTAGCCTATCCATGACTTGGCTAAAGTAATATGTTTCATGTTCTTCTAATTTTTTTGTAACTTCTTAATCCACAAATCCAATCCACTGAGCTTTTCTCAGTCCTTATCTCTCTCTCTCTCTCTCTCTCTCTCTCTCTCTCTCTCTCTCTCTCTCTCTCTCTCTCTCTCCTCCCTCTCTCCCTCCTCTCAGCTTCCATGATTCTGCTTCATTACCATTCCTCTTGGTAAGCAATATTCAAAACCTCAAAGTTCTTTTTGACTCTTCCAACTCCCTCACCATGCACATTCACACCTCATTGTCAAATCCTGTCAGTTCTATGTCCACAATACCTCTTGTATCTTCCCCCCTCCTCTCCACTTCCATGGCTACTACCCTGCTGGCTCAGCCCCCTTTTCACATCTCACTGGATCCATTACAATAGCCTCCTGCTAGTCTCCCTTTTCCCAGTTTTTCCTCCTCCAGTAATTTTTCCAAATAACAGCCAGTCCTAATATGTGTGATCACGTTACTCCCTACTCAGAAACCCTCTGTGGTTGCCTTCAGAATAAGACACAAATTCCTTAGTCTGGCATTTAAGACCTTCTACAGTCTGGCTCCAAACTTCCTTTCTGGACTCATTTCATGCTGCTCCCCTTATTTGACATTTCTACCAAACTGAACCACCAGCTCTTCCTTGGCTTCATCCTCTAATCTTGCACCTCCTAGCTTATTGGACAAAGACAGTCTCCGTTACCATGTTGAATCCTCTTCCTTCAAGGCGCAGTCCAGGGTCCAGCTTCTTCTTTGAAGCCTCTTCAGATCCCCACTGCTGAAAATGGCTTCTCCTCCCTCAAAGCACTATTTTTTTTACACTTTGGATTTTCCTTTGTCTTCCTCGCATTCAACAGCATCACCAAGCATTTTAAAGCTCTTCATAATCTGGCCCTTTCCTTTCCTTCCATTCATCTTATACTTCATTCCCCTCTGAGGGATCCAGGGATATCTACCATCTTAGTATTCCTTGCATACGCCCTCCATGCCTTTTAACTGGTTGGCCCCTTTCCCTGATACAGCCTCTCTTTTTCACATCTGCTTCCTGGCTTTCCTGGTTCCCTTCAGGATTCAGCTTAAATTACACCTTCTGTAAGAGGCCTTTCCAGTCTCTCCCCTATTCCCTTCATTACCTCTTAAATTACCTCCCATTTGCACTCTATTTATCTTCTATGTACAGAGTTGTCTACGTGTTGTCTTCCCCATGAGAATGTGAGTTCCCTGAGGCCAAGGGCCCTATTTTCACCATTCTGTCCTCAACACTTAGCACAGTGCCTGGCACATAAAAGATGCTCCTTAAATGCTTGCCAATGCCGGTGCTTGCTTTTCATCATACTTACTTGTATATATACTGTATCTTTCCTATCAGACTAGAAGCTGCTTTGGGGCAAGATGTGTAGTGTTCCACCTCCATATCCCTATGCCTACCATGGCATGGTGCCTTGGATAGCCTATCTGTAATATCTACAAAGCACTTTACAAATATCATGTCATTTCGTCCTCCCAACAACCCTGGGAAGTATATGCTATGGTTATATCCATTTTTCCCATCAGGAAATTGAGACAGAGCTTGTCACTTGCCCAGAGATAGAGATGTACTAGAACCAGCTCTTTTGGGCTTTCGGGTATGGGCATATCATTTCAGCGTGATCATTTATATCTCAGAAATCAGCAATTGCTAAAAATAAGAGCTTGATTTATTGTTGTTGATCGTCTAGATTTAAGAAAGTGTTAATAGCCTTAAAAGTGAGTGTGTATACTTTCTTTTCTAGGAGAGACTAATTGTTAAACATTTACCAACACATCCCTCTATTGCTGTATAAACATTGCTTGAGCTCAGCAGGAGTAAGAGAGAAGACTCAGGCAATGAAGTCATCACCAGCCTTCTGACTGTATGATAATAATTATAATAACAGGTATTTATAGTCTATAGCTTTATAGTTTACAAACAACTTTCTGTCCATTATCTCATTTGAGCCTCATACCACCTTATAACCCTCCCCTCCAAGCTCAGCAGGAGTACAAGAGAAGACTCAGGTAATGAGGTCATCACCAGCCTGGTGACTGTATGATAATAAATATAATAACAGGTATTTATATATAGCTTTAAGGTTTACAAACAACTTTCTGTCCATTATCTCATTTGAGCCTTATAACACCTTTGGTCACTCAACTAGTGTTTGTGGCCAGATTTGAACACAGGTCTTCCTGACTCTAGGTCCAGTGCTCCATCTACTGTACCACTGATTCACTTTATAAGCGTGTGCTGAATTGAATAATCAGTGCAAATAATGTTATTAATAATCATAATAAAAGATAGCTTTTAAAATCATAGAAAGCGCCTGTATATGTGTGTCAGTCAGAGAACATGCTAAGTACCTGCGATGCCAATGCTTGAGATATTATAGCTTCTCAGTAATGCCCAACCATTCTCCAAGGTCCTTTCCAGCCACAGCATTCTCAGCTTCTAAGCTCTTGCCATGAGTACTTATCCCCAACCTGAGCAAACAGCCAGTAATTTTTCAGATGGAACACTGCAGTAATGTCAGGATATTATGTCATTATGGTACACGTATCTCCATTGCCGACTTGTAATCAGCCTCATCTTACTCATCGCACAAACTTTAAGACCATTTGAAGGAGACACGGGCTTCTGGATGTTGGGCAAAACAAAAATCACAAGTTAGGGTGTCACTCCATTGCTTACATAGTGCCTCCTGGGTAGAAACTCAGAGGGGCAATGTGATTGCAAAGATTGTAAGTTGACTTCAGTAATCAGCACCCCATGATGCTTCGCTTTCCTATGTATTCATGTAAATAACAAATGCATCTCTTGACAGAGAAAGAAAGAAATTATTGGCTCTTTAAGACAAAGGTCAAGGTGTGTATAGACTGGAGCAAGGCATTTGACCCACTTAGACTTTGGCTTTCTCATCTGTAAAATGAAGGTATTGACCTCTAACTAAAATCCCTTCTAGCTCTAAAATTCTTTGAATGAGAATTAGATTTCTGCCACTTCTGATGCCTTTTATTCAGTTGATGCATGTGCATCATTATTGCCATGAGAGATGAGTAAGTCCCCATATCCAATGGGATAACCTCATGTTTGGTTTCAATCATTTTTCAGGAGTATCTGACTCTTCAGGACCCTGTTTGGAGTTTTCTTGGCAAAGATACTGGAGTGGTCTGACCTTTCCTTCTCCAGCTCATTTGCCTGATGAGGAAACTGAGGCAAACAGGATTAAGTGACTTGCTCAGGGTCACACAGCTAGTAAATGTCTGAGGCTGGATTTGAACTCAGGTCTTCCTGTCTCCATTCCTAGGGAGGCTAAGACCCTGGCTTAAATCCCCAATTCTACCCCTGGTATTATTACATGACCTTGGACAATTCACAACCTCTCTGAACCTTGGTTTCCTCATCTATAAAATGGTATTCATAAGGTCCTTCCCGCCTAGTTCATAGGGTTGTTGTGTAGATCATATGAGATAATGCGCATGAAAGCACCTTGTAAAATGAGAGGGTTGGATGCAATGGCCTCTGAGATCCTTTCCAGCTATAAATCTCTAATCTTAAACTGCAAAGTGCTCTGCAAATGTAAGAGATTAGTCTGCACAGATAAATCTTTTTAATGGCTTGGTTTTTCCATTTTAGATTGAAAGTAGGGGCCTGTCTTCAGTTCTGAATAATATCCTCATACATTGTAGGTGCTTAACAAAAATGCTCATTAATAAAACGATGCATGACAGTGCATTTGGCACCCGTTTCTTCCTCTTTACCAGTACCCAAAGTAAGGTGGCCTTCAGCAAGCTCTATGAGTTTAAATTAAACGTAGCCATGGCAGCAATGGATAGGAAACTCCTTGGAGGAAGAATGGTGTCCCTTGTAATTAGATTGTGCCTTGCTTTGTAACTCCCTCATGAAATGCAAACAGCTGTGAGATGCATCACTGGCCTTCTCCGTGGGTCTGAGGTCAGCTTGCTTTCTTTGCTGCAGACAGGGCCTTCCACATGACCCCACCTGCCACTGAAATGAAAGAAAAAGCCACTTCCCTAAATGAGTCTGACTAGAGCTGGCCAAGAGTTCTGAAAGAAGGAACCCTGCAAACAAATCACATTCTTTAAGGGATTCATACACTTTACCATAGACTCCTACCCCTTTCCATTATGCTAATTCCCCCTACCAATGTTCTCATTCCTTCCTCTCTATCTCCCTTCACCCCCGTCCTGGGGCAGAAGAAGCTGATTGATGCCATAGTCAGAATCCATCCAATTTAGCAAAGAGGGTCTGTATGACTCGGGACCATTGAACCACTGCAGCAGCCAATGCTTTCTTAACCACATGCTAAAACAAGGACTTGGCCAGCAGGTGTTCTCCAGAATGCAGTGAGATTGCGTATGCAAGGATGCACATTCCGGGGTTGACTGGTTGGTTGGTTTGCTTGTGACAGTTAGGCCTGGACCAATGCCAAGGTCAGGAAATCTATAGAGGGTTATCATAATATTTCCTCTTTGTTGTGTCTCAACTTGCTTTTGCATTGTTGCAGGGAAAATGCTGTTCTGGCTAGGCTGAATTGCTCCTTTCCAGTTCTAAACTGTCTGTCCTCACTGTGTGCTTATTTATTATTCAATTACTATAGTTATTGGATGTGCTCATGGCTTATTGCCCTCTGGGTGCATTTACAAGTAGGACAGGAAAAATCCAAGCCAGCTTAATTTTTTTTTAACCAAGAAGGGCACACCAAGTCTGAAAACCTTATTTGTTTGAGGATGCCTTCCTAAGGATCTCCCCAAACATGGATTGTCCTTTTAGGGGCAAGTGAGTCACCTGTGTGGTATGTTTCAAAGTCATGCCTCCTTCATGGGGAAGTTTGGAGGGACAAGTTGTCTTTGTCCAAGTTTTACAGGTCTACATCCTCCATTCGAATGTAAGCCCCTTGAAAACAGTGACTATTTTTGCTTTCTCTTTGAATCCAAAGCATTTAGCACAATGCCTGGCACATAGAGAGTAAGGGCTTAATAAATGCTTGTTAAATTGTTTGGTCAAGTAGTTTATTGTGAGGGGTTAATGGGATCTGAGGACTGAGGGCCCTCGAGAGGAGGAATGGTACCACCACCTTCCTTTAAAACTACTGTACATGTGCTCCTCTATGCATGCACACAAGCACACACTGTGTATGCTGCAAAATCACAATCTCCTGGCCACAAAAGACCAAAGAATTAGAAGCAGCTTCCAGAGGATGGGAAAAATATTTTGTACCCAGGGTTTTTTTTAAATATTTAATTTATTTATTTTCAGTTTTCAACATTCGTTTCAATAAGTTTTAAATTTTCTCTCCCTCCCTCCCCAAGATGGCGTGCAATCTGATATGAGCTTTACATATATATTTTTATTAAACACATTTTCACATTAGTCATGTTGTATAGAAGAATTATACAAAATAGGGGAAACCATGGGAAAGAAAACAAAACAAAACAAAAGAGAAAATAGTCTGCTTCACTCTGCATTCCAACTTCATATTCTTTCTCTGGATGCAGATTGCATTTTCCATCATGAGTCCTTTGGGAAAGTTTTAGGTCCTTGTATTGCTGAGAAGGGCTAAGTCTATCAAAATCAATCCTCACACACTGTGGCTGTTACTGTGTACAATGTTCTCCTGGTTCTGCTTACTTCACTCAGCATCGGTTCATAAAAGTCTTTCCAGGTTTTTTCAAAGTCCTCCTGCTCATCATTTCTTATATGTGCCTAGGTTTTTGTGTCATCATGAGCTAGCTAGTTGGCAGAACAGATGGAGCACTGACATTGGAGTAAGAAGGATCTGAGTTCAAATCCTGCCTCAGATACTTAGTAGCTGTTTGGCCCTGGGCAAATCTCTCAGCCTCAATTTCTTTATATGTAAAATGAAGATAATAATAGTACCTCTAATCAAAGGGGGTAACATTCACAAATCTTTAAGTTCTTATATAAATTCTGGCTATCACAGCAGATTTTCCTTCATCCATTGTTTTAGAAGATAACAGGAACTTAGTTTTTCCGCACTGCTCAAAAACATTCATGCAAAATAAAAGACTTTGGGGTGTGGCTACACATTGGTTCAAGGTGCTCCTCTCTCAAAATGTAATTCCAAGTAACATACAGTATCAATGGAATTTAAGAATGTGACAACTTCCTAAAGTAACCATTGAACCATGTGGGATGGAAAGGATCATCTTAGGAAGTCAACTTGACTGTGACAAACTGGGTATAACAGTAAGGCAATAATAACAATGTAGATGATCATTGTCAAAATGCCTATGTAGTTCTATATCGCAAAGTATATAAGACTCTCCACATAGAAGGTAGAAGAGGTAAACCATTTGTTCAGACAGCAGAGAACCATATCCCATAACCAAATGCTCAGCTCCCACAGCCAGTTAGTCCACTTCATCATAACAGCAAGGAACCCAAAACATTCAATACACAATATCACAACATGGAGCCTCTCCATCCCAAAACCTCTCTGATCCCCTGCTGGGGTCTTCCCCAAAACAAACTCACAGTACAGCTAAGTCAGCCTTCTCAGTTCTAACCATCATGAGGGTGGCCATTAGCAGCTGTAACTGCTCTTTCTCTCTCTCTCTCTCTCTCTCTCTCTCTCTCTCTCTCTCTCTCTCAGCATTTCCTATGACATAACTTCCTTTTCCTGTCAGGAAGCTCTTCCCACTACATGTAACTTAGGCTTCCTGTGATGTAAGCAGGTCACATGACCCATTAATAGTGGGAAAGATCTTCAAATCTAAATTGCTACTACACTGGTTCACATCCAAGGGAGGGGAGCAGGAGAGTGGAGGGACTTGAGACAGTGGGACATATGATAACTCATTGAAGGACCTAGGGAGAAGAAAAGACTTGGAAGGAAGAGGAATGGGAAGGAGGAGGACGTGATTGCTATCTATCTTCAAGTATACGGTGAGCTCTCCTGTGAAAGAGGGATTGCCTTTGTTGTGCTTGATACCAGAGGAAAGAGGTAGGGACAATAATACTAAACCATTTTTGTGTGTGTGCAGATCTATGGTTTCACTGGCATGGGGAGTTCCCAATGAGACACTCTATTTACCAAGGACCATTACTTGGTCTGCAATTTATAGTCCTGGAGAATTTCCTGGGGCATTGAAGGCTTCCGTGACTTCCCAGGGTCGTGCAGCAAGACTGAAACTCATGTCTTCCTGACTGAAAGGGCAGTTCTCTATCCCCCAGCCCAATCTTAATAATATTAATACTTTCTCACATGAACATTTTCAGCTTTTTTCACAACCCTTTGAAGTAGATGGAACAAGTATTATCTCCATTTTACAGGTGAAGAAACTGAAGTTTACATAGCTAGCAATTACTAGCGCTTGGATTTGAACCCAGATCTTCTGACTTCAAGTCCATAGTTCTTCCCTTCCTGTAGGTAGGCATTCCATAAAGGAAGTTTTAGCTCCACATGAGGAAAAGCTAGAGCTGTCCAAAAGAATAGGCTGACTTGAGAGCTTGTGAAGTCTCTGTCACCAAAGTGTCCTCAAATAGGGGATAGATAAGGGACCACTTATTCAGTATGTATGCTGCAGAAAGGACTCCTGCTCAGTTATAAGTTGCACTAACCAGCTCTGAGATTTGGGGATTCTGGAAAATTGTATTATTCTGTTTTACTGACAGGTAAGTCAGAGAACACATGAATGAGAAGAGAAGAAAAACACTGTGTATTCCATGGCCTCCCTCTCTCTCCCCTTTACCAATTCCATATGGACCTGGGCTCTCCTGTAATTAACACAAAGATCATCGGGGACTCATATCATTGTCTTGTTCCAACCCTGTCTCTGGGTCATTTATGTATGAGATGAATATTTTCATAGAACCCACATGCCCATGATTTTATGCTAGGAGCTATGCAGAAATTAAATTTGACCTCTGGATTCCCCTGAGAAAATCCTTCCTGCTGCTTCCATTTCTCTTTCTGAGATTCCAGTGGAAATGATAACAGTGTGCTGAGAGCTAGAAGGCAGCACAATGAACTATCGAGTATTGCACTGAGTCCAAGGATATGGGTTCAAGTTCCTTTCCTGTCACTCAGCAGCTATATCTCCTTGTCTAAAACATTTCACCTCTCTAGATTTCAAATTCCTGATCTATAAAATTGGTGAAGTGGGGAGGAACTGGGTTAAACCAGGAATTCTTAAACTTTTTTGGTTATATTTTGATAACTGTTCTTCAATACAATTGGCTTCCTTTGTAATCCTCTCTATCTTACTTTATGGATTTAAAAACATTATTCTGAGAAGAGATTCATAGGCTACACTAGCCTCCCAAAGGGATTCATGACATAAAAAAGTTTAAAAATGCCAGGATTGTATGTATTTAAGGGCCCTTCAAGCTCTAAATCCCTGATGGCAGCCCATGAGCAAGAGAAATTCCAGCACAATATGTCTTATGCAGACCAAGTCTAAAAGAAAATCTCTGAGGACAAGACGAGGCCAGAACACTCGGGGCCAAGATATAGGGTCTGGGCTGAAAGAGAAATCTTGGGAGGCCAATACATCATTTTGTCATATCCATTTGGCAGCCTGTGGGCCCCAAGTTCTGCTAGAATGGTGGGTAGTATCTGTACGAAATCTAGGAAAAGCAACAGTAGTTAGCTTTCTGCATGAAAAGAAACTTGGTGTAGCCCTCCAGCTCCTGCCAACTGGCCAGTTCCACCTTCATTGTTGGGGCAATAATACATGTATTTTTAAGTTGAGGAGCTGAATTGTTCTTGACCTTAAGATATAATGCCTACAGTGAGTATAATCTGAGTAATTTAAGCACTAAAAGAAAGTTTGCTGCTTGTCTATCGATTGCCTCTACTGCTGCTGTCTTATCTGACCAGCAAGGAACTCTTTCATCCTCAAGATGCCTCCTCCACATAATTTGCCAACCACAACAGGAAAGTGTCTGAACAAGGTGGCATTCTATAGGATGCTTGATTAGGGATCTATTTTCCTCTCAGCCTACCTTGTCCTTCAGATATATGCTCATTGCTATTCTCACTCCTTGCTGCATCTGTAAATAGTTTCCATTTCTTCTTCTGTCTTGGATGATCCATTCCTGGTCGCCTTTCTGAAATGTTGCTGTTCTGTACTAGACAAATAGCTCCTCGAACCACTCTTTTCTCAGCTATTGGAATCAGATGATGAGGGCATCTGATTCTGAAAACAGTAAGCAACTATTCCCTGAACAGGCTTTCCAGGGGAAAAACTTTGTAGCTGAAATACAAATGGATAACCCAAAAGGACAAGGGATGTTTCAGGGATTTTGTTTGTTTGCTTGCAGGTTGAGGGTGCCACATTGGCCATTGCTAAACAGAGCAAAGGGTCTAGGTGCACTAGGAAAAGTGAAGTATAGGTGCAGTGAGTAGAGCACCAGCCCTGGAGTCAGGAGGACCTGAGTTCAAATCCAGCCTCAGACACTTGATATACTTACTAGCTGTGTGACCTTGGGCAAGTCACTTAACCCCCAATTGCCCTGCCTTCCTCCCTGCAAAGCAAAAGAAAAGAAAAAAGAGAAAAGAAAAGCAAAGTATAGCACTGTGTTTTTATATGCCTACCACAAAATGCAATGCTAAGTTCACTGGCAAGAGCAACATGTAAAGAGAGAAGATTATCTGGATCTAGCACAGGATTCCTCTCAATGCGGCTTTGAGGACTATGAGCCACCCTTTCTTTGACAGTCTTTCCTCAGTTTCCTTGATACTGCTTTACCCTGGAATGAGGGGTAGATATGGAGTCAAAGGGGGTCAAGGAACTTTCTTGGTACCAGATAGCCAGTCTTGGACCATATATTCCTGAAGGAAGCTATAGATGAGGTATGTTTAGGGAAAAAAACATGTAAGTGATCATTTGTCTGCTCTCCCAGTGGCTGCCATTGTAAGAACCTTGTTGTGCTGATTCAGAACCAGCACATTTAAATTGTTTTGTCCACATTTAAAGGCTGCTGGTGGTTGGAGAACTAGTCTCCTTTTTATCCTAACTTGAACCCAAACAAAGGGGAAACTAGTCAATGTATGTACAAAGACGAAAAACTTGCTCCCACTTTGATAGGGAACTGGAAACAAAGTAGATGCCCATAGATGGCTGAATAACTCAACAAACTGTGATGCATGACTGTAATGGAATATTTACTCTGCTGTAAAAAACAATGAACATGATGAATACAGAGAAGCACAGAAAGACTTACATAAACTAATGCCAAATGATGTACGCAGAGTCTGGAAAACAATATATACAATGAGTATTACAGAGAATGACCACAAAAAAATCAAAATAGAAGATTGTAAAATTTGAAAGACCAAGCTTGGTCCCAAAGAAGAGCTATGAGAAGACACTTCCCACTTACTCCTTTGCAGAGGTGAGTGCCCATGAGTGTGGAATATTAAATATATTAAATTCTTTTTTAATGTGCTGATTGATTTTGCTAATTTTTTCCTCTTTTAAAAAAAATTCTTTGTTATAAAGGATTACCTTCTAGGAGAGTGAGAATAAAGGGGAAGAATTCTGGGTAAATCTAGGTGATGTAAAAAACAAGAGATAGCAATAAAAACCCATTCTTCAAAAAGAAGCTCCAAGATTTTGTGCAATAATGAGTTCTTTCATGCATATTGGACCCTTACCTCCTATTTCTGTTACATTGCTAGAGAGAGGAATCTTAAGGTGTTTAATAGATAACTAAGTCTGGGTTACAACAGAAATTATTTATAAGATTGATAGACAATATAAAATCCCATGAGGAACTTGCTACTCAAGATTAAAAAACTACTGTAGTCTTGAGTCCATACAATGAAAAAGGCTCCATCCTATCATCAATATCATCAAAGGAGGCCCACTTTAAATAGGCCATCTTATTTCATACCCAACAAAGATTTACATTCGAGCTATTCTGAAAAACCCAGACTCTCTTCTATGCCAAAGAAGTGTAGCCTAATTTTTATATGTGCCTCTTACTCAAATACATCAAAATATTTGGATTTCATTGGGTGGGTGTTCCTTCCATAAAGCAGTGTCCCACCCTTTATAGGGATTAGGAGATGATCTTTTTAAGTTTCTGTGGCCAAAAAAATCATCACTTAGTGGCTAACCTTCTAGTGACAAGCCCTTCCAATTTTAGTTGGACTGGCCCTTGGATGAGAGATGTAATTCATTATCATGCTTCTGTTTGAATCCTTTTCAGATTGGTAAGAACTACCAGACCTTACCTTTCACTGGCAGAGTCTTTGAGAATCCATGGTCACCTGTGCTCAGTGAGTCTTGAGCAGGACTTGGGCAGAAAATTTGTTAGCCATAACCGTGTAATCAGGACTGAGACTTTTTAACCTGATACCAGGAATTCAAAGGAAAGGTTGCCAGATTTGCTCCTTATATCCTGGTGTAACTAGGTACCTCCTTGAGGGTCATCATTCCAGGCAATTTGCTTGTCTCCCCTGCTAGTTGCCAGGAGTATGATGATATATGTATTTTTTCCAAGTCCCACTGACTTGCAGATTATGTGAAGGGCATTCACCCTAAACTCTGGAGTCTTTCCATAAGAATGCAGCCCTTCCTCACTTGAGAGAATGAGCTTTTTCCAGTGTGAGAGTCTGTGGGAGACTATACCCATTTTATGTCTAGAGACTTAAAATGATTCATTATTTGATTTCCCTCACCCTTTATTATTTACCTCACTATTCTGTCTCAATTAAATGCTTTGCTATGTATCTCGAATGTAACTAATAATTTACAAGTTATCTCCCTTGTTAGAATGTGAGCCCCTTGATGGCAGAGATTGTTTTTATACTTATTTGTATCCCCACATAGTAAGTAAATGCTTTTTTATTGATTGATGATTCCTATTGGTCTGATCAAAAGAAAATGTACTGGATGGGGACTTAAGTCATATTTGCATAATTACAATTATACAACACAGTGCTTGTGTAGCAAGGCACTGCAGAGTTGAGAGGGATCTATGCAACATTTGGTTAGATAAATATAATCTATAACTGGAGGATAGCATTCCTAGGAGCTAAAAATTCAGGAACAGGTAGTTCTCAAGCAATGTATTAAAGTAGAAAGGACATTGGACCTAGTATTAAAAGACCTAGGTTCCAATTCCAACTCTGTCATAAACTAATCTTGTGTCCTTGGGCAAGTAATTTCATTGCCTTAGTTTCCTCATTGGTAAAATGGAGATAAAAATAATTATACTGTATACTTACTTGGAAAAATTGCTGGAACAGAAGTTCTATATAAATGTGAGATATTTCTATTCTTGGTGGTGGCAGGGGCAGGTTGTGGGGGGGGGGAGGCGTTGATGCAGGAGAATCTCCATTTCTCTCCAGTTCCCTCTAGCTGAGGTCATGAAATCTGGTTTATACTCATTGTGAGAGAACCTCAGATCTGGAAACAGAGCCAAATTTAAGAAGGCTACTCCATACAAGGACATGAAAAGCAGAGTGGCAGTAGTCTGGAGTGATGCTATTTTCCTTTTTAATTGTCTGGTTGAAATTAGACCATGTTAGAGTAGTGTTCAAGTCATTACTTGGGCACCTAGGTGGCACAGCAGATTTACTGCTGAACCCAGAGTCAGGAAGACTTGAGTTCAAATGTGGCCCTAGACACTTACGAGTCATGTGACCCTGGGTAAGTCATTTAACCTCTATGTGCCTCAGTTTCTATATCTGTAAAATGGAGATAATATCACCTACCTCCCAGAGTTGCTATGAGGATCAAATGAGGTAATATTTGTAAAATGTTTAGCATAGTGCCTGTTGCACAGTAGGGACTTAATAAATTCTTCTTCCTTCCTTCCTTCCTTCCTTGTTTCCTTCCTTCTTCCCTACTTTTCTTCTTTCCTTCCTTCTTTTCATTACTAGTCCATATATGCTACATGGCCCCAGTGAAAAGGGAAGTTGTTCCCATCCCAGACATACTTGGCTTTCACAGAGGATGATCTGATCCTTGACAGGCAAAGTGGCATAGAGGATAAATGATGGATGGATGGGTGTATGGATGGATGGATGGATGAAAAGATGATAGAATGATGATGATGATGATAGGTAGATAGATAGATAGATAGATAGATAGATAGATAGATAGATAGATGTATAGATAGATAGATAGACAGACAGATGACAGATTTAGCTAGGCAACTAGGTGGCACAGTGGATAGAGCCCTCAACCTAGTCAGGAAAAACTGAGTTCCAATCCAGCCTCAGATTTCCCAGCCATGTGACTCTCAGGATGTCACTTGACTCCTGTCTGCCTCAGTTCCCACAATTGTAAAATGGGATAATAATAATAGTACCTACCTCCCAGGGTTGTTGTAAGGAACAAATGAAATGAAATTTGTGAAGGCACTTAGCCCAGTGCCTGACACAGATTATGTACTTAATAAATACTTGTTCTTTTCTTAAGTAAAATTGTCCCTCTGGCTAAGCTTACAAGAAGCTACCTACAATGGTCTGTTTTAGTTCTATAGCTCTTTGAGGTCAGGGATTAATTCACATTTATCTGTGTATGCTTGGCATCTGACATAGTAAAGGCTTGTTGATTGATTGATAGAGGGAACCCTCCTGGGAAAATTAAGGCTCTCATTTTTACCACTAAAAAACTCTGTTTCCTAAAGGCTCCTTGGTCTTTAAGGTTTATTGGAAAGTTCTTATCTCCTTGGCTAAAAATGCATTTAGAAGTAAACCACTTAGCAGGTTGTGGCTGACATCAATGAAGAATAATGTCCCATGGGAAAAGGAAACAGGATATGTGCCTAGGGGAGGTAACCCAGGATAAGGTCAGGGAGCAGCGGCTGGAAAGGGAGGCAGGAGAACATCAACTCTTTTCCACAAGTACATGCCAGGTATTGTGTTAGAAAAATGTGATACAGGTCCTGCCTTCAAAGAACTTGAGTGCTACCAGAGAGACAAACAACTTTGCTTACTTCAGCTTTGATTCTAACCATTTCTATTTGCTAAAAATATTTTAAGAGCCATGGAACAGGGCAACAACACTCTGAAGAGAAACAGAAAATGGCAACACCCTGTGATCTGCCCTTTCATACACACACACCCTAACCCCTCCCCCCACCCCCCACCACCCACAATAATCACATCTTTCATTATAGAGTCAGTGAGACCAGTGGCAACAAAAGTCTTCTCAGTTACTCTAACTCAAGATGACTGGGAGGTATGCCCAAAGGGCTATAAAACTGCATACCCAGCAATACCACTTCTAGGTTTGTATCCCAAAGAGATCATAAATATGGGAAAAGGACCTACATGTACAAAATATTTATAGCAGCTCTTTTTGTGGTGGCCAAAAACTGGAAATTGAGGGGATGCCCAGCAACTGCGGAATGGCTGAACAAGTTGTGATACATGAATGTAATGGAATGCTATTGTACCATAAGAAATGATGAGTAGGTAGGCTTCAGGAAAACCTGGAAAGACTTACATGAACTGATGCTGAGTGAAGTGAGCAGAACCAGGAGAACATTGTACACAGTTACAGACACATTGTGGGAGGACAACTTTGATAGATTTAGCTCTTCTCAGCATTGCAAGGATCCAAGACAATTCCAAAAGACTTGTGATGGAAAATGCTATCCTCGTCTAGAGAAAGAACTTTGGAGTCTGAATGCAGATTGAAACATACTATTTGCTCTCTTTTTTGTTATTGTTTTGTTTTGTTTCTTCTTTTTGTGGTTTCTCTCATTGGTTCTAATTCTTTATATCATGACTAATGTGAAAATATATTTAATATGAATGTGCATGTATAGCCTATATCAGATTACAGTTTGTCTTGGGAGAGGGGAGGAGAGGGAGGGAAAGAAAATTTAACACTCAAAATCTTACAGAAGTGAATGTTGAAAACTAAAAGTAAATAAGTTAACTGAAAAAAGGTGACTGGGAGGGCACAATTTTTCCTCTGCTCCTTTCTACATAAAATGAGTGGCTATATACTTCCTTAAGAGCTCTATTTTCTTTGTCAGACCTTTCTTTAATCACAGTCTCTGTCCCTTACAAACTACAGCCTGTTCTCCTCTTTAAAAAAATGTTTATTATTCCCTTAACAATTATCAGTAATTATCGGCATTCTAATATATGAAGAGGATTGTATAGAGGCCATGAGCTTCTGTTATATATAGGGTTTTTTAAAAAAAAATGTATATTGAATTTAACAAGCTAGTAATAAATTTGCCCTGTTTGGATCCCTTTCTAAACTTCTTTAGAAATTCCCACTGTCAACGAAGATCAGCAGCTTCTTACAATTTAGGACGTTCCCCAGAATACTGAGAGATTAAACGCTTTTGTTTTGTTTTCTTCTGTGAACATTTACAGGTTTTATTCATGCCCTTTTTTCTTTCTTCCTTCTTTATTTTCTTTCTCTTCCTTCCTTCCTTCTTCCTTCCTTTCCTTTTTTCTTTCTTCTTTCGTCTTTCTTTCTTTTCTTCTTCCTTCCAACCCTCTCCCCCTTTCTCCCTCCCTGCCTCCCCCCCACCTCCAAGTTTGCCAGCCAATAAGCATTTATTAAGCACCTACTATGTACCAGACACTGTGCTAAGCAAAAGCTCCCACTAACATGCCCCTCACCACCTTCACCCCCTAATTATGGGCCACCAAAGCACAGATATTGGCCACATCTGAAAATGCATTCTTATTCTGCATGTCTAAACCATCACCTCTCTGCCAAGAAACAAGAGGCATGCTTCATTATCAGTCTTTTGCCATCATGATTGGTCACCTTACTGATCAGAATTCTCAAGTCTTTCCAAGTTGTTTTCCTTTACATTATTGTGGTCCTTGTGTAACAGGTTCCCCTGGTTCTGTTCATCTCACTCTGAATTCATACACCAGTCCCCTTATCTGAAGAGCCCCTATCTCATACTTCTGTTTCTATCCAGAGCCTCCCTGATAAACTCTCTTGATTTCAGTTCTTGGGCTAGTGATTGACATTTTTCCTAGAAATAGGCTGAAATAGTCTGAAAACCATGGAA
This sequence comes from Trichosurus vulpecula, assembly GCF_011100635.1. Classification (NCBI taxonomy): domain Eukaryota; kingdom Metazoa; phylum Chordata; class Mammalia; order Diprotodontia; family Phalangeridae; genus Trichosurus; species Trichosurus vulpecula. The sequence continues at coordinate 302,271,234 of NC_050576.1, read as the reverse complement.
CAAAGTAGTATTGAAATCATTCTTCTTTCCCTTCTCTGAAGAAAAACAGCCTGATCCTGGAAATAGTACATTCATTCAATAATTGACTGCTTTAGGTTTTCTTTTTAATTCTTTTAAGTAGTGATTTAACAGACTCCCCTTCTGAGCAAAGCTAAAAATAAAATTTTTCTACAGATGCAATGGATCCTGTCCAACAGCATCATCCATGCCTCGGATTTGGGATCGGCCTGAGATGGGTGTGAGGTACCAACAGCCCAACACCCTGTAGCGATGCCCTCCCTCTCTGCCTCCCTCCCTCCCCAGCAGACATGAAGGATCGCCATCAGAGACACAGTTGTCTTTATTACTTTGGAATCCCATGGAGATTAATTTACCTTCAGGGGTAATATGTGCTTGGCATTTAGAGAGAAAACCCAAAGCTTATATTAAAAGGTTGCCTAGAGCTTTAGCAGCATTTGTGTGTATAACATCCTAGTTCAAGAGGATATGAAGAGAGGCTTGTGGTCTATACAGTTGAATGACTTTTCATTCTCTGTCTTTTTAAAAATTTACTGTTCCATGTTAACTCTGGGTTATATATGGCACGCCTGTTATTAACAGTGTAAATAGACTAGGTTCTTTATTTAATATATGAATTACATTTTTATTATTTTTTAACTCCGAATAAGATTCTCAGAATATCTGTAGCCCACCCCACTGCATCAGGGTCTGCAAACTGAGCTCAACAATACCAAAGCGTTTCTTTACCAATTGACATTTCTACCATCCTTCTTTTGGCTCTCTTCGGATCCTGAGTTCAAATCCTGCCTTTGGAACTTACCAGCAGTACAGACCTGGGCAAATCACCTATCTTCTTTCAGCCTCAGTTTCCTCATCGGTAAAATGGGGCTAATCATAGCAGCAACGTCGCAGGGTTGTTGTGAGGATCAAATGAATTAGTTAACATATGTAAAGCATTTTCCACACTTCAGATCCCTAAAATGCTAGCAATTAATTGGTTACTAATAAGTGGCTAAGTCAATAAACTTACTTACTATGTGCCAGGCACTGTACAAGGTGGCAGGAGTACAAAGAAAAGCACGAACAGACCCAGTACTCCAGGAGACTCACTGAAATTATGTGACTTGTCCACGGTCATAAGCTAGTAAGTGTCAACACCAAGATCTGAACCCAGTTACTGAGAAAACTGTACAGATAACCTTTTGTTAGACAACACAAAAAATACACCCAGAAGGGAGAAAAAAGATCCAAAGAAGAAAATGGATTGGTACCAATTTCTCTCGCTAAGAGGAGTCAACATAATTGATCCCTCCTTTTCTCACCAGCAGTAGCTAACTGCATGCATCCGTTATCTAGGTTTCTCATCAAGGGACCTCCCAAGGAGAGCTGCATTATCTGCTGTTCTCTCTCCACGTGGAGTCTTATTACAGGCATAAGGGATTACTTTGATCACTCAAATTCACCGCCCAAAGAGGTCACTGTGATCTTCGGGCAAAAATTGTCCTGATTTCTGCCTCAAATTAAAATGCTAACCATTTGTCAAGATAGATTTTCCTAACCAACCATCTCTGTGTTTTGGAATGTATCTGTCTGCATTGATAATGCCCGTAGGGAGTAACCATGGCACCCCTGGGTGTCACCTGTAAAAGGCTTCTGGACCAAATCCTCAAAAGTAACTTCAAAATTGTTGTGCCCAATTTTAGCTATAGGCATAGGCTGGGATTTCCTCTAAATACCTTCTTCTCCGGTCAGTGGGGCTTTCCCAAACAATATATAACTTCTTTTATGAGCTCAGGAGTGAATATTTCAGGAGGTGAAATCCTAGTGTACCATTATAAAAGCTTTCAACAGCCACAGAGATCAGCTTGATATGAATGTTCATCCACAATCCTCCACTGGGCTCTCTCTGCTCAGGTTTCTCCATCCTTCACTATAATAATATCTAGCATTTATATAACACTTGAAGGTTTACGAAGCACTTTACAAATATCATCTCATTTGATCCTGACCACAATCCTGGGATGTTGGTGCTTGCTCCTATCATTTCTATTTGAGGAAACTGAGACAAATGGAGGTAAAGTGACTTGGCCAGGATCACACAGCTAGCAAGTGTCTGAAGCTAGATTTCAACTCACGTCTTTCTGAGTCCAGGTCTAGCACTGTATCCAATGCACCACCTACCTGCCCTAACTGGTAGCACGTAATGATGGGTAATAACACAAGCCTGCTTCTCACAGTTTACTCCCTGTTTAACCCTAGATTAATCGCTTAACCTTCATGTACCTCTGTCAACTGCCAACAATTTATGCTACGCCAAAAAACTTCAATAATAGCCTTAGGAAAAAAATTAACCTGAGCATTTAAGCCAAAATCCAGAAACATATCTCCATTTTACAGATGAGGAAACTATGGCACAGAGTAGTTAAGTGACTTGCTTAAGGTCACACAGCCAATAAGTATCTGAGCCTGAATTTGAACTCAGAAAGCATTGTTTGAGCACCTGTCTTCAGGAAGCATTATGCTTGATTCTGGGGAAAGAATTAATAAAATCTTTGCCTTTTGAGTGGTTAAAATCCGTAACATGTGGTATGTATTGTTGTTAGCTACGTATGTATGTATGATTCTGTGCCCATAGTTAACCATGTATACTATGAAGAGGTCACTGTATTTTATCTCTAGTCCTTTGAAGTCACCATTGGTCAATGCAAAGATCAGAACTCTGTTGTCTTACATCATCATGGTCATTGTGCAAACTGTTTTCCTGGTTCTGCTTGCCTCATTGTGTAGCAGCTCTTTCCAGTCTTTCCAAGTTTCCTTGAGTTCTTCGTAGTCATCATTTCTTATGATACAATAATATTCCATGATATTCACATAGCACAGTTTGTTCAGCTAGTTGATCGACACTTATTGTGTTTCTAGTTCTCTACTAACTAACAAAGAGCAACTATTAATACTTTTGTACATGGGAGACCTATCTCTCTATCTCCGATCTCTTGGAGTCTGAGCACAGTGGTTGTACCCTTCTGTGTGTAAAATATAGTGATTTCTCTGGTAGGATTCCAGATTGTTTTCAAGAATACTTATATTCATTCACAGCCCTACCAGAAGTTCATTGGTGTATTCTTTTTATCACAGCCCAGCCAACATTTACTATATTTGTTTTTTGTCATCTTTGCCAATCTGATGGGTGTGAAATGAAACCTGGGAGAGGTTTTAACTTATATTTCTTGTATTTAAACCAATGTTTCCTATCTATTTTAAAAAATCGATCTTTCCCAATCTGCAAAGTTGGGTTAAATATGTTGACAAGGGAATGGCCGAGGTCTTAGATCTCAGTAACCACTGGAAGAGTCCTTGTGTGAGATCAGTTTATCTGGTTAATGTCATGAATCACAACCCCAGAAGACCATGAAGAGAATTACTTCCAACCAATTCCTTGGCTCTAAGAGGTGAGTTCATCAAGGTGAAATATAGCTCAATGCTGTCATGGTCAGAAATTAATAATAATAATAGCTAGCATTTATATAGTGCTTTAAGGTTTACAACATGCTTTATGAATATTTTCTCATTTTATCCTCCCAACAACCCTGGGAGGTGAGTGTCATCATTATCCCCATTTTACAGGTGAGGAACTGAGGCACAGAGTAGTTAAGTGACTTGCCCAGGGTCACAAAGCTAGTAAGTATCTGAGCACTGTTTGAGCACCTGTCTGCTGGGGCATTATGCTTGATGCTAGGAAAAGAATTAATAAAGTCTTTGCCTTTTGAAAGTATAAAATTCCTAACATGTAATATAATGTTGTTGTTAGCCATAAACGTCACACTGATGACTTATTTGTCATGGTTTGGGCAGAAGAAGTTCAAATCTTGCCTTTGACACTACCTGAGTCACTTTGTGCAAGTGAATTTAATCTCTCTGAGGCCTCAGTTTCCTTATCTGTAAAATGAGGGGGTTGGACTTGGTTGTTGTTCAGTCACGTCCAATTCTTCATGATCCAATTTGGGGTTTTCTTTGCAAAGAGTGGTTTGCCATTTCCTTCTCAAGCTCATTTTACAGATGAGGAAACTGAGGACAACAGGGTTAAGTGACTTGCCCAGGGTCACACAGCTAGTAAGTGTCTTGAGGCCAGATTTGAACCCAGGTCTTCCTGATTCCAGGCCCAGCGCTCTATCCACCGCACCACCTACCTGTCCTTGGGTGGGCCCTTCCAATTCTAATATATGTCCTGTAATCAAAGGTCCTCTGAGTTCCCCCTTGGCTCTAAGTCTTTGATCATTTCACTGAGACATGCTGCCTTTTGCATATTGATAAATGCATCCCAGTGAGTGACACTGATGGACGTTTCTACAAAATGACATTTGATTCTACCCTTAGCTCGCTGGATTCACCCTGGGGTGGGCCTCCTAGAGAAAGTGCAAACTTGTATGCAAACATGAATCAGACTCTATAATAATGAAAAGGGCAAGATAGGTGGCTTTTAAAAATTCATTCTCATCTAATAGTAATACTCTGTATTGACAGAGAGCCTTGCTTCCAAGAGTGCCAAGCCTTGGGCAAATATCATTTCATTAATGCTCACAATAACCTCTCTGTAAAGCAAGAAGGTGACTCGAACTGAGATCCCCATTTTTAAAGGAGAGAAACCTAGGCATGGATTGCTGAAGTGGTTTGCATCAGCTAATTTAGAGAGTAGCCAAAGGGATTAAATCTAACCCTGGTCTATTTCCGTAGGTATCATGCTTAATTCCCTATTCATTGACTAATAAATGGAGGTAGACGAGGTCAGCCTTCTTTTCACAAAGCCAGCTGGGTAAATTCATAAGAGACCAGGTTAACCAAACAGAGTTCCTGGGGTAAAAGGCATCTCTCTACTCTCCCACTCAAGAAAAGTGCAAAAAGAGAATTATGTCCTAAAAAAATGACTCACTCATGATTCCTAAAATTTAGAGCTGGAAGAGAGATCTTATAAGTCTGGGATTGCCATGAACCCCTTTGACAGTCTAGTAAAGTATATGGATGATTTTTCCAAATGATATTTTCAAATGCATAAAATGAAATATATAGGAAACCAATTATATTGAAATATAGTCATTAAACTATTTTTTAAAAGTTCAAACTCAGGGGTTAAGAATCCCTGGACTAGTCCAATGCTTTCTTTTTATAGATAAACTGAGTCTTCCAGAGTCACACAGGGAATAAAAAGCAAAGCCTCGTGGGATTTATACCATTATTAGTGGACTCTGAGGCCAGTATTCTTCCCCTTAATATACTACCTTCCTCATGGCATTGTTCAATCCCAAGCAAGAATCAGATAACCCTGATAAGAGGCTGTCAATGACTTGCATCACCTCTACCTCCTCCCCCCCAAAACCACTTTTTTATTTATTTTATTTATTTTTTTATTTTATTTACATTTAAAATTTATTTATCTACATATAATGTTTCTCCCGTATTATGTAATCTTCTTAAAGTTTGGTCTATTTCACTTCTGGATTTGTATCTCCAGGGCCAAACACAGTGTCTAGTATAGGGGTGGGGAATCTGCGACCTTAAGGCCACATGTGCCCTTCTAGGTCCTCATGGTCCTAAGGATCTGTTCTGTAAGATCTGGATTCAATCAAAAGACTGCACCTAAGGACCTACAAGGCCACAGGTTGCCCACCTCTGGCCTAGCATATAATAAGCACTGAATAAAAGAATGTAAAATCAATGAATTAGAGACATGGTAATTCTAATCCAATGGAGCCACTGGTCTGATTAGATGAGGGCCTCACTTATTTAAATCAGTTGTGGTTTTGAAATAGCCGGATCATGAACTTGACAATGAAATAAATGATATGTGAATTTTAAAATTATTTTTTTGCCTTTATTAAGCACCAACCATGTGGCAAGCACTGTGCTAAATGCTTTACAAAAATGCTTTTCAGATGTTGTCAAACTTAGAGAGACCCTGAGAAGACTCATAGGATTGCCCCTTAAAGGGTTCGCTAAAGGTTAAGGGATTCATCTATGAGTCAATTCTTTGCTATGTTTTGACTTTTTGTTGTCTTAAATAAAATATAATTTGGGGTCTGTCTGATTTCTTTTGGTGGAATTGATAGTTTTATCCCAGTTTTTGAAAGTCATGTGGGACTTGGGGAAGAGGAGGGAGGAGACAGAGCGGGAGAAAATTTGGAACACAAAAGCTTGTGGAACTGAGTGTTGTAAACGAAAAATAAAAAAAATTAATTAAAAAATTTAAAAATTTTTTTATTTGGAATGCAGAAGTTGAAATGGTCCATCTAAAGAAAAGAACCCCCTGAAGAGTAGATACAGGATGAATTCACTTTAGTTAGGCTGATGTTCTTAAAACAGAGCTGTGTGAAACATTGGGAAGGAGTATTGAATTTGGAGTGAGAAGAGCTTAACTGGAGCCCCTAAATAGGTGGTGTCAGATGAGTGACTTCAATCCCCTGACACTTAGTTCCTTGTCTGTCAAATGAAAGGATTGGCCTAGACTCTAAAGATCACTTTGCAGCTCTAAAATTCTATGACTCGTCTTCAAAAGTCTATAAACTAAGCTGCCATCTTGCCCTTGTCTGTGGAGTTGGGAAGAAAAAAAAAGGGGAAAAAAATGTGCTTTCCTAGAGATGGTGCCGTCAAGGGAAGAGAAATCCCCTGGCAGATGTTAGCTGAGAGTTAGAAATCAGGTGTAAATTTGAATGTTGCCCACGTAGAGGTGATAATTGAGACTGTGGGACTTAATAAGAGCCCCAAGAGGTGACAAAGTAAAAAATATGTTAAAAAAAATAAGTAAAGCAAAGAGTGAAAATAATAAGGGGACTTCATAGGGATCTCAAGACATCTGCCCCCGCTGAAGGTGAGAAGAATGTGGAATTTTCCTGAGAAAATATGCAAAATAATCTAAAATGAAAAAAAGTCAAATGACAGAATAAGTCCTTTGCAATGATCCTTTAGCTCCCTTTGCTTTCCCATTAAAACATCATCTTCTTAATCACCCACATACGGGACATTTTCCTCTCCCACTATTGTTGTTGAGTCCAACTCTCTGTAACACCATTTGTGGTTTTCTTGGCAAAGATACTGGAGTGGTTTACCATTTCCTTCTCCAGCTCATTTTACAGATGAGGAAACTGAGGTGAATGGAGTTAAGTGATTTGCCCAAGGTCACACAGCCAGTGTCTGAGGTCAGATTTGAACTCAGGTCCTCCTGACTCCAGGGCTGGCATTCTATCCATTACACCTCCTTAGCCACCCATTATTAAAAAAACAGCATAAGAAATTGGGGTACAAGCAGAGATGGGTGCATTAGGGGTTCTGGCAGCAGAAGGAAAGAGCTCTCGGTAAGGAGAACTTGCTGCATTGTTGAAACTAGGGAAGACAGAGGATTTAGGGAGGGGGTCAGTCTAAGAGGACCATGCTAGGACTACTTTCTAGGCAGCTTCTGTGTTGAGAAGGGCTTGTCACCAGAAAGTCGTGGATTTTATAATTTCTGAAACCAGGGCCCCAAACTTGTCCTTTAGTCACTGATGAAAAGAAATAGAATCCAAGGAGACAAAGCCTGTTCTAGTTCTTCTTGTCTAGTCTGTAAGATTTTTGGCCAGAATGTGTCCCTTACCATCAAAAAATGCATACTGGAGAGAAGCTTAATATGTGTCTTGAATTTTGGAAGACCACCTCCAGAGGCTCCCTAGAGCATCTAGAATAAAATACAATCTTCTTGGCTGGGCATTTTAAGCCATCTGCAGTCTGGCTCCAGCCTATGTTTCCAGATTTATTTCACATAACTCTCTTCTATTCAATATATACTGCAGCCAAAATGGCCTACGTGCTGTTTCCTAGACTCAACATTACATTCCTTCCTTTGTGTCTTTGAGCAGGCTGTTATGCATGCCTGGAATGAATTCATTCTTCATCTTTGGTTCTCAGAATACTTTGCTTCCTTCAAAGATCGACTCAGGTACCACCCCTTTGACTCAACTCAACAAATGTTTATGAAGCATTTTGCTAGACCTAGGGATGCTCAAGTATTCATAAGGATCCTCAATTTGGACATTCCTTCCAATGATGCAGTCCATAGCCCATCTGTGTCAGCCCTTGCAATGGGACCCTTGTCCTTATCCTCTAGACATTCATCACTGGGAGTCTGCCCAAAGTACTAGGGGACTTCCTCAACTTCTTCTGGAGCCAGGAGGATACCTCTGCTCTTGAAGAATTTACTATTAGAATGTCTTTGCTGATCCCTCTAGCTCTCTGGCCCCTCCCCCATCCCTCTTCAGATCGCCTTGTAGTCAGCTGTTTTTCATTTTGTCTTTGCTTTCTAAGGAAAGAGCACAGTTCCTTACACACAGTAGGTGTTTACTACGTGGTTGTCGGATTGTTTAACTGAATCGAAGTTTCTTAGTTCCAGATGAACGAAGCATGTAATGGAAAGAACACTGGGCCAGGAGTTGAGACTTGGATTCTAGTCCTGTCTCTTTCATTCATTTCCTATGAAAACTGGTACAAGAGCTTAATCAACATCTCCGTTCCTCTGTTTCTTCATGTGCATAGTAGGGATGTTGATCTTTGTTCGATGATGATATGATAGAAAGCAGCCAGTCTTGGGTTTGAGTGTCAGGCCACATCTACTAGCTCTGTAGCCCTGTGTGAGTCACAATCTCATAGAGCCTTAGTTTTCAACGTGGACAGATTCAGACTTGATTTAAAGAAATACTTCCTAACAGTCAGAATTATTTAAAAGTGGAGGGATAGTTGCTTCCCCCTCAATTTGTTACTCAGTCATTTCAGTTGCATCCAACTCACCATGACACCCATTTGGGGTTTTCTTGGCAAAGATACTGGAGTACTTTGCCATTTCCTTCTCCAGATTATTTAACAGATGAGGAAACTGAGGCAAACAGAGTTATGTGACTTAACTTAAGTGACTTGCCCAGAGTCACACAGCTAGTAAGTGTCTGAGGCCAGATTTGAACTCAGAAAGATGAGTTTTCCTGATTCCAGGCCTGGCATTCTATCCACTGTACCACTTAGCTGCCCATTTAGCATAATAACATGTAACAAATAAATTGCAAAGGAGAAGCGGTGAAAAGAGTGTCACCAAATAAATGTATAACCAAAAAAGATGGTCTGATTGCCTGCTGAGAGTTAATGATAACCATGATGTCAAGTTAATTGATGAAAGACCATGGGAAAAAGCAGCCAAGGAAGAAAAAGTATAAATAGGTTGGAACCTGTATCATGGAGAGAAATGCCCACACTGATACAGTCACAGATCTTTTTTGGCATTTGAGTAATACTATCCATAATGTTTTCTAGTCTTTTGGAATCTTCGCCACCCTACAATATCATGACAATTGGTCCCTGAATGCCTTTAAAATTGTTTCACCTACTGCAAGAATTTCCTCGGTCCAGCTGCTCTTTCCAATTTAACTTCCCGGGGCGCCATTTTGAATGCAACAAACATTTATTGTGTGTTATATGCAAGGTAGTGTGCTGAATGTTGTGAATTCAAAGACAAAATGAATGACACTCCCTGTCTTCAAGGAACTTGAAATCTACTTTTCCATTTTTTCATGCAGCACATTGGAGCTAATGTAATAAGAACAAATATACTTGGTTCAATGGCACCAATAATGAAAATAAATCACTATAGAAAAGTTGGTGGATCTGTTCTATTTCGCAGTTGTTTGTTGTCTTCATTCTAATGTCATCTGTAAATGCTTTCAGCATGACCTGACTTACTTTGGTCTAAAGTCAAAATTCTCCCAGGCTTGTTTTCTCCTCCACTTTCTTATATATTAAGCTCAGCACCATGGTGTACAGAGTGCCAAGACTGGAGTCAGGAAGACTCATCTTCCTGAGTTAAAATCCAGCCTCAGACACTTACTAACTGTGAGACCCTGGGCAAATCACTTAACCCTATTGCAACTAGTTTCCTTATCTGTAAAACGACCTGGAGAAGAAAATGGCAAACCACTCCAGTATCCTTACCAAGAAAACCTCTAAAGAAGTCACAAAGAGTTGGGCATGACTGAAAAGACTAAACATCTAAAATCTTATACTGTCTTGAAAGGTGATGATTGTTTGGATTCTTCGTCATCATCCTTTGTGACATTTTGCAAATGAGCTTATACTCTAAACCAGGGGTGGGGAACCTGTGACCTCAAGGCCACATGTGCCCCTCTAGGTCCTCAAACACAGCCCTTTGACTGATCGACAGATTCTATGAAGTTTGGATTTCGTTAAAAGGCCGAACTTAAGGACCTACAGGGCCACATATGGCCTCGGAGCCACAGGTTCTCCACCCTTTCTCTAAACAATGCTGCCAGGGGCTGCCAGGTCTCATGGTCAAGGTATTAAATGTTTCCTGACTAAAGCACTTTCTAGCTTCTTTCGTCCTCCTTGGTGTAGAAACTGATCTACATCTGCATGATGGGGATAAAAACACCCACAGTACTTATTGTACATAGTTATTATGAGTTTCAAATGTGCATAAAGTACTTTGCGAATTTTAAGCCTCACTATAAACATCATTTATCCTTAGTACTATTATTTTCATTTAAACTTAATTAAGAAATGGTAACAACCAGAGTCAACGTTTTTACTTTTATCCATTTCAGCATCAAAAGCTTCCGTAAATAGCCTGGGTTCGTGTTATTATCGTAACATACAGTGTCTTTTTCTCATCTTTATCTTTCCTTCTGCTTTGATGTTCATTTTTACCTTGGCTCCATCCAGTTGATTACTATACACAGACAGCTGAAATAACTCGCACTTTAGTAACTAGTCATTTCTTGTCTCTCAAGATATAGTTGAAGTTGGCTTTTTTTGTGATATTGTCTGGTGTTTGTCATGTCAAACACTTTCATGTTCTCTTCTTGAAGGAAATATACACCATAGATAAGATGAGGCTTCTGAGTCATTTGGACAGAGTAGAATGTACAGCAGAAAGAACACTAGTTTTGTAGTCGGAAGACCTGGGTTCAAATGCCACCTTTGCTGATTACCGCCTGTGCGACATTGAGCAATTCACTTATCTTCCCTGGGCTTGAGCTTCTGCATCTATAAAATGGGACTCGATGGCCTTCTAGCTCTAATTCTATGACCTCTGGGTCAGAGCACCTAGATTTAAATGCCATGTCTGTCACTTTCCATCTATGCCCGACTTTAGACAAATCACTTAACCTCTCTGGGCCCCTTTCCTTATCTATCCAATGAAGAGGCTGGACTAGATTGCCTCTAGAATCCTTCAGGTTCTAACTAACCCTAGGATCCTTTAGAATCTTTGCTTTGTTAGTTCCAAACCATAAGTTTCACCATACTTTTCACTATCTTCCCTATGGCTACCTTATTATTGAAAGTCATCACGTATCAAGTCATCATGTAGATTGACTTCCTTTGTGGGTTCTTATTAAATTCTTTAAAGAATTTCTCTACTTTTATTGTCTGCAATAGATATTGACCCATTTTCCTGATGGTGCCCTTCCTATGCTCTTTATCAGCATTGTAAAGGAACTGCTCAAGTATGCTACTAAATGATCACCTCTGACATGCTTTATCCGCATTGTAAAGGAACTGCTCAAATATGCTACTAAATGATCACCTCTGACATGATCCCCTTGGCCATTTGTGGTTCACTTATTTCAGTCATAGGCAACTCTACATTGACCCCCTTTGAGGTTTTCTTGGCAATGATACTGGAGTGGTTTGCCATTTTCTTCTCCAGGTCATTTTACAAATAAGGAACTGAGACAAACAGGGTTAAGTGACTTGCCCAGGGACACACAGCTGATAAGTGTCTGAGGCCAGATTTGAACTCACAAAGGGGAGTCTTCCTGATTCTGAGCCCAGTGCTCCATTCACTGCACCACTTAGCTGCCTTTGGCCATTGCACAGCCCTTATTTAAAGGGTACCCTACAGTTAAAGGTTGGCATTTGGAGTCTTCCTCTTTGGATGGGCTGTATGACCTTTCCAGGCCTTGTGGACCGGTCTGAATTCAGATTTCTCCCCCTATCAGACCGCTGCCAGCAAAATCCCCACCTCAGCTGGGTTCCCTTTTCCATTAAAAACTCCAGCTTCTGTTTCATCTCCCACTGGACTTCCTGTTTCCTGCATCCTTACTAGAACACATTGACTGAACTACAGTAACCACCACCCCCTGGGCCATATTAATTTTGGATCCCTTGTGTTCCATGGCCACCTCTGAACTTCAGCAGACGTATACCCCCTTGCTGAGGAGGTGGTCTTTCACATTCAGTTGAGGCAGCCATGCTAGAGCAGAAAAAATACCTGGAGTCTGAATACCCAAGCTTGACGATTGGCTATAACACTATTAACTGGGACCCTGGCAAGACAAGTCACTTCACCACCATATGATCTTCAGTTTCCTCATTTTTAAAATGTGGATGAAAAAAACTTCAGATCTGCAACTCAAGTCTTAGAGAGATTCCTGGAGTGCTGAAACGTTCAGATGAAGCACCCACTATCTCATAGCCAGTATTTATCCCATTTGAACCCAGTTGCTATAAAAAGTTGAGTTATTATTTTGCACTTTTTATGTAGCAAAGGTCTGGACTGATTCTTCCAGGGTGATGCCGCCACACCTCCCCCCTCAGGGTTCTGGGAGTGGTGAGGATGAGTCTTTCTCTAAAGCTATCAGCTCAAGGCCTGATTCCAATATGTCCTCCCCACTGTTAATCACCAATGATTAGCACTCCCAGTTCCATTTAACCAATTAACATCAGTTAGCTTTTCTAAAGGGATGTTTACTGCAAAGATAGAGCAAAAACAGTATAAATAGTTACATAAAGCACTGGACTTAGAATCAGGAAGACTCACCTTCATGAGTTCAAATCCAGCCTCAGGCACTTAGTAACTGAGATCCTGGGCAAATCACTTAACCCTGTTTGCCTCAGTTTCTCCATCTATAAAATGAGCTGGAGAAGGAAATAGCAAACCACTCCAGTATCTTTGCCAAGAAAACCCTAAACAGCATCATGAAGAGTAAAATATGACTTAACAGCAACTGAATAACAAATGTTATATGTTTATATGTATATATATAATATATATAATGTAATGCATATCTGTGAATATATATTCATTATAAATTGCATATTATATATCAATTATATTATATATTCATTATAAATGTATGATTCTGTGATTGCCTCTAGAATTCAGAATCATAGAAAGTTGGAGTTGGAAAGGATCTTAGTGACTTCTCATATGTGTTATTCTTTTTCCAAAGATTAAAAAAAATAATATATCAACATATCTTCTCCCTCATCCACCCGTCCAGTAACTACTCAGGGTCATGCTAAACTGACCTTAGCAGAGATTGCTATTCTAATCCTTCCAAACGTAGCACGGGAGAAGTGTTTGGGCGAGCCGGAGTTACAGCAAGGGGAAATTGGAGGAAGTCATTGGCAAACTTGGACAATATCACAATTCTGTCTAGATATAGCCATGTAGTCCTATTCCCTTCCCACTAAAACACACTTACAAGCTCAAAATAATTGTGAAGAGATGCTGTGATTCTGTAGTTGCCTCTCGATTCAGAATCATGGAACTAGGGAACTGGAAAAGGACCTTCAAGTCCCACCTTCTCATGTGACAAGTGAGGAAACTAAAGCCTGGAAGGAAGAAGAAGAAGAGAAATCACCAATTTGGAAAGAAAGGCCAGAAGCGTGGGCATGAGGCTATGGAGCTGTGTAGATAAGCCAAGGAACACTGGAAAGGGTTGAATCTGAACAAAATAGGAGAGTGGAGTTCACCACTCCAGCCTCTACCCATACACCAAACACTTACTAGACATTATTAGATTAATCCCCTAAAGCAGGGAATGGAGCTTATTATTTCTAACGAGAGGAGAATGAATGGAGTAAAATGAGGGAGGAGGAAAGGAAAGAGGAGGATAATAACTCATCACTGACAATTAGCACTCAGTAATCAGGGCCTAGCAGGCATTTTTCTCGATGATCCATACACAAAGGTGAATAGCTTTGAATGCTAAGAGAAATAACAAATGGTTGTGGGCACGACAGAGAACAGATAATCATGGCTCTTTACTTATTATTATGGTTTGACAGGAGAGGCTGAAAAGCGTAAATGAAGTGAGAGATGGCCGCTCAAGAATTCACATTAGCTATTCCCAGAGCAGTGGGTGACATTAGGGATGGTCCCCTCTTAGGTTGATTAGACATGTGCTATAATTATTTTCCTTTTCAAAACGTCCAGAATGGTACCTTTTACTTCCAACCACTAAAAAAAGGAGGGATGAGGGCATATTATTTTTCAATAGTCAAATAGCCTGCGATCTCAGGGATGGCAATGCAGGACTCCAACCACGCATGTCTGCCCATCTGAAATGACTCTTGACTGTGCCCTCCAATAAATCTGCCCCAGAGTGTTCACCCAACAGGGTAGAGGCCTTCTCCAAGTTCTTGTGCCATTGTGTGGGCACCAAGCAAGCATGGGGTTTGGTCATTGCTTACCCTACACATTTTTACAGGGTTATTAAGGCATACTTTATAGGGAAGAGCTAAGACACCATGAAAAAGATTCAACCTTTGAGAACAAGGCCACTTTTCTGAAGAAAGCTGCATTTCCAGGGGCTACTGAAACTCAGAAAAATACAAAGTTAAGGTTAGGACTTTGTTCACGTCATCTTACCACTCTATGAGAGGTACATTAGGAGTTCATCTGGGTCGTGATATAGCAAAGAGAGCGTGGCAGCTGGAGATCAAGGTTCAGTTCCTGGCTCCCACCCTTATTAGCTGCATAACCATAGTCATCTCTATTTTCTCCTCTGTAAAATGGGGACTTACTCAGGATTATTATGGGGCAAGCACCGTGTAATATGTAACGTGCTTTCTTCAAAGACATAAGCTATTATTATTACTATTACTGGTACTCCAGAAATACGTACACATCTGCCTACTGAGTAGGGGGAGGGAAGGGAGAGGAAGACAAGGTTTTCTTGGTCTTTTTTTCTCATTTTTGTGCATTTCAGAGCTTTCAATGCAGAATCAGAAAAACACCAAGAACAGAGGAGGAAAAATTGAAACCATAAAGGAGCATCCCAAGAAACAAGAAGAAACTCTAAGTGGCTCCCTTCTGTGATTTTGCTTGCCAAGGGACTGACTTCCCAAAAGAAGTAGAGATACCTTCTCAGATGTCCCACAAGAGCCAATAGGCAGCCAGGAAGCCACTCTGGAAGGCCTCATGCTCCTTCCAAGTTACATACCCATCAGGACGCTTGGTTATGCTTTGCCTAGCTGGAAGGAGACACAGGAGCCCCTTAATGCAAGAGCTCCTCACATCGACAAATTCCTTTTCTTTTCTTTTCTTGGCTCGCCTCTCCTACTCCCTAATCAAATAATGTCAGATGAATTGAATTCAAATTTTGTAAGTAACTTTAAAAAAAAGTAAGGCAGAATAAATGGGAACCCTTTAAGACAAAGTACCCTGGCATCTCATAAAGGCTCTTAAGTTAATTACATAAGAGCGCATGGTGTAGACTCCAAAAGGAGGAGAATTTTATGGAAGTTCTGGCAGAGTCCCAAAGTGGAGTCATGCTGTGGACACTGCAATAATAACTCTTCTTATTACCGGCCAAGTTTTATTTTATGCCTGAACAACTGGTCCCTCAGCAACAGATTTTTCATACCCACACAGAACCTAGGCCAAGCAAACCTCCAGCATCTTCTTTGGGGGTTGGGGACGGACTCAGTATTCTTAAACAGCCTTTTGGTCCGCCTCGTTCTTTGGGGTGGGAGTGGAGTGGGGCAATTTTCACAAGCAAAGCAAAGTGGGGGAGGAGCATTATCCTGAGAACTCTTACAAAGATTTGCTTTTGTATGAATCACCTAGGGAAGGCACAGCTCAAAAGAGGCCTGGGATGAACAAAGGGATGTGAGTGCCACCTCCTTGGCCCTTAGCCACCTGTCTGTCCACAGTAAACTTTGATGATCCATGACCCTCCCTTATCTTCCCCACTTTGACCCTGGGGAGGATTAATTATTCTGATCCTCCCCTGGAATCTTCTTTCCTGGGCTCATTGCTCTTCTCTGTGATTTTGCCTATTAACATTTATTTTCAACCTAGGTCTAAAATAAATGAGTTCTACCCAACACTAAATACATATGTAGGTTTGGGCAAGTCACCTCCCCACTCAGTTGGCCCATCAGCACATAAAGGGAGCCAGAGTGGCTTTCTCCTTCTCCCCTTGCCAAAAAAAGGAGCTTCCAGAAGGTCGGCAGATATGGAGTGTTCCCATAGGCCAGCCCGGGGCAGTAATGGTGCTGCCAGTGAACCCTGAGAAGGGCAGGACCCTAGAGCATGGTAGCTGGCCCACTGAAATAGGGGTCACAGAGAAAACTGGAGCATCCTGTGCCGCAACAACCACAGAGGAAAGCAAATGAGTGAATGCCTAGGAGGAACATTCAAGCATCCAGAAGGTGCTACCCCTTCATGGAGGTGTGTGGGTCCACCTTGATTTAATGCTGAGTTGGGGGCAGGGGACCATGACAAACATTGAGGGTGAAAGGAGAGAAATTTTTTAGAAGAGGACTGTTTCTACTGTGGTTTTTACCTGTGTTATGCTTGTCTTTGATAATCCTGTAGTTTTTGTTAAATGCTGAGTTAGTATTGATGCTTATTGAAGAGCAGGGGAAGGAAGGAAGGAGGGAAGGAAGAAAGGAAGGAGGGAAGGAAGGAAGGAAGGAAGGAAGGAAGGAAGGAAGGAAGGAAGGAAGGAAGGAAGGAAGGAAGGAAGGAAGGAAGGGAGGGAGGGAAAAAGGAAGGAAGGGAGGAAGGAAGGGAGGAAAGGAAGGAAGGAAGGAGGGAGGGAGAGAGGGAAGGAGGAAGGAAGGAGGGAGGGAGGAAGGAAGGAAAAGAAGGATGAGAGGGAGGGAAGACAAGTGCCTCCCCTACGCACAGGTCCTGGCTTGACCTACTCCTCTTTGCCCACTGAAGAGGGAAGGGGACAAGGTAGAGGTGACTTGCTTTCTCTCTCACTTCCTTCCATTTCTCATGGTGCCGTCTAGCTCTGCAGCTGGTAACCTCTTCGCAACATTCTTAGGCATGGCAACAGCAAGTTCTCCAATCTTTCTCATCTTCACCATGCAATATGAAAACAAAAACACTCCTGAGTTGTCTTTTCTACATGTGTTACCATTTCTTCTCTTTTTCTTCCTAGTTAACAGTCCCATCTATTGCAATGCACACCTTCCAGGCACACACTATTGCATGTTTGTTATCTCTCTTTGTAGTTATTTTTATTCCATTCATTTTCCCCATCTCTCAGCATGAAAGGAGGAGGGGGAAAGATTTCAGCACCTATTACACCTATCACTATAGTTTATTTAACTGCTTGCTATGTGCCAGACACTAGAGATACTATGTCAAAAATTAAGCAGTTTTTGGCCTCGAGGAATCTATATTCAATTGAAGGAAACAACATGCCTTCATACAGATGTCATATTTGCCCTGGAGTAATTTTCCCAACCCCCACACACACTCAGAGCTTGTCTACCATGTCTCCCTTCAGGGTTCTAGAGGCAAGCCTAAAGAGTTGAGGTATGTTTTATAATAATATGGCTAATGGGTTTCCCAACTTGTATGTTGTCCATGACTATGAGTTGGTCACCAATTAGTCAACCAGACTAAATTATCTTTTAGAAAGTGGTATTAAAACAGTATAGTTAATACAGTTAGTACAATACATGTCTCCCACGACTCTGACAAATTCTCCCATAAGTGCCTACAGAATCCAGATGAAAGTGACTTCAGTTTAGAGATCTCATGTGGCAAAGATGTAACCCATACTTCCTGGAAGTGCTTTTGCTGTAGTATTGAAGATTGTTCCCCTTAGGTTCCCTTTTCTCCTGGGCTCTTTGTAGAGCTTTGGATCCGTGCCCAGTCTGTCATTGGCTCCTGATGTAGACAATATCATCAGCTGATTTGAGGAAGCTTCTAAAGGTGACAAGGGGGAAATGGAAAATTGTTCTGACCTCTGAAATTCGTGAGGTTCTCCTCAAGTCGAGGAGAGGAAGGGAAAGAAACCAAGACAGATTAAGACTGAGCCTTGGTGTTTTGTTCCTTCCTTTCCCTACCCTTCTTAGGGGTATAGTGAGAATTCTCTCTCCTCCGCTTGCTCCAATCTCTCTGAATCTCTTTATATGCTCCACAGGGAATTACCAAGTTTTTCAGCCAAATTGAACACACTTACTGTGTAAGAGTTTATCAAGACTTTGTTATACATATTGGAAAGCCCATGACTGATTGATTGGTTGAGACTTGTCTCATAGTTAAGGTTTCTAGGCATTTTGTTATTTACTTTAAGTATGATGGTATGGCTTCCTTGATTTCATTAATTGAATCCCACCCTTTAAGGTCAATTCAAGAGGGAAGCAACTGGGTGTGAGAGTCAGGCAGGGCTTCATGTAGCAGGTGATCTATGAGCTGAAGGAAGGCAGGGATACTAGGAGGAAGAGATGAGGAGAGAATGGGTTCTAGGTGTAGCACATGTTCTCCCAACAGCTAGATTCCCAGAGTTCAGGTCGCTGCTTCCATCAGGGTTCCAAGGTGTCCTGAAGGCCTAGGTGGGGGGAGGGGAGTGAGGGTGTCTTTCTGATGCTATAGCTCAAGAGGTCGCACTGGTTATGCTTCCCTCATTGATTTTAAGTTGATATCAGTTAGTTGACCAAATGCTGTAGGAAAGAGTTATTTTACTAAAGTGGTAGATAGTAAGAACAGTTAGTATGAAACATCCTCCCAAAAGTCTGCAACACAGTCTCCCCAAAGTACATTGAGATTCCAAGGGCAAGTGCAATCAGACTTAGAGCATATGTGACAAAGATGAGCAACTCATAGCTCCCAGAAGTCTTTTTACTGGATGTTGCCCTTAAGTATGGTATTTATCAAATCCTAAAGCTGTCTTTCCTCAATTTGTACAGTTTTTACTTGGCTCCCAATGTCGACACTGCCACCAATTGCTGTTCTCCTGGGGACACTGATACGACAATAATGAGATGTATAAATCCAATCTTCCAAAGTCCACAAAATCCTTTTTTGATCAAGGGGTGGAGAGGTGATAGAAGCTCTTCTCCTCCCTCCATCGCATAAGTGACCCCATCTTAGGTGATTGACCCAACATTCAAAGGCCCCACAGAATGTGAAAGGGTTTACATTAGTTTAAAGCCTTTGGTTGATGGTTTCAAGAGGGATGTCATGATCTTGTTCACCCAAAGTTCAAGGCATCAGCATCTTTTTAGTTACTTTAGATTGGGATGAGATGACTGACTCAATCAATTCCCATCCTTACATAAGCATAGGGCATGAAGGCTGGCTATCTGTGAGGAACAACAAGAAGACTGAGTGTGGTGGGACCATGGAATGTATGGAGGGGAGTAATGTATAAGAAGGTAGGTTGGAGCCAGGTTGTGAAAAGTTAAACAGGGAAGTTGGTATATGATCCTAGAGGCAATAGGGAACCAGTGGAGTCTACTGACTCCATGCTACCATGCTACTGAACATGGGAGTGACTTGGTCTTTGGTAGCTGAAGAGGGAAGGCACTTAAGAGGTGCTTAATGAATTGGGTCAAGGCAGCTAGGTAGCAAAGTGGAGCCCTGCAGTCAATAGGACCTGAGTTCAAATTTGACCTCAGACACTAGCTGTGTAACCTGAATTCAAATCTGTACTCAGACACTAGCTGTGTATTCCTGGGCAAGTCACTTAACCCTGTTTGCTTCAGTTTCCCCATCTGTAAAATGAACTGGAGAAGGAACTGGCAAACCACTCCAGTATCTTTACCAAGAAAACCCCAAATGGAGTCCTGAAAAGTCAGGCATGAATGAAATGACTCAACAACAAAAAATTAATTGGGACAAACCCATTCTTCACAGGGAAGTTTTTTAAGGTGGGGTGCAGTCAAATCAAAAAGTTTCTCCCTTCGTAAGTGTCCTTGTGCTAATTTTCTGCTTTGTTCTAGAAAGGGGAGCTCTCCAATAAGTACAACAGTAACCACACTGCCCTTATTCCCCATAGGAGGGCACAAATCATTTCAAAGAGCTGCTATCTGTTCATTACACTGACCAAGCCTATGGGCAGACCTTAGCTACCACTTTAAAACATTCCCAAGCTTTGCAATTGTCATTTCTCCTGGAGGAATGGGTAGTTGTTACTATAATTTCTACTTCTGCATCATCCTCACTTTAGGAGTGGAGCTGTGATTCTGAAATCAGCCTGAAGAGCGTGTCCGGAAATTCCTTCCACCAACATCTCCATTTCATTTTTGACCTAGTAAGCCAAGTCCTAGGGAGTTATGTGAGACCTATCAAGGTTAAGTGACCTGCCAAGGGTCACACAGCCATTAAATGTCAGTGGTGGGATTTGAACTCAGATCTCTCTGACTGTAAGATCAGCATTCTTTCCCTAATACCATGACAATTTAAAAACCTCACTTAACACACTCGCTTTGCCATTTTCCTACTTTTCAGCCTGGAAACTTTGACCTAAAACACTGGCTTAATTACAGTAGAACACTGACATCCTATTTAGTGGCTGCAAAATAGATGCACTCCCAATGAATTTACTTGAGTGAATTAGAACGGTAGGCAATGATTTCTGAAACAGTGTATTTGTCCCGTGTTGAGTCAGGAAAACCTTAAAGATGCTTTGGAGGCAGCACAAACCTTCAATGCATGATTAAATCAACATCATGGATATTGAAGACAGCCAAGGCCAAGTGGAGAGAACATTGGACTCTAGAGTCAGGGAGACTTGAGTCCAAATCCAAGTCACTTCACCTGTCTGCCTCAGTTTCCTTGCCTGTAAAATAAAAAGGATAATAATACTAGCATCTACCTTCCAGATAACAACACTGCCCTGCTGAGTATTGTGAGGATGAAAATGAAATCATATTTGTAAAATGTTTTCCAAACTTTAAAGTGTTATATGAATGTTAGCTATTACCATTAAAACAGTTCCAATGACAACGATGCTTTCTTAAAACATTTACTTCCCATTGTATCTTATTTATCAAAAGACAAAAAATAAAACTAGTCAAGAAAATACATGAGTATATTTGGCTCTAAATTAAAAATTCAAATGAATCTCCTACTGTGTTAGAACAGATAAAGGGTGCATTCCAATTTTGTTACAATTAATAGATGCATGGGACTTAGACACAAATTTTACATGCTACCTTGCTTTTTTAAAATTGTGTCCTGATGAACAAACAAGGTGAAGAAAATAAAGAAAGGTCAAGATTTTACAAAGGGGAGCTAAAAGATTTTTCTAAGAAATAGTAGCTTATTGAAACAATTTTCATCAAAGCCATATTAAAGAGTCAGCCATGGTGGTAATGCCTGTCATCCCTGGCACTAGATAAGACTGAGGCTGGTAGGTAATTTGAGCTTAAGAATTCTAAGCTCAAGTAAATCTAAAGCTGATTGGGTATCCACATTAAGTTCCCACACCAATACAGTGAGTTCTTGAGAGAGGAGAAGAAGGGAAGAAGGCTCCCTAAGAGGGTTCAGGTGAGCTGGCCTGGGTCAAAAACCAGAATGAGGCAAATCTTCCATGCCAATCAGCATTGTTGTTATGTGTGTGAGTAACCTCTGTGCTTCCAGCCTGGGAGAGATAGGGACACCCAGTATCAAGAGAACAAAAGAAAATCCTACAAAAAACGAGGGTCACTTTGAAGAAAAAGTAATGTTGGAGAGCCCAAAGTGACACAAATTTTAAGAAATAAAATCAGTTATCTAATATTTACTCACATAGGATTTAGATCTAGAAAGGAATCTAGCACAACTTCTCATTTTACAGATAAGGAAACTGAGACCAAGAGAGAAGTGGCTTACCTAAGGTGATATAGGTAGTTAAATAACAAATCTGGGATTCTAACTCAGATCCTCAGGGCTCTATTTACTATACATTCCTACTTTACATTGTGACAGACATAAAACGACAAAGCAGTGCTTTTATTTCCCATTCTCTTTTTTTAATAGTATTTTATTTTCCAATTTTATGTAAAGACAATTTTAACATCCCTTTTTAAAGTATTTTTTTACTTTTCTCTAGCTATGTGTAAAAACAATTTTTAGCATTTGTTTTTAAAATTTTGAGTTTTTAATTCTTTTTTCCTCCCTCCCCACCACCCTTCATTGAAAAGGTAAGCAATTCCATATAGATTATACATGTGTAGTTGTGCAAAACATATTCATAATAGTCATTTAACATCCATTTTTAATGAAATTTTAAGTTCCAAATTTTCTCCCTCCCTCCTTCCTTCTCTTCCCTCCTCCCTTAGACAGTAAGCATTAATTCCCATTTTTCATTCAGGAAAGAAGAGTATATTCTAGTAACTCATGAAATAATCTTCACCTGAAGAAAGGTAATAAGGTCCAACTCTGGAAGAAAGCAGGTATAGGCTAAAAGCCAGGCCAGATTAGTGGTGGGAGTATCTACAGGTCACCTGGCAATTTGTCAATAAACATTTATTAAGCATTTATAATGTGTCAGGCACTATGCTAAGTGTTAAGAATACAAAGAAAAAAAACAGTCCCTGTTCTCGGGAAACTCAGTCTAATGGGAGAGGCAACACGCAAACAATTATGTACAAGCAAGCTATATACAGGATAAATTGGAAATAATGGAGGGAAAACACTAGAATTAACAGGAAGGAGGAAGGTAAGATTTTAATTAAGGAAACTAGGAGGCAGAAATGAAGAGGGGGAGCATTCCAGATATGACAGACAGCCAGCAAAAACATGCCACAAGTCAGGGAATGGGGTATCTTGTTTGAGGAACAGCAAGGAGGCTGGCATTGGTGGGGGGTGAGCCTAGAAAGGTGTGAGGGTGAGAAAGCAGGTTCTGAAGGGTTTAAATGCCCAAGAGATGATTTTATATTTGATTCTAAGGGTGTATTAAGTGAGGGGTGACCTTTGACAGCTGAGTGGAAGATCGAATGAAGTGGGTAGAGACTTGTGACAGGCAGATCCACCAGCAGACTATTGCAACAGTCCAAGTGTGAGGAGATGAGAGCCTGTACCAAGGTGGTGGCAATGTCAGAGGAAAGAAGGAGGTATATAGTGTGATGGGTGAAATCTGAAATAACTGAAGAAACAAAGGTTTGAGCTTCTGAGCACATCAATTTATTAAGCAATGCATGCCAATTGTATAACAAATCAGGATCAAACACCCTCAGCTGGCACTGGACTGAATACAGGGGAGGCACATTTTTATGCACTAAAAGAAAACAATTAATAGGATACAAACAAAGATACTAGATTAGCTAGCCTGATTTTTAATTAGAAGAAAGATTAGGGACTTTCTGAGTTGGGAGGGGGGAGAGCAAGCACACAAATTTTCCCAGATGTGAAACAGCATCACTTACTTCCCACAATTAGCAAGCTGGTAGAATTTACAGGAGCATGAAACTTAAGTCTCAAAATGAGGTCAAGTTTACAAGATGGAATCAGTCTGGTTCACATAATTCTCTAAATTCTCTAAATTGGAAAGATGTTACAAAGGTAAAATTAACAGTCCTTGGCAACAGATTGGATATATCTGGTTAAAGAGAATGAGGGGTCAAGGATGACACCTAGGTTTTGAGCCTGGGTAACTGGGAGGATAGTAACAGTCCCAACAGTAATAGAGAATGTAGGAAGGGGGAGGGTTTGGAGAGAAAGACAAAGAGTTTTAGACATGTAGAGCTTAGATGTCTGTGGGACGTCCAGTTCAAGATGTCCAAAAGGCAGTTGGAGAAGCAAGACTGGAGGTTAGCAGAGATTGGGGCTGGATAAATTTATCTGAGAATCATAGACATAGAAATGATAATTTAATTCAATACTGATGAGATCACACACAATGATTCTAGAGCTGAGATGAGTAGGTGAACTGATTTGCAATCAGAAAATTCAGAGTTTAGACGATGTGCCAGATTAAGAAGCCCAGGCACACAGCAGTGCACCAGGGAGTTGACACCTTACGGGACTCAAATTGCTTCTTTGATGCTTAGATTTTTTTTAAATTTTGGAGAATTTCTTGTTCCAAACTCTGCTTATGTGGCTACTTACCGATCCATGGACCCATACAATAGTAATCACTCGGTTCATAAGTTTTGTTCAGTCATGTCCAACTCTTCACAACCCTGCTTGGGATTTTTTGGCAAAGACGCTAGAACGATTTGCCATTTCCTTCTCCAGTTCATTTTACAGTTGAGGAACTGAGGTAAATAGGGTTAAGTAACTTGCCCAGGTTCATGGTGCCTGAGGCCAGATTTGAACTCAGGTCTTCCTGTCTCCGGGCCCACTGCTCTACCCAGCTAGCTGCCCAAGTTCATAAGCTGCCTTGCATATTATTTTATATTCGGGTTACTTGTCAAAGAAATTTTTCTACCTTAATGTCAGAAACCAAACACAGGAATCAACTCACTGAAAGTTAATTGGAAAATGCCATGCTTGCAAACCTAAATTGTGATATTTTAATATATCAAGATTATGATGAAATCATCAAAGAGGTCATAGCCAGAATTAAAAAAAAAAGTCCAGAGGAGCTGTTAGCCATTTAGCATTTCCAATTCATGAGGAAGTGTTCAATCCATTTACCAAAGATATGTGCAGAAATGGTGTTCATTGTGACTAAGTCCTTATAAATGTAGAAATGTGCAATTTATAGCAGCATAAAAATGTTTAGTATAAAATGCAAATATCACAGCTGGTTGGGTTGGCCATCTAGGTCTCAGCTGGGGTTCTCTTGGACCTATTACCATACCAAATTAAGCATGGGCATGTTTCCTTTTAAAAGACTGGATTTTATTCTTAAGTAGCATCTTAAATCATTTTACCAGTGTGGAAATGGCCCCTTCAAAGAGTGAACAGATGGGCTAGTCACAAAACCAAACAAGAAAAGCACATTTTATTTGTGGGAAGTAGATTGGGAAATGTGTGTGGGTGTATGTTAGTTTTGCCATAAAATGCCATTACCAAATTTTAATATATGTTGCCCATAATACTTGATGAGACTGAACTAAAAGGAAAGGGATATTTGGCAATGGAGGAGAAGAAGGAAATGGAGGATCAGAGAAAATAAAAGGAATAATTGCTGAGGTTAGAGAGGAAGCAGAGGTGTGCTGGTAAATGTTTAACAACCAGCTCTCTGGGGGGTGGGGGTGGGAATGTATGTATGACACATTTTTAAGCTTAGTCTACATTATCAACATTTTCATCTTCGATTTCTTAAATCTGAGCAATCAACAAAACAACAAATCAAGCTCCTGTTTGTAGCATTTGCCAATTTCCTAAGTGTAAAAGTTCA
The DNA here is from genome assembly GCF_011100635.1 of Trichosurus vulpecula. Lineage (NCBI taxonomy): Eukaryota > Metazoa > Chordata > Mammalia > Diprotodontia > Phalangeridae > Trichosurus > Trichosurus vulpecula. The sequence goes on along the minus strand of NC_050576.1, from coordinate 302,245,906 downwards.
CATTGAAAATGCAACAACTGAACCCTGGTTCTGGAAGGAAGGAAGGAAGGAAGGAAGGAAGGAAGGAAGGAAGGAAGGAAGGAAGGAAGGAAGGAAGGAAGGAAGGAAGGAAAAAGAGAGGAAGGAAAGTAGGAAGGAAAAAAGGGAGGAAGGAAGGAAGGAAAAAGGGAGGAAGGAAGGAAGGAAGGAAGGAAGGAAGGAAGGAAGGAAGGAAGGAAGGAAAGAAGGGAGGGAGGGAGGAAGGAAAGAAGGAGAGAGGGAAGGAAGGAAGGAAGGAAAAAGGGAGGAAGGAAGGGAGGAAGGAAAAAAGGGAGGAAGAAAAGGAGGCAGGAAAAAAGGGAGGAAGGGAGGAAGGAAAGAAGAATAAAGGAAGGAAGGATGGAAGGAAAGAAGGGAGGGAGGGAGGAAGGAAGGAAAAAAGGAAGGAAGGAAGGAAAGAAGGGAGGAAGGAAGGAAGGAAGAAAGGAAGGAAGGATGGAAGGAAGGAAAAGGGAGGAAGGAAGGAAAGAAGGAAGGAAGAATGGAAGGAAAGAAGGGAGGAAGGAAGGAAGGAAAGAAGGAAGGAAGGAATGAAGGAAGGAAGGAAGGAAGGAGGGAGGGAGGGGAGAGAGTGAGGAAGAGAGAAAGGAAAGGAGGGAGGGAGAAGGAAGGAAGGAAGGAAGGAAGGAAGGAAGGAAGGAAGGAAGGAAGGAAGGAAAAGGGAGGAAGGAAGAAAGAAAAGAAGGAAGGAAGGAATGAAGGAAGGGAGGAAGGGAGGGGAGAGAGTGAGGAAGGGAGAAAGGAAAGGAGGGAGGGAGAAGGAAGGAAGGAAGGAAGGAAGGAAGGAAGGAAGGAAGGAAGGAAGGAAGGAAGGAAGGAAGGAAGGAAGGAAGGAAGGAAGGAGGGAGGGAAGGAAGGAAAGGGATGAGGTTGAGAGAAGGACTGGTTTTTAGAGAGAATAATAAGATGAGGATCTTCATGAGGATGAAGGTGATATTTTCCAAAGCTGTGTTTCCAGATGCAGGAGGAGCTGCAGTGCATTTTTAAACTAATAAAGCTTAACACTGCCCTAGGTAATTGATAGGACTGATGAGTAGAAGAGCAGATGCATAATGCAGTTGCTGAAGGAATTGAGAAACCCATCTACAGGCTTGGTCAGCGGTGGGTTGAGAGAAGGGCAGGAGGGAGGATGGTTTGTGCCCTGCCAGTGGTTGGATTCGGTAGTTTCACTCCGACAGGTTTGATGTGACATATCTATTCCCGATTGCATAAAATGTGAAGATACACAGGTATCAGAAAAATCAACTCATTTATATGGAAAGTGATGCTTGCTACGCATGAAGTCAGGAAGATATGGGTTGATTCTAAACTTGTGTGATCATGGTTAAGTTACCCGACCACGATTACCCGTTTATTATTTACCATTACCAAGTTACCTGATAATGCTTGTGGTACCTACTTAACAGTGTTGTCATGAGACTGAAATAAAATAATGTATGTCAAAAAATCTGTACTGAGACTTTTGGGACAGCCTGTATAGAAAAATGATATCAGAGACAACGTGGTACAGTGGAAAGGCCACTGGTTCTGGAGCCAGAAGACCTGTGTTCAAATTTCACCTCCAACAATTCAGTACCTGCACGACCTTGGCCAGACCATTTCCCTCTCCTGAGCCTGTTTCCTCAGTTATAAAATGAAAAGGTTAAATGAGATGGTCTGTAAGAATCCCTCTAGTTCTACCTCAATAATTCTGTGATCTCATTAACTACTAAGTTAACATCAAACATGCCAGAAAATGTAAAGTATGGGTCTTGGAGCCGAGAGAGGGGAAGGCAGAGGCGGAACAGCCTTGGATTAAGGGTGGGGGAGATAAGAGAGTACTTGATTTGGGGTCAGAGCACCCAGCAGGAAAGGGAAAGGAGGTTAAGAAGGCACTGAGGTTTGGGAGGAGAAAGCCTTCTGTTAGAACAGAGAGAATTCAAGGTCCTTGAAGAAATTAGCGACAGAAATACATCCCTCTGTGCCTCTAGCAGCTTGTAGAAAAATAACCATCAATTAAATTAAATAGTATAAAAATTAAAAAATAAAGAAAATTTAAGAAAGAAAAACAACAGTCAGAGTTGGATGTATAGAGTACTTTGAGATTTGCAAAGAGCTTTACATACATCATCTCATTCGACATTTCAAAGAGCAATGACAGCTGGTTAGCAAACCTCTCTGTCAGTGTTTTTGATATCCTAATACATAGGTCATCTGATGACTTGTATTCATTAGGGAAAGCATGGAAGGATTTTTAGCTTTTCTGACATTCTCTTTCTAGGTCCTTACCATTCCTCTGTCCTCGTTCACAGCTGTTTAAGCTTCCCTCCCAATCTCTGTCCTTATGTTTTAAAATCTGAGCCTGTTAACAAGCTTCTTGTACAGCTATTTTGGTTCAATTATACCATATAGACCGGAGGAGTCAAATACACTACCCAGTGCAGTTTGAGCCAGATTTAAATGTAAGTGGGAAATAGTTACCAAAATAAATAAAAATACAATAAAACATAGATAACATTCCATCTTCAAGCTAAGTCCACATGCAGCTCATAGGGATATTTATGTATGGGCCAGTGGTCCCCATTTCTATTTGAGTTTTGACACCACTGTTTTAGATACTTTCTTCTTTTTTTCATCAGAAAACTGAGTAACTAAAATCTCAGAAAAGATAGTAGAAGAGACGTAGGAGACACAGAAGAGAGAGTAGTTAACCTGGGTTTAATACCTGATATCTGTGTGAACACAGGAAATTCACTAAACATCGCTGAGCCTCTGTTTCTTCAACTGTAAAATTGAGATAATAACACTAATAGATTTACTTCATAGGGTTGTTGCACCTTATGAGTGATACACTTTTCAAATGGGATAATGCATGTAAATCACCATATTAAGTGTCAGTTTTTATTATTTCATTCCTGAGTGTCTCCCATCCCCTTTGGAGCCAACTGCTCAGGCAATGACATCATTCTTATTCTATCTCTGAGCTCCTTAAAATTTACTTTCTTAAAGTAGGATTGTAAGCTTCCAGGAAACAGGAACCACATGTGTTTAATTTATTTTGCACAGGTCTCTGAGGAGGGTCAAGTGTAGGTCACTAGCTAATCAATGCTTTAGGGTAGTAATTATGACTAGAAAGATTTCCATGGATTTCAAATCCAGTATACCATTTTTAAAGACCCTGCAGCACTTTTTAAAATTGGGCCAAGTAGATGACGATAGGAACTGTATTCCTCATGTATTAGGTGGTGAAGTGACTGGAACAGTTAGTTTTCTGTCATAAGCTGATTTAAGACTAACCTATGGAGAGTGAAAGACCAGCCTCTGCAAAGGAGAAGGCTTTAGGGAAGGCCAGAAGAATGTGCAATAGAAGAGAGAGAGGAATTGTAGTAATTTTCTACTCTTTTTTCTCTTACCTCTGCCTCCTGTGCAGTATTCATCAGTCACCAACTCCATTGGTTCTTCCTGCAAAATCTCTCATATCATACTTCTCAACACCTATTGCCACCACCCTAGTCTAAATTTTTTAATTATCTCATTGCTAAGTTACAACAGCCTTATAATAGATTCTTCCCTCCTCCGACCTATTCTACACACTACTTGCAGCCAGATTAATCTTCCTAAAACACTGATTTCATTAAGTCATTCTCCTGTTCAGAGTCTCTTAGTCTCTCTCCATTGCCTATAAAATTAAGAGCAAACTCTTCAACCTGTCACTCAAGGCTCTCCATAATCTGACCCTAATATATTCAGCTGCATTTTCACTACTGCCTAAACTTCCTTCTATTCTAGTCATGCTGGTTTTCTTACTGTACCCAAGAATATCATTTTCAAACATAAGTCCATGCCTTTGCTTGGATTGCTCACTCTGTAAGCAATGATCTTCCCTCTTTTCTTTACCTATTCATCTTCCAAAGTCCATCTCAAACTCCACTCCCTCAGTGAAACCTCCTAACACTTCAGCCCACATTAATGCCCCACCCCACTGAAACTCCTATAACATATGTTGAATATATAGTCCCAGGACCCCATCAGCTTCACTTCGTTTCATGGTACCACTAAGGTAATTGTCTTTTCAGATTCATAACTCTGAGCCCCCACTTACAATGTGCTATTTTTGTTTTTCAGTCGTTTTAGTCATGTCTGCCTCTTTATAACCCCATTTGAGTTTGTTTATTTTGGGCAAAGATAGTGGAATGGTTTGTCAATTCCTTTTCCATCTCATTTTGCAGATGAGGAAACTAATGTTAAGTGGCTTGTCCCCAGGGTCACACAGCCATTAAGTGTCTGATGTCAAATTTGAACTCAGGGCTTCCTGACTCCAGGACCTAGCTGCCCCCCGCACCTACAATAAGTATTTCTTCAAACTATGCCAAACCAGATAACACTTGAATAAAAATCAAACACATTTAATTAAACCAGAATGGCAAAATACTAATAAGGAAATAAATCAAGTATTAAACACTTTTAGCACCCAATCCAAATATTTCCCTGGAGCACTACTGAACTTCCAAGCAACCCTTATAACTCCCCAACGCAGCAACAAAGGGACATACCAGTTCACTCATGGGAAAGTGATAGTGTAAACAACAGGATTGTTCATTTTCCCTTCTACCAGACCACAATAGCAATGCATTGGCTTCTCTCAGCGCTGCAGCTTGGGTCATTCTCCCTGTTCCTTCTGCCAGCCATGTGAGGCAGTTATTTTTCCTCATCTTTCTCACCTCACCATACAATTTCCTTTGCTAGAATCCCATTGGTCTTTAAACTGGAGGAGCTTGAAGTGTGTCTACTCAATTAGAATGAACACCAGTTGATGATACCATACTGTGGAACATAATATTTATGGAGATGTAATCCAAAGGAAATTTTCTTCAATAAATAAGGCTCTTGCATCCCCAAGCATTGTGGGAACACAGGATACAAGCATAAATACTCTCCTATTGCTATATAGCTCATTTTCTAAGATCATTCATGTAGGAGCAGCTAGGTAGCACAGTGGATAGAGTACCAACCCTGGAGTCAGGAAGACCTGACTTCAAATTTGACCTCAGACGCTGTGTGATCCTGGGCAAGTCACTTAACCTCGGTTGCCTCAAAAATATAAAATGATTCATACATATGTATATATATATACACGCATATATATATATATATATACATACATATGTATGGAGAGAGAGAGAGAGAGAGAAAGAGAGAGAGAGTTTCCCCCAAGAGAGTCTAAGATCCTGGAAGATAAGGAACATGCCTTACTTGTGTGTGTGTGTGTGTGTCTGTGTGTGTGTGTGTGTGTGTGTGTCTGTGTGTGTGTCTGTGTGTGTGTGTATACCTAGTACCAAGCTTAGGACAGAGAAGGTACTCAGCATTCATTGAATGAATCTGACAGAGGAAATTCAAGCTGTTTTAACAGAGTTAAGCCATCTTGATTGACTGGATATTTTAATGTGGTCTACCTCAATACTATAATCTAATCACATGGTCTAACCATCGTCTAATTGCAATTATGTTCCTTCACCATGATAATGTCTAAACCATGCAGAATTAAATTAGGATTAAATAGGAAGATCATCAATACCTGTGTAAAATTCCCAGGTTGGTAATGAAATTCATTACTACTTAAATCAGTACTCTCTAAAGTCGGGGACCAGGGTTTGCTTTACACACAGACAGGCTTCGTAGCCATAATCAATCGGTTAGTTAATAAGCATTTATTAAGTGCTTATGATGTGTCGCTATGATAAAGGCCTGGTGATACAAAGAAAGGCAAAAACACTCTGTCCTCAAGGAAGTTACTTTCTAATTAAGGAGATGATGTAAATAACTAGATAAATATAATATATACAGAGTGAGTAGAAGTGTGGCCCTTACAAATTCTGGGGGACCGTTATCCCAACTCCCACTCATGATGGTGGGACCTCCAGAGCAAGTCTAGTTATATCTCCCCACCTCAGTAAGGGTACCCCTTAGTGTACCCTATATAGGGTGACTTTTCTCTTCTATTTATTCCACAATATAATTAGCTCGTACCATTTAGTTGGCCAGATTTAAATAGCTTTTAGAAAGATACATTTACTAAAGCAGTAGAGTACGAACAACTGGTTAAATGAAGGATTCTTCCCCAAAGTCTGTAATATGCTCTCCCATAAGTCAAATGGGATCCAATTTAGAGAGCACATGTGGAAAAGAAGTAACTTGCTGCTCCTTGAAGTTCCTTTGCTGGAGTCCTCAAAATGTTCCCCTTAAGTATGGCACAGTATTCTTGTGGGCTCTTTGTAAAGCTGGAGAACTGTGTCTAGGTTGTCCTTGGCTCCCAAGGCAGCCACCATATACTATTAGACCCATGCTTTAGAAAAAAAACCCACTCTGTCAGCCGAGTAAAGGATGGATCAAAGTGAAGAAACACTTGAATCCAAGAGACCAATGAGGTGTCCATTGCAATAGTCAAAGCAAGAGATGATGAGGGCCTGAAATAGGGGGATGAGTGCATGAGTGGAGATGGGGACACCTATCTGAGAGATGTTGTGGAGATAGAAATGACAAAATTTGGAAATGGATTGGATGTGTGGAGTGTACAAGAGTGGGTATCTAGTATGACACCAAGATTGTGAGCCTGGGTGACTGAGAGGATGGTGACACCTTTAACAGTAATAGAGAAATTGTGAAGGGGAGAGGGTTTAAGAGGGAAAGATAATGAGTTCAGTTTGGGGCATGTTGAGTTCATTGAGATACCTTTCAGATACTAGTTTGAGGCAGTTGGTGATGCTCAGGAGAGATATTAGGTTTGGATATATACACCTGGGATGGATTTATGGAAATGAGAATTGAATTAATGGCAAATGATGAGATTATCAAGTGAGATAGTATAGAAGGAAGAGAGAAAAAGGCTCAGGACAGAGCCTAGGGTTGACATGGATGGAGAACCATCAAAGGAAACTGAGAATGAAGAGTCATTCAGATAAAAAAAAGAACCAGGATAGAGGAGTGTCATGAAAACCTAAAAAGGAGAAAGTATCCAGGAGGAGAAGGCACTCAAAAATGTCAAGTTCTGCGGAGAGGTCAAGAAAAAAGAGTATTGAACACAGGCTAAGGTAATAACACAGTCCTTGACCTCAAGCTGCTTATAATCTAGCTAAGGAGATAAAATATGAAAAGGTAGTTACTAACATGAAACACTAAAGTAGAGGTTCCTAATATTTTTATAATTTTCCAGGGAATTGGGGAGGGTTGGGATGAGAAGTGAGTTAAAAAAAGTGGTAAAGACAAGTGTCTTAGGAATTTAAGAAAAGGGAGAGATTATTCCCAGCACAATAATCAGAAAAGTTTCAGAAAAGTGAAGGAGGCGGGGGTAGGGGAGAATTTAACCTGGACCAGGAAGGATGGAGAAAAACTAGATGGAATGTAAGATTAAAGAAAGGCATTCCAGGTATGGAAAATAACATAAACTAGGACTGGAAGCCAGAAGTGCTTAAGGTGTATGTCAGGAAAAGTAAATGAGGCAGTGTGGTTGGAATATAGGGTTTTTATTGGAAGGTATTACTAGATAAGGTTAAAACAGGGAGAAGAATAGGTCAATGAAGAGAAGGTGGTGGTCAGCCAATCACTCCACCCCACTTCAAGTTAATGATAAGATACTACTTCCTCATACCTTAACCAGGTAAGAACACAGTTCAATCATTTAATCAATCAAAGACTTCAGATTTTAATTATTTACACTAATTTTAAATCATTAAATATGAAAAATTATTGAAAGCCATTGGATGAAATGGAGCACCATTGACAAGGAAGCCTATTCTGGTTGTTTGAAGGACTTGGCCACATCCTGTGCGGTTTATATTTATATAAAGGAGCTACTTTAGAGATATGGAATTCTAGCATCTAGAAACTTAGTAGTGGGAGTCTTTCTAGCTAAACTCCTGAGAAAGAATCCCTTGAGAGAGAAGAACGAGATGGGTGAGCTTTGGTCTTCTCCCCGACCCCTTTGACTGGAGAAGACTTTGTGAGTTTTGAAAGGTCCAGAAGATCTAGGACTTCCTATCTTCCCATTGGCATCCTAAAATTGTCCCTGGGAAAGCCGTGGCTGGGGGCAGTGCCTGAATCAGGAGCCAAGAAATGACTCAATGTGATGAGGAAAAGTAGATTCAGAACTTTCAAGGAACCCAGAAGAAAGGCTACATCCTGCCTAAGGGAAACTTCTTGACCTCACCTGCCACAAATCGAAGAAAAGGATTACTAAAAGTTGTAAGTTGCCCCTTTGTCACAGATGCTGTCTAAGCTTGAGCCCAGTTTCCCCTGAACTGTGCCTGTGTTTGTGGGAAAGCGTGATCCCAGATTGAAGAGATGTTTTATACCAACTATACCACAAAATACCTGTTTTTTAAAAGTTCATTAAATCTTGCTGCTTAATTGAAATTAACTAAAAATCATGAAGGGAAGATGTGTAGCTGTAGAGACTCATGATTTATAGCCTTAGAAAGACACTACAAATCCTCAGGAATACTTTAGAACTCATCTGGGAGGGAGTGCAGGGGAATTGTAGCATCCTGGCTCTGGGGACCTGTCCTGCCAGGGTGAATGGAGAGGTAGGAAGTAGCCCCAGATCTTATATAGGCTATTGAGGTTTACAAAATGGTTTTAATCAATGCCTTACAAAGTTAAGAAATAGAAGCAGTAGTTCCTGCGCTCAAGGAGCTTACCATCTAATAGAGAGGGAAGATGATAACAAACAAATATAACAAGTGTCTAAAATGTCAGTAAAGGATGGGAATATGAAGAAATCTTTGGGTCATGTCGAAAGAGAAGGCTCTTGAGCCAAGTTTTGAAGGAAGGGATGTGGTAAGAGGCATAATAGGAGATAAATAATTGAAATAGAGTGGGATCAGGGCAATTCATTGTTGGAGAGGTCTTTAAGCCCATAATCAGAAACTTTGATTTGTAAGGTAATAGGGATCCTTAATCTCTTTAAGACTCCTGTGCCTATGCCATCATGTTAGTTTACACACAGCATATATCCAAACATTCATACCTCTGAGTTTGGAAGAGTGGCTGTATAAATTAATGTTGCCACATGAACCTACGTTTCCTGTCTCCCACTCTCATTGACCCTCATCCTCTACCCTACCTTTTGCAACATGTGTCAATTTCCACAGCACCACCAGTCCAAACTCCCTCTTGTCCTTGCCTCCCTCCTGCCCTATCAGCTCCAATTAAAATGATTTAAAATAAACCCCTACCATGGCCCTGTTCATTTCTCAATCAGTAAAAATAAAAATAGTAAAACCACCAACAGCCATTCCTGGAAATTCTTTGAGTCTTCATGGTCTGTTCCTATTAAAGCAGTGAGGAACAGTGGCTGTGGCATTGATTGGATATATAGATTGGGTGAGAGCTGAAGCTTTTCCTTTCCCCCTCCCTCTTTCCATTACGTACAACATTTTTACACAAGAAGAGACCATTACTTAGAAAACCGTTACTGTCAACCTTTGAATAGCCGAAAGCTCCAACATCTTAATGGAGAGTAAATTATTGGTGCTTTCACAATCAAAGACCTTTGTAACCTGATGGGAATGTTAACCATCTTAACCCCTTCTGGAGTGTCTAGGTATAAGCACTTTTAAAGTGAATTTAACATCTATGAGCTGCACAAATTTGAACAAGCCGTGTTACCTAAAGAGGAAAATACACGCTCTCTGAAATCAGAGGACATGGGTTCACCCTACTATGTACTGTGTGGTCTTTGGCTAGTTAGTTTTCTTGGGTCTCAGTTTCCTCATCTGTAAAAGGAGAATATTAGACTAAATAGCCTCTGAGGACAAATTGAGTCATCAATAAGTATTTATTAACTACTTACTGTGTACCCAGAACTGCGGTAAGTCCTTGGGATACAAAGAAAGGCAAAAAATAGCTCCTGCTGCCTTCTCTGATACTCCTGGTTGTTAGTGTTCTCTCCTTCCCTAAAGTACCTCATATTTACTTATTTGTGCATATTATTATATTCATTCCGCACCCACCCACCCACCCCCAGTAGAATGTAATTTCCTTGATGGAAGGGACTATTTCTTTCATTTATTTTTTGCATCTCCAGCACTTAGTACAGGGATGACAACAATACAAATGAAAAGAACAGCTGAAAGCTGAATGAAAGGGGGCAATAGAAATGACTGTTACAGAATTATGATGACCAAGCCTACAGGGAAGGAGAAATCTGAGAATGTACCTCCCGTCTTTGTACAGGGTGGAAGACTACGGATATGGAATACAACCTCCAATGTTGAGCTTGTTTGTTTGAAGAATTGTTGGTGGCGGTGTTTTCTTTTCCTTTCTCATTTCTAACCTGACTCCCAACCAAGCTGGGTAAAGACAAGGTAGCTTGAGATGCTTACTGCTTGCTGCCTGTGGAATGTGATTCTGGATTGATGAAGAGAATACTGATGTGATCCTGCATGTCTGAATGAGGGACAGAATTGGTTTGAGAGCTTTGAAGGGGAAAGACATTTTTCATTCCTGCTTTGACAGTGATACATATTTGGGAATACTATAAATTGTGAGTAGAAATGGTTTGTGCCAGACAAATCTCCAAAAGCAGGATGGAGCTCTTTTCCTCTTGATTTATCTGGCTCTAAATTGAGATGCTTAGAATAATTTAATTAATAAACTTATAGAAAATTTATCTTTATCTTTTTTTTGGAGGGGGGAAGGAAGGGCAATTGGGGTTAAGTGACTTACTCAAGGTCACACAGCTAGTACATGTGTCAAGTGTCTGAGGCCACATTTGAACTCAGGTCCTCCTGACTCCAGGGCCAGTGTGCTACTCACTGTGCCACCTAGCTGTCCATCAGTGCATGACATTAAATGACACACCTAATCTTAACTGATACAGATAATAAAAGATAAGAAACCAAAAAAAAGTTAATAAACTTATGTCTGGAAAATTTGTGTTAAAAACACAAAGTATTGAGGATCTTTTCCCCTATTCAACAGCTTCTCTTCTTATCCTAATGGTATCGGTTTGGTCCATTCAAAAGCTTTTCAGTTTTACATCATCAAAACAATCTACTCGCCTCTATTATTTTTTGGTGCAGAAGTCTCCAATTGGTCATGACTGTTGGCCTAATCTGGTTCTCTTCTAATTTTTTTTAAATGGTGTGATTTTTTTAATACTCAGCTCCCATTCAAGCTTGACCTGAAGAAAAGCTATGACAATATTATCTCCCGCCCTTTCAGGGATGGAGGAACTGTGGATATAGAACACTGAATAAACTATTAGACTGGACTGTGTTTGTTAATTTTTCTTAACTGCTTTGGTTTCTAGGTGGGTTTTTTTTCATTTTTCTTATAAGAGATGGCTCTTTGGATGAGTGAGGAGAGATGCATTGACCAAAAAAAAGATGGGTGATAGAAAACGAAAAACATCATTAAAACTTTTTAAAAAATATTTTCAGTTCAAATATTCATTTTGAGATTATTATGGTATGAATACAGTATAGTCATAGTTACCAAACTGTATGCAATGGTGGCACCAAAGCAAACTTACAGGGACACTGCAGAACAGTCTAAATTTTCAAGGGAAACACAGCAGATGAGTATCTACTGCCAGGTGCTAAAAGATCAGTGAGTCCAAATTCCATATGCAACATCATATTCTTGCAAAGCTGTATTTTGAGTGGTTGCTGTGTGTGATAAAAAATGATTACATAAAAATCAATATGGAACAGGAAATGAGGGTGGCAGTATCCAATCTGACTCCAAGGACCGAGGAGTTGTACAATGTCCAACAGGTGCATACATGCCATTATTAAGTAATTGTGGCTATTTAAGAATAAAATAAAAACATTATTTTCTCTTTCAATTTAAGTGTATTTTTTTTCAAACAGCTACCAAGTTGTTAGGAAGTAAAGTTTAGTAAGATGTCTGGACCTGAATACTTACTAAATGGAAATATTAAGTTTTTTTTTTATTTTTTGGCCTATACGTGCTGGGAAAAAAATTACTGAGATACTGAGTACTATGAATTGAGAATATCTGGGAATCTCTGCAGTTTGGTATAAACTGTTGGCCTACTCTAATTTCAGCCAAACTGTTTTCCAGAATTTTCAAAAATTCTTATTAGAGAGTTTTCCTTCAAGTAATTTATATTCTTAGATACATCAAATACTGGTTCATTATTGAGTTCTATTGTTTCTAGTACTTCTTTTGTTCTACTGATCTTCTTTCCTATTTTATAACCAGTACTAAATAGTTTTGATGATCATTGCTTTGTAAAACAATTCAAGATCTGGAATAGCTATTTCTCTTTCATTCCTACTTTTTTATAGTATTATTTCCATTGAGATTCTAGACTTTTTGTTTCTCCAAATGAATTTTGTTATTTTTTTCTAGATCTGTCTAATACTCCCTTCTTAATCTGATTGGTATAGCACTATATCTGAAAATTAAATATTGTTTGGCATGTTTATTATATTATCAACATTCTTTTAATATTTGTCATCTTTTTTTTCTTTAAGTCATGCTTTGTTTCTCAAAATAGTACTTTGTAATTGTATTTGTTTATGCCTTTGTAAGTTGACACCTTGATATTTTATATATTTTGTCATTATTTTGAATAGGAATTCCCTTTCTCTTATTTCCTCCTTGATTTTGTTGTTGCTATATGAAGACCAATGATTTTTGTGGGTTTATTTTGTATCCTGAAGACTACTTCACTGAATCTCCACAAAGTCCCACTCTGACAGCTCATTGTGGCCTAGAGGCACTCCTGGGTTCTTGAAAGCTAAGCCCAAGGAGTGTGAGCTCTGTTCAGCTGTATCATGCCAGAAAGGCTTCTCATATGGACCCAGGAACAGATCAAGTCTGTTAAAGGAACTAACCCAGCTAAACACAAATGCACATCACAAGTAGTCTGGCCACCTGGTAACAGGTTTTTCCCCCATTGGCAACCTGTGAAATAAAGAAAAAATTAAAATGACTGTCAGTTTTACATAGTCCCCTTCCACTTTTACAAGAACAGTTGGAGAGTAGTGGAGACAGGGGAAAGGGCACCTGGCACCAAGAATCACACAGTTTTTAGACTATCAGCAAGCTTTAACTTTTGGTATTCTAAAAATGGGATCCTTGTTCAATGAGTGGACTTCTTTCTGGATGAGTTGATTCACATCAATCTTGACATTTTTTGCTATAAGCAAAGCCAGAAGAAAAGAAGAAAGTTGAAGCTAAACAGAGGCATAACTCATTGTTACTCCTTGGAGAGGCAAAGAAAGGAGTTCACAGAGTGAGTTTTGTGATATGCCCCAAAATGACAAGAAATATCATTTCATAGGAAACTTGATCATCACATATTAAAGTACTAAAGATAAGTTTTTACAAAAAGATCACTGTGAAAATAAGTACAGCCTGTATACCAACATTGGTTGCTGTAGATAAAGTGGTAGAAAAGTTAATAATAACTAGCATTTATATAGCACTTTAATTGAGGTTTATAAAGCACTTTAAATATTTTATCTCATCTGATTCTCATAACAATTCTGTAACATAGATACTATTGTTAACTCCATCTTATAGACAAGGAGTGTGAGGCTAAGATGTTAAATGACTTGCCTAGGATCACACAGCTAGTTAATGTCCACGTCAAGATTCAAATTCAGGTTTTCACCAGTCCAAATCCAGTGGTCTACGTACTATGCTGTTTGTTGTTTTTGTTGCTCAGTCACTTCAGTTGTGTATTGAGTGTGCAGTCCTGGGATCCTCTCAGCTTCACTTGGATTCATGGTACCATTAAGGTAATTGCCTAGTCAGATTCATAGCTCTGAGCCCCCACCTACAATTTGTTTTTGTTGTTCAGTTGTTTCAGTAGTGTCTGACTCTTTGTAACTTAATTTATGTTTGCTTTTTGGGGGTGGGGGAAGCTACTGGAGTGGTTGCTATTTCCTTCTCTAGCTCATTTTACAGATGAGGAAACTGAGGTAAACAGGGTTAAGTGACTTGCTCAGGGGTCATATAGCTAGTAAGTGTCTGAGGCCAGATTTGAACTCATGAAGATGTCTTCCTGATTCCAAGCCCAGTGCTCCATCCACTATGCCACCTAGCTATCTGCTATGCCACTTAGCCACCTCCATTATTATCAAAAGTTGATGAAAACCTCCAAAATGAATCAACATACAAGCTGGATATTTGGTGACTTTGATGCAAAAGTAGGAAAAAAGTAAGGATGGGGAAAATATATAGGAAAACATGATTCAGAAGAAAGAAATAGAAGAGGCCAAAAACTTATAGAATATATATATAACTGGTAGGTGCTGGACAAAACACCAAATTACATATCAAAAAATGAAACTGACTATATTTTAACAGATAAGAAAAAACTTATTATTAATATGAGTGTCAGTCAACTGTTTTGGTGATTTTTTTTTTACAATTGCACTATCAACTCATCAAAGCTAAGATCATAAATTAGAATAAACATAAAATAGTAAGACTATAAAAGGATAATAGTAAAAAGATATTATGTAAATAAAGATTTAAACTATTTAAATAGGCTATTGAAAATTTAAAAATGGGAAGTAGAAAACAGCAATGGCATGAATGGCAACTGTAATAATGTCATCCCAAAGTTAAACCAATGTAAATTGATTGCTACAACAAAGCAGCTAAAAGAACTCAGAAAGCACCTCAGTCAGCAAACATTTGATATTCTTGCCAAATGGAGAGAGATGGCTGCCAAAGGCAACACTGGGTTAAAATACAAATTCTTCTGTGAAATCTTATGAAGGGGGATGATGGATAATTATGAGCTTTCTCACCTCATAAAGCAGAGAAAAGCAGTAGAGAGTAAATCCTGTTTAAAGGAAGGTTGGCAAGATATTCAACTAAGCAAAGCCACCCCATGGACATTCAAAGATAAAAATAGAAGAAGGATTAAAAACAGAAGAAAATGAAAAAAGATTTTCAAAAACCTCATTTCAACAAACTGGTTTTTTTTTTCCATTAAAGATAGTAGAACTACCGCACTTGCACTCAAGCATCACAGTCTTTGAGATGTTTATAGAGGAAGCAGAAATTGTACTAAAGGGGAAAAGATGAGGAAAGCAGCTGTATTGGATCAAGTATATAGAGAGATTTGTGCTAGAGGCAATATAATTGTGAGGGCATTGAGGGACCAATATATAAGGCATCAGAAGGAAGGGAAGACACCAAAGACATAGAAAACATCTCAAATCTTCCTAAATACTCTCTCAAAAATTGAGCAAGAGAATATTAATGACTACTGAACTATATTCCTTCTCTCATTTATACAAACTTTTTATGAGAGCCACTTATTCATGAATGAAAGGTCTCCTCAATGAGGATATTGGTACAGAACAAGCAGGGTTTCACAAATGACATCAACAATGAACCACATCTTTATCAAAGGTGTAGAAAATATAAGATCCCATTGTATTTATTGTTTGTTGATTATGAAAAATCATTAGACTGGATAAAACAAAACACAGCCTTAAAAGCTCTTTTAAACAAGAGGTCTCCTATTCATATCTTCAGACGATCCAGATTCCCAAGAAGAAGCAATAAGATAAATAACCTGTTCAATAATCTAATAATAATAAACATCAGGCAAAGAATAAAACAAGAAGTGTGGTCACCAAAGGTATTCATCACTGTGATGGAGGACATCCACCATTGAGTCCAGGTTAAGGAAGGATTTTCTGTGGATGGTGAGTTCTTAGAAATCCTCCTGTTTTCAGATGACATTGTGCTGCTGGCATCAAACCTCCAGACACTGCAGAGCCTCCAAGAAGAGATGTATAATCATTCAAAGGAATTTAGCCAATCTGTTGTTATGTTAATGGAATAGGAAGATCTTCCCCATCCATTAATAGGTCTATGTGACGTGCTTTGAGCTCTGGCCCAGTTCACAGCTGTGATACATCCTGAGTCACAGAGCCCATTAGGGGAGGGAAGCTTACTTAGAGGAGGCTTGCTCGTAGGATGGCTTTCACATCTTTTGGTACTAAGTTGATTAAGCACTGAGTCATGAGGGTTGTGATGCCTTCTGACTCTGAGAAGTGTATATATACTCTGAGTTGGTATTTTGCTTTGGGGGTTCACTTACGAGAAGGATCTTTCGATTTCCTGGTCAAGACTCTGAGTAGCCATATGTTCAGAGCTCCTCGACTTACTCAGATGTAAACGCACTCTCAATCTAGTGATGTATGTAAAGTGTATAGCGACATTGCTTTGGTCAGGCAGCTGGAGCCCTGTCTGTTGGTTTTTGTGCTTGCATTTTATCTCCTTATATTTTTCTCTGCTTGTATTTTCTCTGATATTTAGGGTGCTGGCCTTTCCCCTGAACTAGTGAATGTAAATAAAAGTAGTATTGTTAACCCCTTTTTGATCAGTCTTTCCTAGAAAAGCTGGTCATCCTGGGTATGCTAGGGTGCTTGCTGTTATATCTTTCTACACAGGAATGATCAAACAGATGGAACAAATCTATTTCCCAGATCTCAGTATGCATCTGAAGGAATGCCCTACAGAACATTTCCAACAGTGTGTGTGTGTACATTTATATATATGTATGTATATATATACATATGTGTGTATATGTATGCATGTGTGTATATGTGTGTATATATGTATACATGTGTATATATACATATAAATTTACTACAAACAGTACAAATGGACAAAGATGGGCTGAAAGTTGAAAACAAAGGAAGAGATGGGGCTGAGTTACCCTGAGGAAAATGCAAAGCGTTTTAACTAACCCTCATCTTTTCTTTACAGTGAAGGCCCATCTTTTCACTATCTTTTCAATAATTTGCTCAAGTTGCTCTATAGCAGTGACACTTGGAAGACCCCTGCCTCCAAAAAAAAATTAAAAACAAATATCACACAGAGGGCAAAGGAAAGTTGGATAGTGTATCTGAACAGACTGAGCTGTAACACACAACCAGTGAAGAACTCAGCAGAATAGGACTAAAGTCTACCATCAAGCAATTGCACAACCAAAACAAGTGAACCACTAGAAAGTTTCACTAGTAACCTCTTAATGTCTAAAAAGTCAGGAAAGGTCTCCAGTAGGGTACAGAGAGGTGGATCTCTCATGGTGAACTTTCTGGGGCACGTGCAAGAGAGTCCCACAGCATGGGCAGACATGGATAGGCCTCAATCTATATTTTTGGAGGGGACTCCTTTATCAAGATCATAGATCCATTTGAGTAGTTAAGTGCTGAACTAAAGTTATTACTCAATTAGCAGATAAGCTTTAATCCATTACACTAGTCTAGTCACTTTTTGACGTCTAGTACACAAAAGAGTTGCTATTACAAGCCTTACAGACTTGCTATATTTAGCAAAATGGTAGTTGGGTAGGTTTAAATTATTTGAGAAAATGTTTTAGGAGAGAGTGAGCTAGGTACAGGGACCCTTCAGTGGCTCAGTAGATAGAGTACTGGGCCTGGACTCAGGAAGACTCCTCTTCTTGAGTTCAAATTCAGCCTCAGACACTGCCTGTGTGCCCATGGGCAAGTCACTTAACCCTGTTTGCCTCAGTTTCCTCATCTGTAAAATCTGCTGGAGAAAGAAATGACAAACCACTCCAGTATCTTTGCCAAGAAAACCCCAAATGGGGTCACTAAGAGTCGGACACAACTGAACAACAGTCATTAAATGTGAGTGCCCACCTATTCAGCTTTTAGGTAGGACTGACCCTTTGTAGATGGTTAGGTTTGAAAGGCATCTGTGATTCCCATAAATTCTAGTTTTGTTTTGTTTTGTTCTTATTGAAGTTCATTTCGCTGGCAAGAATGACAGAAGCCTAAAGGTTGGTAAATCAGAGAAGGAAACAAGATGGGGAGGTCTATTGTGACATGTTAATTTTTCAGGCTGTTTCTGTTGTTCTCAGTAAAGTTCTTCAGGGGTTGTGACATGTTTGTGTTGCATTCAGCTGTCACCTCGCTGTAATTTACAATTCTTCCAGAATTCCACTTGGGATTGACTGGGGCAGAAAGAGAAGCACAGTGACAGTTATATTTTTTTTTTATTTGCTTCAGGCATTCCAAATCCCTCTGAAGATGTTCTGTGGTTTGATATCTGCCTCAAAAGGAAGCTAAAATACCCTGAACTGAGAGACAGGGAGATGATTAGGGGAAACAGGATGGAGTAGGTGTCTCTGTACATGAGGACTTTACCAAATATTCTCCAATTGTTTCTATCACCACACTACCTACCCACTCCCTGTCAGGGCAAATGCCTCATCTCAACCCACAAATCTCCCTTTATACCCAGAGCTATGCCCCTGTCTACAAACACAAAGAGAATCATTTCCCCACCTAGTCTATCAGGAAGACCTCATTAGATACCTTAAGACAACCTGGATTTCCCCCTTAGCTCTGAGCCTCCATCTTCCCCCTTATAGATTGTTCCTGCCTATGGGACCCAGCTCATCTCCTCAGACTCCTCCATTCTTCAGAGTTAAATTGTCCTTGGGGCTCTTCTAGGGCATCAGCAACTCACAACACCTAATTCAGGGGTTCTTAACCTAGGGTATAAAGGTATAGATAATTAACAACAGGGTGATATGCTGCCTTCCTGAGATATGTAGATATGGCATAGAACTTACCAAGGCTTGTCGAATGTGATAACCACTACTCGCAGATGGCAATTCATACAGAGATAAGTGACAAACCTAAAAAATATCACTAAGGCTTAAAAAATCTTACACAAGAGAAACTGAATAATTTAGAAATACAGGTGGTATTTTTATTACCACTGACATAGAAAAGAAAAGGATTTAGAAGAATAGAGCAGATTGAGGAAGTGAATGACCTGTTCAGGAATCTGAAAAATGTGGATTTGCATTTGGAAATATCTATATTTTACTTTTTAATTTATTTTTAATTTTTGTCATCTTTTGTTTATAAATCACTTACATTTTGCAATGTATCCTTTCCCCCATCCTCCACACAGAGTCAATTCTTTCTTTTAACAAAGGACAAATAAAGAGAGAGAGAAGAAAAAACAGTTCGGCACAACCAACCAACACAATAAAAAAAAAACTCTGGTGTTTTATCCAGCATTCAATAACCACAGTTCCTGCCCCTCCCCACCTCTGCAAAAAGAAGTGGGAAGTATCTTCTCATGTCTCTTCTTTGGGACCAATCTAGATCTTATATTTCATTACATTCAGTTTCAATTATTTTGTTATCTTCTGTTTATATTGTTGGAATCATTATATATGCTATTTTCTGATTCTTCTAACTTCATTTTGCATCAGTTCATGTAAGTCTTCTCATGCTTCTCAGTATTCATCATAGTCCTCATTTCTTACAACACAGAAATATTCAATTCTATGTATGTGCTACAATTTGTTTAGCCATTCCCCATCAATGGACAATGACTTTGTTTCCAGTTCTTTGCTGCTACAAAAAAAAGTGTTGCTGTAAATATTTTGATTTATTTAGGATCTTTCTTTACAAAATGTGCATTTCTTAAAATATGGAAATCACAGGCTCTTGGCCAGAGAAAAAGTATGCCTAACAAAGGTTAGTAAAAAAAAAAAACGTTTCTCTAGAATTTTGTGATTATGGCCAAAAGGTTTTAAACCGAAAAAAGGAAAGTTACAGAACAAAACTGACCATGTAGACCTGAAATGATACAGAATAGCAGATACAGCATTGGAATGCAAAGAACCAAAAAGAGGACCAAGAATTCACCGGAGAGAATACCAAAGACAACCATGGCTTCATGTCTCTATACAAATGTACAAAGTATTT
This sequence comes from Trichosurus vulpecula, assembly GCF_011100635.1. NCBI lineage: Eukaryota > Metazoa > Chordata > Mammalia > Diprotodontia > Phalangeridae > Trichosurus > Trichosurus vulpecula. The sequence goes on along the minus strand of NC_050576.1, from coordinate 302,226,128 downwards.
GTAATAAGAGGCCCTAAGACTGGGAGGCATATTTGACCTCAGGAATATTACTAAGCCCTCAGTAAGATTGGATTCATAACTGGAATGTGGCTCCAGAATGGTACACTTTATTCACAAAGAATGAAGTAATTGTAACAATAAAAACAATATAGTATCTTGAGGCTTACAAAATACTTTACATATATTACTTCATCTGACCATCACGACTACCCTGGAAGGTAGGTACTATTATTATCCACATTTTATAGATGAGGAAACTGCGAAAGGTTAAGCAACTTGCCCAGGGTCATATAGCTAGTAAGTGAGGTAGGATTTGAATTCAGGTCTTTGTTACTCTAAGTTCAGCACTCTATTCATTGACCCACCTAAATGCTTAAGGGAATAAATAAAAGGCATGAGACAGGAGCAATACGTATTAGGAAAATATGCCTATGTAAAGAAATCTTGAATGGTGAGAGATGAAACATGGCAGAGATCACTTGAACAAAGATCTGCAGAAGGAGGTAAGACATGGTAATGTTGTTAGGGGAATATAAATGGACCAATTAGAAGGGGAATTTGAGAAACATCAAATACTTGTCATGGAACCAAGATATTATAATGATGGATAATTTCAACTATCCAGACATTTACTAGGTAGAGCGCCCTTGCTCTCTCTCTGTCTCTGTCTCTCTGTCTCTCTCTCTGTCTCTCTCTCTGTCTCTCTCTGTCTCTCTCTGTCTCTCTCTCTCTCTCCCTGTCCCCTCTCTCTCTCTCTCTCTCTCTCTCTCTCTCTCTCTCTTTCTCTTTCTCTCTCTCTGTCTTTCTCTCTGTCTCTGTCTCTGTCTCTCTGTCTCTCTGTCTCTCTCTCTCTCTCTCTCTCTCTCTATCTATCTATCTATCTCTCTGTCTCTCTGTCTTTCTCTCTGTCTCTGTCTCTGTCTCTCTCTCTCTCTCTCTCTGTCCCTCTCTGTCTGTCTGTCTGTCTCTCTCATTTAAAACCTTTCACAACCTGGCCCCTACCTGCCTTTCCAAATAGTTTTCACTTTATTCCATTCCAGTCCTATTGTACTGTAAGAAATGGTGAAGGGAATGGTTTCAGAGAAACCTGGGAAGACTTGTATAGACTGATGCAGCATGAAGTAAGCAGAGCTAAGAGAACAATGGATAAAATACCAACAACATTGTAAAGACAAACAACTTTTATCAACTCAGTGACCAATTATGATCCCAGAGGATTCATGATGAAACATGCTACTAACTACCATCCTACCAATAGAGAGGTGATAGACTCGGGATGCATATTGAAATATATTTTGGGATATAAATTTTGTCAGCAATTTGTTTTGCTTGACTATGCATATTTGTTATAAGAGTTTTGTGTTTATTTCTTTTTCAGTGGGATGGAGGAGAGGTGGGAGGGAGAAAAGATAGATTTTTGTTCATTGAAGAAAATAATTTTTTATTTTATTATTTATTTAATATTTTAGTTTTCAACATTGATTTCTACAAGATTTTGAGTTACAAATTTGCTCCCCATTTCTACCCTCCCCCCCACACTCCAAGATGGCATATATTCTGATTGCCCCATACCCCAGTCAGCCCTCCCTTCTGTCACCCCACTCCCCCCTCATCCCCTTTCCCCTTACTTTCTTGTAGGGCAGGATAGATTTCTATGTCCCATTCCCTATATATCTTATTTCTCAGTTGCATGCAAAAACAACTTTTTCTTTTGAGCATCTGATTTTAAAACTTTGAGTTCCAAATTCTCTCCCCTATTCCCTTCTCACCCACCCTCCCTAGGAAGGCAAGCAATTCAACATAGATCACACATGTATCATTATGTACAATACTTCCACAATACTCATGTTGTGAAAGACTAACTATATTTCCCTCCATCCTATGCTGTCCCCCTTTATTCAACTTTCTCCCTTGACCCTGTCCCTTTTCAAAAGTGTTTGCCTTTGATTGCCTCCTCCCCCTATCTGCCCTCCCTTCTATCATCCCCCTTTTTTATTCCCTTCCCCCTACTTTCCTGTGGGGTAAGATACCCAAATGCATTTGTATGTTATCCCTTTCTCAAGTCAAATACGATGAGAGCAAGATTCACTCATTCCCCCTCACCTGCCCCCTCTTCCCTCCCAACAAAACTGCTTTTTCTTGCCACTTTTATGTGAGATAATTTACCCCATCCTATCTCTCCCTTTCTCCCTCTCTCAATATATTCCTCTCTCATCTCTTAATTTTATTGTATTTTTTTTAGATATTATCCCTTCATATTCAACTCATCCTGTGCCCTCTGTCTATACATATGTATATTCCCTTCAGCTACCCTAATACTGAGGAAGGTCTCAGGAGTTACAAATATCATCATTCCATGTAGGAATGTAAACAAAACAGTTCAACTTTAGTAAGTCCTTTATGATTTCTCTTTATTGTTTACCTTTTCATGCATCTCTTGATTCTTGTGTTTGCAAGTCAAATTTTCTATTCAGTTCTGGTCTTTTCACTGAGAAAGCTTAAAAGTCCTCTATTTTATCAAAAATTCATATTTTACCTTGGAGCATAATACTCAGTTTTGCTGGGCAGGTGATTCTTGGTTTTAATCCTAGCTCCATTGACTTCTGGAATATCATATTCCAAGCCCTTCAATCCCTTAATGTAGAAGCTGCTAGATCTTGTATTATTCTTATTATGTTTCCACAATATTCAGATTGCTTCTTTCTGGCTGCTTGCAGTATTTTCTCCTTGACCTGGAAACTCTGGAATTTGGCAACAATATTCCTAGGAGTTTTCTTTTTGGGATCTTTTTCAAGAGGTGATTGGTAGATTCATTCAATTTATATTTTACCCTCTGGCTTTAGAATATCAGGGCAGTTTTCCTTGATAATTTCTTGAAAGATGATATCTAGGCTCTTTTTTTGATCATGGCTTTCAGGTAGTCCAATAATTTTTGATTATCTCTCCTGGATGTATTCTCCAGGTCAGTGGGTTTTCCAATGAGATATTTCACATTGTCTTTCATTTTTTCATTCCTTTGGTTCTGTTTTATAATATCTTGATTTCTCATAAAGTCACTAGCTTCCACTTGCTCCAATCTAACTTTTAAGGTAGTACTTTCTTCAGTGGTCTTTTGGACTTCCTTTTCCATTTGGCTAACTCTGCCTTTCAAGGCATTTTTCTCCTCATTGGCTTTTTGGAGATCTTTTGACATTTGGGTTAGTCTGTTTTTTTAAAGTGTTATTTTCTTCAGTATTTTTTTGGGTCTCCTTTAGCAAGTCATTGATTTGTTTTTCATGGTTTTCTTGCATCTCCCTCATTTCTCTTCCCAATTTTTCCTCTACTTCTCTTACTTGCTTTTCCAAATCCTTTTTGAGATCTTCCATGGCCTGAGCCCAATTCATATTTTTCTTGGAGGCTTTTGATGTGGGGTCTTTGACTTTGTTGACTTCTTCTGGCTGTATGTTTTGATCTTCTTTGTCACCAAAAAAAGATTCTAGAATCTGAGTCTGAGTTTGAGTCTGCATCCTTTTTCATTGACCGGCCATGTTCCCAGCCAACTACTTGACCTTTGAGCTTTTTGTCAGGGTATGACTGCTTGTAGAGTAGAGAGTGCTTTGTCCCAAGCTTTAGGGGCTATGCTGCTGTTTTCAGAGATACTTCTACTCCACTGTCACCACAAGCTCTGCCACAGCAGCACTCCTCCTCCCCCAAGAACCGCCAACCAGGATGGCAACCCAGATCCAAGCAGGGCAAAGCAAGCCCTGCACTCTCACTCTGGTCTCTCACTTGATTCCTCCCACTGTGTGAGCCAGGGACTCCGGAAGCAGCTGATACTGGAGCTCTGGAGGCAGCCACAGGAGCTTCCTGTTGCTGCTGCCACCACCACTTCACCACCTCCGCCACCCCAACGGCTGGGGCCAGACCGCTTTCTAATCCGATCTAGCAGTTTTCCCACTAATCTGCTCTGTGGTCTTTGGCGTTTGTGGGTTAAGAAGTCTGATAACTGCCACAGCTCAATGATTTATGGTCCTAAGGCCTGCTCTGGGCCAACTCCCAGTCTAGAATGTCTTGGCACAGCACATACTGGGCTGTGCTCCACTCCCAGCACCATGTGATAGACCCTTCCCAGCAACCATCCAGGCCATCCTGGGCTGGAGACCTGCTTCCCTCTGCTATTTTGTGGGTTCCTCAGCTCTAGAATTTGTTCAGAGCCATTTTTACAGGTGTTTGGAGGGATTTGGGGGAGAGCTTAAGCAAGTCCCTGTTTTCCAGCCACCATCTTGGCTCTGCTCAGAAAATAAATTTTTTAAAAAAACTTAAGAACTCTAATCAAAGCAATGACCAATCATGATTTCAAAGGATCAGTGATGAAGCATGATATCCACCTCCTGACAGAGACATATATTTTGAACATGGAAAATGTGGAAACATATTTTGTTTGACTATGAATATTTGTTATGCATTTTGGTTTTCTTTTTTTGACAATGGGGAGGAAGTTGGGAAAGAAAAACCATGGATTTTTGGTTAATTAAAAAAATGAACCAAAAAAATTGGTTGATTAAAAAATAATTAAAATTTTTAAAACTGATCTTTGGACTGGGAAGGCTACTGCAAAATTAATAAGGAATGCAATCCCAATATAACTAAGGGGACAATAAGACGGAATCTAGCTCCCTTTAAGTCAAGTTGGCACTTTTCTAACAATAGGATAAGCACAATCCATCCCCAATTCCTTTCTTAGCCACTACAGGAGAAAGAAGGTTGTGTTCAGATAGTGTGGTAGCAGCACCAAGACCTCTCCCAGTCTCTGTCTCTGAGAACTGGTGGGTCTGTTGGAGCAGGACAACAGAAACAGCCCCTTGGGGTGGAACAGAAAGACATGACAAATAGCAACAAGCTAGTGTAATGGAAGGAACATTGGATGTCAGAGTCTAGAGTCAGGAGACCTGGATCTGATTCCCCAGCTCTGCTTCTTATTATCTATGTGACTCTGAACAAAAAACTTCACCTCTCAGGGACTCAATTTTCTCATCAGTAAAATGAGGGAGTTGGACCAGAATTAGATGATCTGTAATAGCCCTCCACAGCTTTTCATCTTATGACCTTTGCCCTTTCAGAGGTACGAGCCAACAACAAAATTGTGTAGCTCTGTAGCAATGCCAAGACCTTAAGAGACTTAATGCCCAGAGATGTAAGGCCCAAGGTCACACAGGGAGACTTCAACAATCTAGACCTTTGCTGTGATAGAGGTGGGGTTTGAACTCCTTTCTTTCTTTCCCTACTTAAGTCATATCTGTGACTCCACACGGCACCCATTCCTTTTCAAATAAAGCCTTCCCCCTTCTTTAGATACATTTAAGAAGTTTGAGGACCTTAAATAATCCAACATTTAAATTGTGTAAAGTCTGCATGAAGCTGGTTGCAAGAGGGGGACCTCTTGTTCTTCTGAGCAATGGACAACACTGATGGTAAGAGAACCATTTGGCTTTGAAGAGACAGGCAGTCTTCCAGGTTCCATATCCCTGAGGAGATGAGAACCAGAGGCGCCAGGGGCATGTGGCTTCCTCCGGTACTGCCCAGCTTCTGCACACCTCTGACCTCACTCATCATACTAAGTGATTCCTTAAAACCTTTAGTTCCTAGTCAAGTTTTTTGGTCATCAATAATACAACTGAGAAAAAAAGATCAGGATTCCAAAAAGTTGAGCAGGAGCATACCTGCACACACACACACACACACACACACACACACACACACACACACACACTGGCATACATATCTTTCCTGACCCAAAGGCCTTCGGTGCTAAGATTTCCAAAACCCCTATCTGGAAGTTTACAAGCCTCCTTGAGAGGGGTTACCACTCAGTCATTCCAGAGCTGCTTACTCCCAGCCAGCCCTGCCCCAACCTTGTCCCCTCAGCCTAGGTCACTCACCAACCCCCCAAAGTCATCTCTTCCAAACCTTCTCTTTCTCAAAATTATCCATCATGATCTAAAGAGCCCCTTCCTACAAGTGGGAAACTTCATCTCACTGGATACAAAAAAGGGATTTCAGTCCATGGCTGCGCATTTCTCAGGTCACAGAACACTTGGTCTTGGCAAAACCATCCACAAAATTGCTTAGACTTCCTCATCTCACCAGAAAAAAAAAATGCTCCTTAAAATGAACAACGAAGGGGGAGAGGCATTTTCTTTGATGGATTACTAAAAAGTATTTTTAAAATTTCACTAAGTGGTTAGTTTGAATCAGAAACAAAAAGTGTAGTAATGTTGGTACTGTGAGAATATTGTGAGTCTATAGACAGGGGCAAAGCAACCTGGACTCAATGTCAGAAAAGACCTGGGTTTGAATCCTGCCTCAGATATTTGCTAACTTTGTTAACCTGGACAAGTCTGTTAATTTCTCTGAACCCTCCTTTCCTTATCTATAAAATAGGGATAGGGACTGGACCCATGATTTCATTGGTACAGGCAATTCACTAAACCAAAAAACTCTCTCTACCAATGCATAAATTCCCTCTACCAATGTAGAAACTCCCTCCACCAATCTTCTCTGAACCTTCTAGTATTAAAGAGTCGCCAATACCACTGAGATGTTAAATTACTTACCTGATGTCACACAACTGCTGTGGATCAGAGGTAGGCTCTGAAGTCAGGTCTTCCTAGCTTCAAGGCTAGCACTCTGTCCTCTACAAGATACTGCCTTTCATCTAAAAAATGGAGATTAGAGCACCTGCTTTATAAGATTGTTGTGAGGATCAAAGAAGGTGATGTAGATAAGCATTTTGCAAATTATAAAGTGCTGCATAAGTGGAAACTATCATCATAATTTTATTATTATGTAAAATGTTGTAATTGTTTCGGCATTCCAGTCACATCTGACTTTTCATGACTCCATTTGGGGTTTGGTTTTTTTTTTTTTTTTGCAGAGATGCTGGAGTGATTTGCCATTTCCTTCTCCAGCTCATTTTACAGATGAGAAAACTGAGGCAAACAGGGTTAAGTGACTTGCCCAGGGTAAGGCCCGATTTGAACTCAGGTCTTCCTGACTCCAGGCCCAGCGCACTATCCACTGTACCACCTAGTTGTCACTATCGATTGGAGAAATGTAAATTAAAACAGCTTTAAGGTACCACCTCACATCTATCAGAAATGACAAATGCTGGAGGAGATGAGGGAAAACTAGGTTCACTAATGAACTGGTAGTGAACGGATCTGAAGACAATCTAGAATTATGGCCCAAGGGCTATAAAACTGTGCATACCATTTGACTCCTTTTTCCTCAAATAATTCTATGTCCAGGAAGATGTTGCCCAGCTGTTAAAGACAACCTAATCTCAGTGACCCTTAGGTAGATCTTAGGTTTATGCCCTCATCCAAGTAACTGCCTGTGTTTCATGGCTGGATACCTAGATCATGTGAAAAAGTTAAGCAGTCATGATTTGAATCCATGGCCTCTGTCTGGGAGATCTAGCAGGTTTCCTGACCTCTCTTATATATATGGCTTTCTCTTCCTGTTTGCATATGTCATTGAACATGTCAAAACTACCTCATAAAGAAAGTGGTTTTCTCTGACTAACCAAATAATGCTTTAATAAAACTCTTAGTAAATATGACCTACTAAGATGACCTACTAAGTCCCCCCCAAAACCTCTACATTGCATACCCTTTACTATTTCATACTTTCTATTGCACTCTCTATACTCCCCCTCTCCATTTAAAATGGCAGTATTTCTGGCACTTCTGGCCTATACTTCTTAGTCTCATGATCTGAATGAGTTTCTTCAATAGTTTCTCCCAAAAGTTTCTAACAGTTTCTTCAAAAATTTCTTTCTTGACATAAGGGCAGGGGAGTAGATAAGATGTGTTACATAAGAACATTGGCTATAACAGTGATAAGGGAGGGAGCAAGGAGCCCAAAGACTTGACCTACTTTCTCCAGTTTTGCTCAGGGCAGCCCTGGTTATTATAAATGGAAAGGAATGACTAGTTTTCTTTCTGCAGGTAATAGAGAATGTAATGGGCTTAAAATACCATATGAGTTCAAAGGATTTAAGTGACGTATAAGGAGCATCCTTTTTTTTTACCAATGTCCATTGTTCTTTTCTCCTCTTTTTTAATTTAAAAAAAATTTTTTTAGATTTTTTATTTTTGGTTTACAACACTCAGTTCCACATGTTTTGGAGTTAAGGAGCATCCTTCTTTAGGATAAAGGGGGAAATTCTAAAACTGGGTGCCAGAGAGATTGAGACATTGACTTCCCTGGAGATTAAGTTATGATCCAGCCTAAAGGGAGGTAGTCAGTCTCTCAGTCAACAAGCATTTACTAAGTACTTAATTACATGCCAGGGAGATGTAAAAGGATTGCCTTGGTGCAGTAAGAACTCAGTTGAGATTATGTAACATAGTTTGGTAGTGGACCCAATCAGGATGGCTTCATGATTTTCACTAATTCCATTCAGCAATGGGGGCAAAGACAGACAGCAGGATGATTTCAGAAAAACTTGGACAGACTTACATGAACTGATACAAAGTGAAGTGAGCAGAACCAGGTGAACATTGTACACAGTAACAGCAATATTGTATGATGAAGAATTGTGAATGACTTAGCTATTCTCAGCAATCCCAAAGGACTCATGGTGAAAAAGGCTATCCACCTTTAGAAAAAGAACTGATGTTGTTTGAATACAGACTGAAACATGCAGTTTTTCACTTTCTTTCTTCTTTTCTTTGTTCAAGTCTTCTTGTACAAAATGACTAATATGGAAATGTTTTACATGATAGCACATGTATAACTCTATCAGATTGCTTACCATCTCAGGGAAGTGGGGAGTGGAGGGATAGAGGGATAGAATTTGTAAGGCAAAACTTTAAAAAAATGAATGTTAAATATTGTTTTTACGTGGAATTTGGGGGGAAATAAAATATTATTTTAAAAAAACAGGGGCAAAGGAAGTGGACGGTGGTAGTAATCTGAGGATGGGTCTTGACAAGGTAATTTTGGAGTTCATAAATACAGAAATAGAATATTCATGAGTGGTATGGCTATCATAAGGGTATAGCTATCTCCTGTATAACTCAGCTAGCTATAACTCAAGGTCTATTACCAAACATAATGGAGGAGTAACTCATGGGAAGTAGATTGAAGACCTAGGAAGTGGGATTTGAGGGTAAGTTTTATTTGCTTTGGTTTGCATGATGAAGAAAAATAATGACCTTTATGATTGAGTATTCAGTGTGTTCCCCTTTAAGAAAATAATAAAAATGAGATTGCCTGGGCACATGCCTTAGTGAGATGTGCTAAATACCTCTATGATCACTAGGATGTGAGTGAGTTGAGTCCACTTCTTTCTCAAGCCCACCTTCAGCCTCCAAGCCACAGGACTTTCCTAACTCACAGTTAATGGCTAAGGACCCCATGCCTGAGAGCAGACTGAAAATTGAAGACCACCCCCCACCCCACACACACACACACACACTCACCGGAAAACACTGGCAACAGATGTTCAGAAGACTCAGACATCTCATCATTAGTTCTGGAATTTAAATGCCTGTTAATTTCTTCCTTTTATTGCTGAGCTCCACACTGTACCAAGCTCAGTGTCAGAGAGAAGGATCCTTGAGGGACATTCAATATATCAAGTCTGAAGGTCGCTCAAAATCTGGGTGCTTAAGGTAGGGAGGTTGCAAAGAAAATAGAAGAGAGGAAGGAGCCATACTTGTTCGTGGGGCACACTTCTGTGGGAAACAGCACAGCACAGTGGAAAGGGTGCTGAAGTGGGTGTCATGGGAACCAAACTCAAATCCCAGCTCTGCCACTTATCTATATTGCCTTGGACAAGTCATTTACCTTCTCTGGCTTCCATTTTCTCCCCTGTAGCATGAAGTGGGTGGCAGGGTGAGATAACCTCTGAGGACCCCCTCCAGCTCTGTGATCCTGTACCCTCAATCTTACCTCCTCCTTTGCTCTAGTCTCAGGGGATAGGGTGAGCTTCCTTCTCACTGAGGCCGTCTCCTCTGCTTATGGCCCTTCACTCTATCCCTCCTGTTTCTTACTGGCCAGAAGTCAGGAAGACCTGAGATAAAATTCAGCCTCAGACATTAGCTGTGTGACTGGGGGCAAGTAATTTAACCATTTACCTCAGTTTCCTCATCTGTAAAACAAGCTAGGGAAGGAAGTGGCAAGCCACTCCAAGATCTTTGCCAAGAAAACCCTAAATGGGGTCATGAAGAGTCAGATGTGACTGAAACAACTAAGAAACTAGTCTTCAATCTGGCTCTCTGTTATGGTAATTAAGATGGGACTTTTTTTACTGTTTTCTCTTTTGGAGCACTGAGGTAATCAAGTGCCTTTGATGAGTCTGGCCTTTGTTTCTTTGATTAAATCAGGAGTCTCTGATGAACCTGCTTTCAAGGGAAAGCCTAGTTCACATGGTTTTGAGTCTCATGGTTGTGACATCCTTTGACCCTGAATAGGGTATATAAACTCAGAGGTTAGCATTTTGTCTGGAACTCTCACTCACTGGAAGAATGGTGTGTAATTTAACCAGAGAAAACTCTGGGTAGCTGCTGGAGCCCCCCGGCTTTGAAAACCCAGATGTTGGTGCCTCTCTCTCTGGTAACTGTAATTCTTTGGTCATACAGCTAGAAGCCTGTCTGTTGATAACTGTGTGTTTGCTGTGTTTATATTGTCTCTGTCTGTAATTTCTGTTTGTATTTGCTCTGAAGTTCAGAGTCTTGGCTTTTTCCCCTGAACTAAGTGAACGATATATGTATGTTTGATTAAAGTGAAATTGTTAACCCCTTAAAGTTGCTTTCCTTAGAAAAGCAGATCAAAGAATCTGTGTTAGCCACCCTTCTGTGTGCTTTTGTTGTTGGTCTTTCACAGCCACAAGAACTGCTAGTAACATTGTTGTTACACTCTCTACTCAGTTCTTGCAAGCTAACTATAAAAATGCTCAAATCTCACCTGTCCTTAGATAGATAGATAGATAGATAGATAGATAGATAGATAGATAGATAGGTAGATAGAGATAGATAGAGAGTTAGAGAGAGAGAGAGAGAGAGAGAGATGGATAGAGATAGAAGATAGATAGATAGATAGGTAGATAGAGATAGATAGAGAGTTAGAGAGAGAGAGAGAGAGAGATGGATAGAGATAGAAGATAGATAGATAGATGCATGAATGAATAAACAAATGATCAAACAAATCAATTAATTAATTGGTTGATTAATTAAGACCTACCCTTTTCTTGTCCTTTTCATCCCCTGGAACTATTATCCTCATGTCTCTCTTTTTTGCCATTGATAAATTCCTAGAAAGCCAACTACACTCTTCCCCTTCCTCATCATCCCCTCTCTTCTATTTTTGTCTTTCTTTGTGTCCCCTATGTTCAGGACAGATCCTGGAACAAATTAAGGGTTAATAAATGTGTTGACTAACTGACTGACTCCTCAGCCTCATGCAATCTGACTTCCATGTTCACCTATCTATGGAAATAGCTTTCTCCAAAGAGCTTTCGTTATCACCAATGATCTCTCTTTTTCTTAAATTCTTTTCCCAATGATCTCTTAATTAGTAAATCTGATGGCCTGTTCTCAGGCCTTATCTTCCTTGATTTCTCTGCATGTTTTAAACCCTGTTCTCTCTTGTTTCTCCTATAACTTGGTTAACTATAACTAAATTTATTCTCCTCTTCTCCCATGTATAGATCGGCCCCAAGGTTTTGCTCTGGGTTCTCTTTTCTTTTCTTGGTAGTCTCATTTGCTCACATGGTCTGAATGCAAGTGACTGTCAAAACTCCATCACCAGGGGCATCACGGGGCTAAATGGATAGAGCACCAGCCTTGGAGTCAGGAGGACCTGAGTTCAAATCCAACCTCAGACACTTGACACTTACTAGCTATGTGACCCTAAGCATGTCACTTGACCCCAATTGCAAAAAAGAAACCCACACAACACCTTCATCACCAGACCTGAGTTCCTATTCTGGATCTCCAGATACCCACACAACACCTTCATCACCAGACCTGAGTTCCTATTCTGGATCTCCAGATACCTGCCAGACATCTCCACCTGAATGTTCTACCAGAACCTCAAGTTGAAAATGTCCCCAAATGGAACTCATCCTCTTCTCTCCAAAACCTGTACCCCCTTCAAATTTCTTCTTTCTACTGATAGTACCAGTCACACAGGCCAAACCCTCAAAGACAAAAAGCTGAAACTTAAATACTTTGACCACATAATGAGAAGACAGGACTCACAAGGCAGCTGGGGTAGTGGAAATAATATAAGACTTAGGAGTTAGACTCAAATTCTACCTCTAATTCTTCTAGCTGTGTGAACATGACAAGTCTTATACTCTCTCTGAGTATTAGTTTCCTTCGTTGTAGAACAAGTACTTATCTCACAGAGCTGTTGTGGGGGAGCACAACCTTAAAGCATTGTAGAAATACGTTATTTTCCCCCTTGTTCCCCAACCAATCTCCTACATCTATTCCCTTTCCTCCACTCTACTGTACCAATTCAGGTTCTTATCATCTCTTGCCTGGACTATTGCAATGGCTTCCTAAATGGTCCCCTATCTCCAGTCCCTCTTCTCTCTGGTCTATCCTTTATTTTTGTTTACTGTTGTTGTTCAGTTGTGTCCAACTCTTTGTGACCCCATCAGGCCCTTCTACCCTCCACCATCTCCCAAAGTCTGTCCAAGTTCATGTCCATTGTTTCCATTGACACTATCTATCCACCTCATCCTCTGTCATCCCCTTTTCCTTTTGCCTTCAATCTTCCCCAGCATCAGAGTTTTTTTCCAATGAGTCCTGTCTTCTCATTATGTGGTCAAAGCATTTAAGTTTCAGCTTCGGTATTTGACCTTCCAGTGAATTAATTTCTTTAAGTATTGACTGATCTGATCTCCTTGCTGTCCAAGAGTCTCTCAAAAGTCTTCTCCAGCACCACAATTCAAAAGTGTTGATTCTGTGATGCTCAGCTTTCCTTGTAGTTCAACTCTTACAGCCATACATTGCTATTTGAAAAACCATAGCTTTGACTACACAGACCTTTTTCTCCAACGGGATGCCTTTTAGTATGCTGTCCAGATTTGCCATAGCTTTCCTTCCAAGTATCTTTTAATTTCATGCCTGTGTCCCCATCTGCAGTGATCTTTGAACCCAAGAATATAAAACCTGACACTGCTTCCATTTCTTCTCCCTCTATTTTCCAGGAAGTGATGGGACCAGTTGCCAAGATGTTAGGTTTTTTTAAATGTTAAGCTTCAAGCCAGCTTTTACTCTCCTCTTTCACCTTCATCAAGAGGCTCCTTAATCTCTCTTCATTTTCTGCCATCCAAGGGTTACTGTCTGCATATCTGAGATTCTTACTATTTATCCCAGCAGCCTTAACTCTGGCTTTCAGTTCACAGAGCTCCCAAATTGACCTTCCTAATACGCAGGTCTGACCCCATCTCTTCCTTCCTCAAACACCTTCAATGATTCCCTATTGCCTATAGGACAAAGAATTTAAGATCACCTGGAATCTAGATGCCACCAACATCTCTTGCCTTATTTGATGTTACTCTCCTGTGCCCCTCTATCCCTTCCAGCCAAACTGTACCAAGCTATGCCCCTGTCTCATGGAATTACAGACTCACAGCATTAGAACTAGAAAGGAGATTCAACACCATCTGGTCCAACCTAACCCCCCTCTTCCTGACAATTAACCTGGGACCAAGAAAATTTAGATGACTTGCCCAAGCTTATACAAAGTAAGTAGCCAGGCTAGGATTTAAACAAAGGTCCTCTTACTCCAAACCCACTGTTCTTTTCACTCTACCACATTCCTTCATTAACCTACACTTTCACACCTCTATAATTCACATAACTTTTCCCTTCTTCCCCAAATACCCACAATACACTCTCTCCTAACCCCCACTTGTAGAAATTCTTTCTTCTCAACATTTTCCTAGAACTCTTTGTCAAATCCACAACTCAGCCATACATGCCTCTTCGTTGATGTATTGTTGGTTGAGTTTATGTGGATATTGCCAATAGAGGACCACTCTTTAATTTTAGGCAGTTCATAGACTCCATCCAGAGGTAAGCCACTTTAAATTACATTCAAAAAGTCTACTATCATCAGCCTTCACGTTGCTCACTGAAGTGATAGTAAATGGGTGGCACTTTGGATAGAGTGTTGGCCATAGAGTTAAGAAGACCTGAGGTCAAATGCAGCACCAGCCACTCACTGTGCAACCCTAACTAAAAATCACTTAACCTCTCTGTGCCTCAGTTTCCTCATCTGTGAAATAGGGAAAGTAATAATAGGACCTACTTCCCAGGGTTGTTATATGGATAAAATAAGATTATATTTGTAAAGCACTTTGTAAATCTTAAAGTGCTATATAAATTATAGCTATTGTTATTATTATCACAAAAGTATCCATATGCTCTGAATACACTTATCAATATGCTTCCTCCTTTTTGATGAGGAAGTATTAATCTTTCCATAGCTGCCTTAGGGTGGTGGACCCTTTGTTTCATTGACTTTGTTCTGTGCAACTTTTGATTAGAATACTTTCCAATTCTGTGATGGTCCAATTTACATTTCCAGAAATGAATATTAAAATTGATATTGCATAGGCAGTAATTGCTTTAAATGTATCCTTATTGAGCTTTGATTTCAAGATACCAGTTAGGCTTTTGACTTGCAGTCACATCATTCTCTTTCATTGCTTTGTGCTTGAAGTATTTTACCTTGGGGGAAAAAACAAACTAAGGTATTTCTAAATTTCACATTGGTTTAATTTGATCTCTGGATTCATTTGAAGGCTTCAGTCTCTATTTTTCCTTGTACATTAAGCAGTTTTATACTTATGAATTCCGAAGGACATTTTTTATCAATGGAGAGGAATTTCATGAGACAGAGATGCTGTCTAATATGTTTTTCAGTGAAGCTCAAAATACAGAGGCAGAAAATGATAAAAAAAAAAAAGGTAAATCTCAAAGACCTTCTGAGGGCCAAGTAGAGATTCTCAAATGTTACATGGTAGCCCAGGGAACATGGATTAGTGATGTTCTCCCCTTCCCCCAGTGAAATCCCTGCCTAACCTTATCCTATTAGGCCATCTAAGAATAGCACCTACAAACATAAGAGGGTACACCTGAAAGAAGGGCTGCTACTCAGAGACGATGGCCATTAATATCCCAAGCTTGGAAATCCCAGCCAAAGTCAACTGGTAATATCTGAGATGGTCCATCTGCCCAGCTTTTGCCTCTTTATCACTAAATCATTTTTCATTTAAGGATAGCTGCTCTGGTTCTATTTCTTAAAACTATTTTCTGAAGTGGCTTAGTTTGGGGCTGAGATTTCAGGCAATTTTTGTGAAGAAAAATGATGACACTTTGTCAGTATCTTTGTCCTATAAACACAGTTTCAATCACAGAATTGTAAAGCATTGGATGCTTTATCACTCTCCTTGTTTAAGAGAGGAAAAGGTCTTGATGCCCTCAGACAAAGGTATAGGGACAAGCCTAATTTGGCATTTGACTCCCTGGTAATTTTTGTCCACATCTCCCCTGCCCAACCACAATTAGCATATGCTTTCATAATGTCTCTGGGTTCTAAGACCTTTCATTTCTCTTCCTCCTGAGTCACAAAACTAAGGGAGGATAAGAGCTGCACAAGATGAGAAACAAAGAAGTTTGTAATACAGCACCCACACAGATAAAATTATAGTTCATTAATTTTTTTATTTTTATTTATTTTTATTTTTATATATTGTATATTATACACAGTATATTGTATATTATATAATATATAAATATATATTATCTGCCCATTCCACTTGGGGAGACCTTCCTCTAACTCACCAACAAGTTTGAGCTCTGTCAGTTACCCTCAACCTGGTTTAGCCTTCTGCTGAGGCAATTTTTGCTGGGGTGTGGCCACTGAGCATGCTATAGCTTTTTGGAGCCACACATGAGAGCTAGGTGAAAAGTATTCCCCAAAGGTAGATGAGCAGCCCTGAAAAGAGCCCAGCAAGCCCTCACACCAGAGGTGCTAGCCCTCCCTGAACAACCCATATACTCCAGTATTACTATTACCATTGTTACAGAAGAAGAAACAGGATTAGAGAGATTAAATCACTACCCAAGATTATACAGCTCATAAATATTCTGCCTGACTCCTAAACCCCTCCCAAATGCAAAAGATTTTCTTAGCCATAGCAGGAAAAGAATATACAACATGGAAAGGGTTTGAGGATACCTTGAGTTGATTCATCTGAGTATTCATCAAACTGGCCATGGATCAGGGAGCCCCCTGGAGCTTCTCATAGCTGTTTTGTTCTCAGGTGACCAGAAAGTAACGTCAACAGCTTGGACCTTTGGTCCCCTAAGCCAATCACAACTCAAGGAGGGTTTTAATACATTTTAGGGAAAAACTAGACTAACTTGCATAGGAGTGGGGGTTACGATATTGTTCCCACCGTATGTAGTAAGGGCCAAATAACTGCTTATTGATTGAGTGAAGTCAAACTTGTAAATATACACAGAACAAAAAGAAGATAGCATAGGAAACCATGAATTTCTGTCCCGTGTCATTTGTTTTTTAAAAGAGAATATTCAGTTTAGTAAAGTACTAACAAAATTCCCATTTGCATCTCCTTTTGCATTTTTTTTTGTTTTGGGGTTTTAAAAAATATTTTATTGATGTTCCTTCTTTTTTGCATCTCTCTAACTTATCACTAACTCAACCCCTCCCTCAATGGAAGTGTGCCAGGCATGGTAGACAGCCACTGTTGGGTGATGGAGTGTCATCCCTCCCTTGTTACAAATTTTAACAGTCAAGCAAAACAAATCAGCACATTGACCATGTCTGAAAATTCATGTCTCATTCTGTATCTCTACTCCATCCCTTTTCTTCCAAGAGGTGGTCATTAGATTTCATCATCAGTCTTCTGATGTCATAATTAGTTGCTACATTGGCCAGATTTCTAAAATCTTAAAAAATTGTTAATTATTGTAGCCTTGATAATAAATTGTTCTCCTGGTTCTTCACACTTTGCTCTGCATGCAAGGTCCAATGAATGCTTCATATTTGTCATCTCTTACGGCCTAATAATATTCCAATTACACTCATATACCAAAGGTACCCCACTTTTCCTGTAGTCTCCTGCTTTTTAATGTCCCAACTTGTTATTTCTAACAAGAACCATCTCATCCTGCTTCTCAGCCCCATTTCAGCTTTTCTCCTCTCCTTGAAGTGGAAAGGTGGAATTCCCACCTGAAGAAGGTAGCCTTGTATTTTCACAGGCAGCTTAGTTAGAAGAAGGCACTACTGTAAAAAGGCAGTAATCATTTGAAAAACCTTTGTCCTTGTCATCACCACCACCACCAACATCATCATCATCATTATCATCACCTTAATTGGGAAAACTTGGTGAATCCCACAAATGGCTGAAAGGGAGTGAACAATATGACAACTGATGAGAATTCCATAAAGAATTGGGTTATAGTTAGAGATTAAGGAAAATGCCAGGAAAGGTTTCCTCGCCTTTTGGAATGTACAAAAGGAAAAAGTCTAGTACAGTGACTAGTCTGGATTCTACAATAACCCTGAGTGCCTGGGGAAGGCATTAGAAAAAAGGTTGCCAATGTCAACAGTGATTTATCCCACTTTAGCTAGATGAACCCTTTGCAGTGTTTCCTTAATGTCAAAAGTACCATTTGACAAGCAAAGAAAACATGCAGATTTTCTGGTTAACCTTTAACTGAGCATATAAAACATAGGGCAAATGTGTGTTTGAAGAGTAAACAGAGAGGATGGCGTTGCTGCACTTTGAATAATCAAAAATTACACAGTGTAAAGGTTCTCTCTTTCAGGAAACCCAGGTCTGCCTCCAGGAGCACTTCTATCAGGCTAGAGGTTTGTCTCTTAGCTATCTTCATGGCCCCTGGGAATTAATAATTGAGAAAAAGCAATCCTACAATATTAATTATCTGTAAGCAGAGCATCATGCCAATGTGCTACTTTTACACAAGATTATCTTCAGAGAGGACAAGAAAAGGTCAGCTGAAAGAGAGAAAAATGGAATGAGGATAGTGGGAGGCTGATCTATCCAACAGGGATTAAACCATTTCTCCTAAATTTTATAGCTTTTTCCCCAAAAAAACACAATTCTGATGAATCAATGTACCTCTGGCAAAGGCAATGAAAAATGTTAGGTGGCCCTTTTAGTCAATGATAGTTACTAGGCTCTTTCCAAACAATTTGAAGGCAACAGGCCACTGCCCAAACTGAAATGTCCGGAACATCTGGTTAAAGCTTCTCCTAATAGAGCAGTAAGTAAATAGTAGAAAACAGTCATAAGAAAATAGAATCTAGGAAGATGGCAGCAGGAAAGCAGGGACTAGTGTGAGCTCCCCGCTGAATCCATCCAAAAACCTGTAAAAAATGGCTCTGAACCAATTCTAGAACTGCAGAACCCACAAAACAGCAGAGGGAAGCAGGGCTCCAGCCCAGGACAGCCTGGATGGTCTCTGGGTGAGGTCTATCCCACACGGAGCTGGGAGCTGAGAGCAGAACAGAGCAGAGCCCAGCATGAGCGGCACGGACCAACCACACCAGGAGCCGGGCAGAGTGTGCCCTAGCACCCTGAACCAGTGAGCTGCGGCAGTTACCAGACTTCTCAACCCACAAACACCAAAGACAGCGGAGAAGGTTAGTGGGAAAAGCTGTGGGAGTGGAAGGAGTTCGTGGTTTGGCCACCGCCCCTGAGGCAGCGGAGGTGGGGCAGCTACAGAACTGCAGCTGCAGTTGCTTCCAGCCCCAGGCCCACCTGGTGGGAGGAATTAAGTGGAAGATCAGAGCAGGAGTGAAGAGCCTGTTGAAGATCTAAGTCCAGTCCGGGTTGGGGGTTCTTGGGGAAGGAGGAGTGCTGGTGTGGCAGAGCTGGCGCATCCCCCCAAGTGTGGAACATAGTTCTCTTAACTCTACAAGTAGTCATACCCCGCTGAAAAACTCAAGCGTCAAGTTAGTTGGCTGGGAATATGGCCAGGCAGCGAAAACGCACCCAGATTCAGTCTTAGACTTTGGATTCTTTCTTTGCTGACAAAGAAGACCAAAACATACAGACAGAAGAAGTTAACAAAGTCAAAGAGCCTACAACAAAAGCCTCCAAGAAAAACATGAGCTGGTCTCAGGCCGTGGAAGAGCTCAAAAAGGATTTGGAAAAGCAAGTTAGAGAAGTAGAGGAAAAATTGGGAAGAGAAATGAGAAGGATGCGAAAAAACCAGGAAAAACAAGTCAATGACTTGCTAAAGGAGACCTAAAAAAATACTGAAAAATATACTGAAGAAAACAACACCTTAAAGAATAGACTAACTCAAATGGTAAAAGAGCTCCAAAAAGCCAATGAGGAGAAGAATGCCTTGAAAGGCAGAATTAGCCAAATGGAAAAGGAGGTCCAAAAGACCACTGAAGAAAATACTACCTTAAAAATTAGATTGGAGCAAGTGGAAGCTAGTGACTTTATGAGAAATCAAGATATTATAAAACAGAACCAAAGGAATGAAAAAATGGAAGACAATGTGAAATATCTCATTGGAAAAACCACTGACCTGGAAAATAGATCCAGGAGAGATAATTTAAAAATTATTGGACTACCTGAAAGCTATGATCAAAAAGACAGCCTAGATATCATCTTTCAAGAAATTATCAAGGAGAACTGCCCTGATATTCTATAGCCACAGGGCAAAATAGAAATTGAAAGAATCCATTGATCGCCTCCTCAAATAGATCCCAAAAAGAAATCTCCTAGGAATATTGTCACCAAATTCCAGAGCTCCCAGATCAAGGAGAAAATACCGCAAGCAGCCAGAAAGAAACAATTTGAGTATTGTGGAAACATAATCAGAATAATCCAAGATCTGGCAGCTTCTACATTAAGAGATCAAAGGGCTTGGAATGCGATATTCCGGAGGTCAATGGAGCTAGGATTAAAACCAAGAATCACCTACCCAGCAAAACTGAGTATCATGCTCCAAGGCAAAATATGGATTTTCAATAAAATAAAGGACTTTCAAGCTTCCTCAGTGAAAAGACCAGAGCTGAATAGAAAATTTGACTTTCAAACACAAGAATCAAGAGAAGCATGAAAAAGCAATCAAGAAAAAGAACAAGAAAAAGAAATTGCAAGGGACTTACTAAAGTTGAACTGTTTTGTTTACATTCCTACATGGAAAGATGATGTGTATGATTAATGAGACCTCAGTATTAGGGTGGCTGAAGGGAATATGCATTTATACTTATATATACATATATGTATATATATATATATATATGTATATGTGAGTGTGTATGTATGTATATATGTATGTGTATATATATAGAGAGAGACAGCGGGCACAGGGTGAGTCGAAGATGAAGGGAAGTTAACTAAAAGAAGTAAAATCAAATTAAGGGATGAGAGAGGAATATATTGAGAGAGGGAGATAGGGAGAGATAGAATGGGGTGGATTATCTCACATAAAGGTGGCAAGAGGAAGCAGTTCTGTGGGAGGAGGAGAGAGGGCAGGTGAGGGGAAATGAGTGAATCTTGCTCTCATCAGATTTGGCCTGAGGAGGGAATACCATACATACTCAATTGGGTATCTTACCCCACAGGAAAGAAGAGGGAAGAAGATAAAAAGGGGGGGATGATGGAGGGGAGGGCAGATGGGGGTGGAGGTAATCAAAAACAAATACTTTCGAAAAGGGACAGGGTCAAGGGAGAAAATTCAATAAAGAGGGATGGGTTGGGAAGGAGCAAAATATAGTTAGTCTTTCACAACATGAGTATTGTGGAAGGGTTATGCATAATGATACACATGTGGCCTACGTTGAATTGCTTGACTTCTTAGGGAGGGTGGGTGGGAAGGGAAGAGGGGAGAGAATTTGGAACTCAAAGTTTTAAAAACAAATGTTCAAAAACAAAAAAAAAGCTTTTGCATGCAACTAGAAAATAAGATACACAGGCAATGGGGCATAGAAATTTATTTTGCCCTACAAGAAAGGAAGGGAAAAGGGGATGGGAGGGGAGTGGGGTGACAGAAGGGAGGGCTGACTGGGGAACAGAGCAACCAAAATATACACCATCTTGGAGTGGGAGGGAGGGTAGAAATGGGGAGAAAATTCGTAATTCAAACTCTTGTGAAAATCAATGCTGAATACTAAATATATTAAATAAATAAATTAATTAAGAAAAAAAGAAAATAGAGTCTAGGGCACAGATTTGTTGCCCTTTTTGGACAATTCCACATAATAAAAGGGCATCTTAATTATTTAATACCTCTAACAGACCAATTCAGGCTATATTGATCATTGCAGCAACATCATTTAAAGATCTTAAGGAGCTAAGCTAATTAAGGTGCTTGTCCTAGGTATAGAGCAGGGCAATGCTCAAAAGGAAAGGCACATATTCATTCAAAATGACCATTAAAGTTCAAAAACAGTAATATTCCTCTTTGGAAGCCAAGGAGAGGAGCATACAGTCATCTCATTACTACTAGCCACAATTTTCAGTTAACAACACCATGGTCAGGGAGTTAGAATGGTGGTATAGATGATGGGGTGCTTGGGTGCTTGTGCTTGGACCCTAATTCTAACATCACATTTCTCCTTAGCTTCTGCTTGGGTGCCTGTGCCTGGACTCCAATTCCAAAACCACATCCAGTTCTAAAATCACATCTCTCCCTAGCCTCAAAATACTGTCTCAGGCAGTTCCTCTCCAGTTCAAGGTCAGCATGCCTTGGCAAAACACTTATCTCTCCTCCTGATATTGCAGCCAGCTGAACCTATAGAATTTATTGGACTCCCTGTGTACGTGCTAATTGGCTGTGCGCTGAGCCATAATGATATTTACTCCTTGCTGACCTTACTGATATGTATCCTAGACATAGTCAAATGTGTACTCCCTTACATTCATCTTGCATAACAAGACATTTGATGACAGCCACCTGGATATTTCCAGTCAGCCCTGACCGTTAGTTGACTTAGTGACGTTTCATGATCAAAACCACACCTCCAGGTCACTCCCCCCTTGGGCTATTTCCCAGTGAACTCTGGGTAAGATACCTGTGCAGTAGATGCGAAAAGTGCATGTTCCTTTAAGAACTGACCACCCCTTAACCACTCCCTAATCCCACCCCAAAACACTTAATTGACATGTTTCACCCCCAAAATCTATAAAAACTTTTCCTGCATGCCTGTAAGGTTGCAGGTTCCCTAAGAACTCTTGCCCACTGTAAAGCATAATAAATCTTTGCCACCTTGACTTAAAGAATGCTTATGATCATGAATTCATTCCAGACCTCCCCAACCCTCTTCAGTATTTGGGTCCTTGAGGGGTACTCCCCCTCAACGACCCCGTCTGGGAACTCCAGTCTTGGGGTTCCTGGACCTTGTCTCCCCTAACCCTCAACACAGACAGTAAGAGGTAGTAACAGAAGTAATGGAAATTATATATTTATTCCTGGAGGGTTGTATATAAGTTGAATTTTATTTAATATTTAACCATTAACTTAAAATAATAATTTCAGAGACTTTTCTGATTCATCTTTACTTCTCAGAATGTATATAAAACCTGGAAAGGCAGCCCTCAGACAATGACATGCTTTAAATATCAAAAAAGTCTGTATTTTGTCCTACAGATCATAGGAGACCATTCGAGATTTTCAAGCAAAGGACTGACACCATCAGATGTGTATTTTAGGAATATCGCTGAAGCAGCTGTGTGGAGGATAGCTTGCATATGGGAGAGAGGGGAGGCTGGGAAACTGATTTGGACACTATTGAAATCATTCAGATCAGAGGTAGGAAGGACCTGAAATAAGGTGAATAGAAAGAAGGGGATGGATATGGAAGAAGTGAGAAAGGAAAGGATTGAAACTAAAACAAGTTTGTTAATTATGGAGAAAACATTCCACAGAAAAGAAATGGAAGATTTGGAAAGCAATATTTGGGAGGTAGAGTAGAGGGAAATGGGAATAAGCTAGAAGGAAGTTGGGAAATGGGTTTGTTCATTGGCAGTGGGAGGGGTCAGAATCACTGGGATGGGGAGAGTATGCATGAGTGTGAATATGCCACTGAGAAAAAAAAGTCCAGGAAGAATATATGTGGTTGGATAGAGGTCTGTTGAGGGAGATAAATGATTGGACTGTTCAAGATTCTTCCTTAAGGTCCAGCCTCATTAGAATCCATTTTTCCAATAGGGGAAGGAGTGTAAGTGATGACCTAAGTGGAGACACCACAGCTGGAGATATCTGCTGAGTGCTGTGGGCATCTGAAACCAAGCAACCTAACTAAAGACAAATGTTTTTGTGCCTTGGCTTTCCTTTCAGTGAGATATGTAGGGAGGACCATAGAAAACAGAAAGAAAGTAATTGGTAAATCATGTTTACTTTTTTTGTTCAAAAAGTCTTTGACAACATGGATTTTAATTCAAATCAAAATCACATTTCTGTCCACCTTTTGGGCAAGATTAGATTAATATCATTTTATTTAATAAGTCTTTTCCTCCTCCGATTCTGAATTTGCAACATTTAAATACTAACTTATGAGATTTAATGTGACCCAATAAATAGATAACCTGAGACTGGTTTCCAATTCTTTCTCACACACTGGCTATGTAACCTTACTTAGGCAAGGCACTTAATGTCTCACTACCCCCAGGCAAATCTAGAATTTCAAGTTACCAATCTTCAAGGGTGGTAGTTTACTTACCAGGAGTTCAGAACAGACAAATCATGCATTTCCAGCTGGATAATTCTTAAGATGAATAAATCTACCAGATAAATATGTATACATTAACATTTAGTGAGCTGATTCCATAAACATTTATTTAGTGTGTTTTATGAACTCAATGTTAAAAAGTCATTAAAGTCAGTTATTACTTATGCTCAGTAGGTGCCTTTCAAGCCTCAATATTTAAGCAGCTTTTCATTGTTAAAATACTGAAAGGGCTTGTTCCACATTATGAACCAACAGCAGAAAAATTATTTTCATAATTGAAACCATTTTTAATGTAAGTGTACAAAGCACATCCAGGAAAAGGAAATGCCTTCTGCCTACTTGCTTCTACTTCATAAATAGTGAATTTTTCTATCCCTTAACAGACAGAGAGAGAAGAGAGGAAGGGAGGGGAAGAGAGGGGAGGAGGAAGAGGAGGAAGAGGAGGAGGAAGATGAGGAGAGGGGGGAGGAGAGGGGGGAGGAGGGAGGGAGAGGGAAACAGAATAAATAAAGGCAAGATGTAACTCTGACTATCCAGTACCATGGTTTACTCAAAAGAAACTTTTGTTGGTAACTAAAATACAGAAATGTGCCTATGATCTCATCACCCTCCAAGGATGCTGATCACAGCCCAATCATGACTCTCATCCATGTCTTCCCATTCATTTGTCACAGGAGGCCTACCCAACATTTTTCCTTCCTTGATTTCTCTTGTCATCATGAAAGCACTGGCAGAGCATATATAGGCATTTCATTGATTATCTCTCACTCTCACCACAGGACCAGCTTATCTTTTTTGCTCATATCTTTCCTAAATGGCATTTTTTTACTCTAGTTCTCCATAGTTACCCATAAACCATTTGAAATACAGGAATCTCTCTGGGCTCCAAAAGAACAGATAATTGACATTTGATTTTTTTTAACAGGATATCATTCCCACTGAACTCAACACCACTATCTGCATTAGATACACCATTTTAACTTGTTTTGTAAAAATTTAGAATATTTTGCATTTTCTGAGCTTAATACAACAGAAAAGGGATGAGGAGGAAGAGGGTTGCTGCTAATGGAGGAAATGAGAAAGGATAACTTAATGTCTATGGGGTTATAGGCACAAATAAGGTTGGGATAAAATATTTACCAAGGACAATCTACATGAATCTCAATTGCAAGTCAGCTGGAGAACGTACAGAATTAAACAGTGACATTTACTGCCAAATATACAGATTGGGGCCATGACAGAATGGAAGGACATCCAGCATGAAATAGATATCACATTCCAGACTGTGTCCAACTCTGCTGTTAAAAAGCCATCCAACATGATTTCTCTCCTATTTACTTACAGAAAAATGTGATCCTCGATTTTGAGATTTCTTTAAATTGAAGGTTAAATAGATTCCTGACTGAATGGCATCACAACTGGCTTGTGCCATGTCCCCCTCCCTACCATAGTCTGCTTGTTCAAGATAAGTGTGACTGGCTTAATTTATGCCACACAGAGAGAAAACTTCATTAATTTTTTTAAAAATTCATATAATCTCAATTTAAGTATTTTAATATGTTTCTTTTCCAAAGACTGAGGAGTCATAATACCTTACATGTAGATATCAGAATATTATCCAAGATATTAATGAAATTATCCACTAGCTTCTTTTCTTGAAAATGATTAAAATAGCTTCTTGGTTGGATGGCTAACTTTCATATCAAATCTGTTCACATTTCTCCCTTAGGGAATTAACATTCTCCATTAACAATCAGATTCAAGGATGAACTCATTTAACATCCTTATTAGCACAATACGAAGATTAATTAAGCAATAATCTCTTCCAAATTGCTCACCAGTGGTTAGTAACAGGTCTGTTGGTTAGCTTCCTGAGGCAAAATCCACATTGGTGAAGATATGAAGCAACTAGTTAACTAGAGGACCAATTTTGGCATCAATCATTGTGGCTTTGAATGGGAGTTGTAATCTGTAACAATCCTAATGGAGCTGAAACATTTATCTCCAAAGGGCAAAGAGACAGTAGCACAGATTGGGGAAAAATCAGTTTTAAGACATCCTGAAACCCTAAGACAGAATAGACAGTGTTCTCATGTTTAAAAAATATATAATTTTTAATGGCTTTATCAGTGCTATTTTGACATTGTGACCATTCTCTTTTTACTTCCACAAAAAAACCATAATTGTCCAGGAAAAACAATGTAGAGGAGTTTGACTGAAGAAAATGTGAAATTAATGAGTTTTTAAAACTATTTAAAGACTATAAATAAATCTTACTGTCAAAACGACCTGTGGCTACCTTACATTTGACTATCATCCCTAGTTAGACTCCCATAACTAGAATCTGATAGGATATATTGATTCAATTTCAAAACTACTTAGATTTCAAAGAACAGATTGCAAGAAAGACCCTTACTTGTTCCCTTCCCCTCCCCAGATGATGCAATAGATTAGTTCTACTTACATCATAATCACGGAATTCATTGTCCCATGAAGAATAACCAGGGAAGATGTGACTGACGCATCCAACATAAAAGGGCTTTGTTCCCTGATTCAAAACTTTCTTGGATATCACTATATCAATAGAATGACTGTAGTATTAATTGAATCTGCATGATAAGAATACAAAACTTTACTTGGGACTCTGGGGGGAAGGCAGGGTCAAATCTGGATAGGATTTCATCAGTGTGGGAACTCCCATCGTGGAAAATCAATTCCTTCATAAATTACAGCCTGAGAGAGTTGTCTGTATGGGTCTCTGGAGTGGGGATGAAGAGGGGAATAGAGTGAGTGGAAGGAGGAAGGGAGTTGCCCCTCTAAAACTTCTAGGGTTTTTTTTTCTTCCAAGGCAAGTCCATACTACAGGGTAATGTTATAAGTCTGTGGGATTATATAGGGAGTAGGGGTAGATGGTAAGGGAGAATAATCATATCCACTACTTATGGGCTACTATAAGGGGTTTTTTGG
Organism: Trichosurus vulpecula; assembly: GCF_011100635.1. NCBI lineage: Eukaryota > Metazoa > Chordata > Mammalia > Diprotodontia > Phalangeridae > Trichosurus > Trichosurus vulpecula. The sequence continues at coordinate 302,199,410 of NC_050576.1, read as the reverse complement.
CATGTTTCTTTTTTTTAATAAATTTTTAATGATATTTTCTGTTTCTTATACCTCTACGAGAGGGTAAGTTGGAGGCATGTCTTCTCTATCTCCTCATTTGAGTCCCATTTAATGTTTATAATTTTGTTACACGTATTTTTTATTTTTTTGATGTCATTCTTTCCAATTACGTTGTTGTTGCTACATACATTGTTTTTGGCTCTGCTTACTTCTTTCCGCATCAGTTCATATAGTTCTTTCTGTATTTATTACACACATTATTTCCTACATGACACTAGTATTCCATTACATTCTTGTAATTTGTTTAGTCATTCCCCTTTTGGTGGGCATTTACTTTGTTTCAAATTTGTAGCTATCACAAAAAGTGCTGCTATAAATATTTTAGAGTATATGGGAACTATTTTCCTTACTGGTGGCTTCCTTGGGATATAAACTCAGTAATGGAATCTCTGGATCAAAGGGTATGGACATTTTAGTAACTTTATTTGCCCAGTTCTAAATAGCTTTCCAAAATGTTTGTACCATTTCACAGCTCCACAAAGTACTAGTGTGCTTATGTTTTCACACCCCTCCAACATTAACTGTTGCTATTTTTTGTCATTTTGCCAATTTGCAGGGTGTAAGGTAAAACCTAAGGGCTGTTTTGAATTGCATTTCTCTTAGTATTAGGGATATGGAAGAAATTTTTCATGTAGTTGCGAATAATTTGTAGTTTTTTTGAGAACTTTGTTCATATCTTTTGACCATTTATCTATTTGGGAACAGATACTAGTCATATATATTTATTAACTGTTTCTTGAATTTATTAACTGTTTCTTGGATACCAAACCCTTGTCAAAGAAATTTGATATAAAGATTTTTTTTCCCATCCAACCATTTTCCTTCTTAACCTAGAAGCATTAGTGCTTTCTGTGCAAAAGTTTCAAGTTCCCTCTTTCATTGTAAAGACAGTATTACTTTCCTTCAGTTACTTTACTTTTTAAAGATGGCCCTTTTCCCTTTGGCTCTCTTCCCCGTACTCCTGATCCCTTCTCCTCATCTGACATTCCCTCTTTCCTCTCTTTCAGCTAGTCCTGTTCCTTAGTTTTTAATTTTTTACACTCTTTTCCAAAAAGGATTTCTCTCACTCTTTTCTTTATCCATCTTCTCTTTCTGTTTACTCTAGACCCTCGCTCTCTGATTCATGACTCCTATAATCATCCGGTCTCTCTCTTTTCCTCAGATTCTTCTTTCTCCATTCTAGGCTCTCCTCTCTAGGTGCTTTCTGCCATTGCCACATAGGGCCTGCCCCATGGATTCTCTTTTCTCATTGTGTCTTACTTCCAAAACAATGCCAATTGTTGCCATTGTCAGAGAGGACACTGCCCCATGGTAGGGCCCCTTTCCTACCATGACTTTGATTATGCAGCCCGTCACTGATCTATTCCCTCTCTCGTCAGCTTTTTTCTACATTTGCCTAGAAATCTCCTCCTTGTGTCTATGCTCACCTACCAGGTACCAGTTGTCCTCAGAGGTTCCAAACCTTCCCCATCCCCAGAAAAGTAGACTTTTCAAACATCAAATCCCCCAGGTCTCATCCAATGTAACGTCCCCATCTCCCTTCACTGACTATCTCTCTTCACTCATAGAAGCATTTATCATTAGAACACCTTACCACCTCCGAAGGTCTTTTTATTCCCCCCCTCCTTTTTCAGTATTTTCCCCATCCTCCTCATTTACTCAACTGTCGGCTCTTCTCTTTCTGAGACCCTTCCTTATTGATTGCCCTTGATTTGACCTTTGTGCATCACTCCCTCTTCTCTATCCCCCTCTCCTCTCCCCTCTTTTTGTGTACCATGCCATATTGTAATGTAGTCTCCCAAAAGGAGCATTCACCTGCAGGCAGGGTATTGCCAGCTTCCATCCATGATACTTCCTGTTCACCTCTTCACTGTTACCTCTATCAGATTTTCACCTTCATGCATATCTCATTGTGTAGATTTAGAAAGAAGTCTCTTACTGGTCTCTCTGTTGCTTTCACTGACCTTGTCTACTGTATTTATTCATTTCTTCTTCCTTTCTGTTGTTTGGGATGTGCCAGAGGCAAATAATCTCTTCAATTCTGGTCTTCTTTTGAAAATGTTTTGAACTCTTCTTTGTTATTGAACATTCACCTTTTATTCTGGATGGTCAAGCTCAGATTTGTAGGATAGGCCACTGTGGGCTGCATTCTGAGCTCCATTGCTCTTAAGGACACATTATTCCATTCCTTCCTCCTCTTCTTAGTGTGCACCAGAATGTCTTACATTATTCAAATGTCCTTTCCTTTGTATTTAAAGGTCTTTCTCCTGATGGCTCACAGAACTTCTTGTTTCTAAATTGAAATGTTAAACTTTAATAATTATGTGTCTTAGAGTTTGCAGCCTTGGTTTTTTTTTCTAGAGGAATCTGTGAATTCTTTCTATTGGAATTTCATTTTCTATGTTTAGAAGTTCTGGGCAGTTATCTTCTATTATTTCCTTCATTGTAGTGTTAATGTTTTTTTTGTACAGTCATGTTCTTCTGGGAGATCTATGATCCTTGGATTGTCTCTATGCATCCTTTCTTTGAGCTCAGTATCTTCTGCTTGCTTAGTGAGTATATTTTATTTTCATGTTACGTTGGTTTTTGCTTCTCTTCTTCTAGATTGTCCTTCGGTTCTGTGCATTCTCATTCCTAGTCTGTTGTTCTCTCTTTTGTTTCTTTGGTGAGACTTGACATTGCAGATTCACATTTTTCTTTTCCGTTCATTATTTTTGCTATGCAGGACATAAATTCTGCTCTCATAATTCGCATTTCTCTTATAAATCACTCAGGAATAGTACGTTGTGGTCCCATATACTCCTTAAATTTCACAGGGTTCTCTCTCATCAAGTGTTGGATTATTTTCTTTTTTTTCTTTTTTTGCAGTACTTATTCATAGATAGTTGAACAAGTTTACAAGATCTGGAGGTTATCTTTCCTTTGGCTGTTACTGGTTTTCCTATCGATTTATCTATTTATGATCAAGGTCTTTGGCTTTTCTTCTCCCTGAAATCTTTGGTACTGAAAGTCTTTCCCCCCTGCTTATTTTCCTTATCACCTACTTCCTGACTCCCTCCCTTGTAACTGAAGTTACCTTGAGGGCTAAATCTGAAAGTATCTCAGACTCCTCCTAGGATGGGCAATTTATAGTTCAGAAGCCTCAGTCTCTGTCCCAAGTGATTTTTGGGTGGTCAGAACTGGCCTCGGATGCTGTGCTCATTCCCTCAGGCTTCATGGAGTGCTGCACAGCACCCTGCCCTGGTGTTCTGTTCTGGTGATCTGTCCCATTCTTTCTGAATCTTAGTTCTCTGGCTTGGTGCCAGAAGTTCAGAGCCTGTTTTCCCTCAGATCAGCAATTCAGAGCTTTGTATCAATGGTACTTCTGGGTTTCAGTCCCTAGTAGTCTTTTGTTCCTGTTGGGCCATGGCCAAGTTGGCTGTCAAGCCCCAAGCAAACTTGAGCAGCCTGGAGCCGGGTCTCCACAGCACTGGAAAGAGGGAGGAGGAATCAGGATGTTGGAATGAATTTTGATATGAGCCTGTATCATGTTCTTGGGTCTGCTACTGCAGCTTTGCTATGGAGGGAAGTGAAGGAAGGATGCTAAGTGAGCTAAGGGTCATTGAGCATCAGTTTCTGAGGTGGGAGAGGGCAAGTAACCTTCTTTTGGATTTTGAGCATCATAGGCCATGGAGACAGCTGAAGCTGATTTATCTTTAGCACACAATTTGTCTTGTGGAGAGGTCTGAGAGGTCATGGGGATCAGAGAAAATGTCTAGTCTGCTGACTTATTGCTCACATGACTTGGAAGTCTCCATATTTTCTTTATAATAATAATAATAATAATAGCTAGAATTTATATTGTACTTTAAGGCATTTTACAAACATTGTCTCATTTGATCCCCACAACAACTCTGGGAGAGAGGCATTATTATTATCCTCATCCTACAGTGAGCCACCAGAAGTTGTGACTTGCCTAGGGTCAGACAGCTAGTTAGTGTCTGAAGCTATATTTAAACTCATTTTCCTGACTCTAGGTCCAGGGCTTTATCTACTGTCCCACCCAACTTCCTCTTTACTTTGGGTATTTTCTATGGGATGAAATGGAGGCTGTCTGTAACCAATGAGCCTTGTTAGGAGGGGAGATGCTCAGAGTAATGATCTAGTAGCTTCCTCCTGAGCGAGGCCTTTGTGTTGTCCCGGGGGTTCCTTACCCCCAACTTAATTTCTTTTAAAAAGTTGATTTGAGGGCTTGTTTCCTGACACTTGGCCAGGGAAGGTTAGGTAAGCTTGCCCCAGGCATCAAAATTGCTAGGCACAAGTACCAGGCGTACTTCCTGACATATAGAAGGCTCTTAATAAATTCTTTATTGCTATACTGAATGTATAGCAATGTTTCCTTCTATGAAGTTCACTCCATTCCATACTATATCATCTTATCCAGATCTTAGTCCCAAGGTCATTCTCTCTCCATTCTCAAGGAATTTAGTACACGATTAATAGATTTCCTGGGGTGTCCAGGGAGGACTAGAACCTCTAGTGTAAGGGCTTGCCAAGCCCTGTTCAGGATTGCCCATCCACTTTTGTGTCTCTCTATCACTCAATTCTCACCTATGGCTCCGAGAAGCTGTAGCATGAGCAGCAACCACACTCCAGCAATACTGTCTTTGCAGATGGGCTAAACCAGATTGAGTGTAATCTATAGGCCTCAAATCCACTGGTGAATTAGTGAGATGTGTACCCCAATTTCCCCCTGGTAGAATGGGCAGTTTGTTTCAACAATTTGTTGGAATGAACAATTTGTTCCAGATGTAACACAAAAAGCCTTCTAAAATGTTGTCTTCTCATTTTTAAAAGCCCATTTAAAACTAAGTGAATTTAAGTCCTATAGTTACTAGGGATACTTCTAATTCTTGTTTTTAATTACAGGCCAAGCTCAAAGGCCAAGCTTTAGTTCACAACAATCTGAGCCAACCAATTCATCCTCAATCAATTCTCAATAGTAAAAGACAATCAACTCATTCCCAATCATAAGACGAAGAAGAAGTCTTATCCTCACTGAGGTCAGTCGATCAATAAGCATTTATTTGGTGCCTATTGTGTTCCAGGCACTGTGCTAAGCAGTGGGGATACCAGAAAGACAAAAGACAGTCCCTGTTCTCCAGATGCTCATAGTCTAATGGTGGGTGGAGATGACACGCAAAGACTATGTACAAACTAGATTTTATTAGATAGATATTATACATAATAGATATAGAAGGCACCAGCATTAAAGAGGACTGGGAAAGGCTTTTCGTAGAAAGTTGGATGTTAGCTAATAAGCCAGGAGGCAGAAATGAGGAAGAAGAGAATTTCAGGAATGGGGTGCAGCCGGTGAAAATGCCTGGAGTCAGGAGATAGAGTGTCTTGTTCAATGAATAGCAAGGAGACCAGTGTCACTGGATCCCAGAGTACATGAGGGTAAGAAGGTATAAGAAGACTGGAAATGCAGGAGGGGGCCAGGTCTTGAAGGTCTGTAAATGCCAAAGAGAGGATTTTATATTTGATCCTGAAGGTGATAGTGCACTAATGGAGGTTATTGAATAGGGGGAATGTTACATGGTCAGACTTGTATTTTAAGGACTTTAAGAGCTGAGTAGAAGGTAGAAAGGAGTAGAGAAAGACCTGAGGCAATGAAAATAACCAGTAGGCTGTTGTCCATGTGGGAAGTGACGTGGGCCTACACCAGGGTGGTAATAATATCAGAGGAGAGAAAAGGGTGTATATTGAGAGATGCTACCAAGGTAGAAACAATAGGACGTGAGAAGTGATTGGATATGAGCAGGGAGAGTTAATGAGGAGTCAAGAATGACACCTATGTTTCAAGCCTGGGTAACTAGGAGGATGATGGTACCCTCAGCAGTAATAAGGAAATTCAGAAGGGAAGAAGGTTTGGGAGAAAAGATAATGAGTTCCATTTGGGACAGTTTTTGAAGCACAACTGGGCATTCCAGAATAGGTGCTCCCTAACCTGTCAAGGTGATTATTAATGGTCATATCCACACCCTTCATAGGAAGCTATAATCAAAGTTCCAGATCAAGGAGATAAATAACAAAGTAGTACAATTAAACAAAACAGATATATCACATCTTGTTTTTGAATGACGAGATTATTACCCATAGAACCACAGGCTTTCAGAGATGGACAAGACCTTAGAGGATGCATATTGTGTCAGAGGTCACTTGTTCAACCCTTCCTTACCTGAAGCCTGAATCTCCATTACAATATCCCTGATGAGTGATTATCCTGACATTGCTTAGGTATCTCCTATGAGGGGGAGCTTGCCATCTCCTAAGTCAACCCCATTCTATTTTAGAAAGTTCCCGGTAACTTTCACCCATTGTTCTGTGCTTTGAAGTCATACAGGATAAGTTTACTCTCTTTCCACAAAATAGATTTTCAAATACCTGAAGATACCTATCATATTCATTCCATGCATCAAAGCCATCTCTTATCAAGGCTATGCCATGATATATCTATCTCTTGTAGTCAGCAGAATTGTATTGATTTATCACTAGTGCTTCTGAGGGGTCTTTGGAATGAATAGCAATTGTGAAGGAGCAGACTTTCAAAGATTAAGTAAAAGGATGCTACTCTCTTTGAGGAGGGGGCTGCAATGAGTTAGGGATACTGTTACAGCAAGAGCATTGAGCTGAGATTCAGACACACGGAACATGGTGGATTTTGCCCCCGTTCTTCTGATTTCCTGTTTACTACTGCTAGAGACATCAGAGAGAGATACAGGGCTGTCAACTACGAGACAGCTTAGTCGGAACATAGAGCTGATACATACAAACTTAACTAGTAATTAGCAATGCCTCCCGACCACTAGCCAATTAGAAGTTAAAAGTAAGCATGATTACACATACTACGAGTTTGTATCCAGGGACAGTGTGGAACGCTCACTGGATTTGACTATGGAACTTTAAGGAGACAGTCCAAGCCTCACCCGGTCCTCACTCCCTTTCTCTGGACTAGTATTCAGCTCCAATGTGTTCCAAGGCTCCCTTACTAGAACCCCCACTACCTGCTTCTTACAAACAGAAGGATTCCACTGCCCACAGATTAAAGGGAAAAAGCTACCAGACTCTAATTTAAGGTCCAAGGGCCCATGGCCTTTAGAGACTTCAATTCAACATGCATTTATTAAATGCCTACAATATTCTATGAGTCTCCTATGGGTGGGATCTCACAGAGAATTCCATGGGGGAAGGGAAGGGAACAAGGAGAATCAATATTAACACCTTAGTTACATCCACCTCGGGGTTTAGCCCTGAAGAAACCTGATATGCAAAAAGGCTAGCTCCAGGAAGGCCACCCAAAATCAGAGTATAAGAGCCCTGCTTTCAGAAGGGCACTTTGGAGCACACCCTTCCTGCTGAATGCATCTCTATGCTCCTCCACACAGCTCTGCTCTTAAGTGAGTTATACTCTATGCTGGTAGCCTTCCACATTGTTGGTCATGTCAGGATTGACTTATTCATCTTTGCTTCTCCCTCTGTTCTGAACATATATTGGGCAAAGATGTCAAGGAAAGAGGGGGTTAGCAAAACATATATCAACAGCTCCTTCTAATCAAATCCAGACAAAACAGAAAAATGTTTCTGTCTCCAGAACCCAGAAGATCTTAGAAATGGGACTAGACACTCCTCAGTATTGGAAGAATTAAGGCCAGGGCCATAGGAACGGTGAAAATTTCATTTAGTAAGGTGTGTGTTAGTTGTGGGCTGACCAACAGTATCAATGGATTTTACCATAATTTTCTGAGACTGGAACTTTGATTGGGGAGAGTTCACTATATCTAGCCTGATCCAGTTCCATCACATTGCTCCTCAGCTATGTTTAATGCCATGACACCTTGAAAGTACCAGGTCCTCCTTTCCCCGTTTTCACCTACAATTTTGAGAATAATCATCAAACAAATATTACCATTCAATCCCTCTATGACTCTACTCAGCCTCCCTGTAACTTCCCTCACCAAAATACCCCATCCCTGGCCATTACTAGGCCACCTAGGAAGCTAGTGACACGGTGGATAGTGCCGGACATGGAGTTAGGAAGACAAGCTCAAATCCAGCTTCAGACATTTATTAACTGCATGAAATAGGGCAAGTCATTTAGCCTCTATTTGCCTCAGTTTCTTCATCTGTAAAATGGAGCTAATAATAGCATCTATTTCCTGGGATTGTTTTGAGTATAAAATGAGTATTAAAAATTTGTAAAGCCCTTCACAAACCCTAAAGTACTATAGCATGCCAGTTGTTTACTGTGTGATGACCAACTTTGATAGACAACTCTTCTCAGCAATACAAGCATCTAAGACAATTCCAAAGGACTCATGATGGAAAATGTAATCCACATCCAGAGAAAGAATTGTAGAGTCTGAATGCAGATTGAAAAATGCTACTTTCTCTCTTTTTGTTTGTTCGTTTGTTTCTTCTTTTTCATGGTTTTTTCCCCTTTGGTTCTAATTCTTCTTTACAACATGACTAATGAGGAAGTATGTTCAATATGATTGTACAAGTATAGCCTATATCAGATTGTACCCAGTCTTGGGGAGGGGGGATAACAGGGAGGGGGTGAAAATTTAGAACTCAAAATCTTGCAGAAGTAAATGTTGAAAACCAAAACAAATAAATAAATTTAATTAAAAAAAGAATGCATGGGGTGAGAGAAGAATATATTGGGAAAAAGAAAAAGGGAGAGATAGACTGGGGTAAATTATCTCATATAAAAGAGACAAGAAAAAACTGTTATAATGGAAGGGAAGGGGGTGGAGGTGAAAGGGAATGAGTGAACCTTACTCTCATCAGATTTAGCTTAAGGAGGGAATAACATACACACTCAATTGGGTATCTTACCCTACCAGAAAGTAGGGAGGAAGGGGATAAGAAGGGGAGGGTGATAGAAGGGAGGGCAGATTGGGGGAGGAAAAAGCAAACACTTTTGAAAAGGTACAGAGTCAAAGGAGAAAACAGAATAAATGGGGGGCAGGATAGGATGGAGGGAAATATAGTTGGTTTTTCACAGCATGACTATTATGGAAGTGGTTTGCATAACAATACATGTATAACCTATATTGAATTGCTTGTCTTCTCAATGAGGGTGGGTGGGGAGGGAAGAAGGGAGAGAAGTTGGAACTCAGAGTTTTAAAAGCAAATGTTAAGAATTGTTTCTACATGCAACTGGGAAATAAGATATACAGGCAATGGGGTATAGAAATCTATCTTGCCCTACAAGAAAGTAAGGGGAAAGGAGATAAGGGGTGGGGGTAGAAGGGAAGGCAGACTGGGGGAAGGGGTAATCAGAATGCATGCCATCTTGGGGTAGGGGGAAGGGGAGAGATGAGGAGAAAATTTGGAACTCAAAATCTTGTGGAAATGAATGTTGAAAACTAAAAATAAATAAAAAACAAAAGAATGCTTAAAAAAAGAATACTAGTTATTATTTATCATTATTATTACTCCTCTATTAGAACATAAGCTTCTTGAGAACAAGGGATATTTTGCTTTTTTGTATTTGTATCACCATCACTTCACACAGTACTTGGAAAATAGTCAAGAATGACTAAATGGTTTTTTAATTCATTCACTGAAAAATAAGTCACTTTTAGAAAAAGTTTAAAGTTACCAACTTTTTGTGGAGAGTAAGTTCGATTTCTTAAATTTAATTTTTTTTCAAGTGCTGGCTTCACTGACATTGTAAGTCAATAAATATTGCTGCCTTCCCATTTGGAAGTACATCCTGAAAAAACAGGACAATCTAGACAATCGTTGCTCAAAAGTTTTGGAAGCTGCCTCCCTCTTCCAGAGGACAGTGAGATGAGAGCTCAGATTACAGACACATGGGCCAGCATGTGGTACCCACTGTTAGAGACCACTCTAATACAAAGTGGTAACAGTAGGAGCTGCTCCACTTTGGTCTGATTTCTTTTTAAACCACAATCAGAACAAGAACTGGGAATACTTCAGAATCAATTTGTTGAGGGTGTGTGATTACAAAAGCTCAATGATTCAAATTAGTGTAAGTTGAGCACAGATGTTTCCCTGCTTCCCACTTAATGTGCTGGTCACAGTCAGACACACTTATACTTCAGAAATCTTTACTTTCCAGCAGAAGAGAAATCCCACGGTGGTAATCATGGACTCACAACGAAAGCAAAAAGATGCTGTTGTTTAACGCTTACACTTGCTCTTCTCTGACAGAGGAATCAATACAGCACTGAGTAGTTGCTCTTGTATAGGGTGGTCATGGGTCTTTTCTTTCTTGGTTTTGGGTTGGGTTTTTTTTTTTTTGGTACCACAAGATATCCATGACAAGGAGCTAAAAGCCTGCCTGCTTGCCTTTAAAGTATAAAATACTGAAAACCAGTTTCTTCAGTTCAAAAGCAAGGAGAGAAGCAACACATCTTTCCAGATATTAGATTTATCACTCCAGGAGTATATCAATTTAATCATGTCATTCTCTTCACAGTTTGGTCTGTTTTATGCAAGTGAAAATTAGAGTTGAATTTCCTGTTCAAAAATGTTATTTTTGCATCGCTCTTCATTCAGAAGTATTGAATTGATAGGGTATTGAAACTATATACATGCTATTAAAAAATAAAAATGTGAGTGTGTCTTTTGGGGGGAGAGGGAATTATTTCGAGGTTTGTTTTTTTTTTTCCTTCAGGCTTCAGTAATCTGAGATGTAATTGTTACACTTAATGCAATCATGGCACATGAACAATACTAAATCACTTCTTTTTTTCTTCTTGGAATTTCCTTTAAAAATATAGTCAAGTATAGTTTTAAATTGAATCTTTCCATATCCATGAACACAAGTGGCAAAGCAGTATTTCCTACAGTGTATATACTACATATACATTAGAAAAAAAACTATTTCCTCCAATATATTCACGAATAAGGAAGGGACATCTATCCCAAACCATCAAGTACACTGCTATTGTTCTTTAATTTCAGAATTAGAATTTATGTCCATTAAGTCAATAACTATTCAACCTGGCCACCAGAAACTCCGGGGGAGGTGGAAGTCTGATTCAGCTAAAATTACCTTAAGGTCACCAGTTCTAACACTCTCTATTTCTAGAGGAGAAAACTGTTACCCAGAGGGATTAAGACATTTTCCCAAGGTCACATGAATAATAAATCAATGGCAATGCCAGGATTCAAACCTGAGTCCTGACACCAGTTCCAGCACCCTTTGCACTGTATCACGCTGCTTCTTTCTTTTCTCAACTTTAGTGTTCATTGTCTGTACCTCATAGACTGCCTTGTAAAAATGCTTGTATTATTGTCTTTTATTATCATTAAATTTTCACTTGTCTTTTCTCTTTAACTATAGTAAAAGCATCTTTGGAGGCAGAGATTCGATCTAATCAGCATTTCAGTCTCTATGTGCATACACTGTGCTAGTCTCTTGGGATATAAATACAAAATTGAGATAGCCCCTGGACTCAAGAAGTTGATATTCAACTGGGGAAATACATAAATGTAAATAATTTTTTAAAAAAATAAATGACAATTTGAGGAGGATGGAGACAGCGCTAATAAGATTTAAAGATATTCATTCAGGCTATTCACTGGAAGGTCAGATACTGAAGCTTGAATACTCTGGCCACATAATGAGGAGATGAGATTTGTTGGAAAAGACTCTGCTGTTGGGAAGGATTGAAGGCAAAAGGAAAAGAGGATGGCAGAAGAAGAGATGGATAGACCGTGTCATGGAAACAATGAACATTAACCTGGAGGATAGAATGGCCTGGCGTGCTGTGGTTCACAGGGTCACAAAGAGTCAGATATGACTAACAACTCAACAACAATTAGAGGTGAGAGAGAGACCAGGAAAGGCTTCTCTGAAGTGGCCACATGAGCTGACTTGGAAGAGACCTTTGCAAACACTACACGCTCAGATGATAGAAGAGATGGAGGAAAATGCTCCTCCATTTTTTGAACAAAGAGAGGAACTAGAAACTGTTGATATGGAATATTGTATAAACTGTCAGACTCGGTTGATATGTTCATTAGCTTTGCTGAACTGCTCCCCCTTGCCCCCGCCCTTTTTATTATTTATTACGAAAGATGGTTCATTGCAGGGTGTAACCAGAATGGCCTTTGTTTTCTTTGAATGACTCAGCTTACCTCATTGAGCTTCCCTGGACGCTGGGGCTTGCTCTTCCGGGGCAGGACCAGAACTTCCTGTGTGATGAGTCATGGGGCTGGCTGAGGGGAGGTGTTAACCTCTACCCTAGGGGGAGGGGCCAACTCAGGAACCAATCGGCCCTGGTCATTTGGGCGGAGCTTGATGATGTCAAAAACCCTATAAGAGGGGAGAGGACAGCTTGAAGAGTTCTTCTTTTCCTTTTCCGGTTGGAGCCAGCGACAGTTACATCGTCAGTTACAGCGACAGTTACATCGTCAGTTACAGTTGCAGCTTCAGTTGCAGACACAGACACAGCTGAGGCAGGAGCTGCCAGTAGCAGAGCTGACCTATGGGAGGAAGCTGAACAAAGACTTCAGTCCAGTGGGTAATCTTATTACCATAAAAGGGGGAAACATGATTTTGCTTTACGCAATCATGTTTCTCTGTAGCCTCCTGGTTACTCTTTCAAGGCGTACTTATTGGGCCTGGAAGCTTTCGATCAACATATCAAAATGGGGTTGCTGGTTCATGGGTTGGTTACTGTTGAGCCTAAATAAATGTTTTGATTCTTCTGCCTTCTACTTTGAGAGTTTCTTATATCCGGCGGTTCCGAACCTTTCAGACATGTTTATGATCCTCTTTGAGATTATAAACTCTGCCCTCCTGATACATTTGGCGTCACGAACAGGATCGCTAGGTATAAGATCTCTATTTAGAAGCAGAACAATTTCAGAGGAAGAGATGAATATCCCAGGATGGGAGGATCCATTTTATTCCTCCCTAGCAAAAGAATTGGCTAAAAAAGCTGGACCCTGTGAAAACTGGGAACCAAGGCTACGGAGAGGAGATCCTAGGGATTTGGAAAAGTGTTTACGAGAAGTTGGGATTCAGTCAGGGGCATCACTATCTAGGCAAAGCTGGATAGTGTTATCAGCCTACCGGCTAGTATACGAAAGATTGAGATTAAGTGAAAGACATGGGGGCACTCCTACCCCACAGGAAGAAGGGGAATCTCAGATAGCAGAAGACCAAACTGACTCAAATGAGAACTTTTCTATTAATGTGGCTAAGAGCAACAAGAGACCAAAAAAGCCCAGAGTGCATTTCAACCCAGCCCAGAAAGAGCCTGACTGCCTGCTTCGTCCTAGCCATGGTGGCAGAGGAAGTGAGTGGGGAGAGAATGAGACAATGTTAGGGGCTGAGGCACAAAACACTACTGGGGTTCAGGATGTGCCTCACACAGAGAATAGGAGATGGTTAAATGATCAGACAAGGGCTCGACCCATACAAAGGAGGAAGACAGAAACCCGAGGTGAAGATTCAGTTACAAGGGAAATTCAGGAAGATTTCTCACCGCAAGAGGTCACAGATATTTTGAGTAGATTCAGCCAAAGAATAGGAGAACCATTGATATCTTGGATGGTAAGACTCAGTGATCAAGGGGCCGGTGGAATATCAGTAGATGGGACAGACTGCATGAGATTCATAGGTATCAGCCATGATCCTCTAGTTCAACAAGCTTTTAGGGAACATCATCAGCAAGGAGATGGTGATAGCAGGACTACTCTGTTGGCATTAGCCGCTGTGGGATGCAATAAGAGATATGCTACTGATTCTATGTGGCCCACTGAGCACAGACCCTGGTATTCACTTAGAGATTGTATCATGAGACTAAAGGAGGAGGTAATGAAGACTGCCATTATGACAGGAACTGCAGACAAATATTACAATGATTCAATGGAACTGCCTCATAGGAATTTAATAATTAAGACAGCTCCCCCTGCTTATAAACAACTAATTTTGAATTTATTACTTGGAGAAGTAGGGAGCCGTCTTACAACAGTGATAAATAAGATTTTACAGTTATATGACTTAGGTGACTGGGGAAGGGATAGATCTCCTCGAGAGAGAAGGGTGAATAACCAGCAAACTTGGCGCCAAAGGAGAGTAACAAGGAAAGAAATGTTTACTGCTTTATTGAGAGCAGGAGTAGGTTTTGAAATGATAGATGGAATTCCAACCAATGAATTATATAGAATGTACAGAGATAGAGGACTTGATAACACGAGAAATAGGGAAATAAGAACTGCTCCTGCAAGCCCACAAGCCACTCAGAGTGAAGGTGACCTTGTGTGATCAACGGATGAAAACTTGTACATTTGGGGAAAGGCTGGGAGGACAATCTTAGTCTATATCTAGGGTGGGATCCTCTTGGCTTCCTCATTATGTTCCTTTTGAAAAGAAACATTTCCCACCTGAGTTTGGCTCTGATGTTGGATCTTTGCATAACTGAAATCTCAACCAAACTTGAGATGATTTTATTTGAAGAATTATAGTCCATACTTGTCTATTCTTTTTGTCCTTTGTTTTGGCTAACCTTGTTGCTAGTTTTGTTTCCTTCAGGCTTAAGCACCCTGCACTTTCCGGTGACTGCCTAAGCATGTAGCATTCTTGGAATTCCTGCCAGCTTGTTAAAGAAATGACCTCTGGAATGGGACTTTTTGGGGGCAGGGCCATCTCTACATCCAATTTCAGCATGAAGAAGCTATGGAAAATGAGACCTTCACCCCTCACCCCAAGATTTTGAGCCCCAATCGTCCAAGGGGGGTGGAAATGATGATAGTGTTCTGTTTACTTATTTTGTGTTATCCTTGCTGTGTTGTTTTATTGTTATGATATTATTGATCCTATGTAATGGATACAAGGATTTAGGGGTGGACATTTGAATTATTAATAATTATTTTGGGGATGATTGATTGAAGAGATTATCTTGCTGGGACCTAGGGGTGGATCGCATTTGAATCGTTAACCAATGTTTAGGAATGTCACCAAATGATATGTTTTGCTGTATAATGAATGATATGTTTTAGTTTCCTTTGTAATTGGATCACAATGTATGTTCTAGGATACATGGCTGATTAGATTATGTATCCTATAACAAGGGGTGGAGTGTAACCAGAATGGCCTTTGTTTTCTTTGAATGACTCAGCTTACCTCATTGAGCTTCCCTGGACGCTGGGGCTTGCTCTTCCGGGGCAGGACCAGAACTTCCTGTGTGATGAGTCATGGGGCTGGCTGAGGGGAGGTGTTAACCTCTACCCTAGGGGGAGGGGCCAACTCAGGAACCAATCGGCCCTGGTCATTTGGGCGGAGCTTGATGATGTCAAAAACCCTATAAGAGGGGAGAGGACAGCTTGAAGAGTTCTTCTTTTCCTTTTCCGGTTGGAGCCAGCGACAGTTACATCGTCAGTTACAGCGACAGTTACATCGTCAGTTACAGTTGCAGCTTCAGTTGCAGACACAGACACAGCTGAGGCAGGAGCTGCCAGTAGCAGAGCTGACCTACGGGAGGAAGCTGAACAAAGACTTCAGTCCAGTGGGTAATCTTATTACCATAAAAGGGGGAAACATGATTTTGCTTTACGCAATCATGTTTCTCTGTAGCCTCCTGGTTACTCTTTCAAGGCGTACTTATTGGGCCTGGAAGCTTTCGATCAACATATCAAAATGGGGTTGCTGGTTCATGGGTTGGTTACTGTTGAGCCTAAATAAATGTTTTGATTCTTCTGCCTTCTACTTTGAGAGTTTCTTATATCCGGCGGTTCCGAACCTTTCAGACATGTTTATGATCCTCTTTGAGATTATAAACTCTGCCCTCCTGATACACAGGGTGATGGGGGAAAGACAGGAGGAGATTTATTTGGAAATGAAAGTGATGTAAAAGCAAGATGCCAATAAAAAATGTAAACCAATGGTTTGGCCAGTCCAAGAAGCAGGATTCTCAGTACAATAAAACCTAAGGGGCTGAAACGGAAGTGGGATTACAAGGGACCTAAGAGATTTTGAGTCTAGCTTGCCCGTATGGGATCAGGTAACACACAACCAAGAATGCTGGTAAATAACTGAGGGAAAGTCGACCCAAGACGGATGTGAAATGCTCAAGAATGAAATTCTGGAAACACAGGAAACAATTACAACGTGGGGGAAAAGCGGGATGTTGGATGTGGAGTTAACATAGGGAGCCTCCTGCCATATTGACATCAGCTTCTCATTTTATAGGTGAGGGAAAAGAGGCAGAGAAATTATTGTTATTGATGCAGAATTAATATAGGTAGTTAATAACCCGCTTAGATTTTTCAAAAAGAAATGTAGAAAAGATGAAAACAAGACCAGGTAATGCAGGATAAGTAGAAAGTTGTGGCATGGTCCTATAAGAATAGCTATCAAAAATGCTAAAGCTCAGAATGTGCTGAGGCTGACAAGAGGAAGTTAAATACAGAAAGACATAAAGGGAAGCTAAAGACATAAGGTTAAAAAATTCCAAAAAGATGTTAGGGGAAGCTATATTGGAAGAGAAAACTAGGACCTTTGCTTGGGGGTGGAAGAGACTATATCTGATCATAGAAGGCAAAGCTGTTCCACTATTATTTTGTCTTCAGATGATAACACTGTTTGCACTGTAAATGACAGACCAAAATGACTAACAAGGAGTGGATACTCAAGGTAGGCGAAGAGATGGTAAAAAAAAAAAATAAGAAAATGCATAGTTGTCCTTGATGGATTCAAGTCAGCTACCTGGCATGAATTACATCTTTGAATAATGAAAGAAATGTAGAGTGTAATGGCTGACAGGAGGGGTACCACAAGACTGGAGAAGGTGGAACACCTATTTTTACAAAGAGAAGAGACTACTTTGCAAACTCTAGGCCAGTAAGTTTGATTTTAATTCCTCAGAAAATTCTTGGAGCAGATCATTAAAGAGACATTTGCTGGGCATCTAGAAAATTAGGTGATTAAAAAGACTCAAGATGTCTTCATCAACAGCAGGTCATGCCAGATAAGTCTAATTGCCTTTTTTTTTTTGACATGGTTACTGAACTGGCAGATGAAAAGGAGTGCTATAATGTGTGTAGTTTATCAAGACTTTTGTAAAGTTTCTGATAAAGTATTTTATATTATTTGTGTTTAAAAAAATGGGGACATGTTAATAAAGCATAATCCGATCAGATGAATTCAGAACTGGTTAGGCAGCTGGATTCAGAAGGGTGCCTCTAATGGTTTGATGTCAGTATGGCAGGAGGTTTCCAGCAGAATATCTCAGGGATCTGTGCTTTTTACCATTTTTACCAAAAACTTCAACAAAGAGATAAGTGGCACACGCATCAAATTTGCAGATGACACCAATCCAGGAGGGTTAGTTAACATACTAAGGAGGCACAGGGCCCTGAAATTGGAGACACACCTGGGTTTAAATATTTTCTTTAGACACGAGCTGTGTAACCCTGGGGAATTCACTTAATTTCTATGGGAGAATAAACAAGTTTTTCGGCAAAAGATCTGAGAATTTAAGTGAACTACAAGTTCAAGGGGTCAGCAGCCAATAACGTCTTGGGCTACATTAGGAGAAACTCAATAAAGAAATGATACTCCCTCTGTTTCTCTGTACCTCATCTGGAGTACTGTGTTCAGTTTGGGGTGCCACAGTCACATTGAAGGATATTGATAAACAAAGTGGTTTCCCAAGGAAGATAACCAGCAACATGAGGGATACACGTGATATGAGGAATTGGAGATGTTTAGCCTGGAGAAGACTCAGCGAAACATTATAACTGCCTTGAAGGGCTGTCATGTAGAAGAATTAAAACAATCTCTTTGACCCTAGAAGCCAGAACCAGGAGCGATGGGTAGAAGCTATGAAGATGCAACGTTAGCCGTGATGTCAGGAAAAACTTCTCCTAGGAGTTCCTCAAGCAGAATCTGGGTGACCACTTGTGTCCGTTATCATGGTAGGAATTCCTTTTGAATACGGGTTAAAGTATATGGCCGCTGAGATCCCTTCCAATTTTCAAATTCTCATTTAATTTCTCAGTGACCCAGGGAACTCTTTAAGACCATTAAGTTACAAACATTTTGTTGCAATTGTGACCGGTTTCTAAATCAAAAGTTCCCCACCAGGGGGCGAAATGACGAATATACCGTTAGTTGCTTCATGGGTCAGTTTTGCTCACTTTACTTTGTTACAAGGAAGGGTACGAGGAGGGGGAGGGAAATAGTATCAGGAAACGACTGATATAAAAACAAAAGGCATTAATAAAACATTACAAAACTATTTGCTGGATGAATCACTGGTTCATAAAATATGTAGAATGACTTAGCCCCTTTTAAAAAGGTTGAATTTTTTTTCTTTCCTAAAATCCGATTTACAGAACAACAAAAGCTGGTTAGCACGATTCTCTCCACTCTCCTAAAGTAGTTATTGTTGTATGAAGAACAAAGACTAATGGGGGTGTCTGAGCAATCCTGTAGGCTGTAACATTTTCCTGGGATACACAAAGGACAAGACTCCAAAATCTAAGTGTGAGTCATCCAATGGAAAACTGAATTTCAGCATTTGGAGACTATGCTAACCACAGGATTACAGAAATGAAGGATAGTATCATTTACACACATAAATACTCTTAATGGCTAGGCCAGGTAATGAACTAAGTGAAAGTGTATGGATACTGACTATGTCAATCAATTTTAAAGGTGAAATGAGCAGCTAAAATTCCAAGACCAGAAATGTTTGAATTTTGCACAAAAACTGATAACCACTTATCATGGATGATTAAGATATTCATGTGAGTGGAGGCAAAGTGTGGGGAATAGGTAACTCAGAACCAGCCATGTTATAGTTGGATATAGTTGGCATCCTAATTCAACCCCTTCATTTTGGAGAAGAAACAGACCCGAAGCGACTAAGTGAATTATCCAAGGTCACATAGCTCCTGGTCTCTTTCTAGTTCTGAAGTTAAATGAACCCTACAGTATGATTTATCTCCATAGCTAAATAATTACGAACTGTGACGCTTAAAGACGAGACAGTTCTAAGGAACTTTGACTATCCAAGTAAACTGGCTGAATGTCCCTTGTGTTAGCAAATTCATTCTCAAAAAGAAGTCAAACCGTAGTTTTACACAACTCTATAACGCCCTTTTCTAAAGAATTCAAAGTTCTGTAGGTCTAAATAATATATAAAACCTATCTTTGAAATAGTGGATCTAAGCCTCTGAGTGACTACGACTTTAAAAAAAAAAAGCACATGAAAAGTTAATACTAATCTGAAAGGCAGATATCCATTGCCTATCTGTACCAAAATCTTCATAGCACTACTTGTGGCAGCAAAAAAAAAAAAAAACCCAAAAAACTGGAAACAAAGTGGATGCCCATTAACTAGTAGAGGCTGCAAAAACTAATATATGAAGATACTGCTTTGGAAAGATTTGTATGAACTGATGCATAGCAATAGGTTGTGTTTGTCCTTTGTTCTCAAAGTGGACCATGGCATCAGGGAAATGATGGCATAACTTGCAGTTGACTTTGATTTGAGTGAGTGAGGGCTATGCAAAGTCGCCAGCCTCACTTTCTCCTCCAGAGCCATCTGGGTCCAGTGGCCTGATGTTCATCAGGACAACTAGAGATGGCCCAGGATGCAATGGGAGACCCTGGCCCTTTCAGGCTAAGGTCTTTTCAGATGCTCACTGTCAGTGAGGTAATGCCCATTCAGTGAAGAGGCCTCTTTAAGAAGTGAGTCAAGGGATGGCCCCTTTAATTAGAAAAAAAAAATTAAGCTGGGAGGAGAAGACCCTCAGGGTTGCTGTTCCAAAGACAGTTACCACTGACATTCATTCTACATCAGGAGGGCCTGATGCATAGCATAGAAGGCATAATACAAAGCAAAGGAATGGAAAAACCATTCGATGTCACAAAACATTAATTCCTCCTTCACAGCTGAAATGGAGAACAACTAGGGCAGAGTCCCTTGTCAGACATAGATTTTTATTTTCTTGTTTTTCTTTCTCACATGGGAAGAGTTCAACGCTGAGTGTTGGAGGGAGATGACCGATATAAAAACAAAAGGCATCAGTAAATTATAAAAGTGGCTCAAGGAAATGAAAAAATTAAAGCTTATAGAACCAAGTACACTATTTAATATTTTATTAGCCCTTTGACATAATATAGATGAGCTCCTCCTAATCTTTTCAAAGTGTGATAGAACACAAAAAAGTACAACAGGGAAAAGAATGTGTTCAGTCAATAAGTATTTATTAAGTATCCACTACGTACAAGGCACTCACAAAAGATGTTAAAATTTTCGGCTACATGACAAAAAAAGGTAAAATCTTAAATTACTCGTTTTATTCTCTTCCTTAACTTTCAATTCTCTTTCCTTCCAGTCTATCCTGAAATTGTATTCTATGATTTACGTAGTATTTCCTTGTTTCAGAAAATCACAAAATAACACGTCTGTGACTCAGATTCAGTTTGTAAGAAAAGTAATGTAAATAAAAGTAGTACTGTGGGGTAGAAATTAGTCTATGTCCCAAATCACATGGTCCAGTTCTATCCTCTGCCTTCCCCATGAAGCCAAGGATACCTCACTTCTGTCTCCCCCTTCCCTACACACACTTCTAAGTCCTAGATGACCTACATGCTGACATGTCCATTGTCCTAGGTCAGGATAATGTCCACAGAGGCACACCACTCAGAAAAGGTGGCTTCCCAATGTATGAACTCAGCCCATTCTAAGATCCCCATCAGTGCTGCCATCAGTGCTCTTTGGTGGGAACCTTCCCCTGGTGCACTCACTCCTTCCTTTCAGCTTCCTGGACTGATTTCCCTCCAGCCTGTGATCTTTCCCATTCTCTTCTTCAATTACATTCCACTTCTTTCTTTAGCTCCTAATTTGCTTCTTTAAAAATCCCTTGATCCTTTTTTTAAACCACACAGCACTTCTTTTTTGTCTAAATGTAATTTCATTCCTTATTCTTTCCTTAGTTGCTCATACTTATTTGGATTTTTTATATTTATTTTACCTTTCTTGTGGTGGGTTTTTTAGGGTGCTTACAAGTTAAATTCTTGGCATTGGGTGTTTTGGGGGGATATAGAAATGTTCAAAATGCCTTTTGTTGAATGTCCACATTTTTTATTGACGAGGTTCAAGGTGTACCATTCAGAGTTGCAGCTTGGACCTCCCTAGCCTTTTGAATATTTCTTTTCCTTTTCAGAATATACTATTCAACCAATCAATAAGCATTTACTAAGTGCTAATTATATACTTTGGGGATATATACAAAAGCAAAAGAGTTTACATTCTAATAGGAGAGATGATGTGTATATAAATAGGTACATAGAAGATACACACTGAGTAGATAGGGTATATTAAGAATTGGGTGGGACCAGGAAAGGTCTCCAGCAGGTGGTGTTTAAGCCTAGTCTTGAAAGAAGCTAGATGTTCTAAGGGGCAGAGTTGAGAAAGAGTAATTCAGGCATGGGGGACAGCTAGCAAAAAGACACTAAGACAGAAGATGAAGCAACATGCATGAGAAACAACAAATAAGCCTATGTGGCCAGACCACTGAGCACAAAGAGGGCGACAATGCCTAAGACCAGAAAAGTAGTTATGGACCAGGTTGAGAAGGGCTTCAAATGGTAAGGCAGAGGGAGGAATTTATATTTGTTCCTGGGAGTAATGGGGAGTTTCTCAAGTAGCAGGGCAACATGATCAGACCATACTTTAAGAAAGTATGGAGTCTGGACTGGTATGGGGAAATTAGTTCACTACTGCAATAGTCCCAGTGAGTAATGAACGATGAGGGACTTGGACCAGGGTGCTGGCTCCAAATGGAGCTAAAGGACATATCCAACAGATTTAGTAGAGAAAGAAATGATCTGGTAACTGAATGAGTATGTGGTAAGAGAGCATTCAAGGATGACACTAAGGTTGAGGGAGAATGAGCCTGGAAGAGTGGCCAGAGAAGCTGTGTCTATCAGGAGGGAGCCAGAAGATGGAAGGAGTAAGTTTGTTACCTCTGCAGCAGGCATTCCAGAGACCCCATTGTAAAGGATAGCTGGTTTTATTGTGCGAAGGGGAGAAAGAGAGAAGGTAGGTTAAGGGGATGAGAGTAAGGGAGAGAGCAATGAGGGACGGGTAATGGGGTTTGGATAACAGCCAGGCATCCAGAATTCCTGGGATGGGGAGGGTATGACTGGAGTAGTGTTTCTTAATCATTGACTAATGAGCTGAGATGGAATATCAACATCCCTCGGAGTTTGTCCTCAATGTGCCATCTTCTCAGGGTGTTAGGTAGCTCAGGTGGGGGAATGGGTAGGAGGCAGGGTGTAAGTATAGAATGGAACAGCATTTCTCTCATTTCCCTAAGTCAGGCAAGGCAAAGCAAGGCCAGGAAACAATGGAGGGAGTATGATGAAAAGGCTTTTCTCTCAAAGGGAGTGGGATGAAATGGTATTTCTCAGTCCCTTGCAAACAAGAAGTCAGTTCAGAAAATCAGCACACTCTGTCCCCTGCAGGCAGGAAAAGTCCCCTACAAGCAGGATGAAACTAGTATTTAGCTAACAACTATCACTGATATAGAGTTTTAAGGTTTGCAAATATTGACAAAATATTATTTCCTTTTATTCTTGTTGTTCAGTTGTGTCTGACTCTCTGACCCCATTTAGTCAAAGACTGAAATACCAATACCTCAAAGGTGTTGCAGTTCCAATGTTTTCCCAAACTTATGGTCATTCAATGTTCTATTTGTGTAATTATATGTGCCAAAGCAATGGCGCTCTCTGTCCCATGTTCTTTTAAAGTTCTATGAAGGAAAGACTAAGAGTTTTACATCTCACCTCTAACAAGGTGCACACATACCAAGAGGGACAGGAACTTGGACTTCAGTTTTCAAAAACAAATAGCCAATTGAGAATTTCCAACAGTTCCCTTCATAAGGTAACACACTAAAAGACTACAGCTTTTGTTCTTGACTTCTTTTCAATTCTTTAACTTCCTCCAAGTGAAAAAAAAACTTATGTTAAACTACCTAGGCTCTATAAGTGGTTGGAGGTATGCTGGCAAACCTCTTTTTAAATTGCAGATATGCAACAAGGCAATTCCGGACAACATTGTTCGTGATTTGGTAAAGGACAAACAGGCTTTAATGTAATTGCATGCAATGATCTGAAGTATTCAACTCAAATATAGAATTACTGGATGTGCTTTTAATGCTCCTGGAATATACACAGGGTCTCTTTTAAATTCAGAATAAAACTCAAAACTACTCTACCAATAAAGAAGCAAATAAATTAGTCAAAATGTAAAGATGCAATGTTAACCCTTAGACTCTTAGACACAGAGAAAAGGGTGAGAGAACCAAGGGAGTCAAAATCAGAAAGAGAAAAGGAGAAGTGTGTTTATTAAAAATAAAGACTAAGGACACAGTTTCCAAGTTTAAAAAAGGTGTATATATAATTTTAAAAATCCAAATACATATTATACATTGTATCAACACACATTTATTTTTAAACAAAAAAGACCCAAAAAGTTAGGTTTATTATTTTTATAACGTGGGAGGAGAGGTGCTGTGGTGGAATATTTTGGCTTTCTACAGACAGACACAGCTGGACACCTGCCTGTATACACTCACAATGCTAAAGATGCACTAAATGCTTTATGTAACACTATTATACACAATTACGTGAAAGTACTCAATTTGGTTTGATGGACACATTGTTTTCAAGTAAAGTCAACATTTCTGTAATGAAGATCCTGTTAGTAGATGTCAGTAGTTCCATTTCATGAAATGTATGTTTAGATTGGGAAAAAAAGCACATACACATGCCCTCCAGTTTTGTCAACTGCTGCAATAAACTACTAAATCTAGATGTCCTCACATCATTACACTTGGATCAAGTATTGTGTAAAAACGAATGTAAAATCTGAATCCTCCTCTACTCACCAAAAAAACACAACTGGTACATTTCAAATAAAAGTTGTTGTGCCTCACCCAATTAGAATAGTGGATAAGTCTTTTGTTGTCTTAGGAGACTTGCCAAACCAAACAACTTTTCAACAGACTATGCTCTTCACTAGGAAGCCGCTCTGAAGGGCAAAATGAGCTTCAGTGTTACGACACACATACTTCCGGCTGGATGCTAGGTTGTGAAAGTTTACCATTCTCTTCTGTCTTTTCCTGCCCAGGTCCATGGCAAGTTGTCTTGCGCTTAAACAATCTCAAACTTAACCGCAATAACTCATTGTCCACCACTGGAGTGTTTGTGTATGTCTGCTTCAAGGTGCCCTGAAAACAAAATGGGTACACATTATTAAGAATAAGGGATTCAGGCTGCTGAACAAAGTGCTAAGAACAGTTCCTGAGCTCTCTCAGTTTCTGATACTACAGAATGTACTGTTTTGATTATATGGCCTGACAAGCTACTGTATAGAGAATTATTTTCACAAACCTTAATGACTGATACCTTAGAGCTCATCCAGTTCAGCTTTGAATCCTGCCAATGCAGGAAATTCCTCCTCAATATCTTGGCCAGGTTGAAATCAAGTTTATTTTGAAAATAAAAATCACTCTGGGTGATAGAGAGCTCACCACCCTGACAAGGAAGCCCCTCCCATCGATGAATAGCTGTTGAAAATTCTTGCAACCCTAATTGGTCCCAGTTGTCCCAAACAAGGTAAAATCCAACCTTTGTTACGTAAAATTCTTTTAAATGCCTGAGCACAGCAATTATGTGTTCTCCCCTCCAAGCTAACCCCTTCCAGTCTCTTCAATTACTGCTCATATGCCACCGCTTCTCAACCTTTCACTGATCACCCCATCACATGTCCTATCCTATCTGTAGACTGATCAATGCAGGACAAGGGTCTTCTTATTCATCTTCTTCTAGACTCAATCCTCAGGCCACTATGACCACAGATCACGCTGGCTTTGTTGGGCAGCCATACCAAAGAGCTGACTTATACTGAAGTAAAGTAAAAGCTCCAGGTCTTCTTGTATATTCATTGCTATTAAACCAGGATATCCTCAATCTAGTCTTAGACAACTAATCTGCTATTACATGGGGGGCCTTACTTATATCCCTATTAAATCTTAACTCATTATTTTTAGACCATGAGTTTTGTAAATATTTTCAATTTAATCTCAGCCTACCTAGAGTGTCTTTGACATCTAATTCTATCCTTTTATATATTAACTAACCCTCTTCAGATTTGTGAAATCTACAAATTTGATAACTATGACTCCAAGTCACTGATAAAAATGCTTGTGCAGGGTAGGCCCTCATGGCCAACCATTAGCGATTTCCCTCTACTGGGAACTAACACTGACTTTGGGCAGTCTTGCAACCAATTACAAATAAATCACTAAGTCTACACTACACTGTGTGAATTTCACTGACTCTTTAAGGAACCTGCCTAGAAAACGGCAACATCTATTTCCCCATTAGTGGCAATATATATAATTCTGCCACAACTAGCTGCCCTTATGTTCTTCTGCATATGTATCACAAAAGCAGGCACTCACCTTGATTATTTTATAGGAAGGGACCATTATCATGGATAAGGAATAAAGAAAAACATCCACTACAATCAATAATTCATAATCACGGAAGGGAAGGTATGTTTAACTTATGTTTAATACTCACCAGTGACCACACTAAACGGATACTTGGTACTTTTTTATAATCCTCTATATACTTTAAACAACCAAATGAAAATATACCATTCACATCAATCAATACATTTCAAATGTAATCCAAGGCAATGACAGTACCTTTTCATTTTTCACTAGCTGTTTCCGAATTGCAGAATCCCGCCTAAAGCATAATGCTTTACAACATGGTCCAAGATTACTGAGAAGACCAGCTCTCTCTTCTTTACGTAGCAATGCTGCCATGTTTAGGGCTCCCAATTCATGTTCAAAAAGATTTTCTGCATCTACCAATAAAAATAAAGCAGTATAGAAAAAAGAAACTCTACTGATTAACAAATAGAACATTCCACAAAGTTCAAAATATACCTAGTTAAAAGTATGGCTACAGTATAGGACAGTCAGTGTTGGTATAGTTCAGGAGTTGGTAAACTGCAGAAAATTTTTAAACTTCCTATTAGTTCACAGCTTCATCCTCTTCCTCCCTTACATCTTCTAACTTCAAGGTACTATCAAGTATCAAGTGAACCAAACTGAGTTTTACCTCCTTTTCATCTTTCACTTCCTTGCCTCGATAATTGTAGATGCCAACTCCCCATTCTTATCTGTACTCTCCCAAGTCGCACACCAAAAATAAGCGGTGGGCAACAGAATTTAGAACCTCTACAAACTGGGGGGAGGGAGAGAATCCCTGAAAAATTTAAAACTGGTAAGTGTTTTAAGGCTTGCAAAGCACTTTATAATATAATCATTTTTATACAGACAATAACCCAGAGGTAGTTGCTATTTACTATCTGCATTTCTCAGTCACACAGTGATTAAGAGTCACACTGTGAGTGAGTGGCTGAGGTTGAATTTGAACTCAGGTTTGCAGGTCTAACCCTCTACCCATTGTGTCACCTAGCTGACTATACTAAAATGGTCTAGTTTACTAGCTTCACTAAGAAAGCCACTACACTAAATTTAGGTAGCTTTCTCTTAAAATTTATTTTACAAGCAACATGGTATAGTTAAAAGAACACTAGACTAAGAACCAGAAAATTTTAGTCCTTGTCACATCTAGTTCTGTCAATACACCTATGTCTACTTGGGTAAATCACTTAATTTCTCTTAAAGGCAAATCATCTCAATTTTCCTCATCTGTAAAATGGACTACACGACCTACAAGGTTCTTCCTATCTCTCAAATGACATAATCAATGATTTTTTTAATTTTCAATTCCACTAAACCCTGGTGTGCACAGTACAGTATATTTAATCTTATAGTGTCAAGAAAAGAACTGAAATACCCAAGCATACATGAATTTACTTATCTTTGGAAACTTAAAATTCTATAAATTACATTAAATAATGGTGAAGGCTCAAGCTAAGTAGACCTACAGTTAAAAGATTCCAGCCCAAACTAATTAATTGTCTTCAGGTTCCCTATCTTAAGTACAGTTTCCCATGGGCAAGGGAGGAAAAAGCAGCTTTCTGAGATGTAGGAACTAAAAACCACATCTACCCACTATAATGCACCTGCCTAACTATAGTCTAGCCTATATTACAAGTTTCTGCTTCTCTCAATGGTACTGTGCAAAGCAGCAGTTTTATATTTTAGCTTACTCATTTGTAAAATTAAAGTAATACTGAAACAATTCCTCCAGCAAAAAATGCTACATCAATGCAATACAAGATTCTACTCTATTCAAAGACTTTAATAGACATAGGAAGAAATTATATAAACAAAATGAAACAATTACCTTTGGGCTTTTCTAAAAGTCTCTGGCACGTTTCTTTAACTTTAGAAAATAGTTCAGAACCTGCCAATTTTTTAGAAATTCCAACTCTTAGCATAACAGCTCCAGGTGTGAATTTTAAGAGGGCAGCTCCAGGTTCTCTTGGTTCTTTAGGATGTTTTGGCATAAGACCAGACCAGTCTACATCTATCACATCCAAAGGATCTGCAAAGGTGAATAAGAATACTGATATTTTCAAAATAAGGAATATCATACTGGAAAGTTTATGAGGGTAAACATGCCTTTTTGCTATTTTATGTCATGGCTAGAATGTTAGTTCAAGTCAAATTTATGCTACAGTAGATGTTTTTAATGTGGTCAATGCATACTTATGTTTGGTTACATAAACATTACACGAAGCGTATTTGTCCATTAACAATTTATAAAACAATACATTATAATCAAACGCTGTATAAGAGTAAGACCAGATTTCGTATGATGCTTCTCCATAAACTTCAACTCCAAAGACCCCATTGTGATATGGAGGTAACCTGAGGTTCTTTAAAGTGTTTTTGACAATGAGATGCAAACTCTAGCATATCTTAGAATGTGGGCTCTGTAACAGAGTAGGTAGCTATTATGATTTGGTCAGCCAAGTTTAGAGGCTCATCACCAGGTCAACCCTTAAGGAGACGAGCTACTTTGGCCATAACAATTTATGAAGATTGTCTGTTAAGAAGGCTTGATTTGTATTGGCCACACTGATTAAACTGTTGTTCTTCTGAAGTATTGCAGTATATATATAAAAATATCCTACTTTACCTAATATTGCATTTTCACATCCATAGGATGCGCCTGTGTTGATGCTGGCTTTATAGAATGTGGACTGTAATTTTACTATTTAAAATATTCATAGGTCTGTAGTTGTCAAATTTTGCTTTAGTGACATTATTCATTTAGAAATACAGGTCAGAATGGCCTTAGCAAAAATCTGTCTGCTTTCTAAGTTAACAACAAGTATGCTGAACACTTGGTGATGAATCCTTTGGTCATGGAAACCTATGAAACAAAAGTAATTACAAAATGGTCCACAGTTCTATGCCCCCTTCTCCCTTTCCACTTCTGCAAAGACAATGGCAGAGTGGCAAAAAGGAAGGGCATAGGGTGCTAAGAAATAAAACTTTTAGACCATCTACATAAATGTTAACATATTTGTTAGAACTACAAAATGTGAAATCCTTGTCTAATTCTTAGTAACTGAACATATTACTGGAAGAACTAAGTCATAGCTCACAATAAAAAGAATGAGATAAAGGAATACACAGCTAAATGGAAGGATGGCTTAGGTTCTTTTTGGAGAGCCAGAGCTGGTTTTATTGTGTGTCCAAATGAAAGAAGGAACATCACTTCATGGGACATTTATTTAGTCATCCTATCTTGCAGTGCTCATGATTAAATATTTGCAAAAAGACAACCATGATTGCACCTTATCCAACAACAACTATGAAATCAATGAAAATTCGTCTCTTTGAAGATTGATGACTTCAACACAAAGATGGACAAGAGGACAGTAAAAAATTTTGGAAAATATAGCTCAAGTCTAAAAATTTAGAAAAGCCAAAGTACTGTAGGTTACACAGAAGCCTGACATATCGTAAACATTCTCTTTGTACCTGTAAAGAACTGTAGTGTGAAATTATGTGAAATGAAATAAGCAGAACAATGTACAGAATAAGAAACATACTATAAACCCCCCATCCCCCAAAAGAAAAAACACAAGCAGACAAGTCAGAAAGAATCAAACAAACAGGACAGCTTTGAAACTTAATGGGCTGAATGCATTACATACTTTAAAAAGAAAAACAATCCCTACATAATGGAGATTCAGTTTCAATGTACAGTTCTCTCCTGCTCTACACTATACATGTGTGTGTATGTATGCATGTGTCTATGTGTACATGTGTGTGTGTGTGTGTGTGTATACACGTACACATATAGAAATGCTAATTTTATCTGGGATTTATTAAGCTCAGGGGAAAAAAATCTAATTTAAATTTAAAAGGATACCTGGCATCTTCTCATCATCTTGTTGATCTTCCCTCTTTTCAGCATCACCTGCCAGAATTTCATCAAGTTCATCATCACTGATTGGCTCATATCCTTCTCCAGCACCAGATCCTAATGACTGTGCATCATCTAACTTGGCTTCATCATCTCCTGCTAAGAAGAGAAATGAATTTTATTATAAAGATAGCTTTATTTACTAAAGAAGAGCCTGATATGAGATTCTACTGAAGTAACTAGGTTAAGGTAAGGCTTGTTCAAGTCATGAAATGTCAAGGGCATAAAATAATTCCTTTTTTGCACTGCTCAATTATTTGATGGGTTCCAGAATCAAATAAAGCAAAAACTTACTTTGTCCCAAACCAACTATAATAGTAAGAGATAAAAATATAGTAATGGTCCAAACACAGGTTATTCCCTTTTGGAAAAAAAAATACACATTCACAAAAACACAATACACAAAAACCAATTATGGGCTGCAATCAAGTTTTATGTCAGCAGAGCTTACATTCAGATCAACATATCAGAATATGCCATAAGATGAGAAGAAATGACTCTTTTTTTTTATTTTCCAGCCACATTTCCAATTTGAATTCTCAGTCAATTGACAAAAAATTGATTTGCCCTTGGACTGAGTTCATGGATTGTGCCAGAGTTAAGTTAGTAAAGATAAAAACTAAATTGAGATGTCTATTTACTCCAAAAGACTTTTTTGTATCATTGCCACAATTATTCAAACTAAATGCTTTTAATACAATGTACAAAAATTCATCTTATACATTTTACATGTGGCTATAATCAGATGAAAAATTTTAATTTTCTCCATAGTTACCTTACCCCAGTTTTTTCAATACTGAATTTTTACTACCTATTTTCCTTATTTCATCAGAATTTTACTTATTTCATCAGCTACGTCTTCCTTAATTACCAAATCACAAATGGAGGCTCCATTTCTTGTCATATCCAACATTAGCTATTCTTAACAGGTAGGCTGAATTTTGTCTTTTAGCAATCATACCCATTCTTAGATATCAGTACAAACTTAAGTGTTACACTCCAGAAATCAAAGGTAAAGGGTCTATAAATTTAATGTGAATTTGCTTAACACTGAAGCTACAGGGTATAGCTCATATTTCTAATCATTCATAAAATTTCCTGAACTTAAGGACTGTAATTCCCAAAGTCATACAGGTGAATCCTTTAGTAGATGTACAGTAGAATCTCACTATTCCTGAAATTATGATAACCCAAATATGGTACGCCATGATACTTAAGTACCAAAATTTTTAACTATTTGTCCTTTGAGAATTTTTAGTATGTTATCAGATGAAATAAGATACACATTATCATAAATGTAGCATATGTAACATAAACCTATTATAATTATAACTTAGTTTACTTCACTTTACTTGATATTTTCTATTTCCAATTTAAATTTACTTAATTAAAAGTAATTTTTTAAAAATTTAAAAACTGTTTTTGGTAATTCTAACTTGTTATTAACCTCAGGATGGCCACCACAATCCCCTACTACTCTGAATTAGATTTTATATCAATTAAGTCCTTTTAAAACAGCTGCCATTGAAAACTACAGAAATTTAAAATGTTTTAAACTTTCAGAAGACTATTTAAAATATTATTGTTTTTTGTTCTGTCATGTCCAACTCTTCGTGGCCCCATTTGGGGTATTCTTGACAAAGATACTAGAGTGGTTTGCCATTTCCTTCCCCAGCTCATTTTACAGAATAGGAAACTGAGGCAAACAAGATTAAATGACTTGTCCAGGGTCATACTGCTAATAAATGTCTGAGGCCAGATTTGAACTTGGGTATTTCTCTCAGCCCAGTACTCTATGCACTGCCCGACCTAGTTGCCCAAACTAATATTTTTACCTAAAGATTATTCTACATTGATTTATCCTTGTCTCAATACATATAATTCCGCAAGGTGAAAATTAACTCTAATCACAAGTGCTATTAACAACGTTGCTTAGACTACACGGAACAGTATGATATTTTAAGATTCTGCTTTCTATAATGCCTACCTAAGATATGGAAGAGGTTTATTCTTGGCCTAGAGTTTAGTTTAGGCAGCTTAGTATAGTATTTTTAGCTAATACAGTATTTAATAAAAAATTAACTCATAGGTACAAAAGCTTTAAAAAAGCCCTGAACTCCCATTTAGGAGTAGCCAGACTAGCTACGTTCACTTCTTTCCATTCTTGACTCTCCATACTTTTCCACTTCTGTTCCTCCCTCTATAGTCCTTCAGCTCCCTTTTAGATATGCAATCTTCTCCCATTAGAATGTAAGCTTCTTGAGGATAGTAACTCTTTATTTTTGCTTATATTTGTATTCCCAGCACTTGGCACAGTGCCTGGTACTTAGTAAGTGCTTAATAAGAACTCTATGAACCTATCATTCTGTACCCATAAATCTGCCTAATCTATTCACTCTCCTCTTCCAAAGCTCTCAAGTTACCACACCAAATAAAACAAATTAACAAGATAGTTACGGCAGAAGAAAGAAAAAAGGAAATAAGGCCCGTTTTCAAATGGAAGACTGATAAGACAATTTAAAGAGTCTAAGCAGGAAATTTTAGACCATATGGAAAAACAAGGAAGCAAGGGCTGAGATCACCACAAGTAACTACTACACTTTTCACTTATGATTAACACATATTTTCTAGAGTCTCAAATATGAATATAAAAGTTAACCGAGAATTCTTAAAACGTCTTAACAACAGGATTCGCCATGATTAATTTATAAAGCAAGATGCTATGTTACCTTCCTCTATAACAGAATAAAAGCATCCCTATCAGCCTTTAAAGATGAACAGTTAGTCTATTTTTTAATGAAATCCCAGATCTGTCATGTACTGTCTGTGGGATTTTAAGAAAGTCATTAAGCCTGTGGAACTCAAGTTTTCCTATTTCTAAAATGAGAAGGTAGGGTTAGATGACCTTGAAAGTTCCTTCTCGCTCTAAGTCTACAAATCCCATGAGCTACAAACATAGCGATGAGAATCTCTTCAAAGAAAAGAAGATAACTCCTTTCTCTTAACTCTATGATGGGCTTTCAGTAACTTCTGAGACAAATGAGTACTGTCTTTCCCCTCCACTCCCTTTTCTAAATGCAACTGCCGTGCCAATTCCCTCCCCTTCCAGGAAACCTTCCCAGACCTCTCTTGGTTACTGTGATCTCTCCCCTCCTCTGAACTCATAAGCACTCCACACCACTCATTCAACAAAAACAAAAAAAATCCCTCATTTTGCCTTGTAATGGTTTTTATAGCATTATTGCTGTTATTACTCCAGCCCACAAGCATTTACTAAGAATCTGGGTGCCAGGTCTCAGGGACTTTCTATGTTATTTGACTTTTCACGTACCTATGCCTTGCCTCTCTCTCAACTAGACTACAAGCTTTGAACACAGTAAATATGTTACATGCCTCCCTTTACTTCTGCTCCACACTGTCTGTGACAGCTAGCTTCTTATATGTAGGAGTAAATGGATAAATATCCACTGACCTGATTTTTGTCATACCTAAGATATCTAAGAAAAAAAGTTAATAGGGTGATAAGAGACAAAAATCTTTGCATGCTGTTATTAAGATTTATTCTAATTAATCTATCTCCCTTACACTTTTTTGATCTGCCTTGAAAGGAAGTGCATGGTTAAACAAAATTCATAGGGTTTTTCCCTTCACCAGATCTGCTTCCTCTACAAAAAAAAAAATTTAGCATGAAGAAGACCTTTAAGGAGAAAGTATTTTGTTTTCAAAGGCAAAGAAAGAGTAATATGCAGACTATTATAGAGCTTACCTTCTAAGCTCTCAGTTTTCTCAGCTTCATTTACATCATCAAATCCATGCAAAGGTCCCAGGTCTTTTTCTATTCTTTCTTTCTCCAAAGCTACAGAGTCTCTGCAAATTCCCTCAAAGTCTTTCTCATGCTCATCCAGTTTTGTTTCACTGCGTTTTGAAGACTCTATGTGTGAAGAAATATCAAGAGTTCTGTCTCTATCTCTTTCACTAGAATCAGGAATTTGCCTCTCTCTTTCCCTGTCCAAGTCTCTCCTTTTGTCTCGCTCTCTCTCTCGTTCCCGGAGTCGGTCTCTGTTTCTCGGCCAATCTTTATCAGTATCTCGGTCCCATTCTCTCTGCCTTGTTTCTCTCCTTTCCCTTTCCCGTTCTCTATCATGTTCATGTCGATCTCGTTCCTGAAGCCTTTCTCGGCTATCAAAAGACCCAGATCTTGAATGAACCTGGCGATCTGACTCAGGGGAACTTCTTCTAGAACTGTGACTTCTTGAATCTTGACGATCTAAAATAAATATTATAAATACAGATATCTGTGTTATGCATTAAACTTAATGACATAAAAGGCAACACAGGTTAAAAGGGCTTCATTTTTTAAATGCCCTTTTGTTGTAAGGAGAAGTAAAGAGTAATCTTCTAAAGAAAAATAAATTTAGCCTAACGTATGATGTTCACACACGTTCTCCACTCATGTTCAACAAGTTAATAAAATACCACCATATTTGTACATAATACTTCCTCTTAAGATACATGCCTTTGTTCAGGCATAAGGTTCTTTAAATCTAAGAAATGATTCTTCCCCCAAACTCTGTCCCTTCAGAAAATTCCATCCACATAAGAATATTTGGTTCTTTTTACCAAAGGTTCTTAGATGATTACAAAAATTTTTTCTCTAAGAAATAAGAGAAGGGAGCACTTCAGAATTATGAAGGCTAAAGACTGACTTTGAGGAAGAGAAAGCAGACAAGGATAAAAATGAGGAAGAGACTAAAGCAGAATAAGGAGTCAGACAAGGTAGGGAGGGACTTAAGCAAAAGAAGAACATGGTGATTTATGAAAGAAGATGCAGGATAAAAACCAGAGGAGCCAGTGGTAGCAGCGGGTTCAAGAAGAAATAGGTAGAAAAGGAAGAGGAAAGTCTAAGGAAAAGGAAAGAGGAAGATTCAGAGAAAAGAATGGGAGTTTTAAGATGAAGAAGACAGGAAAAGAAAGAAAAGGGCTTGAGAAGAAGGATGTAGGAGGAAAGGGAAGCTGACAAGATAAATTAAGAGAAGGTAAAAGGTTGGTAAATTGAAAAGGAAAAAGAAGTTGGATGTGGCTGTTAAAAACTATTAAAAAATCTACGTATCCAGCCCTCACCTCTCCCCGATGCTCCAACGCAACATCATCAATTGCCTATGGGCCGTTTTTTAGCTGGGTGTCACACAGGCATTTCAAACTCAAGCACATCCAAAATGGGAGTCATTAATTCTCTTTGCCATGAAGTATCTGTCTCTTCTAAACTCCCTAGTTTTGTCAAGAGTACTACCAACCATCCTGACTGTTCACTTTCACCCTCCCAGAGCCAATCACTGCCAAGTCTTGTCAACTCTACCTCACAACTCTCATTCATCCTCTTCCCTTCACCTGATGTCACAACTACCCTATTTCAGAGCCTCATCACCTCTTGGTGGGATTATTACAAAATCTGCAATTAGTGTTCTCCATGCCTCAAGTCTCCTTTCTAATCTGTCCTCAACACTGTTGCTAACTTGTTATTTCTAAAGGCAAAGTTCTGGCTCTGTCACTCCCCTACTGAAAAAGGCACCCTAATGCCACAAGGATTAAGTTTACAAACTCCTATTTGACATTTAAAGCCCTTCACAATCTGACTCCAACTTACCTAGACGTATTTCACACTGCCCCTTATACACTACACATTCCACGGAAGGTGGCCTGCATAGCTACATGCTGTTCTCCATATATGCCATTTCATTTCCTGCCTCCATGATTTTGCCCATGTGAGTCTTACTGTCCTTCCTCACCTCCACGTCTTAGAATCCCTAGTTCTTTTTAATGTCCAGCTTAAATGCAATCTTTTCTGATCCCTCCAGGAATCAATTAAATATAAACTATACACAAAGTATAATCTGTATATATGTTGTTTTTCCCTAATGGAATGTGAGAACAAGGCATTTCATGCTCCACCGAATTGACAAGATGAAAATGTAACTAGTGCATAGAAAAAGATCCTCAAAAAGTTCACCAAAGCAATTTTCCAAGGGGAGATACCAGCCAAGAACCTCAAGGTTGATGATCTCATTTTTATCAAGTATAGAGAGCAGACAGAATAGTACAGCTTCCTGAACTGGCCATGTTGTTTGTATTTCTGAAACAAAGGACGGCTATCAACAGTCAAAAGTATAAGGTTGAGTCCTGGGAAAACAAAAGAGGTTTAGGAAACTTTCAAAGGTATCAGGGAGAATTTAGTGTTTCTTTAAAAAACTGAAGAAGGACTTCAATATGAACACAAAGAAAAGGAACCTTAAGAGGCTAAGGGGAATCCAGACTTGTGGTACGAAGTTCAAGTGTAGAATATAATACAGAAAAAATAAGGGAAGTAGGACAACTGAACACTCAAACCAAAAAACAAAGATGAGGCTCTTCCAGAAGATGAGGGAGCTTGACTTGGTAAAAACAACTATCTTAAGAATTATGACCACAGGTGCTACCAAGGTGGCAATTGTTCAGTAAGGGCTCAGGGCAAAAGGGATGAGTAGTGATAACTACTAACTCCCTGATGAGGGGGTCCCCTTGGTCTCCTCGGGCCTCTTCTCTTTGTTTTGACCTGAAGCCATTCTTCCATTTTTTTTAAAGGAACATTTAGTTCTCCATGATAACCTTGAAAGTAGGGAGGCACTGCCAAACAGGTCCTGAGGTAGCCCCTTTTAACCTGATAACTCTGAAGAGAGGTCTGCTCTCTTCCTTGGTGACCACTACTGACTTCTGATGATTAATCTGGGTACAAATCATCTTTACAGAAAAAAAATACGGAACGCAGTGATAAAGATTATGAAATTTTGAGCAAGAAACTAAAGGCTTTTATTGGCACAGATGGTGAGGTGTTTTTGTTTTGTTTTTTTTTTAAATCATTCTTGCTGATCAAAAGCCAAGGAGGGCTTCAGGAGAGAAAGGCTTGTTAAGATGTCTGAGTACAGGACTAGATCTCTGGACCACAGATGATGAAAACAAAGAAATCACAGGCTCCTGGCAGGAGAGTAGGAAGGTACATTTAATAAGGGGGCTGGTTAAGAATAAATCTGCAAATCAAATTAAAGGAGTTTTAAAATAAAAAGGAAGTAGGCAGTAAAAACTTTTTTCTAACCTACTAGATTTAGCTACAATGTAGGAAAAAATTAGTCACCAAGCACTTAGTAAGTGCTTAGGAGTAGAATGACGTAGGCAAATAGACTAGTTTAGCTGGATCATAAAGTGAACTGAGGACAGTAAAGTATAACACTAGACAGGTAGGAAGGAACCAGGTTATGAAGGGCTTCAAATACCAAACAGAGAACTATACATTTGTTCCTGGAGGTAATCAGGAGCCACTGAAATTTACTGAGTTGGGAGGAGGTGACATAGTCACATCTGAGCTTTAAGAAAATCACCTTGGGGGGCAGAGCCAAGATGGCGGCTGGAAAGCAGGAACTTGTGTGAGCTCCCCTCCAGGTCCTTACAAAAACCTATAAAAAATGACTCCGAACAAATTCTAAAACAGCAGAACCCACAAAATAGCAGAGGGAAGCAGGGATCCAGCCCAGGACAGCCTGGACAGTCGCTGGGTGAGGTCTATCACACACGGAGCTGGGGGCGGAGCAGAGCAGAGCCTAGCATGGGCTGCGCCTGGACCAACCAGATCGGGAGCCAGGCGGAACAGGCCCTAGTGCCCTAAATCAGTGAGCTGCGGCAGTTACCAGACTTCTCAATCCACAAATACCAACGACAACAGAGAAGGTTAGTGGGAAAAGCTGCTGGGGACAGAGTGAAAAGAGTTCCCTGTTCAGCCACTGCCCCGGGGGTGGTGCAGCTACATAACTACAGCTGCAGTTGCTTCTGGCCCCAGGCACACCTGGTGGGAGGAATCAAGTGGCAGATCATGGCAGGAGTGCAGAGCCTGCTGAAGATCTGAGTCAGGTCCAGGCTGGTGGTTCTTGGGGAAGGAGGAGTGCTGGTGTGGCAGAGCTGGCTGTAGAGAAATAGCTCTGAAAACAACAGCGCATCCCCTCAAGCTTAGAACAAAGTACTCTTTACAAGCAGTCATACCCCAATGAAAAACTCAAGGGTCAAGTAAGTTGGCTGGGAACATGGCCAGGCAGCAAAAAAGCACTCAGATTCAGTCTCAGACTTTGGAATCTTTCTTTGGTGACAAAGAAGACCAAAACATACAGCCAGAAGAAGTCAACAAAGTCAAAGAGCCTACAACAAAAGCCTCCAAGAAAAACATGAACTGGTCTCAGGCCATGGAAGAGCTCAAAAAGGATTTGGAAAAGCAAGTTAGAGAAGTAGAGGAAAAATTGGGAAGAGAAATGAGAAGGATGTGAGAAAACCATGAAAAACAAGTCAATGACTTGCTAAAGGAGACCCAAAAAAATACTGAAAAATATACTGAAGAAAACAACACCTTAAAAAATAGACTAACTCAAATGGCAAAAGAGCTCCAAAAAGCCAATGTGGAGAAGAAAGCCTTGAGAGGCAGAATTAGCCAAATGGAAAAGGAGGTCCAACAGACCACTGAAGAAAATACTACCTACCTCAAAAATTAGATTGGAGCAAGTAGAAGCTAGTGACTTTGGGACAAATCAAGATATTATAAAACAGAACCAAAGGAATGAAAAAGTGGAAGACAATGTGAAATATCTCATTGGAAAAACCACTGACCCGGAAAATAGATCCAGGAGAGAGAATTTTAAAATTATTGGACTACCTGAAAGCCATGATCAAAAAAAGAGCATAGATATCATCTTTCAAGAAATTATGAAGGAGAACTGCCCTGATATTCTAGAGCCAGAGGGTAAAATAGAAATTGAAAGAATCCACAGAACACCTCCTGAAAAAGATCCCAAAAAGAAAACTCCTAGCAATATTGTTGCCAAATTCCAGAGCTCCCAGATCAAGGAGAAAATACTGCAAGCAGCCAGAAAGAAACAATTTCAGTATTGTGGAAACACAATCAGAATAACACAAGATCTAGCAGCTTCTACATTAAGGGATTGAAGGGCTTGGAATATGATATTCCGGAGGTCAATGGAGCTAGGATTAAAACGAAGAATCACCTACCCAGCAAAGTGAGTATCATGCTCCAAGGCAAAATATAGACTTTCAATAAAATAGAGGACTTTCAAGTTTTCTCAGTGAAAAGACCAGAGCTGAATAGGAAATCTGACTTTCAAACACAAGAATCAAGAGAAGCATGAAAAGGTAAACAAGAGAGAGAAATCATAAAGGACTTAATAAAGTTGAACTGTTTTGTTTACATTCCTACATGGAAAGATGATGTGTACGATTCATGAGACCTCAGTATCAGAGTAGCTGAAAGGAATATGCATATACATGTGTGTATGTATATATATATATACATATGTGTGTATGTATGTATATATGTAGGTATATGTGTGTGTGTATACATATACACACACACACACATATAGACAGAGGGCACAGGGTGAGTTGAATATGAAGGGATGATATCTAAAAAAATTAAAACAAATTAAGGGATAAGAGAGGAATATATTGAGGGAGAAAGGGAGAGATAGAATGGGGTAAATTATCTCACATAAAAGTGGCGAGAAAAAGCAGTTCTGTAGGAAAAGAACAGAAGGCAGGTGAGGAGGAATGAGTGAATCTTGCTCTCATCAGATTTGACCTGAGGAGGGAATACCATACACACTCAATTGGGTATCTTACCCCACAGGAAAAAAGGAGGAAGAAGATTATAAAGGGGGGACAATTGAAGGGAGGGCAGATGGGGAGGAGGGAATCAAAAACACTTTCAAAAAGGGACAGGGTCAAGGGAGAAAATTCAATAAAGGGGGATAGGTTAGGAAGGAGCAAAACATAGTTAGTCTTTCACAACATGAGTATTGTGGAAGGGTTTTACATAATGATAAGCATGTGGCCCATGTTGACTTGCTTGCCTTCTTAGGGAGGGTGGGTGGGGAGGGAAGAGGGGAGAGAATTTGGAACTCAAAGTTTTAAAAACAGATGTTCAAAAACAAACCAAAAAAAATTTTTGCATGAAACTAGGAAATAAGATACACAGGCAATGGGGCATAGAAATTTATCTTGCCCTACAAGAGAAGAAGGGAAAGGGGGATGGGAGGGGAGTGGGGTGACAGAAGGGAGGGCTGACTGGGGAACGGGGCAACTAGAATATATGCCATCTTGGAGTGGGTGGGAGGGTAGAAATGGGGAGAAAATTCATAATTCAAACTCTTGTGAAAATCAATGCTGAAAACTAAATATATTAAATAAATTAAATTAAGAAAATCACCTTGGCAGCTAGCTGATAGGAGTGGAAATGGCCTTGTGGCACAGAGACCAACCAGAAGGGCAGAACAATGGTGCAAGCAAGAGGTGATAAAGGGCCTATATGAGGATGAGAGCTGTGTAAGTAAAGAAAAAGGGATGTACGAGAAATTGTGAAGGTAAAAATAATAAAATTTGACAACAGTTTGACAATGTAGGTTGACTGAGGAATTGAAGAGAAATACCAAGATATTCACAGGAATCCAAGGAAGCTATCAATAATGACATTTTGGAATTGATTCTAATTTCCATCACAGAATCATTTTTCCTTCACCATGATCACCTGAAATCTTATCACCATGCAGAACAACTCAGCTATTGATAATCAGGAGCTTCTCATCTCCCTCAATTGCCTTTTCCCTCAGACTAGAGAAACAGCAGGTAAAACATTTAACTCCTCCCCATGCCTTCCTTTCTAGGGCTCAGAATTTTCCAAGTAACTGTTTTTCCATGAGCACCTCTACTTGGCCTTGCCTCCGTGCTGTGTAGCCCTGGTCACCTCTCCCCTTTTCAGCTTCCTTCTTCCCCCATTAGACTATAAGCTCCTCGAAGGCAGGGGCTAGCCTTCTTTTTCTTATTTGTATCTCTAGCTCTTAGCACAGTGTCTGGCTTAATAAATGTTTAATGAATTAAACCAAATTGATTCTCATTAAGAATAAAATGGTTGCTGGTAACAAAAAAAAAAAAAAGGACCTTAGGGGAGAGTGATGAGAGTGGTAGAGAGAAAGGCCAAGCATAGTCTGGTATAAACCCTAGATTTCAAGAGATCAGGAATCAAAGGAACAGGATAGACAGAGTCCTGCAGGCCAAGATTAAGTAAGGGAAGTCAGTCAAGAGCAGTGGGAAACTTTCAAGGACAAAATTCTGAGGATAGAAAGAGAAATGGGGGGGAAGGGAAAGTTATCTAAAAAGACTGATGTGGATACACAAGGACCTCAGCAACCAGCATGGATTTTGTGTACAGAAGTAAAAGCATATAACAGAATGAATACAAAAGTTCTATAGGATTTTAAAAATATAGTATCAGGAGTGCTAAAGCTGAAAATAAGCTTATACTCATAAAGAACAGTAAGGAAGACAGTAACAGTTATAAAATTTATATTGAGGAAAAGAGTTACCAACAAGGATAGGGCTTTACCTAAG
Source organism: Trichosurus vulpecula (assembly GCF_011100635.1). Classification (NCBI taxonomy): domain Eukaryota; kingdom Metazoa; phylum Chordata; class Mammalia; order Diprotodontia; family Phalangeridae; genus Trichosurus; species Trichosurus vulpecula. Next base: position 302,158,402 of record NC_050576.1, on the reverse strand, counting down.
GGTGGACAGGACAATGATAGTGAATGAAAATAAGATAAAGATGCTGAAGTTTTATTTCTGTTTACTCTGCTAAGGACAGATTTTTACATTATAAGGAAAAGAAAAAATAGCAAGTAGATAACCAAGGTAAGTAAAAGTTATTAAGAATTTAATTAGATGTCCAAGTCACCAAGTCAAGATGAATAATATCTTTCTTCCTTGGGCAGCAAAAGAACTATCAGATGTGAAAACTAGTTGAGCATTTTTGGTGATTTTATTTTTAAAGATCACAAAATGTGGAAAAGGTACCATATGGATCTGAGAAAAGACAAATGTCTTAATTTTCACAAATAACAAAAGGAAATCTGTAAACTCTAAGTCAATAGGTCTGTCCCTCATTCCTGTAAATTCTAAAACGTACTAATAAAATGGTTGGTCACCAAAAATCAAGGAAAAGAACAAAAGAAAACTATGATCCCAGGGAGCCAGTGTGGCTTCACCATCAATGGACTCTGCCAGACTAAGCTCAGTTCCTAAGGGAAACACTTCTACTGTAGTTCCAACAAAGCACTTGACAACTTAATGCTAGTCTTATGGAAAAGAAGGAAAGGTAAAGGCTAGATGATACTACAGTTATGTGGATTTATCATTGGTTCAATGCTCAGCCTCACAAAATGCTAATTTATTGTTTGATAACAACTTGGAAAGAGGTCTCTAGCAGAATGTCCCAGGGATCTCTGCTTGGTCCTGTGCTGTTTAATATCTTTACCAGTGACTCAAAGTCAAAGAGGGCATGGTTGTCAATTTTACAGAAGACATAAAACTGGGAAGGATAGCTAACACAATAGCCGGTCATAGTCAGGATTTTAAAACATCCTAACATGTTAGAACTTTGAGTCAAATTTAATTTAATAGTGATAAATGTAAAGTCTTACATTCAGACTCCTCCGCTCCCTCCCAAAATTTCAAAAACATTATTGGGGAAGACATGGCTAGATAAAAGGTAGCGGAGAAGTTCCAAGGGCGGTCAACTAGTGAACTTTATGCACAATATGAATAAACTATGATATGGCAGCCAAGAAAGGTAATACAAGAATAGGATACATTAAGAGGAGTAGGATCTAAGACTAGGGAGTCCAGCTGTACTCTGACCACATCAGGAGTAGTATGTTCACTGGGAGGGAGGGAGGAGCAAAGTGGATAGAAGGAAATGAAGTTTCAGTAATTATTATGAGACCTGATAAGGTTACTCCTTTGCTCCTATAACCAGTTCCTACAGAAGGACATAAACTTTCCTTTTCCACTTCTATTCCACCTTGTTCCATATAATTCTAAGCTCCTCGTGTGAGGTCCCCAACAACTTAAACAACTCTACCAAGTTTCGTCAATTAAGTTCTACTGTCATACTACCTCAAGTTAAAAATGATTAGCATCATTAGAAATATTATCAATATGACACTGGTATTCAGTATTGAAAAAGTAGGATGGAGGTTAGTAATTATTTGAAGGTACAACCTTTAAAACTTATTTCCAAGATTAAGAGATTATTTTAAAGCATTACATAAAACTACTCAGCTTATTATTCTAACAAGTTCGTATTTCTTCAAAAGTTACACGAACAGAGAAGACATTGTTTCCATAATTGGAAAAGCTATTAAATTGTGCAGAACTTTGTTTAGTTACCTGACAGCAGGAGTGTGACAACCTATAAATGCTGTAATGTTAGCTAAAATGGCAAATGCCAAAAAATTTTATATGCATTGTTTTCAAAAAGACTTTAATTTATGTTAGCTTCTTTTCATAGGCAAAATGTTTTGATTTCAGATCCACTGCCTAACATAAGAAGCTCATAGTAGCTCCTTTACCTATTAACTAAAATGTCATTAAACCATTCTATGAAGGGGTCCTTGCTCAATGCTGATGGTCTACAATATGCACAATTTCACGATCATCCAAGGCTAATAAAAACACATACAAGTGGTGGACTACATTGCTTTTTTTTAAACCAAGGTAACCAAAATCTATGGACTCCACTTAATTACCTGAAGAAATACTGCGACTGGGCTCCCCACGTTTCAACTGATCAATCCTGGATTTTCTCTCTCCCGGAATTTCTAAGCTTTTTGTCTTTTCTCTATCTCTGGAGCTACTGTGCAAGACTCTCTTCCGACCAGTCAGGTCATCTCCACTGCGATGGGCGGAATCATTGGAAGGTGATCGCAGGCGGCTAGAAGCATGACTACGATTGCTTCCCAAGCTGCTACTCCGTTTTTGATCAATTGGCTTGCGATGTGGTGCATCTTCTATGGTAACATGGGGTGCTTCAATTTTCTCCACTCTGGTTCTGTGACACTTTCTATGAGATTCTTCAGTTGAACGCTCAGGTACAATCACATCTCCACGATCAGGGACATCTTCATCAGACCAGTCACTAAATGCATCTTCTCTTTTCTGGGAAACCTCTCCAGTTGTTCCATTTTTCTCACCTGACACCTCAACCAACTCCTCTTTTGTGGTCGCAGGTGGGGTCCTTGGGCCTTTTTTCTTCTTACTATGTGGAATTAATTCATCATCAGAAATATCAGAATCCCCTTTCGACCTTTTACGCTTCTTTTCAACATTTTTCTTCTTCTGTCCTTTCTTAGGTGAAAATACTTGACCCTCTTCTGTCGCTGACTCAGTGCTGTATCTCTCCATTCCAACATCTTCCTCTTTCTTTCTCTTAGTGGTCCTTTTTGGTACTTTGGACTTTTTCTTGTTTTCCTCATGTGCTCGATCAGACCCATCTCGCTCTTCAGGCTGGTGGTGTCCAACACTTTCTTGTGTACGTGTTCTTGAGCTTTCTGTTACTTCTGGCTGCTCCCCCCTTTGCTTGTCTCCAGAAGAGACTCTCTCTTTGAGCTCTTGCTCTTCATAGCGTCTAGAGCTCTCTTTTCTTTCTGGCTTTCGGTCTTCCTCTTTCCACCGGTTCTGCCTATCTTCCGCCATGTGTGAAGGGCTAAGTGAACGAGATTCCTGAGGTCTTACAACCTGGCTCAACAATCTATGTTTTTCATCTATTCAAACATGAAAGAGAAAAAGCAAGAATAAAGCATTACATACAACAAATCGCAACAATCAAATGCTACCTCCTGCTAAATTTTCAAGGTTTAGGGTGAAAATATTTAACATAAATATTACAATTGAGAAAACAAAGACAAGCAGCTTGACCACCAATGGTCAAAGCAGGTTTTCAATCACAAATACTATTATTCTAAAGCAAGTGTGTACCTAAAATGAAGCTATTCAGTAACTGAGATAATGAGGAAAATGATCTCATATTAAGTTCTTACTCTCAATAAGTTTATAGTTATGAGTGAGCCCAAATACCAAAGTTAATTAAGTTACGCTTACTTTTATCATCTCCACTATTGTAGGCGTCACTATCAGGAGAATGTTCACGTCGACGTTTGGGTGACTGTCGAGGACTAGGACTGCTTTCAGTTCTATGGCGCTTCCTAAATTGGGAGAGTAACTTCAATTTAGCAAAACAAGATGAAAGGAAAAAAGTTCTGCACTTTAACAGCTGTTAGAACTAGGAGTAGTATAGTTTTATTACATAACATCTGTCCCAGACAAAAAAATACCCCAAATTAATCCATTTTAATGAAATATTACCTCCCTAGCAAAATAATTCTCAAGATCATTTTCCTTTACTCAGTCATTTAAACAGAAATAATATGATAAAATGTTAAAGAGAAATCAATTTTTAAAAAAATCAACGAATTTGGAAAATACATTATTTCCACAAGATTTATTCTTTGGTCTCCACAAAATCTTTCTCTATTGCCTCACTGTGGGGTGACAGTGACCCTAGGTATTTGAAGGCTGTGCCAATTCTGGAAAGCATTTCGGTTTTCTCAGGACTAACCTAGCTAAAGACACAGAGGCATATCAAAGGTAAGTTGGTTACCCAGTGTTTGTTTGGGTTTTTTGTGCCATGGCAACCCAAGAAATACAAAAACACAAAATATTCTAAGTCCTATGAGATCACCTTCTGCTTCTGCTACAGCAGCAAGAGTGTAGAGAAAAAGGGGCAAAGGGTGCTAACAATCATAGTTTTTAAGCCATCAAACTTTGATTATTTGTCCTCTAGAAACTTGTTCAGTGACCAACAAGTGGACATGCTGTTGTAGATGTGCTCTGTCATAGACATACAATGTCATAGAGATCTTGATGTTCTTGCTGTAAATGAAAGCAGTAAACAGTTGTAGCCAAATGGAAAGACAGTGAGTTAGTGGAGTGGTTTTTATTGTGTGCCTAAAGACAAAAAGAAATAGTATTTTTTGTATTAACGACCAACCTGTAATGCATGGCAAGTATTTGCAAAAACACTACAAAATAATTGCAGCTTACATAGCAACATCAGGGACTATGGAGTGGTAAAAAAAATTCTATAAAGAATCTCATAAGAACTTCCATTTCAAATCAATGTGCACTCTTGAAACTCAGCAGAAAAATTAAGAATGGGGAGAGATATGAGAAAGCACAGTTTAGGAAGAAGGGAAGAAAGAAGTCAGAGCCTTGTATGTTAGTTACACAAAAGCCTCAAGAATTCATATTATGAACACTTGCTTTTTAAAAAAAAATAGTAGGCACTCCACACGGCATGTACCAAATAACAGAGCACAAAACACATTATTCTAAAACAAATAGGAAGACATTATTAACGTAGGAGTTATGCCTCAGTCTATCTTTGTTCAGTCAGACCATGAAATTGTCAGAGATCAGAATCAGTTTAAAGAAAAACATGTATGTACAAATGAAACAATATGACCCTTATGATCTAAAGAAGAATTTAAAATGGAGACACTGACATGGACTATGATAATTTTATATAATGAAGTTTAACTAAAGCAAATTAATTACCAAAATATTGCAGAGCCTTAGCAAAAACTTGCGTTCTTTGCCAAATAAAGAGAAATGGTTTCCAAAAGCAACAACAGGTTAGAATATAAACTTATTTATGAAATCTTCTAAAGAAAGATAATAGACTATCATGAGCACTATCCACACAAAAAGCAAAGAAAATTAAGTGCAAGAAGTAATATCAGTGAAAGAGAGCCATCACAGAATACAGGTTGAAGAGGGATTCCATGTAGATAAGCTCCTGATAACACTGTGCTGATTATATCAGCCCAAGACAACACACAGTAACTTCCCAGAGGATAAGTGTAATCACGGGGGCGCAGCCAAGATGGCAGCTGGAAAGCAAGGACTAGCATGAGCTCCCCGCCGAGTCCCTCCAAAAACCTATAAAAAATGGCTCTGAACCAATTCTAGAACTGCAGAACCCACAAAATAGCAGAGGGAAGCAGGGCTCCAGCCCAGGACAGACTGGATGGTCTCTGGGTAAGGTCTATCCCGCACGGAACTGGGAGCAGAGGGGAGCCGAGCCCAGTGTAAGCGGCACGGACCAACCAGACCAGGAGCCATGCGGAGCGTGCCCTGGCGCCCTGATTCAGTGAACTGCAGCAGTTAGCAGACTTCTCAACCCACAAACACCAAAGACAACAGAGGTTAGTGGGAAAAGCTACAGGAGTAGAAGGAGTTCGTGGTTCGGCCACCACCCTGGGGGGAAGCGGAGGAGGGGCAGCTACAGAACTACAGCTGCAGTTGCTTCCAGCCCCAGGCCCACCTGGTGGGAGGAATTAAGTGGCAGATCAGAGCAGGAGTGAAGAGCCTGTTGAAGATCTAAGTCCAGTCCGGGTTGGGGGTTCTTGGGGAAGGAGGAGTGCTGGTGTGGCAGAGCTGGCGCATCCCCCCAAGTGTGGAACATAGTTCTCTTAACTCTACAAGTAGTCATACCCTGCCGAAAAACTCAAGCGTCAAGTTAGTTGGCTGGGACTATGGCCAGGCAGCGAAAACACACCCAGATTCAATCTCAGACTTTGGAATCCTTCTTTGGTGACAAAGAAGACCAAAACATACAGCCAGAAGAAGTCAACAAAGTCAAAGAGCCTACAACAAAGGCCTCCAAGAAAAACATGAACTGGTCTCAGGCCATGGAAGAGCTCAAAAAGGATTTGGAAAAGCAAGTTAGAGAAGTAGAGGAAAAATTGGGAAGAGAAATGAGAAGGATGCGAAAAAACCATGAAAAACAAGTCAATGACTTGCTAAAGGAGACCCAAAAAAATACTGAAAAATATACTGAAGAAAACAACACCTTAAAAAATAGACTAACTCAAATGGCAAAAGAGCTCCAAAAAGCCAATGAGGAGAAGAATGCCTTGAAAGGCAGAATTAGCCAAATGGAAAAGGAGGTCCAAAAGACCACTGAAGAAAATACTACCTTAAAAATTAGATTGGAGCAAGTGGAAGCTAGTGACTTTATGAGAAATCAAGATATTATAAAACAGAACCAAAGGAATGAAAAAATGGAAGACAATGTGAAATATCTCATTGGAAAAACCACTGACCTGGAAAACAGATCCAGGAGAGACAATTTAAAAATTATTGGACTACCTGAAAGCCATGATCAAAAAAAGAGCCTAAATATCTTTCAAGAAATTATGAAGGAGAACTGCCCTGATATTCTAGAGCCAGAGGGTAAAACAGAAATTAAAAGAATCCATAGATCACCTCCTGAAAAAGATCCCAAAAAGAAAACTCCCAGGAATGTTGTCGCCAAATTCCAGAGCTCCCAGATCAAGGAGAAAATACCGCAAGCAGCCAGAAAGAAACAATTTGAGTATTGTGGAAACACAATCAGAATAACACAAGATCTAGCAGCTTCTACATTAAGAGATCGAAGGGCTTGGAATACGATATTCCGGAGGTCAATGGAGCTAGGATTAAAACCAAGAATCACCTACCCAGCAAAACTGAGTATCATGCTCCAAGGCAAAATATGGACTTTCAATAAAATAGAGGACTTTCAAGCTTTCTCAGTGAAAAAGAGCAGAGCTGAATAAAAAATTTGACTTTCAGACACAAGAATCAAGAGAAGCATGAAAAGGTAATCAAGAAAAAGAACAAGAAAAAGAAATTGCAAGGGACTTACTAAAGTTGAACTGTTTTGTTTACATTCCTACATGGAAAGATGATGTGTACGATTCATGAGACCTCGGTATTAGGGTAGCTGAAAGGAATATGCATACACACACACACACACACACACACATATACACATATATATGTATATATGTGTATATATGTGTATATATGTGTATATGTGTATATATGTATATGTGAATGTGTATGTATGTATATATGTGTGTGTGTGTGTGTGTGTGTGTGTATATATATATATATATAGAGAGAGAGAGAGAGACAGAGACAGAGAGAGAGAGAGAGAACACGGGCACAGGGTTAGTTGAAGATGAAGGGAAGATATCTAAAAGAAATAAAATCAAATTAAGGGATGAAAGGGGAATACATTGAGAGAGGGAGAGATAGAATGGGGTAAATTATCTCACATAAAAGTGGCAAGAAAAAGCATTTCTGTAGGAAAAGAACAGAAGGCAGGTGACGGGGAATGAGTGAATCTTGCTCTCATCAGATTTGACCTGAGGAGGGAATACCATACACACTCAACTGGGAATCTTACCCCACAGGAAAAAAGGAGGAAGAAGATAAAAAAAGGGGGGATGATAGAAGGGAGGGCAGATGGGGGTGGAGGTAATCAAAAACAAACACTTTCGAAAGGGGACAGGGTCAAGGGAGAAAATTCAATAAAGGGGGATAGGTTAGGAAGGAGCAAAATATAGTTAGTCTTTCACAACATGAGTATTGTGGAAGGGTTTTACATAATGATACACATGTGGCCTATGTTGAATTGCTTGCCTTCTTAGGGAGGGTGGGTGGGAAGGGAAGAGGGGAGAGAATTTGGAACTCAGAAGTTTTAAAAACAGATGTTCAAAAACAAAAAAAAAAGTTTTTGCATGCAACTAGGAAATAAGATATACAGGCAATGGGGCGTAGAAATTTATCTTGCCCTACAAGAAAGAAGGGAAAAGGGGATGGGAGGGGAGTGGGGTGACAGAAGGGAGGGCTGACTGGGGAACAGGGCAACCAGAATATATGCCATCTTGGAGTGGGTGGGAGGGTAGAAATGGGGAGAAAATTTGTAATTCAAACTCTTGTGAAAATCAATGCTGAAAACTAAATATATTAAACAAATAAATTTTTGAAAAAGAAACATTCTGCAAAAAAATAATAACTGTAATCACTCAAAGCAGTTTGGCCCATCCATCCATCCATATACAAAAGACTAGGTGGACGAAGAATCTTTTTTGCCAAGGTATCAACATGCATTTAGAGGGTCACCCTATAGAGCTTGTCCAACAGTATGTATATCTGGGATCTGGAACAGGATCTGGAACAGTCTATTGATATAGGTGAATAATAAGTTAGGCCCAGAGTTGAAAAGAAGGATGAGAAAAGATGGGACTGCTTCTAGAAGACTGTAAAACTCCTTTACTTCAGCAAAGTTTCACATGAAAGCAAAGGCTGATCTTTTTATACTGACATTCTACCAGTGTTGGTGTACTACAGCGATACATGGAAAACAAGTGTCTCTGAAGAATTTTTTAAAATGCATGTCACAAAGAAGGCAATGGAGGCAAATGGTGTGTGGCTGACATCCAAGTTGCAACATATAATCACTGAAGATACAAAAGATGTCATCAAGGAAATATCAGATATGAAGAAAAAATGAGTTGCTCACATGGTAAAAATGAAGGATAACAGGTACATGTAGCCAGTGTTCCACTGGTAATATCAACAACGTCAGCAGAAAGAAAGGAAAGCTTCCATCATGTTAGATGGACCTTATTGGTGACCTTATGGGAAGACATTGACAAGAATCACATAGGTAAGTAGGCATGGATGTGTTGCTATCTGTACCACAGATGGGAGAAACTACCACAACAATGAGATAAGGTCTTTATTATACTCACTATTTGAGTACTTATTCAAAGGAAGGGGGGTAGGGGGGGAGGGAAGAAGCCTATTTAGTAACAAATTTAGGAAATTCACATTTTCACTGGGTTTCTTGATTATAGTGTATGTACACAGCAACATAGCATTTTTTCTAGGTTGAATTTTAGTTAGTTCTGATTAAGATCTGATGGGAAGGGAACCTAAATTACTCTGGTATTTCTATTTCCATTTAGACCTCTTATTTTCCATCACTATTTTATGTCTCTAGAATATACATCTATGTAACCTATGCTAAAGATATTTACAAACAGGTTAAATACTTAGATGCCCAAAAGGGAGAGTGGGGGGGAGACCTAAGGGGGGATGTATGCTAAGAGATTAGATTTATAATAAATAACCTCAGAATTTCTGAAAAGAACTCTATACTAATGTCTCAGATATGCTATGGTAGGCTCAAGTAGAAATGTAGTACAGGAAAAGAGCATTGGATTTGAAGTTGGAGGAGCATCTTTAAATTCTAGCTTTACCTGTGTGACACTAGGCAAGTCACTTCTCTCAGCCTCAATTCCCATATCAGTAAAATGAAGGAATTAGGACTAAATTGTGTCTAAGGCCCCTTCCAGCTCCAAATTTATGATCATAGAAACAATTTTGTTGAAATTATCACCCTCAGGTTAACCCTTACTAGAAAACACACTACAGCCCAACAGGATGATGGTTGAGATTCCCCTTAGAACACAATGGTTCAACTATCCAAAAGGCCTTTTAAATCAGAGAACTGAATTATCTCCTCTCAACCCAGGGGACACGCAAGAAAAAAATATATGTCTTTCCTCTGAAAAATTCAAAGTACATTAGACATAGAATTTTTAATAATATAAAGAATCAGAAAAAGCCAGGAAGGTGCAAATGTGGAACAGAAAATTAGAAGACAGTATAAAGAAGAAATAATAGCAACTTAAACTGAAGGTAGGTAACACTCACATTAGAATAAAAACTCTAAAAATGTTACTGAAGCATTTTCAAGGTTCTGTGAGGACCAAGGAACAAGATGATGGGTATGATTAAACGTTAAACAGCTTTTTAACTCTAGATGCTAATGCACTAATAAGCTGATTCTTAATCACTCTTACTTTGATTTTCTCTCATCATGAATATCTCTTGGATTCCTGTCTTCTCGAACATCTTCTCTTTTTTCCCTTCGATCTTCTCTTCCTTTGTCTTCCCAATCCCTCTGACGATCACGTTCTTTTTCCCTTTCTCTCGCTCGCTCTCGTTCTCGTTCTCTTTCTCTTTCCCGTTCCCTCTCTCTTTCCCGTTCTTCCCTTTCCCGTTCCCTTTCTTTCTCCCTCTCTCGTTCTCTCTCTCGTTCCCTCTCTCGATCGTGTTCTCGATCTCTATCTCGATCACGCTCTCTGTCTTTTTCCCTTTCCCTTTCTCTCTCCCTCTCCCTGGCACGATCTCGTTCTAATTCTCTCTCTTTTTCTCTCTCTCTGTCGCGTTCCCTTTCCCTCTCTCTCTCCCTCTCCCTCTCTCTTTCCCTTTCTCTAGCCCTCTCATCTCTTCTGTCATCAGTTCTGTCTATCCTTCGTTCCTCTCTTCTTTCATCACGCTCAAGTTCATCACTCCTTCCTTGATGGCGTACTGGTGAGTTTGGTCTTGGATCTACAACAAAAATAAAGTTTTACCAATGAATAATTTGATTGACATGTTTTTCAAGTCAAAATACATCATTAAAAAGTTCAAATTTTATCCTAATAGATAAACAGGAACACAAACTCAGAACTAAAAGGGACCTTGGAGGCCAGCTAGTTCAACCCCATCATTTTACAGAAGAGAAGTAAGAGGCTAGGGAGGTTATGTGGTTTGCCCAGAGTTACACAGGTACTGACTCACATCAAAGGCAGGATGTGCTACCAGGTTCTGACTCTAGGCCAATGCTCTCTTTACTGTACTACATCAGTGGGGAAAATACCTATTATGTTTACTAATAGATAGACATGTGTAATCATAACAGCTTCCTTTAAAGTAAAAAATTCCTCCATGTTCTCCAATCCACAACCCCCACTGCATTCATATCTTTATATGCAAAGATGGGCTCTACACACTGCTCCAACTCCACTTTCCACCCCCTCCATTCTTCAAGTATCATCTCTATGTTCTCAAGACATAAGGAGATCACTCACAAAAATGGAAAAGAGCAGCAAGGTAGACAAATATAGAATGCAATTGAGGGTAGGGAAGGGCTGGGAGGTGGGCTAAGGAAAGGTTAACAATCACACTCATAATATTCATACCCATAACTTTTGGCCACAATAGGCAAAAAAATACAAGGGAGTTTTGGGGAAATAAATACATTAAAACAAAGTATGTATTCATTTCAAAAGGCTAGAGTTTTAAGGATTTTTATATGCCAAAAGCTTAGTAACCTTGAAATGATACTCAAAAGTAAAAAAGCAAAAGTCGTTTTGCTTTTGCTTTCAATGAAAGTTGAAAAGTATCATGTGATATTTAGAATTAGCAATTACTGTCTAGTAATTAAAATGTTTAATCTATTAAACGATTGATTACTCAGGTGAATAGTTTTTACCTAGGATGTTAGTTTATTAACAATTGCTAAATTATGCAATTTTTCAAGTAAAACACTCATTACTGTATTATGAGCACACAACTATTTTTTGCTTTAAACTAGAAGTAGTGAAGAATATTCTATTTACTTCTGTCTATGGGAGAAAGAAAAGCTACACAGAAAATGAAATGTCAAAGTTGCTCTACTGCTGAATTGAGTGACTATGTTCATCCTATGATAAAGAGTTGAAGGGTAGGCTGCTGGATAAAGCATAACGTTAGAAAATGTTCAACAAAGAACTCTAGGACTATTATGATTTTCCTATATTCATACTTGACTGATGGTTCATTAAAAACAAAAGGTCATTATTACATAGCTCAGTCAGTAGTCTGGCAAAAAAAAAAAAAAGAGGGGATATACATCAACCCATTTGGCAAGTCAATTGGTCTTAGAGTCAGAAGATAAGGTTTTAAGTCTCTACTCAGACACCTATAAAGCCATATGACACTGGACAAGTCAATTAAGCTCCCTGAGACTCAGTGTCCTAATAAAAAAAAACACGGGGCTGATAACAAACTGACTCACAAGACTATCCCTGAGGAAAGTATTTTATAAAACTTAAGAGTGCTAAAAAATTAACATCAATAATATTTACTATATATAATATTGACAACAGTCAAGTTTCTAAATAAGGGGTTCAAAGCAATGAGGCTGTGACCCCCATGAAATCTGATTTTTCCTGACACAGATTTACCCACCTCTGCCCACATAAATGTAGAAGTACATTTATACTGGCATAAGATATAAAAGATCATGGAACTTAAAAGGTAAAAAACAGCATTAAGACCATTTAATCCAAACTTTTCATATTAATAATAAGGAAACTATAATTACTTTGCAGGAAAGTTCAATTATTTTCATAAAATCACAGTTATAAGCAAAAAGACTAGAATCCACTTCTGGCTCCAGTGGGAACAGAGGCAGTATAGGGAATTATTAGCATGAACAGAATGGATATGGAATCATGAAGAAGAGATTGAATTTGGAGTAAAGGAATTTGGGAGGACTCAAATAAAACATGTGCTAAGCATTTAATATGTGCAAAATTCTATGTTAAGTGCTGAGGATATATAGAGAAAAATAAGACAGGCCCTATTCACAAGGAGCTCAAATTCTATAGGAAAAAATATCACTTTCTGAAGGAAGAGGAACAAAAAGGATCCAAGGTAAAAGAAGAAAAGAATTCAAGATGAATCAAATATTTTTGAAGTGCCTACTATATGTCAGACACTGTGCTACGGTCCTGGAACACAGGTATAAAAGAATGCAACAGACCCTGCTGGCAAGGAGGGAGACAACAAATACACATGGAAAACATAAAACATCAATATAAAATAGTTAAATACAAGGTAATTTAGGAGGAAGGCCACTAGCAGATGGGGGCTCAGGAAATTTTCATCTTCATATAGGAGATGGTGTATGAACTATATCTTAAAGGAAAAACAAGACTCTCTTGAGGCAAGGATTAAGAAGGGAGTGCATTCCAAGAATGGAGAATGGCCAATGCAACGGGCACAGAGATGGGAGACAAGAGTACTGTGTGTGAAGAACAGAGAAAAGACCAATGTAGCGAGATTGCAGAGTATGAGAAGGATTAATGTCCAAAGAGGATGAAAATATAGGTTGCAGCCAAGTTGTGTAGAGCCCTAAAATCAAAGCAGAGGAGTTTATATTTTATCTTAGAAGCAAAGAAATTCACTGGAATTAACTGAGTAGGAGTCACATGTTCAGAAAATTACTTTGGCAGCCACATGTAGGATAGACTGGAGTAGTGAGAGACTTGTGGCAGGAAGATTTAACAGGAAGCTATTTTAACAGTCTAAAAGAAAGGCAATAAAGGTCTCAACTAAGGTTGTAGAGCTGTGGCAATGAAGGGAAAGAGATGGATACAAGAAATGTTGTGAAGGTAGAAATGACAGGATTTGGCAAGTGACTGAATATAAGGGGTGAGAGAGAATGAGGGGTCTAGGGTGTCAAGATTACAAACCTAAGAGACAGGATGGATGGTGGTGCCTGCAAAAGAAACAGGGAAGTTTGGTAGAAACTTGGTAGAAAGGAGGTTTTGGGAAAGGGAGAGAGGAAGATAATGAATTTAGTTTTGGGATATGCTCAATTTAAGCTGTCTCTGGGGCACCCAGTTTGAAATGCCCAATAGACAGCTGGCGATTCAGGATTGAAGATTAAGGATCTGAGGGAGTGAAGAACAGCAGAAACAAACAAAAAAAAAGTGAAGGGACATAAGGGGAAAGAAGATGAACAGAAGGAGAAGCAGAACTCAATCAGGAAAAGGAGACGAAGTGGAAAAAGGAGGACTCAAGAAGGTCATAATAGTTGATAAGATATAGTGATTTGTACAAGATAAGAAAGACGAATTTGTAAATGCTTAGCAAGATTTAACTAATTTACTAATAAATTAGAGAAGGATGGATAGAAAGTGTCACAAATCCTGGACTGAAGACCCTGTATCTAGTTTGCCCCAGCAATTCAGGGAACCAACTAGCACAAACAAAGGGGGAAAAAATGTAGGTCATTTCCAACAAGTATGGGAAGCAAGAAGAACTTTGCAGTGATTTTCAAAGAATGTGTGGCATTTATATTTGTCAGAGAAGAGACTATTCATGCTCATAGTTTTGGCTAGTCTCCTTCCTAGAGATGATAAACTCCAGGAATTTCTATCTACTCTCCAGGTTGTAAGAGAGAGTGAAGCATTCCTGAAAAAGGGGAATGGGAAGGGAGGAAGGAAAGGCTCCAATGTGAAAACAAAATGAAAAAAGAGAAATCAAAGAGAAAGAGTGGAATCCTGACATATTAGGAGGTTGGAGGGTAGAAAAAAGGGTGAAACAGAAGAAAAAAAACTCTCAACACCTGGGAGTTAAGCAAATAAGGCTCTTCCCAAAGCAGAAGAAGCTAGACATTCTTAAAATTAAGGCTCTTCCCAAAGCAGAAGAAGCTAGACATTCTTAAAAGTAATCAGCTGCCCAAAGGGGAGGGTAAAGGGTTTACACAAGAGCAGATGGATTTACAAGTGAATTCTATCAAACATTCAAAGAACAATTCCAATATTACACAAACTGTTTGCAAAAATAGGAAAAGATGGGATCCTACCAAATTCCTTCAATGATACAAATATGGTCTTGATACCTAAAACCAGAAAGAGACAAAGCAGAAAGAGAAAAGCAGAGAAAAACAATAACTCCAGTAAAGTAACAGGATATAAAATAATCCCACATAAGTCATTTGTATTTCTGCATATTATCAACAAAACCCAGCAGCAGAAAGGGACAGAAAAAAAAATTTCATTCAAAATAATTATGAAATATATAGAATATCTATTTCAGAGACATCGACCAAGACAAAAGAATTATATAACTAAACTGCAAAACACTCTTTACAGAAACATAGCTAGACCTAAAAAACTGATGAGGTATTACCTGTTCATGGTTGGTCCATTTCAATAATGATAAAAAATATCAATACTACCCACATTAATTTACTTATTTGGCACCATACCAATCATATATACAGCTAAAATAGTTTTCAGCTCAAACAATAAATGATCAAACCTCTCAAGTGAGAAGGAGACTAAAAGTACTAGATTTCAAACTAAACTACAAAAATGTACTGTTTAAAAAAAAATTGACCAGTGGATCAGATTAGATACACAACAAACACAGTACCATAGTTTTCAATAAGCTTAAATACCCCAGCTGCTGGAGTAAAAATTCAAAAACTGCAGGGGAAACTGGAAATCAGTCAGATAGAAATCAGATTCCGAACAATACTAATCCACTGAAATAACCTCAAACTGGATATACATGACCTAGGTAAAAAGGTCACATCATAAACAAATTAGAGGACCAAGGAAGGAGATGTCTTTGACAACTATGAATAGGAACGAATTCTTGACCAAACAAAAGAGAATTGCAGAAGACAAAATAAACAATTTCAATTACACAAAATTGTAAAGCTTTTGCACAAAGAAAAATCAACACAGTTAAATTTTAAAAAAGAAATAGTTAACTGGGAAAAAAAAAATCTTTTTAGTTTCTCCAATGAAGGTCTGATATAAAGAACTTAAATACATAAGACCAAAAGTCATTCTCCAATAGATAAATGGTTACAACAAGGCAGTTCTCAAAAGAAAAACAGCAAGCTATCAATAACCATATTTTAAAAATGCTCCAGATCACTTATAATAAGAGAAATGAAAATTAAAATAATCTTGAGGATCCACCTCAAATCCATCAGACTGATAAAGATCAAGGGTTAGCAAATCCAGCTTGCAGCCTATTTTAGTAAGGGTAGCAAACTAAGAATAGTTTTTTCATTTTAAAATATAAAAACATTATTTTTAAACATAAAAACCATTCTTAGCTCAAGGGCCTATTTGGCCCACAGGTAGTAATTTGTGGAATCCTATAAAAGATGACACAAAAAGATGACAGTTGTTAAAAAGAATGTAAAAGACACGACATTATTGGTGGACCTGTGTACTGCTCAAGCAGTACAAAAATATCCATAATAGTACTTTTTGTTGTAGCAAAGAACTAGAAACCCAAGAGGTTTCTAATGCAATTGGGGAATGGCTGAACAAATAACAATTATATGAATACAATGTTTTTCTTACTGCACCACAAGAAATAATGAAAGGGCTGGATTTAGAGAAACCTGGGAAGATTCATAAGAACAGAAGCAGAATAAAATAAACAGAACCAGGAGAACAAATTATACATTGCCTACAACAATATAAAGAAAAACAACTTTGAAATAAATATTTAAGAATTCTGTTCAAAGCAAAGACCAACCATAGTTCTAGAGCACCAATGATATCATGCTTCTCACCTTCTGACAAAGAGGTAGTAGACTAGGTACAAATTGAGACATACATTTTTAGACATGGCCAATGTATATATTGTTTTACTTAGCTGTGCTTACTTGCAACAAGAGAAGTTTGTTGAGTTGGCTTTTGGGGAGAGAGGGTTGGGGCTTGGGAAGGGGGGACCTAAGGAGCAAACGGAAACTAATGATGGTGATTGTCAAAAAATAAAAGAAAAAAGAAATGAGTGTCAACGAAATATTTTTTTAAATCCACATTAAAGAACAAAAGGTAGCTGAAAGGGAAGAGCACAAATAAGACAGCTTTAAAACTAATATGTTAAATTTATTATATACCTTTTTAAAAGTACATGCTATTCATATTTTTCTGTTCTTTCTATATGGAAAGGTTCATTGTTAACAAGCTCAGAAAGACAATTTTTTTTTTTAAAATGGAAGCAGGGCTTGTCCAATAAGGAATGGTAAAACGGATCCAGAGAAACTATCAGGGAGAGATTATTCAGTAAGTAATGGTCAAAGAAAAAAGATACAAATAGAGATAGCTAGAAACTCCCTGATAAGACGGCCAAGTAGTTTAAAATATATCTATTTTTTTTTCCTGATCACCTCAGTCATAAATAATAGCTTTCTCAGAAATCGTCTTATACTTTTCATATGGCTCTTATAATAATAACTAATATTTGTGCCACACTTTAAGGTTTGCCAAACAATTTGCAAATACAAGGTGGCCTGAATGTCTTAGGGCAGTGTTAAATTTAGATGGCTTAAAACTTAAAACTGCACTAAAATTTTTGGGACAACCCGTCTTATGGCACCTGATACTATTTTGTAATGAAGTAACTTGTATATGTATATCATCTCTCTAAGTTGAGGACAGAAATCCTTTATATCTCTATATATCCCTTCAAAAGAACCTTAATCAAAGTAGATACTTGAGAAATATGTGTTCATTGAATAAATACAAGTGACAAGTCCATAGGTAGGGAACTAGATTATAAGGGGAAACAAGATTAAAAACCGAATTAATAAATTAGACCCAGAGATATAAATTTGAAAGTTATTCACATAGCTGTGGGACTGAGGCCATAAGGGCAAGTGAGCTGTTTTCTATGGAATCAGACTATATTCATCAAGTACACACTGTACATGGCCCACTACAAAAAAAGTTTACAATTAAAAAGGATTTTAATTAAGGAGTCCAATCCTCTATGTACTCTGGTAAGGAGTGACAACAAAGTTCTTGTATTTAAAAAAAAAAAAAGACAAAAATGCTTACAGATCTTAAAATGAGCCACTGACAGCAGATTTTCTTGACTAATGTTAAATGTAAACTAAGTATTAAAATGTTAATTTAAAATAATTTGATATAGAAAGAAATTAGTTTTGTTCCTTTTCAGTCTGGTCTTTTTTATTGTGTAGGTTTCAGTCATTCATACAACCTATATAATAAAGAAACCTACTGACTGAACTAAAGCCTTTAAAGGCCTTCATCAAGTAATTAACAGCTAGGCCACATACCCATTTGGGAGCAAAAACAAATAAAAAATACTAACAGAACACACCCTATCAAAAATTTTAAAAAATTTTAACAGATAGCAACTATAAACATAATTGCCAGTTATAAATACATATCAAAATCTTTGCCAAGAAAAAAAATTCTATTTTTACTTTGCTTCTCTTTGATTTAATCTAGTGTTCATTTCTCTGAATGAAAAATTGCAATTTTCATGAAGTGATTACCCAGAACTACCCCACTGACTGGATAGAGGACAGAGATCTCCAGGGACAAAGTTCAGCTGTCTTTCTGCTAAGAGAATGAAGTCTCTATTCTAAATTCCATATTATAGACATATTCTCCCCTCCATTGTTACCCCCTATCAAGATTTATTACCTGTGCGATGCTGACCATAATAAAGCATCACTATTCAATTCCCAGGTCCACAAAACTTTATACTATATTAATCTCATCATTCCTTACTTTAGTAGCCAATCAAGGTTACACAGACCTTTTCCACAAAATACTAAATATTTAATACATTAACATGAACAGACAATAAAACTTGCTAAAAAAAATTATCCTTAAATGCATCAGTTCTAATATCAAAACAAAAATTTTTAAAAAATTTTCATGAGTCTTTGTTACACTAAAGATTGCATGCTTAATATATATATATACACACACACCCAAGCATAAGACACGACACTCAAAGAAGTAAAAATGCCTGATTCATATTTCCCCTACTTGCTTATTTCTTTCCCAGTATCATTTTAGAAAGAAAATTTTTAAATAAAAAGATTTTCCTGCTCAATTCCCATCTCTCTTGCAGCAACTCCCATTACCTCTCACTACAGATGGTAGATGACTTTGATGGGATGTCCAATCTAATGCCACATAGGTCCTAAGGACCCATTTAGGCACTATAACCAAGGACTACAAATGGAAAAGACAAGCAAAAGAGCATACTGGCTTCCTCATCTACCAGTACCTGGGCCTAAAGTGCTCTGCTTCAATCTTTTAGGGCGGCCAAAAAGAGACCAGATGGCAGGCAGGCTACCTGAGCTGGTGACTGGGTCAGGAGTTGACAAGCTTGAGGGAAGCAAGAGCAGGTTTGGAAAAAGGAATAAAAAGAGATGGTGGTTTTCCTTAAAAGGAAGAAAGGTGGCAGAGTTGTCAAAGGTCTGCCTAGGGGATGTCAGTAGCCAACTATTTCCATCATAATCCCTTTACCCTGAGAGAAAGTATCATGAAAGAATGTTAGAGAATGTTCTAAGTACATGTATTCACATGTGTCACTGTGCTTAGTGAGAAGCAGGATTCTCTAAACAGTTTTCATTAATAACACAACTTGCCACTAATTCATCTTATCCTAATTTAATATGCATGCATCAATATGTACAAGTTTTCATACCTCTCTCTCTGTTGTCACGTCTGTCCCTTTCTCCATGTCTTCTTTCAAAGGATGAATCCCTCGCTTGATCCCTGGCATCATAACGGTCTCTCTCAGGATATCCACCTCGAGATTCCCAGCTTTCATGGTAGTTTCCACTACTACTGTGTCCATCAACTTGAGATCCTCTTGTTCCTCGACTTCCTGAACAAAAGATATTCACACAAACATAAATGTTATTTTGTTTAGTAGGATTCTGAAAACATCATTTTCACAAAGAGCATCATGAAGCACCCCAGTAAATCATAAAAACTCAACTGAAAGAGACTTGAGGAATCAATCATCCAGTCCAGGCACTACTTGAAGCATTAATTCCCACCACCACGAGCAGTCATTCAGCCTCCAAATTTGTAGAAATCACTATACTATTTTTGGATAGCTGTGCTTGCTAGGGAAGTGTAATTCCTCTCTACCTGATATCTCTTCAAGTATGTGAGGACTGTGATCATGCTGTTTACCAAATCCACAAGGCTTCTCACCAGGCTAAAGATTTCTTCAAATTCACTTTGAGGACATAGTTTTAAGTTTTTTCACCATCTTGTTTGCCCTCCTCTGACTGCAGCATTAAGAAAATGTTTTCTCTACTTATAAACTAAAGGGCATTAAATAAATAGAATATTGAATTAGAAGACCTGATCTCCAATCCTGGATCACAGACAGATTTTGTCAAATCAACATGCTTTTTCCTCTCTTAAAAACAAATACAGTTTGCGTAATTACAAAGTAAAAAAATCCATGTAAGAGTTCCCTTGGTACCATGTAAATGCCACCTGTTCTCAACAGTAACTTAAAAGAATACTATAAGAAAAAATTATGTTCTATACCTTTGTTCTGAATACAGTTTACAGCTAAGAAATCTGGATAAAAGTTCAAAGTGCTTAGCCAAAGTATCATCATAGCATGTATTCTCTGCTCAATTCTACAAGACCCAGGGCTAATAAATCTTCAAAGAATGTGGTAGCAAAGACCGGAGGGGCCACTTAACTATAGCTCTGCCTATCATTCAAAGGCCTTTCTACTTTCTTTTTTAGGGATGGTACAAACTGACAGTATCAGAAAGTCCAAATGGTGTTAAAGAATATTATTGACAATATATCAACAATTTCCTGGTAATAAACCAAGAAAGTTTAAGACATGTGATAGCCTGGGTGTTCCAAAACACCTTCAAAAAACATATACTGGCAAAAACTCCATTTTCAAAGAAAATCACAGTTGCTACTTTAATGTCCCTAACTCCTGGGAATAAGAGTGAGAATAGTACAGGAATAGCTAGCTATTCAAGAACAAATAGCCTAACACATAATTCCCACCAACTTAGAGGAAATTCCTGGCCCCTCTGCAGAGGACTGGAAATTATATTGCTTGACTTGGCCTTCAGTTAATCATAAGGACCTACTGGGTACCACCTGGGTCCAAAGCACTATACCAGACACTTAGCTGCCTACCACATCAGTGAATAATAAGGTCATCAAATCTCTCAGCACTAGAATTTTGAAATAAGGCCATCTTTATAGACCTTCTCTCGATTTGTTTCCAAGAATCTGCGTGTCAATTTCTACAAGCTCCCTCAGTTCTTTGTAACTTACCACTCAGGAAAAACTGAAAAATGTTTTAAGGTAATCAACTTTGTTTTAAGTCAAAAGCATACCTTTGGGAGTTGCTTAGCCACCTGGCAACTGTCCATCACGCAACACCAAGACAAAAATCTTAGTGAAAAGATGGAGTTGTAGCTTTCCAACTGAAGTGCACAGGTTTTTTCTAAGCAGTCCTTTTTGCTTGTTTCCAATTCAAAGTGTACTAAAAAGTTAATGCTGTCACAATTCTGGCCACTGCGGGGGATTGCTATCAAGTAAGACTAGTAATCAAATAAACCAGCAACAATGTCTTTAGGTGAAAAGTCTATAATTATTGTTGCACTAACTATATAAAGAATTATATTCAGTATTATAGGATACAAAAAAAAAGACACTCTCTTTAGTTTATAATCTAATTGGGAAAACTGGAAAATAAGGCAAACAAAAGATATTAGAGAATTTTAAAAATTAGTTAACTTGTCCTAAAAGTTACAACGGTAGCATCCTGGGAAAGCTTAAATACCAGAGAAATAAGACAAGTCTCTTTTACTCAAGGACCACGTTATGGGAGAGGAAAGTAAAAATCATATGGGATGGCAGGGAGTAAGAAGGCAAGGTCTGAGACCAGGAGACAAAGAGAACCATAAGAAGTCACCCTGCCTCTTTTCAAAAAGTAAATGGACAGGCATCAGGAAAGAAATTCAGGGACTGACTAGAAAGAGAAGCAACCTAGTGGTTGGAAGGTTAACTAAGATGTGCATAAGTAGTAGTATAAATACATTTTTGAATAAAAATGTAAATTAATACTCCAATTACATTATACTTAAAAACTTATACATTATACAACAGAGATTTATTTATTTAAAAAGTTATTTTTGGCCTTTTAAAAACATATACACTATATATAATACATACAAAAATTATATTTTTTTAAAGCCCAAGTAATATTTAATGTTGCAAATTAATAAACTTCAATTGTATAACGTGTATTATAAATGCTTTTAAATAGAATACAGACATACAAGCAACTAGGTTAGGGTGCTAGACCTGAAGTCAGGAAAACTAGGTTCAAATCCAGCCTCAGATATTCACCAGCTGTATGACCCTGGGCAAGTCACTTAAGTTATGTACGCTTCATTTACCTCATTGGTTGATTGGGGATGATAATAACAGTACCCACCTCCCTGCTATGAGGATAAAATGAGATATTTGTAAAGCGTTTTACAAACCTTAAAACACTATATTGTTGCTACTACTATTATTAAACACAATAAAAAATTAATATATTATAAATCCCAAAGTCTTAGTTCAATTTTAAGCTCTAACCACATATATCTGTATCCATATATGTGTGTGTATATGTATATATGTATATGTATGTATATGTGTATGTTATGCATGTATGTATGTATACTGTATATGTGTGCCACTGAAATCTTGATCTACCCTCTCCCTAAACCAATGTGTACTGAAAGAGGAAAAAAAAGAACTTTAGTTAGTTGGTTGAAGGGTGGGGAGAATTTCTTAAGGAAATGGTCCTTGAATCAGGAGAAACAGATGAACAAGTGGAAAGATATGAGGGCCAGGACAAAGGACCCTTTATTAGGTTGGTTTATTAGGCAGACACTCTGGGCAAGATATAGTGTGACTATGGGCCAATGTGGAGAGAGAGTTCTGGGGAAGGAACAAATTCAGCTGAATATTAGTGTTTCAGTTTATGTTTGGGGACAGTTTAGGGGTTGGAAAAAATACAGAATGCTAGGAATGTATATTACAGCAAGGGCAGTAGAATAAAACCCAGGTGTCTGTGTGAGCATCCTAGAGCACAGCTTTTGATGATAAAAAAGGAAAAAGGTTGGGAGGGAGCAGGGTTTGGAGGGAAAAGGCATGCACGGACTAATCCAGATCTCATACTTTTAAAGTTTAGTAAGTCAGGATGCATGAAACGTTGGAGTTCAGTAGGAGATTCTGGGGAACAATGAGTACAGAAGGAAAGGAGGGAAGGAAGTAGATGCAGACCTGGGGAAGACAAAGTCCAGTGTTTTAGATAGTTTGATGATTTAGAAAGACATAAACACGGGCAAATTCGGCTGATACATTCTTGTTTCATTCATTTCTTTTAGTTCACCACTTTAACCAGTGACTTTAAATTCCAGTTATATCAAATTTTTCCATTAGAGATTTCATTTCAGGGTCTGTATGTGTGTATTTGTACACCTATGTCTTCCTGACATTGCCTTTGCCACTTCTAACAAATCATGACTGATGACTTTCTAATGAAACCAATAAAATGGAACTCATCAAGTGAACCCTCTCCCTCCAGCTCATAACTGTTTTTGGTTGGTTGGTTTGTTCATTGTGGGGTGAGGGTGGTCA
Organism: Trichosurus vulpecula; assembly: GCF_011100635.1. Lineage (NCBI taxonomy): Eukaryota > Metazoa > Chordata > Mammalia > Diprotodontia > Phalangeridae > Trichosurus > Trichosurus vulpecula. The sequence continues at coordinate 302,135,138 of NC_050576.1, read as the reverse complement.
ATTCTTTTTTTTTTTTTTTTTTTTTGCAACACACTGTAGTGGTATAATGCTACAACAACGATCAGAAAATCACATTGACAAAAAGGTAGAAACTTATGTTTAGAAACTACATTAGAAGAAATGTAGTTATCTTTAAATAAATAAGATAGCTAAATAAACAAATAAGATGAATAAGATAAAATGAAATCTAAACAGTACCCTTTTCCAGCAATTCTGGACCTCTGCCTCTACTCCTGCCCGTCCGGTCACTCCTACTTTCATTTCGAGATTCATTTCTAGAATCGTTCCTTGTTTCAGTTCGAGAACTCTCTTCTCTGCCATGATTTCTTCCATAACTTCGAGAGTCTTCTTGGTAAGTATCTTCCTTACGGTGAGTATCTCGATTTTCACGGTCCCTATAATCATGGGTATCTCTTGTAGAACGTGAGTCCCTCTGGTCACGGTTATCTTTATTATCTCTGTTGTAATCTCTTGTATCCCTGGAGTCTCGGGCATCTCTGGATTCTTTTAATTCCCTTCGGTCCCTAGTATCCCTGGTTTCTCTCCGATCTCGGCCCTCTCGAGATTCTCTGTCATCTCTATGGTCTCTAGAAGAGTTCTGGTCCTGGTCATACTCTCGTTCTTCTCTAGCTTCTTTCTCTCTATTATCCCTTTTGCCTCTAGTCTCTGTAAAGGAATTTTGAAAATCAAATTCAATTACTCCATAAATTTTAAACAAGCATTTCCAGTGAGGTAGAAACTACATAAAAATACTTCAAAATACAATTCACTTCCACAAATGGTATGTACTGCATATTCTAGAGGCAGCTCTTACTAGAGTTCTATTAAAAAAAAATTGCAAGTGACTTATTTCCAAACACTAGTGCTGTAAATAAAAGATAGATTCCTGAGTAGCCAAAATCTAGACTACATAAACATAAAATCAGTCTTTATGAGGGTCTAAGATTGAGAGGAAATAATGGGAAACAGAGTAGGCTGCTTGAATGTGCTAAGAGACCTGAAATACAGAAAACTGAAACTGCAATGTCTTCAGAGGGATGCCTTAAGTTTACAGCTGGTTAACATCCAGTATAGGATGAAGAGTTTCATCTGGATGGGAAGGGCAGCAGACATGAATGAAATCTTCTTGGAAGCGGGATGGAAAGGGTTAACTTTTTCCTTTTTCAGAATTCCCTAATCTCCAAAGGCCTGCTCTTTCATTATGTCCACTGAGGTCCAAAGGCCAAACCCAAGTAAATTTTAATTTCACCTACCAACCATTTTTATTTTAAAAATAAACTCCATTCTCTAATACTAGTTTCTCTTTTCTGAGCCTTATTAGAAGAATGGCTCATCTGAGTGGCATTATGCCTGGCCTAAAGCCACTCTCGTGTCCCTCTCTCTTTTTGAAATATCTAAAGACATCCTACCCAATGCGCATCAGATCTTCTGCAATGCTCTGTAATGACAGCACACACAGAAAAATAAAGGCAGTATTCTTTTTAAACAACTTAAATAGAAGCGCACCTTATTTATTACAGCCTTATTTAAAGCGAGCCTACTGCTATAATGAAGAGAGGTAGCAGACCTTAATATGTGTTTAAACAAATCAAGTTAGTGACTTGCTCTGTAGATAAGCAAGGGAATAAGTACTTATATCACACCTACTATGTGCCAGGCATCATGTTAAGCACTTTTACAAATATCTCATTTGATAAAAATAATTTGATAATAAGTAAATAGCTTCCAAGAATTAGTGATTTTTAAGGGCAAGTTGTCTGATATAGAGGTAATGTACTGACAATATAGCTGGAAAAACCCTAGAGTTCCCCCATAGCCTCAAGACCTAGCCTCTTTACAGATATAAGGAAGAGAATGAAAGAGTTAGCAGAACCAGTTGAATTCTGAGGATACATGGTTGCCTGATGGCATGGAATCACTTTAAGGAGTTGAGATGAAAAAAGAACGTAAAGGAAGATGGGAAACAAAGCTGGATAAGGAATGGAAAAGCTACAATTACTTGATAAGATCTGTGGAAAGAATATTGGATTTGGAGTCCAAGAAACTGAGTTTAAAGCTCAGCTTTGCTGAGATAAAAATCAAAAAATTTGCTTGGACATATCACTTCTGTGGGCCTAGCTACCACAGTCTGAACATCATACTTTCTCAACACAAATGATGTATTACAGAAAACTTACTACAAACATGTAAGGGCTACATTACAACAAAATCTGGAGGTACAATGTAATTTGTTATAAATAAATTTTACATCTACAAACTGAGAACTACATACAAAAAAAAACCCCACTAGAAATGTGCTTACCCTCCCTCCTTTCGTGGCGTCGATCATGTGACTGTGAGGTCCGCTCATGATCATGCCTGCCTTTTTCACGTGCTGGAGATCGATGTCGTGATGGACTTCTCTTTCTCTGAGGAGAAGGTGAGGACCGAGGTGGGTAAGGGGAAGGAGAGCGTCTTACTGGCGGAGATGCTGTCCTCTGGTAGGCTGGGGAAGGAGTTCGTTTTCGCCGAGGAGAAGGAGAATGTCTTTGAATAGATGACCCTGATTGTGATGAAGATGAGTGATGCCTGGAAGATAAGGGAGAATGACGCTGTCCTGCTGGGGAAGCAGACCTATAGAAAAAAATGAAAACAAAAAGAAAAAGATGCATATATATACCAAAACAACTTATTTACCTTCTATGTAATAGAAAAAATCTTCACTAAATACTAAAACTGGATATAAAAACTGCAGATGAGATATAAAAATTGAGTAAGCAGACTTCTAAAATCATGAAAATGACTTATCAATCCCGGTGTTAGCAGGAAAAATAAAGCAACTTAAAATGGTAGCTTTGGGCAAAAAATTCTGTATCCTCTTTCTGGACTTAGCTACTAATAACTTTCCCAGCTCCAAGAGGTGTTCTCCAGTGGGAGTGCAAAGCTAAAGCCCAAGCAACAGTCTCATGCTTGCTTAAGATTATCCATGGCAGTGGACACAAGTACTGATCAGGGAATAAGGGACACAAGTAATGGTGAGAATTACTTGATATATAAATGCAGTGTGTACTGCTAAGAGCCATAACCTCAAGGAAAAGTGGCTATAAAAGAGTAGAAGACCAGCGGAGGAGAAAACTGTTGCTGTATGATTATAGGAGCACAATATGTACTGTCTATTACCAACACCTCAGCAAGGATAGCTAGAATAAAGGTTACCTGGCATAGATTAGGAAAAGAACAGGAGTGTACACTGTCTGCATCTCATACTGACTGCCTCCACCCCATGGACCAGCGCATGGCAGTCTCCTCTCTAGTTGTCAGATGTATTTTCTTATTAGCATACACTAACACTGCTAACAGATATCTAAAAGCCCAAAGAGGGACACCAGGGACTGACTATCTACTCCTAGATAGTTTGACCTATCTGTACTTATCCATCTTGAACATGGTGAATGAATGAATGAACACTTATAAATGCTTACTATATGCCAAACAAAGGGAGTACAAACAGAAAAAACAGCTCCTTCTCGCAAAGAACTTACATTCCTAGTAGGGGAAGACAATGCACAGAAGAGTTCAGGTGCAGAGTAGGTAGAAAGAGCCAGAGGTCCTACAGGTTCAGCTATAAGGCAGATAGCAATTACCAGGAGTCCTTAGGATGTATCAGGGTGTCTGCCCCAGGAGTGGCCCACCACCCTTGGGAAAGAGAAAGTGAGCCTAACAACAGAAATAGAAGGTTTCAGGTTTCTCTCTAGCTGGGTGGGTATTGGGGTTGAGGGAATTCAGTGACCACTTGAGAGACGGCAAGTGTAAGGTGGCATTAGGGTCTGATGATGAATGTGATGAACACCTCTTTTATTTCTGGGGACATCTGACCTAGAATTCTACTTACACATTTATTTGGATTCAAATTGTAACACGAATGACCTTGATAAGTAATTGTTCATTCTTTCTTCTATGGTATTTACACGAAGATACTGAAAAATCCCAAATACTTCTCTATAATGAGACCATTAAAATTAAATATACTTGCTTGAAAAACTCTTCCTTACACACACACACACACACACTCACAATCTCACAGAAACCAAAACATAAAGATACATAATAATAACTACAAAGCAATGAGACTTTCGTTGTTTTTCTAAACAAACATCAGAATTTATAAATCCAAGTGATTTGTTGTTCACTTCAAAGCAGTTACTTTGGGGGAGCCAAACATATATTCCAACAAGCCTGATTAAAGCCAAAAACAACTTTGAAACTATCTTCACAGCCTGCTGCAAATTTTTCTGTCTTTGAGGCTTAGTTTGGTTTTTACAAAAAGCCTACGATGAAAAAGGAGCAATTCTCTCATGAATAATGAAAACAGATCAAGCTGGATAGTAACACTCTTGCTCAAGAAATACTTTATAGAGAATAAATAAGCTGGAATGTTATCATGATAAAGGAGCCTATCACCAAGAAACTTCCAAGGACTTCAAAGTTCCTACATAAGCCTATCCTATCAATCATATACTGTCATGGTAAAGAAGTCAATTGCCAAGAATCTCAAGATCATTTTAAAGAAGCCAATGACCAAGAATCTCTCAAAGTCTTCACAGTTCCATGCAGACCTAGTAGTATGAGTTCCATAAGGACAACTCCACTGACTTCAAATAAATTAATTTTGCCTTCACTTTTGATTCTGATATGAACACTGTTGGGTCGGATGACCATCCTATTTTCCTCACTACAGTCTCATACTGTATTTCAAGGTCATAGAGGAAAGATCATGTTTCATTACCAGTTATTATTTTCTTTAAAAACACCATATTGTTGGCTGCAGGAAACATTTCTCAAAACATCAAAACGAGCATCCAGTCTGCTATTCTTTGGCATTCAAAATATATGGCATAGGGGGCAGAGCCAAGATGGCAGCAGGAAAGCAGGGACTTGAGCTCTCCCCCAAATCCCTCCAAACACCCATAAAAAATGGCTCTGAACAAATTTTAGTGCTGCGGAACCCACAAAATAGCAGAGGGAAACAGGTCTCCAGCCCAGGAGAGCCTGGATGGTCGCTGGGAAGTGTCTATCGCATGATGCTGGAAGCAGGGCACAGCCCAGACCAGACTGGGAATCAGCAGGAACTGGCCTTAGGGCCATGAAACATTGCACTGTGGCAGTTACCAGACTTCTCAACCCACAAACGCCAAAGCACAGGTTAGTGGGAAACAGAGGGATCAAGTTCAGAGCAATCCGGCCACCAGCCCTGCGGGTGGCGGAGGTGATGCAGCTGTGGTGGTGGCAGCAGCAGGAAGCTCCTGAGGCTGCTTCCAGAGGTCCAGCGTCAGCTGCTTCCTGAGTCCCTGGCTCACACGGTGGGAGGAATCGAGCAGGGGATCAGAGAGTGAGTGCAAGGAGTGCTTTGTGGGCACAAAGGCGGATTCTCTTGCTGTGACCTGCTTGAATCTGGATTGCCATCCTAGTTGGCGGTTCTTGGGGGAGGTGGAGCGATGCTGTGACAGAGCCTGGGGAGGCTCAGTGCTTGGACCCTAAAGCTTGAGACAAAGTACTCTGTATTCTACAAGCAGTCATACCCTGACAAAAAGCTCAAGTGTCAAGTAGTTGGCTGGGAACATAAACAAGCAGTGAAAACGAACTCAGGCACAAACTCAAGACTCAAACTCTAGATTCCTCTTTTGGTGACAAAGAAGAAGTCAACAAAGTCAAAGAGCCTACATCAACAGCCTCCAAGAAAAATATGAATTGGTCTCAGGTCATGGAAGAGCTCAAAAAGGATTTGGAAAAGCAAATAAGAGAAGTAGAGGAAAAATTGGGAAGAGAAATGAGAGAGATGCAAGAAAACCATGAAAAACAAGTCAATGACATGCTAAAGGAGACCCAAAAAAATACTGAAGAAAATAACACCTTAAAGAATAGACTAACCCAAATGTCAAAAGAGCTCCAAAAAGCCAATGAGGTGAAGAATGCCTTGAAAGGCAGAATTAGCCAAATGGAAAAGGAGGTCCCAAAGACCACTGAAGAAAATACTACCTTAAAAATTAGGTTGGAGCAAGTGGAAGCTAGTGACTTGATGAGAAATCAAGATATTATAAAACAGAACCAAAGGAATGAAAAAATGAAAGACAATGTGAAATATCTCATTGGAAAAACCACTGACCTGGAGAATACATCCAGGAGAGATAATCAAAAATTATTGGACTACCTGAAAGCCATGATCAAAAAAAGAGCCTAGATATCATCTTTCAAGAAATTATCAAGGAGAATTGCCCCGATATTCTAGAGCCAGAGGGTAAAATAGAAATTGAAAGAATCCACAGATCACCTCTTGAAAAAGATCCCAAAAAGAAAACTCCTAGGAATATTGTTACAAAATTCCAGTTTCCAGGTCAAGGAGAAAATACTGCAAGCAGCCAGAAAGAAACAATCTGAATATTGTGGAAACACAATCAGAATAACACAAGATCTAGCAGTTTCCACATTAAGGGATCAAAGGGCTTAGAATATGATATTCCAGAGGTCAAAGGGGCTAAGATTAAAACCAAGAATCACCTACCCTGCAAAACTGAGTATAATACTCCAAGACAAAATATGAATTTTCAATAAAATAGAGGACTTTCAAGCTTTCTCAATGAAAAGACCAGAGCTGAATAGAAAATCTGATTTTCAAATACAAGAATCAAGAAAAGCATGAAAAGGTAAACAAGAAAGAGCAGTGTTAGTTTCTCAGTGTTAGGGTAACAGAAGGAAATATACATATATACAGACAGAGGGCACAGGGTGAGTTGAATATGAAGCGATAATATCTAAAAAAATGAAATAAATTTAAGGGGTGAGAGAGGAATATATTGAGAGAGGGAGAAATGGAGAGATAGAATGGGGTAAATTATCTCACATAAAAGTAGCAAGAAAAAGCAGTTCTGTTGGAAGGGAAGAGGGGGACAGGTGATGGGGAATGAGTGAATCTTATTCTCATTGGATTCAACTTGAGGAGGGAATAACATACACACACAATTGGTTATCTTACTCCACAGGAAAATAAGGGGAAAGGGATAAAAAAGGGGGATGATAGAAGGGAGGGCAGATAGGGGGGAAGAGGTAATCAAAAGCAAACACTTATGAAAAGGGACAAGGTCAAGGGAGAAAATTGAATAAAGGGGGACAGTATAGGATGGAAGAAAATACAGTTAGCCTTTCACAACAAGAACATTGTGGAAGTGTTTTACATAATGATACATGTGTGATCTATGTTGAATTGCTTGCCTTCCTAGGGAGGGTGGGTGGGAAGGGAAGAGGGGAGAGAATTTGGAACTTAAAGTTTTAAAAGCAGATGCTCAAAAAAAAAAAAAGTTGTTTTTTGCATGCAGCTGGGAAACAAGATACACAGAGAATGGGGCATAGAAAACTATCCTGTCCTACAAAAAAGTAAGAGGAAGGGGAGGAGGGGCATGGGGTGACAGAAGGGAGGGCTGACTGGTGAACGAGGCAATCAGAATATATGCCATCTTGGAATGGGGGGAGGATAGAAATGGGAAAAAATTTGGAACTCAAAATCTTGTGGAAATCAATGTTGAAAACTAAAATATTAAATAAAAATGATTTTAAAAAACAGTAGAGCTAGGAAAAAAAACAAACAAAAAATATATGGCATAATCTTCACAGAAATTTTCATGCTCATTCTTTCCTAATTAATCTGTTTTATAGGAACCAAACCTCTAAACCTTCTAAACACTTTAATTGATTCAGTGAAGAATTCGATGACTCATGCTGTATATCAACAGGACATTTTCCTTAATTACTTTAAATTTTTTTTCAAACATTATTCTCTTAACTTCTAGTTTGGTCAGTGTCTCATTTAACTTTGCATAGATTTTTACATCCTTTTCTCTAAATAAAGGTCATTTATTTTTATACGGACTGAAAACAACAACATAAGATTGTCACAGATGCCTGCACAAAAACAAGTGACTTTCAAAGTGTGACTGCTACACATTCAAATATTACAAAAGCATCCCTACTATGATCAATGCAAGCCAACGCCAAGAAAAAAACCATTCTTATTACTTTACAAATCAGACAATGAATGTGTTCAAATTAGGTGCCCATCTATAATCAGACCCATGCTTTGTTCTAGTAACCAAGATCTATCACTCTCGGGTTGTCAAATTTTTGAGAGTAGTGTTAGAGGTGAAATTTTTAAACTGCGTAAATGAAATTCAACAAAGTAGGTTTCTAAAACCAAGAGAAAAATTTCCCCCAAAACTAGTTTCTACAGACAGGAGAAGCATTTGAAAGCACACTGCTAAAGGACAGAGACTAGGACTTCAAAACTTCTATGGTCTCCAGCCAGAGAATCCAGTCTATAATGACCTGAGCAGTCTGAGCCCGGAATTAGGATTCATTCCATGTCCCAGATCACAACACCAAGCACAGGGAAGCTAAATTGTGCTTAGGCAACTTGGATCAGACCTGAATCATAAGACAGGCAGACACACAGACACAGATACAGATACACAGATACATACACATACACACACACACACACACACACACACACACACACACACCCCTTATATAGCTTTTGTTCTTATTTTGCAAGTCTGATTCAACCACCTGCCTGCCCCTAAAAGGAAACAGTATTGGGTACATTTACAAGACAGAATTCAAAATTAACAAAATGTCACTCTGACAACAAAAAAAAAAAAACAAACAAAAAGGTCATTCTCTTTTTAACTCAGGTAAAAATAATCAAATTCAATATCAAACAAAATTTGAACTAGAAGTCAAAATTTCAGGGAAAACAAGAATGGTTTTACTGAACCAAAAAAGGGAAAATAAAAATACATAGTCTTTCCAGTATTCCAAAACTCAAATTTGTAAACTGTAAGAACTATCTTGACATATAGCCATTAAGGTATAGCCTGATCAGACACCAATCAAAAAAGGTGTTGCTAGTTTGCCAGTTTGTTTTGAAATGCTGCCTCAATTCAGAATAGTCTTTCATTTTGAAAGAAAAATCCCCAAAAGTCAGAAGGAGAAGCTGAGAAAGAAAAGTTCCCCTAGTCCATGAAGGCAAACTCTTAAGTCATGAACCAATTTGATAAAATTTCTCATCCCAAAAAGCAGGTAACAATTATCAACTTTCCTCCAAAAACTGTTTCTCTGAAAGTGTTTTTGCAATGTCAACTGAGTTGTAGTTCAACCTTTTAAACAAATCATGTAAAAAGAGTTTGAATAAATGGATTATGAAACAAACTAACATAAATTTCTTAATACCATCTATTATGATAAATAGATGACAAAAAGCACCAACACATTATAGCTATCCCAAGATCCTTCATCGTATATAAAGAATTCTTCTTGCTAAAATCAGACAAATTTCTGAGCCTAGATCTTACTTCCCTATACAAGCTTATGTTCTCCCACCTGCGAGATGGAGAAAAAGAATGCTTTTGAGTCGATGATTTTGTTGGAGCCCGGGAAGCTTGTCGTCTCTTTGCAGCAGGGGATGAATATTCCCTGGAAGGGGAAGAATTACTGCCAGAATGATCTGCAGGACTGGGGGAACGCTTTTGTCTATGGGAACCTTCCGAAGGATCTCTATTCAGAAAACATACAAGTAGTAACTTGTTAAACAGACATGATGTAAACAAACTGATAGAAGAAATGATAAAAACAAGCAAATAATATCTGAGCCAAAGCACCTTGAAGAAGTAGTCTGCATTAGATTTCATTTTTGCATCTGGCAGAGATGGTATGGGGGGAGGGGGGAGAATGCATGTGTGAATATATATACATATGCATAGATATACTCATATGTATATATAAAATATATATTTTTTCTCAATTTAAGAAGAATCAGATATGTCAAGGTAACCCCCAAATCCATATGATGTTTAATCTCAATTAAGTTCTAAAAACTCTTAACTTCTAGGGAACATATTTCAATAAAAGAACCTTGCAAAGAGCCATTCTACCAAGAAGGGGAAAAAAAAAACTTGTTCCTGACATTGCACACAGGAGACAATGAAGACAAGTAGCTGCAATGTTATATATAAAGACAATGTCTAAGAATCACATTTTGAATTCCAGAAATAAGGGGAATAATGCTTCAAATCTGGGCTGACTCAGTTACACCTGCTACAAGTAAACAATTATGGCGATATAGTCAGTTGTAAGATCACCTACTATTTTCCATTATTGTGGGGCTTTTTTGAAAACAAGCTTGTGAAACAGGGCAAAAAGCATCATTTTTCAAGGTTAAATTTTCTCATTACATAGACTTATGCCTGTTGTTGAGAAGTCCAAAAAATAGTTAGACTAGGGGTGAGTGTTTTGTTTTTAAATTGAAAAGACCAAGAAATAGAATATTTAAAATGACAATTGTCATTTTACATGAATCTGTAATAAACAATTTGACTTAATTTAAACTAGTAGACTTTAATGATTAAAAAAAAAAAAAAACACTGAAGCCCTGACCCTGGCTAAAATGAATGGAAAAAAGGACATGTTTAAACAGAGCACACAATTAGAATTATTCATAAGTCAACTGATGGTCTTGATTCTAGCTTAAGTTCAGAGAGTCATTTAGATATGACAAACATTCTGAAAAGCAACTATTAGTTAAAAAAAAAAAAGCAGCTATTAGTAAAGCAAATGTCAAACTATCTCTGAACTTGCATTATCCAAAATTAATAAAATACTGAACCCAAAAGAAAATAAATTTGAAATACCCAGACTCTTTATATACCAGAAAAATCAAAGACAGGTACTAATTCTAGGTTTAAATTTAAAAGAGATTCATTCAAAATATTAAGTATTATAAAAAATACTTTCCAAGGTTATAACAATACAAAAGAATCAGAATTTCAGGGTCAGCCTTGAAATTTCCTTCCTGATAGGCCATTTCATAAAAAAGAAAATTTTAAAAATATATTCTACAAGCTAACTTACATTAAGAGATGCCTGCCTCAAAAAAAAAAAAAAAGGTGGTTACCAAATTTCCCAACTCATATCAACCTATTTACATTTGTTGACACAGCATAGTTCTATAAGGCTAACAAAATCCCTAAGAACAAGGCCTCTATTAACAAAGTCAGTCAGATCATAGATGTAGTTAGGTGAAATTCTGTTAATCAAAGAGGATGGCTGCACACCTTGGCAATCCCCGAAGTCAGGGAGGCATCTGTGGCCATGTGTCGCCTTCCTATCACTACAGGTGGGACAATTCAGAGAGAGTCTATAACTACACAAACTGAGAGGGCCTCTTCACTGAATAAGGAGGGATGAAAGGAAGAAGTATCTGAATAAAGCAGAGAAGGGTAAAAATGTATGCGTTGGGATGAATGAATCCCTATGGCTTCTGTAGTACTTTTACCTGTGGTAATGAGATTTCTGACAATAAAATGTTTATCTACAGCATATCCTATTTTCTAATTAACAACACTGGCAATAACTAATGTATTTTCTTCCCAGATATTATACTGTTTGTGAAAATGACCTAATAAAGTTTCATAAATATTGAAAGTCTTTTAGTAACTTTTAAGTTACTTACCTTAAGGGTACTAAGCAGGAATTGTTGCTGTTGTTATTATACAGACAGTACGAAGAAGGGGCCAAAAGTATTTCCTATCTTGGTTCAGTATTTGACTTTTAAAAATTTAGTCCATTTTCTAAAATTCATAGTAATAAACACTCACCAAGAGATAAACCTAAAAATTTCTCCAATCAGCCCCTTTAGAAGAGTTATAAACAAAGAGTAATTAGCTCCCACAAGATTATAAACACCTCTAGTCAGATGGAAGCTCCTAAAGTACAGGAACTATTTCCTTTTTGTCTCTGAATCCCCAGCAAGTTGTAAAATATCTTGCACAAAGCAGGCACTTCATAAATATTTCCTTAATTGAAACTACAGGATTTGACCTGACTTCTGAGCTTCAGAGCCTTTGACCTGGCCAGAGCAGTGCCTTCCTTTCTTGGCTTTGTTCCTCCAATGTATCAAAGAAAAGCCCAAGCTGTGAGCTCTGATCCTCTTCTGAGTCACAAGAAAGTGGGCCCTAGAATTCCTAGTAGAGAGAGTTAGAGGATGGCTGTCCAGCTAAAAGTTGCCAGTGCTGAATTGGGAGCAATGGAGCTAGAGAGTCAGGACAGAGACCCTGGGGGGCATTAAGTGCCCTGCAGTTACAAAAATCACGCACTTTTCTCTAAAGAACAATTTGAGGTATGGGTAAGCACCATTTAAAAAAAAAAACTATGAAAATATGTAATCATTCCCTAATTTCTAGGTGGCGATTATTCAAATTACAAAATGATTCACAATGTGATTCCTTTAAATAATACTCTCTCTCAGTACAAAAAAGTGTTTACTAAATCAACTCCTAGAATGTGAAGGCAGAGAAACATAAACTAAAAGTATTCAAAATGTTAAAAACCACTGTAGATTCCAAAATTAAAATTAAAAACAGCCCTGATAATATAAATTAATTGGAACATCAGATTCCATTTATAATGATTTAATTGATGGCATTTTTCAGGACAGTATCTATTGTATAAAAGGAGTTATAGACTATACAAAAGAGACTTTTATCACTTAGCATGTTCAGGAAATGAGACTAGTCAGTCTTTTAAAAATACCAGTTTATCAGGGATTTATTTAGGAGTAATAAGAGAGACCCAAGTTGTTTTCTCTTTTATTTACAAGTAATTTCAGGAAGCCAAATGTCACAGAGGAATATAAAACAAGCATTTATTGAGTGCTTACTATGTGTCAAACTAAGAATGGCTTCCTCAGTCCCAGTGCACAGATAAGCAGCCTCATTTCTGCCCTACAGATATGAAAAAAGGTAATAATTTACCCACATGAATTTAGTATCACTTTTAATCATATAACTCTCAAAAACTAACCCTATCATCTGACAGCTGCTTCCAATATTTGTCCTAAGCCCATAATTATAAAGCTTATATTAACTTGTTACTCTGGACAAAGGATTTATTCAGACTCAAAATGGAAGTGTTCAGAAATTTGTAGGTACTGAACTTTCTAATCATACCAGTGCTAAGAACATCTTTCTCCCACAACACAATATGACATGATTTCACACAACAAATTATGGTGATTCTTTTAACTCCCTAAAACTCTAGATATAAATTCAAACTTACTATGTGAAACCATATACCTTCATAAAGGCACACAAACGATTATAAAAAAATTTGACAATTATTACCTGGGAGTCAAAAAACCACAGATGGAAATCACTATGGTAGAAGTTATTTCTACTTTTGATCTCTCCTCAAGAACAGAGGAGCTCTAATTTATGAAGAATTCAACTGTGTAAAAACATGAGTTTGAAAACTAACTAGCTAGGCAAGGGATATTTCAGATGGCCAGGAAACCAAAATAGTAAAAACCTGTCTTTTGAACAGTAAAATAAATATTTTTCCTAAGCAAGTTATGAGATTTGTCTAAATAGTATCCATCAGTATATGTGATAGGAAAAGAAAAAAATTAGGAACTCCTAACTTCTTAATCCTGCACATTAAATATATCTCTGAAGCTACAAAAACGTAGGAAAGGTGTCTGAGAATGTCTTCTTTAAAATGCATGGTCTAACAGAGATCCTACTATGATGACTCACAGTTCTAAATCTGGAAGCCTAAGAGAAATTTTAGAAGATTGCCTTTCTCCTTTGTTATTTCAAAATAAATACATCTCCAATGAAAAAGGATTCTTCTTTTCTTGAGCTCCCTGATGAAGTTACTAATGTTTAAGTGGTTATGCTTTTACCTAACAATTCAGTTTTTCAGGACGTTAAAATATGCTACAGCTAAAAATTTGTCAAATGTTAATTTTCTACATTATATAAGAGGATCATGAACAAAAATAAGAAAAATCCAAGGGTAAAACAAGATCGTAATTCAGAACACAATCCTACTTACCTCTGCTTCTCTTTTTTTTCTTTATGTCTTTCAATATCCCTTCCTCTATCTTTCCCTTCTCTTGGCTTTTCTTCAACCCGTTCTTTTGCTTTATGTTTTTCTTTATGTTTTTTCCCCAAGGCAGTTTCTTCCTGTATAGGAGGAGGTGGGCTAGGAGTACGAGGTCCTTTCTTTTTACTCTGGTTGCTTTTAGAACTCCTAATGGTATCAAAAAAGTTATCAGTTTATCTTTAAAAGGTAAGTGACTATTTTAATTTAGTATACCTAAATGGCTCACCTTTCCAAATCTAAATGAGATTTTTTATAAGTTAAATTTCTTTAACAATATTAATAAAACCTAAGAAAGCATCATGTATGAAAAAAATTTAACTGCCCTATTTTTAACAGGCCCTTCTTGTTCGACTCTTCATGACCCCATTTGGAGTTTTCTTGGCAAAGATACTGGAAGGGTTTGCCATTTCCTCTTCCAGCTCATTTTACAAATGAGGAAAGTGAGACAAAGAGGTTGAAGTGACTCGCCCAAGGTCACAAAGAAAAGTATCTGAGGCCATATTTGAACTCGGGTCTTCCTGACTCCAGGCCCAATATTCTTATCTACTTCACCACCTACCTGCCTTTTAATATGCTTATCTATATCTTGAAAAGTATGGTAGGCCAATAAGAAAAGAGGAATTATGCTAGATATGTTAACTATTTCCCTACCATAAAAACTAAGGAACAATTCAGGATGCAGGATCACAGAATAACTGACAGACACCTGTGATATTTGTCTAGCCCACTGAAAAACTAGGAGTGAAATCACCCATTCAAGTTAACCACATCCTTAACAAGGATTATGTTGATGCAACCCAGTATTTATCTGTTCATTCTTTAACTAAAACAGAAGAGGTCAATTGATTCCTATGTGGTCACCTGACTAATATAGCACCGTATTGTTCACAGTTTAGTTAATGTCGTCAACTTCCTAGCAAATTTCAATTTAAAATCTTCTTTAATAGCTCACAGAGAAACTTCACATATTTCTTTTAATCCCTTACTTACACTTATTACCAAACCCTATCATTCCCTGTTTCTCAATGCTTGAGTTTTGATAACTCCATAGTTCAAAAAGACATATTAACCTAAGAAAATTTGAAGAGACAGGAAGCTCAGTGATAAAGGCTTTAGTATTTGCCTTTGTTTTTCAATCAAGCACTTCTCTTCTAAATCTCCCAAATTCATTCTCTCCTATGCTACTCCTAAGTTTTTCTTGTATGAAATACTTGAAATAGTATAAAACTTCACCTCCTTTTTCCTTTCAAGTTCCTCATTTAAAAGTTTTTAAGAGTTGGTCAATCAATCAAGCCATTATTAAGTACCTACTATGTGCCAAGCACCTTATATTGGTTTTAATGATCATCAAAATCTTAATGAACCCTTACCTAGGGTTCACTATCTACAGATTAGATCATTTGGTCCTATCTCCACTTCTACATCTTTATGGATCAATCCATTACTTATAATACCACCACACAAGAGGAATTCAAAAGTGCTAGTACTGTTAGCAACTATGTGATAAAAAGATTTGCTCACAGGATCATAAAGTTGGAAGAGACCTTTGAAGCCATCTAGTACAACCTCCTAATTTTAAAGATGAGTAAACAAAGTCCCAGGGAAGTTAAATGTCTTGTCCAGAGTAATCCAGGGAGTTTGATAGGAGAGGTTTAATCTTTAGCCCTGTCTTCCCTCCTCTTCTTACCAGAAATAATAGTTCACTGTATGAGCACACTAGAAAAAATGTTATACCCAGAGGTATGTTGCATTTCACTCTATGTTTCTAAGTATATTCTAAGTTTTCCATACAGTCTGAACCATAAATTGCTATGCTGCCACTAGTCCATTAATACTAGAATCTTTGCCCCCTACTAAATAAATGCTACTTCCACTAGAAAGATAATAATGCTTACATCAAAGATCACGCATACCATTTTCAAGACAGAATCACAAGGGTTGGAGGTCCATTCTCTATAGTTTAATTACTACTAAAACAGAATTTCCTTCTTCCTAGCCTAATTCCACCTCCAAAGATGGATGTTGTTGACAAATGTCTACATATTACAGATTTGGGAGATTTTATTGTGCTAACTGAAGAAATCCAAGAACTAATTCACAATCTGTAGAATCAGGAAGACTTTTAAACCAACTTTATGCCAACTAATTACTCTGTGGAGACAAGAAGTCCAGTCAAAAAGGCTTTAGTATTGGCTTACTTTTTTCATTCTTAAAGCTCTTTTCTAAACCTCTCAAATTCATTCTCTCCTAGACTACTCCTGAACTCAAAGTATTCAATGGCATTATATTATATATTATATAGCAAATATTATATAGTATTATAAGCAAATAACAAACATGTGTAAAAGGCCTCTACAGTGTACAGCACACGGAGCTAGACAACATGGGAGAAACAAAGTTTAGAAAAGACACAGTTTTTAACCTGAAAGAACACACAGTTTCCTAAGGGATAAGACACCAAAATCATAGCATATGGCTATAATACACATTACACAGAAAGTGCAATGTGAAGTCTAAAGGGGAAGGTCATTATCCAAGGGGCAAGTGCTCAGGAATGACTTCCAGATTCAAAAGACTAAAAACTTAGGCTAGAATATAGGTAGCAAATATAAAATGGATGAAAGACCATTGAAGTACAATGAATATCAAAGATGGTATCAAGAATCAATTACACTTGACTTCCTCTCAGTGTCCCAGACAACTCTTTAAGAGAAAGAGATGAAGGATTTGTTATGGGCTTACTCTGTTCCAGGCACAGTGCTAATTGCTGAGGGTACAAATAAAAGCAAGCAAGACAATTCCTGTCCTCAAGGAACTTACATTCTGATGGTGGAACACAAGGTAAAGGGGGAAGGGGGGCAGAAGAGAGAGTATTCACGTAAGATTCTGATGTGGGGATAACTGGAAAGTGGAGGCCCTGGCTAGATAAGGTAAAAGCTCATCTGTTGGGGGAACTAAAAATGGAGTCCAAGTTTTAGCAGAGTGGAAATGGCTAGAGATTAAGGATGTGAAGTATAAGACTATAGTCTACAGAAAAAGTATACTTCTGCACTAGTTGAGGGAGTCTCACTAGGACCCACCTACACCGATAAATCACAGGTCCAGTCAAAACAAGCCAACATAATACACACACATTTATATTTGCATACACACACACACACACACACATATATATTTACATACACATGAAAATATATAAAAACAGTTAAATGCTAATTGCATTAGAATAACAAGCTAGGATTTGAATGAAATATTGTCAAAGGAATTGCTGCCTTCTACTGATGTGGTTTAGTGAAAAGTTCAATGGAAGTCACAGTTATCATAGGAAAATAACAAATTTTCATTTGTTATTGTGTAACATTTTTTTTCAATTTTTCTTATAAAATTGTATATGCACCACAAAAGAAAGTTAGTCTTATTACTTCCAAGACTAAATGATCTTCTATGATGTCTCTATTTTGATCAAAAATTATATCACTTACCTTAATCACAAGATTCTGACTAACTTCTAGTTAATTACCAAAAATCATACCACTCAATAATAGGCATTTGCTGATTATTTTACTCATTTGGCACTTTGATTATGCTGTCTTATCTTGCTATTAATAATCATTTCATGTACTAAATATAAAACAGTTACACATCTTTAAAAAATATTACCCAGTTTGTTATTAGAAGTCTAGGTTCTAAGTGACACTGAGCTGGTTTGAAAACCAAAACCATCTTTAAAAAGGATAAAAATCTGGTACCAATGAGGCCAGGCTATTCAGAAGAAGATGCTGCAGGCTTACAGCAAGTAAAAAAAAGAAGCTAAAAAATATTTGATCACTGATAACAATCTTGTGATACACAGCTAGAGATGTTAAAAGGTGCCTGTTTAAATTCCACTGTTTGCTTCCACTAAGTCTATCTGTACAGTCACATCTTATACACGAAACTAGGAAACAACGGTAACACTCAAACAAGATAATAAACATGAAAGAGTTTTTGGAAAGCATAAAGCAAAATTTAAACAAACTACAGAAACAGTTCATTTATCTAGGCCAATTTTCAGGAAGCTATAGTAACAGACCTAGATTCGAAAAGGAGAAAAAAAGTTTTGAGCCCAAGAAAAATATCTATCGCAACACCTAGGGTTGCTCAGACAGCAACCTGTTTTGTTTCTTAATAAAATTAATCAAATCAAAACTTAATCAAATTTGTTAAACTGGTAATCTTATGATACTGCTACTCAAAATAGATATTTCTAATTTTATACGTTTAGAGGGAGATCTAATTTCCTATAGCCACAGTTCTGTCATTAAGTCTAGCTAGCTAGACAAGAGATAAGAAACAGGCGAACTGCTGAAAACAGACCAACTGACAAATGAAAATACGACAGTATGTGAGGAAAGAGAAAATTCATCTGCTGGACAGGCACAGTAGTTTAGGATCATATGTTATAGGGGGGATATAGCAATAGGACTTTAGGGTACTACTATACTATCACAACAATTGGTTTAGATGAATCAGGAAGAAAATGTTAAATTATGTTTTGTATTGCAGAAAAATCTCACATTTTAGAAAAAAATCGTACAAAACATTACTTGTAATTTTAAAATGTTTTGGCAAAGTTTTAGTTTTCTGGGTAATTCACCACAACTCATGCAGAGACAGTTGGGCAAAGTGAAAATCACACTGGACTTGGAAACAGAAGACAAGGGTCCAAGTCAAGGTTCTAATACTTCTATGCCTCAGTCTCCTCATATGAAAAATGGGAATAATACAATTTGTACCACCTACCTCACAGGGCTGCGTGAGGAAGAGGATTTGTAAACTTTAATGGGATATAGAAATAAAAAATATTATTATTGGTTCCCTAAGGAAGTCTGATAAAATGAGGGACTGCTGTATTAACATAGAGTAACAGTGAGATATAAACTAAAAATGAAGGAAAAGGGAAACATCACCAGGGGGTATAAATAAACTTCAAAAAGAAGGTAGGTCATAAAGCCATAGTTTCAAAAAAGAAGAAAGGAGGTTGAGATTCCAAGCAGCATAAATTAACAAGCACAACAAAAGTGAAATATTCCATCCCTGCTCTCAAAGAGCTAACATTCTATCAGGGAACACTGTACATATTCAAGTACATGTAAAAATGATACAGATTAACTTGGGAGGAGGACCTAAAAATGAGAGGGGGCGGGGAGAAGAGGAGAATCCTGGAAGGCTTTTAATAGAAGGTAGCACGGGAGCGGAGTCTTCAAGGAAACCAGCGATTCTCATAAATCAATCAAACAACAAATAGTTATTAAAATCTTATGTGCCAGCCACTGTGCTATGAATTGGGGATACAAGTACAAAAATAAAACTACTTGTAATGAGCTTACATACATGCAATGAGAAGACAAGTATATATATATATATATACTGAATAAAATACAGTACACATAAAATATAGCATGTAGTTAATAAATACATTGCAGAACATACTAACTTCCAATATTATATAATACCTACTACATAACACATATATAATACAGCATGTGTGGGCATGTATACATGCACACATTAGTTAAACACAAGGCAGTTTGAGAGGGTAACTGCTAACAGGGTTATCAGAAAAGGCTTCATGTAGAAGATGGGGTTTGAGCTTCATCTTACATGAAGAGAGGGATTCTAAGGAAAAGATATATTCCAAGAATGAAGGACAGTCAAAGCAAAGGCATGAAGACAGTAGATGGAATGTCACGAGTGAAGAACAGAGAGAAAATGCTCATCAGGAAACGTTAATAGACACTGGAGAATTTTTGCAAGAGGACAAATTAATCCAGCCATATGATTAACAAAATCTGGATTAAGCATTTGCTAATGACAAAAAAAGGACTGTATTCAGATGTCATACAAATAAAATAAATGAAATGAAATGAAATAAAATAAAACACAAAAAAAATTTAGCTATAAAATATGTGGGGTGAAAAACGATGACAAGTGTCCCTAAGGTCACTTTTAAATCACTATACCTTGCTTCCTAAATTATACTCTTCCAGTATGATATTTACCACTGATTTGTATGTTTCCATTTCCTAGTTGAAGGAACTGAATGAATGAAAGCATTATGCCAAGCCCTGGGGATATGAAAACAAAAGGAAGACTATCCCTGCCCTCAAACATCTTACATTCTAGGAGAAGGAGTTAACACCTATAAGGGTGGAAAAAACCAGAAGGGTATGTTAGTTTGGAAAGAGTGACTATACAATCACAGAGGAGTCATTCAACTTGAAAACCCCTTTCTTAAAGCAATGGCAATATTGATTAGATTACTGTTCCCAAAACAAAGGTGGAAATCAGGGTTGGAATGAGAGAATACACAGCTGGCAGCAAGACAGACGGCCTGGGCAGCTGGTCTGATGGCATTTGAGTTTGGGATCTGGGGCTGATGAGATAAAATGGGCTGTTTCTGTTTTCATAACAGGACATTGCCAGAGTGGTGATTCCAGAACTGAGGGGATCAAGTCACCTAGAGTATATACTCTCGTGTGTGCCTGTGATCCAGGCCTCTGAAGGAAGGGGCTGGCCAGTTGGAGTTCCTCTCCCTTTCACATCTCATTTGCCACCATTATCATCATCTTCTCTAATCCTTACCGTGGCATAACAATTATTAGTTTACAAAACACTTTTACATCATTTGTCTGATTAGATGTTCATTTTACTAGTGGGAAGTGTTCAGAAAAGTTAAGCACCCTTCCAAACAGCACAAAGCTAGTAAAATGAGTCAGGATAAAAGCCCAGACAGATATTCTGAATCCAAAGTCAGTGCTCTTTTGACTATGCCCACAATGCTCCATAAAAGATATGAACAAGTAGAAGTATGATATAAAAATACAAAACAAAATTGTCCAGATGAAAAAACCTGGGCTAGTTATCCAAGGACCTAAAAACAAATTCTTATGACATATTAGATAACTTTCTTTTTTAGCTAAAAATTGTCATGAAAAACTATGCCTCTTATTCTAATGCATGTTTACCTACTGACCTCTGCTGGTCCAAGAGAGGAGAAGACACTGCAGGTATCTTCTTATCTTTCTTGCTAGCTGAAGAGGATGACTTTGGACTTGATTTTCGCTTTGGAGATTTACTAGACTTTCTTAGAGAAGGAGATGGAGACAATTTTGATCTAACCACCTCTGGAGAAATCTTTTTAAAAAGAAAAAAATTCAGTAAGTTTTACTAATGGATTATGCTAGGACATTAAAACTTTTTTAGACCATAAAAAAATTAGCTTCCAACATAAAAATAATGCCTTTTAAACCTAAGGATATCTGCTTACTTAAAAAGCCTTTTACATTTAAATCTTTTTTTCCTATAAAATGACTCAACACAACGGAACAAAGTATAATAAAATTTCAATTAAATCAGATAAATGGTTTTTCTATATATGCTTGACATTTTACAAAGACAAGAAGGCAAATGGATGAGCTACAATTTTTAAAAAGAATACTTCCTAAGATTGATATATATTCAAGCCACTCTTGAATATCATCTAGACCATAAAAGTCTACAAAATGAACCTAGAGATGGCACTGAAATGCTTTACAAGTGCACATTTTCAAAATGCACATATAAAGCATAATCAATTACTATGTTTTATGCTTATTAAAGTAGGAAAATAATATTTTAAAATAATTTCAATTAATAAAATTGAAACAAAAAAAATTTCTATACAACCCGGAGATAAGAATACTTAATCAAAACGGAAGAGTCCACTAACCCCTCTATTTCCCAAACATACCAATTAATCTAGGATGAACTGTGGTAATAAAAGAACTAAAGTCTAGGATGATAAAAAAAAAAAGAATCTAGGAATTTCTTCTGTATGGCAAAATCATTTTCAGCTTTAAATTAAATTTGTAAAAGCCCTGTTACCAGATAATACATTTGTTGTGGTTGCGAAACTGGGATAATGAACTCACCTCTTTTTTAATGACTATTTCTTCTCTCTTCTCCAAGTTTTCTTGTTCTAGCTTCATTAGCTCCCTCTGAATCTTTTGGCGCTTCATTTCCAGTGACAATTCATGGACATAATCATAATTAATGTCTCCATTGTCAGAATCTTTAAGATAAAAGCCAGCACTGAGAAACTTTATAACAACTGAAACATCAGAGCTACACTAAAAATAATTAAACAATAGATTTTGTCAAATTAAAAGATTATTCTGTTATTGGCAAGATGGTTTCTAAGGGCCCTTCTGGCTCTCAATCTACGATTCTATGATCTTTTGTTTCTGTATTGCTTACATTTCCCAAAGTACTCCTTCCCCCCTTTCCTTTACAGAAACCAAACCCTTACAAAGAATTTTTTTTTAAAAAAAGGAGGAAAAATAGTTCAGAAAAACTACCCAAAATATTTTCTTTAAAAAGGCATCTTATGCAATGTTCCACACTCATAGTCCCCCATACATCTGCAAAGAAGCATTTCTCTCCACCACTCCTACCACCCCAAACTCATCACTGGGAAATCTCATGATCTTGCAAATAGAAAGATTCAATTAACCATGGTGCTCACAATGGTTCTAAGTACTCTCTGCCCCTCTGATTGGAAGGGGAGAGCCATAAACTTCTCTATTTAAAAAGTGGGGAGAGGACAGACATCTTAGACATCTCATTTCCCACCCAAACGCAGATGAATTCATTTTGAACTTCTTTGGCTTTGTCATCATGGCCTCATGCCTGGCAGCCTCCTCTCCTCTTCCCCACCTTCCTCCTTTTCAACTTTCTTGTGTTGTATCCCCAGCACTTAGCACTGGGCCTGACATATAGCAGGTGCTTAAATGTTTATTGACTACTGATATTTATACTTCTTTGGGGTAAGATCTGATTTATTATAATTTGGAAATTATAATTTCACACAGTTCATTTCTCTTTCCACTGATATTGTTATTGGAACTGATTTTCCTGTGTCTGTTCACCTGTTCATAAGTTTTTACGTCTCCCAAAGCTCCTCCAGACTGATACTCAATTCATTTATTTTAATAGTATAGTTCATTATATTCATGTACCACAATTTGTTTAGGCATTCCCCAATGGATAGGCAGCTAGCTACTTTTTCTTCTAGTTCTTTGCTATACCAATATTTTTGAGGTACATGAGCGCTTTACCTTTGACATTGACCTCCCTGGGGAAATACACAGTGGATTCTCTGGGTTAAAAGGTATGAATATTTTAGTCATTTTCTTTGCATTAATTCCAAACTGCTTTCTAGAATGATTAGACCAATTTATAGCTCCATCAAGAATGCACACATCTTTCCACATACTCTCCAACCTTATTTCTTATTCCCCTACCTTTGCCAATTTGGTGGGTATGAAGTGAAACCTTAGGGTTGTTTTGTCTTGCATTTATCTTATTATTAGTGATTTGGATCATTCTTTCATCTGGTTTTTAGTAATTTGTAATCTTCTTTTGAGAACTGTTCATCTCCTTTGAAGACTTCTCTACTGGGGTTTTGGTTTTAAGTATGTCTTATCTTATTTCAATTACATTGATTTTGTTTATACAAAAGCTTTTCAACTTCATCTAACTGAAGTCATTTTGCAACCTTTTATCACCAACTATTTCCTTTGTTGGGTTAATAATTCATTCCCTAACTTTTCCAATATGAGATGCTATGGGATGCTATGGGATTTGATTCGTGTGTTTATTAATACTGATACAAATTTACTGTCTATAATTGAAGCATAATGTAATTCTCTTGGTTATTCTCATTGATACTCTGAATTTTAATTTTTTTTTGGTTTCTATGATGCCATTATTTCAACTCCTGGTTTTTTTTAATTTCGCCTGATGAATAGTAAATTTTGTTCCAACCTCTCATTCTGAGTATGTCTTTGCTTTTTAGATGTGTTTCTAGCAAAGAACAGATTGTGAGTTTTTACATTTTTATCCATTCTGCCATTCCTTTGATTTTACAGGACTGCTATAGTTCATTCACATATAAAGTTATCAGAGTTAGGTTTGTGTTTTTCTCCATTTGTTTATTTAGCACATTTTTCAGTTTTTTTCTCTCATTTCTCTTATAAGTGAATACTTTGTCCCTGCTATTAGTTCTGTTTAAAATATTTTGATGCAACTCTATGCCCAGAATCTCTCTTCCTCCTACTCTATTAGCTCCCCTTGTTACCACTGGTCTACCTTTACCCTAATTTTAGAGTTTGACCTTATTTTTCTTTTTTTAATCTATTCAGTTACATATTTATTCTTCTCTTTTTCCCTTCTGTTTCCCTACTCAAAAATCTTCCCTCTTCTCCTACTGTTTTGTTTGCTAGTTTTCTTTTTACTGCACCTTCTAAGAAGTTTTTGTCTGCTTTGTTGTCTTCCCCAATTTCCTTCCTATTTTATTCTTTTTTTTTTCTTATTTTATTCCGAGATTTTAATCTCCGATTCATGGCCTATATCTGTATTTCATAGTGGGATTTCTGTGATTCTGTGATTCAGTGATGGGGCTAGAATTAATGTTGGCTAAAAACTGTACTATATGGTAGAAATTAATATATCCTAAAATGTACATTCCACTTATGCCCCTTTCACTCCCTCTATTTTCCTTCCTATTGGCCATGATGAGACTAGGTCTCCCCCTTCTCCCTCTTCTGGTTGCCTATAGCCTATAGGAGCTCACACAATTCTAAACAAGGATTTTGTCCACAGAGGCAAAAAAGTGATATCCCAATGTAACAACTTCTCCCTAGATTAAACCTATAACGAAGTCCTCAACTTCCATCACAGGTACACACCTTTTCCCTCATGAGAGTGCTCTTCAGTGGCACCCCCGCCCTGTTGTTAAATTTAAACTCTGCCCCTTCAGTCCCCAAGCCTCAATCCCTTCCTTCTGCTGCCTCTCCCACTGCTAGAAGCTCCCTCCTCCCCTCCAACCCTACCCCACCTCCGCCCACTCTTTCCAAGAGACTACAGGAATTATCTTTTTGCTCTTCATTCATGGACTTGGTAGGGGTGCACTGCACCCATTCCCCACTGTCTCCCATTTCCCCTCTCTCCACTTATTCATCCTAAGCCACTTTGCAATTCTGTTGCACAAAATACACTGGTTCCCTTATAGTGTGATCATGAGGCATTTGTCCACATTCCTGTAGCTCTGCTGCTTCACCTTTACTTCTGAAAAGGCCTGGATTACATACACTTCTGACTTGTCATAGCTGCTAACCATGGACAAGTCAGAAAACATCTTTAAGTGTACTCATCTAGCAAAATGGGGTTAATGATACCATAGTACCTATAAAACAGGGATATTTTGAGAACTCAGTGAGATGATAGATATACATCATTTGCAAATCCTAAGAGGTTACATAAAAAAAAAAAGGAAACTATTCTTACCTGACACTGTGAGAAAGGGGATGTACTGCTGGCTACTCCGATAAAAGCTACCACTCCAGTATAACATTTACTTATTCGACAAATACTAATTGCCGGCAAGTACAATGCCTCTACTGAAATTCTGCTACTCCAGTGTCTCATTATGACTTATGGAAGTAATCCTGGGTCATAAAATCACAAATTTAGAGATGGAAAGTACCTTAGGGTCCTTCTGACTGAACCCTAATTTATAGATAGAAAAACTGAGGTAGAGAGGTTAAGTGATGTCCCTCAGGTTTTAAGTGCCAGAGGCAGGATGTGAATTATCTTCTGACTTCCTATCTAGCACTCTCTTCAGTACCTTATAGTGTAGGAGCCTTTGAAATGACTCCCAATAAGTATTCAAATAAAATAAGGTACAAAGAGCTTCAGCCATTATTACGGTACTTAATAAATACATCTAGTAGATGCTCAAGTTATCTTAAATAAACTCAATAAATGAATTCAAATTATTAAATAGAAGATAATTAACCAGAACATTAAATTTCCTGAGTATTCTAGCTAATTAAGGTTTACTGGACTTCACTGTTATTCATCCTCTAACATATTAACTGGATCAGTTACTTTAGCCTAAACCAGAGACACTCACTTTACAATATAAATCTAGCTGTGCTGTGACAATTACAAATATTATAAACAGGTAGTCAATTTTTAAATGAATAAAATTAAATTTCAGTTGAAAATTCTAGTTAATGTGGATTTTACAACACTTCATCTGCTTGCATAATAGGTAATAAATAACAAATACTATAGTTGCAAGACTCCTAAAGGTACTGAAACTTGCTGTGAGAAATGATACAATGGCCATAAACCAAACGAAGGTGAGAACCAACTAAAATCTGCAAAGAAGGCTAATTTCTACCTAACAGAACTACAGAGCAGAGGGGCTATCGTGAAAAGGTTTGGGGGTTGCCTAGAGCTCCCAGAATAAATCAGAAAAGGCTGACTGAAAACATCTGAGCAGCTGGCCTTCTCTGACCTACTTCAAGTCAATATTTCCTGCTATAGGAAATCAACCACAATGATACACAAAAGCCTTACAAAAGCTAAAAGACAACAGATGAAAAGGCTTCTAAAGGTCACAGCAAGTCCACAATGTAAATAATCAAGAGCTGACTAAGCAAAAAAGCAAATTTTTTTTTTCTTTGACATCTTTTTAAACTTACCATCTCTGTTAGTTTCCCATTCTACATTTTCTTCTTCACTTTCTGGAGTTCTCTCCTTGGTGATTTTGATGTCTTCCTTCTCCCTATGTCTTCCCCTTGAAGACTCTTTCTAAAATTGCACATGCATAAACAAATTATAAAGTCTTTTTTTTTATATGTATGGCTTTATTAAGAGAAATTTTTGGATTTATATCTATTTATAATTATGTCAGTAAGTCAATCTAAGAAACAGTTACCCATTTACACAAAGCAGTAAGTTCTAGACATTTCATTCCACTGTTCTACTAGTAAAGAACAAGGGGTATATGGATGTATATGGATTTTCTTCTATCAATTTACAGAGCTGGTTCAAGGAAAAAAAGCAAAGCACACAAACTCTGTGACCTCCAATGTGTGACATCTACTGGGAAAAGTCATTTTAATGTTTACATAATATACTGGAATGATCTGGGATTGAGCATAATTTCATAACTATTCTCTACTATACAGTACTCTTAAACATTTAATAACTTTATTTCAGATTAAGAATATCCTAACATTTTTTTCTAGTGAAATAATACTCTTGAAAAATGATTTTTTATCTCCTAGTTACATTTAAAAACAAAATTTTACAATTATTTTAATAAGAATCAACATATATAAATTGTTTTTACAACATTAAAAGGTAAATAAATTAATATTTAAAGTTAAGACTAATAGGACATCTTCACTTGAAGAATTTCATTTTAACCCAGGTACAATCTTAGACTATAAAACAAAATCCTATAATAAAAAATAAGCTATTTTAAAACTCAAATTAAACATCCAGTATATAAGGCTGATAAATATTATCTGAAAAGCCTCCAAGCACTACAGGAAATTACAAACCAATCCGTCTTAATAAAGCTTATAATCTTCATCCCCACATCTATACCTTTTCATTAAGATGCTAAATCTTAGATGACAGTGACAATCTCTTCTCTGAAGAGATTTTTATTTTTAAACAACGATTCAGCTTACAATCTGAATATTAAATACATTACCCCAATTGAGAAATGGTCCAAGGATATGAACAGGCAGTTTTCAGAGGAAGAAATTAAAGATATCTATAGGCATATGAAAAAATGCTCTAAATCACTATTGGTTAGAGAAATGCAAATCAAAACAACTCTTAGGTAACACATATCTCCTGTCAGATTGGCTAACATGACAAAACAGGAAAATGATAAATGCTGGAGAGGATGTGGGAAAATTGGAACATTAATACATTGTTGGTGGAGTTGTGAACAGATCCAGCCATTTTGAAGAGCAATTTGGAACTATACCCAAAGGGCTATAAAAATGTGCATACCCTTTGATCCAGCAATACCACTCCTAGGACTATATCCCAAAGACATCACACAAGTGGGAAAGGGACCTATATGTATAAAAATATTTACATCTGCTCTTTTTGTGGTGGCAAAGAATTGGAAATCAAGGGGATGCCCATCAATTGAGAAATGGCTGAACAAGTTGTGGTATATGAATGTAATGGAATACTATTATGCTACAAGAAATGGGGAAGATACAGACTTCATAATAACCTGGAAAAACCTACATGATCTGATACTAAGTGAGAAGAGCAGAACCAGGAGAACATTATACACAACCACAGATATATTGATTCTGTGATGACTAACTTTGATAGACTTGCTTCTCCTCAGCAATACAAGGCTCAAAGACAGCTCCAAAGGACTCATGATGGAAAAAGCTAGCTACATCCAGAGAAAGAACTATGGAATCTGAATGCAAATTGAGGCAAACTATTTGCTTTTTCCTCTTTTTTTTTTGGTTTTGTTTCTTCTCTCTCATGATTCATTCCATTGGTCATAAATCTTCTTTGCAACTTGACTACTGTGTAAATAAGTTTAATGCGAAGGTTTATGTAGAATCTATATCGGACTGCATGCCATCTTGGGCGGGAGGGGGAAGGGGAGGGAAGGGAAGTGAAGAAAATTTGAAACTCAAGAACATGTAAAACTAAATGTTGTAAACTAAAAATAAAAAATCTAATTTAAAAAAATTAAAAAGAAAAAAATCTTGAAACAAGTAAAAAAAAAAAGAAATACATGTAATACATATGGAAATTGGCAAATAAGGACACGTAATAATAAGCTGTAACTGCTTCTTTACTACAAATATAAGACATAGTATCATAAATCTAGAACAGGGAGGAACCTCAGCTATCCAACCCCTTTATTTTATACACAAGAAAAAACTGAGGTAAAAGGGATGTTAAGTGGCATACAGGAAGAATTCTTCAGACTGGGGATTTGAATGCAATAGTATTATGTAACTAAAAGATTAATATATACTGTCACACATGAGGTCCACAGGATTAAACTAAGAGAAGTGGCAAAATGTGAAGTGCAGAGAGGGAATCCCTTGGTTGCTAGGGCAAAAGAAAGGAAATGAAATCCAAGATGATTAACCATAGTAATTAAAAGCTTTAGACAGGCTGATTCCAGGGCCAAAAACTAAAAGCAGCCCAAGAAGGAAAGAACAAATCAGAGCCAGGTTCCATTTATTTGCATCAACAATAGCTGTCAAAACCAGTTATGAAGAACATTTTACAGATGTTTTAATAGCAATTATGATTCCCTATTAATGTGATGGAAGACAACACACAGATAACATTTAATTTTTTAAAGTTAATTAGTATTCAAAATAAAGGTAAATTATATTTTCTTTTTATTTTAAGTAAAGGCCAGGGTAACATGACTTCGTAATTTTCTCTTATCATTTTAGCCCCCTACAAATGTCCACGAATTTTTCTCTAAAACCACAAACCCCACCCTTTAAGCTATTTCAGAGGTAGGCTAGGTCTCCCGTTCCAAAAATATTGCCAGGAAGAGAAATGCCAAACAAATAAATATGGTGGCTATAATCCCATCTTTGAGTAAAGGCAACTTGTGAGTAAGCCCTGAATGTACAGCTAAATGAAACTGGGGCAAAAGAAACAAGCTCTGGATAAAGAAATTATCTCCAGAGATTTAAAAACTGGCAGCAAGTCCCTAATATTTAGAACAAACTTTATTTCTCAGGTTTTTGTTTTTTTAAAACAACAATGATGAACTAAATAACTGCCCTGTATTTCAAATATTTTTACTGGTACATTAAAATGCTACTTGAACATGTTATTCCTGAAGATTCCTTGATAGGAAACGCTTGAGTCGAGAACCTAAAATTCTACCAGAACAGAACATATCACTGAAAGGTGGTAAGAGCATATAACAGTAGGGGAAAGAACAATCAATGGATTATTATTTCTCCTGAACATCGAAAGAATGACTAAAAAGGCACATAATAATCAAATGCCTATGATATTCCATGCACTGCGCTAACCACTGGAGAGACAAACACAAAAAGGCTGTGGCTGCCCTCAAGCAGCTTATATTTTAAGAGGTAAAGACAATATGTATACAGGAAATATGAGAAAACAACACTTAGAGGGGAGTGGTGGCCAACGAGGGGTATTTTGGTCAGGGAAATCACAAGGATGATAAATGAAGTCACAGTACACACTGGTGAATTCTCAACAATCAGAAGTCCAGAACTGGATTGTCATTTAAGAGGTTATGACTAGGGAAGAGCAACATGGCATGAAGATGGACAAAGAGTGCACATGAAAGAGTAAACATGGTTTTGGCATAAAGGACAAAAATGCCCGCTTAGAACAAAAGAGAAGTACTGTGCCACAAAAAACCCTTGTTTCATTTTGTTCAAGCTCCAAAAAACTTATAGTATAAAAAAATTAAAACATTTTATTGGGTGCTTCCAACAGGGCTGAAAAAAACCCTCTGTATCTAGAGGTGGACCCCAAAAGCTTAAGAGGCAGGCATTGATTTTCAAGGAAAAAACAAGACAAAAAAAAGAGGAAATAAAAAAGGCGGCACGTAATTACACAGAGGAATGAACCCCAATTCCAGGTCTAGCTTTGAGAATCCTCTAGAAAAGCTCAAACAAGGGGACGGGCACATTTGGCGAGGACAGTTACCGGGGCAGCACAAGCAAAATCATAGTGTCCATTAGTTCTGTCAATCCAATTCTTTTTCCCCTCTTCTATTCACAAGGAACAAATCCTAAACCAAGCCTCGACAAGTATATCAGCAATTGAAAAGGAGAAAAGGAAGGGGAGGGGATAAGCATTCATGCAGTGCCTACTCTGTGCCAACTATCCCCTCATTCGACCTTCAGAGCAATCCTAGGAGGTAGGTACTGTTATTATTACCATTTTACAATAGATGAAACTGAGGCAAATGCAGGCTAGGTGACTCGTCAAGGGTCACACAGCTAACAAGTATCTGAGGTCACATCTGACCCTAGGCCCAGAGCTCTATCCACTGTACCACACAGACACTTAGTGAGCAAAAGTAACCAAGTATGTTTCCTGCTAATATCATGCTGGTAAATTAATGAGCATGAATGGTTAGTAAGAAGTGTGTTTCTATACCCTGAGGGTAAAGCTTCACCAAAAAATGAGGCTTACCACACACAACACACTGCATGGCAACTTAGCTCACAGGATAGGTCTAGTTCTCATTTTAAGAATTTTATTAACAAGTAGGCTATATACAAAAATGACATGATTTTCAACTTTCTTCTTTTTTTAATCTCAAAAAAGTCTATAAACAACTGTGTAAGACTTAAGAGTTCTGAACAATGCAATATCTAGCCATGACTCTAAAGCAGTAACGAAGCAACAAGCTATTCACCCTCCAGACAGAGGTGACAAACTCAAAGATGCAGAATGAGATACACACTTATGGACACGGCCAATTCAGGACTGTGTTTATCTGGCCTATGTTTTTTTCTTTTTAAACAAATGTTTTGTTTTCCAATGGTGATGAGGTGGAGGGGTGGGAGGGAGAAAATACTCATTAATGGGAAAAGTAAAACAAAAGTAACATAAAAAGAAAAAAAAAGGCTATAATAAAGACTAATAGGTAAATCTATTATATAATCTTGCCATGCTGATACAAAAATGCTATCATTTTCATATACTTCTGGACATGCCATCATAGATATAGCCAAAAGGCTCAGCTAACATTGCCATTCAGAGATTCTAATTTCAGAGACCCATGTTCATGAAAAGAGTTTTTAAATAGTGTTTTTCTATGTGTTCCCAATACACAGGAAACCTAGCAAGCTTTAAGAATCAGTTCGGTTATTCTGTAAATTTCCTTTTCTGCAAAAGATGCCCTTGAACAAACTACTCAAAATTTAATGTGATCCTTTAAGAAACTGAAATTTTGATACTTAAAGCTAACATACAACATAGTACATGCCAGACACTGTGCTGTGCACTTGAGATAGAAAAACAAGCAAAAAACAACCCCTAGCCTCAAGGAGCTTATAGTCTAAATGGAGGAAACAATATGCACAAAAATAGTTGCAGATAAACATGAAATCTTGCAGGGGAAGGCACTAGCAGTGAGAAGACCCATAAAGAGCTTCATGCAAAAGGTGACACTTAAGCTGAAGGAAATCCACAATTCCAAAAAGACAGAGTTGAAAAGGGAGAACATTTCAAGTTATGTGAGACAGCCAGTGAAAAGGCACAAAGTAGGTAAATGGGAGTGTTCTATGGAAGGAACAATCAACGCCAAAATGGCTAGAACAGAGTGGATAGAGGAGGGTAATAAACCTAGCTGCCCAATAAAATTTTTATCAAATTAAAGTATACAACCTCACAATCATGAGGTTGTAGAAACCTGTCATAGAAATCACACTGCAGATATAACTTAAGAAATAAAACTTTATATGCATATATATGAATAATACACATGAAATTGGATATTATGGTTTATATGGAAACCCTTATTTGAAAAAGCTCTGTGTGTATGTACATGCATATGCATGCGCATGTAAGCTCCTATTTTCATTTTTCCAAGGTAAAGAGACTCAACTCCTATAGATTCCAATATAGTACTAGCAAAGCTCAACATTAAGGGATCACTGATTCTATCAAGCCTTTGGAATACCTAAGACAATCAAAATACTATAATTTATCAGAGTTGTAAATGAAATTATTCAATAACAAATTATATAAAATCTTTTCAGGAATTTTTCATGGTAAAATAATTTACTGTGTGATCTAAGAGACGTAACATAGAGGAAGAAATTGTAAAGGTACATAAGCATTTAAATGTAAATAAACATGTATGTAAGCAATATGTATATTACACATTTTCTAAAATATGTTGGAATTGCTTAAGATACCACAAGGTGAAGAGACTTGCCCAAGTATCTAGCAAGTGAAGGACAAAAACCTGAACTTAGATTTCCTGACTCCAGGAGCAACCCTATGCCCACTAAGTCATCCTATCACTATTATTCCATGCCACTATTAGACAGCATTAACTCTCAGGAATTTCCTTACTTGAAACCAAAATCTACTATAATGCTAGTCTGACAGCCTTAGAGGCAAGCAATTTGCACTAAGAAAGGTAGCATTCACCAAGACACAGAAAAATTAACTTGTGAATTTTATTTTGGTTAATTTTTTATTGATATTCATAGTCTTAATGTATGCTAAACTTCTCTTTAAAATAATACGTAATAGCTTTAAGTCTGTTGACAACAAAAATCAATTATATTAAACATTTTTACAAGAAAATATCTTTACAAAAAACTCAGAATTCTAAGGTTTTTTCCCTTATTCTTTTATCCAGAATTGATGCATCAGATTTCAGCTCATACCAGGCTAAATAAAAGTATTCTCTTTCATAATTAATTTTTTGGCTTTAAGGAAAAAAGATCAGTGGACCTGAAGATTTCCTCTTTCTCAAATCCTTGAAATGTTTAAATACTTTGGGCAAGAAAATGGTATTTTATCAAATAACTTGTATAAGGGTTTCCAAATGCCTTTTAGCATCTAAAAAACCTAAACTGCTTTAAATTCTTTGTTGTGTTAAGATACTGTAGGCCAAAGGAATAGCAGAGACAGGACTACATGTAGCACCAACCTTACCTCTAACCATCTCCAGAACCCAATCTTCCACTAAAACACTGTGCAATAGAGTTAAGCTCCTTGAGGGCATGGACTATCTAGGTTTTGTCTCTGAATACCAAGTGTCTAGCATAGTGACTGAAATACAGTAAGCACTTAATAAATGTTTTCTTGTATTAAATTAAATACTATAATCAGAGCCAAAGAAAATAAAAGCACAAAAGGAAGTATACTTTCCAAATCAGGTAACTCAAAAACTGTTACCCCCGATGTGATCTGTATGTCCCCTTAATCACATCAAAGCATACAGAATATAATCAAAGATAACATATTATTTGGTTAATTTTAACATGTCTGGAGTCAAATGGTCTTAAAAGAAGAGAAGTAAACTGCAGAGTCCAGAAAAAGGAGAGTCAAAAAGTAATAATCTATTAATGTTTACCCCATCTTGTCCAGAGAAGGAGGAGGTCTGATTATAATGACCTGGTTACCAAGACAGAATGCAAATCTCCTAAGAAAATCCAATTCTCTTTACCATAATTGTACACTCACTAAGCAACCTTCAAAATCTGTAATTTAAACTCCAGAAAAAACTTATCTACCATGAAAAAATGTCTTTGTAGAAAGTAATCAACCTTCATTATGTTTTCAAATGTCTTATATTATATATTTGTAGGTTGGATTCTACTACCTAATTCGCACTTTGCTGATGTGATTCAATACCCCCAGAGTCTACTCAAATGAACTAATAAAAGCAAGGATCAGCCCCACAGTGATCCCATCAGGATTTAGACACCCCATCTAAAGCCCAGATTAAGCTCCAGATAATCAACCTCTCTCAAGTGCTGTAGTGTCTTAATTACAATAAAGACATTAAAGCAAGTTAGATGGATTTTTGCTAAATAACATCTCTCAGTTATTTTAAAGAATGCTGTTAAAAATTTAACTTACTATATCAAAATCATACTTTTAACTTTCTAACAAAATAGAACATAAAAAAGGGTCTTTTAAAGTTATCTGATATTTGGAGAAACTTGTTCCTACCCTAACTGGTGAAGATGACTCCTCTGTATTTCGTTTCTGAGGCTCTGTTTCCACATCTTGTCGCTTATTCTTCATCCTTTCCCTAAGATCACCAGTGGGTCTTTCTGGAGACCTATATGATTTAGAAAAAGAAAGAAGAAACTATTATGTGATATGACTTAGAGAAGTAACTAAAAAATTCACTCTTAAATATGGCTCCTTTCAAAATTTTAATGACTACTCAAGTTTGGAAAAATTAATCCATATAATTCAACTCTGCATACACAGGAAAAAAATGAGCAATACTCTCATTACCATTCAGAATATTAATTCTGGTCAGACATTATTCAATTAGATGGAGAATCAGGTACAGTATCAGATTTGGAAATTAAAGTTTGCCTTTTCCCACCTTCATGCTGAAAGGCCAATATTATTGAGTTATTTAAATTAGTCAATCATCTGGTGTATTAACTGGGTTTGAGACCACTTTGTCAAAATAAAAATTCAAGGAATAAAATTGAGAAATGGAACTATGAGACTTAACATTATAGTTAATCTAAGGGAATTATTCATATACAGAGCCATAAATCTATAAATTTGCTAATGCAGCACATTCGCAAACAAAGACAGTAACAACTAATAAAACCAACATGCATCTTAAGTCAAGCAAAATTCAGAAATGCTGATTTAACTCCAGCTAAGGAACTAGGGAAGGCAGAAGGGCAAGGAAAAGGTGAATTGAAAGAAAAGATATGTATCTGTGTACACACACTAATAATGTAAATAATGTATAACGTACATATTTTGCTTTTAATTTATTGACAATAATTTATTTTATTTTCAATTTATTGACAATATCAGCGCACAGATTATGAAAGGAAAAGGGAAATATATCATTTTTTAAAATATGTCTGGCCTTCTTCTGGTACAAGGGAAATAAAAAATTAGGTAATAGTTATCACCAGTTTCCTAATGCAAAAAATTGCCTGAAAAAGACCCTAGAAAACTAATAATAAATGACATATAAGTCAATTTAAGAGACATTTAGGTTAGCCATCCTGGGTAACGATTAAAACACAGACAATATATTCAGTAAACTAAAATTACAGTCATATTTGTAAAATGTTTTTATGTTGGACAAAAATATTAGCAAGATTTTAAGAGGTAGCCTGGGGTATATAGTAGAGATGGAGAGTTGGCCTTAAAAGTCAGACACACAGAGGGGTTTCAAGTTCAGGCTCTGATACATATGAGCTTTGTGATCCTGTGCAAGTGTTTCAACAATCCGGCTAGCAGCTCCTGTGGGGGTGTAAAACCAACAACCACCAGCTCATAGAAACACGGCAAGCCCAGGTTCTTTTGATCTGCTTTACTAAGGAAAGCAACATTAAGGGGTTAACAATCTTACTTTAATCCAATATACAAATATCATTCACTCAGTTCAGGGGGAAAGGCCAGCACCCTGAGCTTCAAAGCAAATACAAACAAATTACAAACATCAACAGACCTTGTATGATTCAAATTTCAATGCATAGTTACCAGAGTTTATTTAACAAAGTCCCAAGGAGTTTACAAGCTGGAGGGCTCTACAGCTGTTCAACTCTCCACATCAGCAAGCCACCAAGAGTGAGAGCCCTAAGCAAACAGCTTTGTCTTCCCTTTTTATGCCCTCTTTAGCTGTCATCAAACATCATCTGAGCAACCAGAACTTAAGCTCTTACTATTGGCTCTGGAGTTAGCACTTCCCCCTAGGACAGTGAGGGTTTCACACCCACATTCACTTAGCTCCTAATAGCTAGGGGTTTTGGGCCTACTTGGGAGCAAAGATATAATCAGACCTCCCTTCATAGGCCCCACCTGGAGCCCCACCTTAATTACCAATTCACACCCACATAGGCCTAGCACCTAATAGATAGGGGTTCCGGCCTGAGGCTTAGTTACCTAGTAAGACTCAATCAAAGACATTTAATTAATCATTTTAAAACAGTAAGAAGAGAGTCCAGGGGCGGAGCCAAGATGGTGGCTAAAAAGCAGGGACTGTGAGCTCCCTGCCAAGTTCCTCCAAAAACCTATATAAAATGGCTCTGAACCAATTCTAGAACTGCAGAACCCACAAAACAGCAGAGGGAAGCAGGGATCCAGCCCAGGACAGCCTGGATGGTCTCTGGGTAAGGTCTATCCTGCATGGAGCTGGGAGCAGAGGGGTAGCGGGAACAAAGCAGAGCCCAGCGTGGGCGGTGCAGACCAACAAGACCAGGAGCCAGACCAGGAGGCGGGTGGAGAGGGCCCTAGCGCCCTGAATCAGTGAGCTGCAGCAGTTACCAGACTTCTCAACCCACAAACACCAAAGACAACAGAGGTTAGTGGGAAAAGCTGCAGGAGTAGAAGGAGTTCGTGGTTCGGCCACCACCCTGGGGGGAAGCGGAGGAGGGGCAGCTACAGAACTACAGCTGCAGTTGCTTCCAGCCCCAGGCCCACCTGGTGGGAGGAATTAAGTGGCAGATCAGAGCAGGAGTGAAGAGCCTGCTGAAGATCTAAGTCCAGTCTGGGTTGGGGGTTCTTGGGGAAGGAGGAGTGCTGGTGTGACAGAGCTGGCGCATCCCCCCAAGCGTGGAACATAGAACTCTTTAGTCTACAAGCAGTCATACCCCGCCGAAAAACTCAAGGGTCAAGTTAGTTGGCTGGGAATACAGCCAGGCAGCGAAAACGCACCCAGATTCAGTCTCAGACTCTGGAATCTTTCTTTGGTGACAAAGAAGACCAAAACATACAGCCAGAAGAAGTCAACAAAGTCAAAGAGCCTACAACA
Source organism: Trichosurus vulpecula (assembly GCF_011100635.1). NCBI lineage: Eukaryota > Metazoa > Chordata > Mammalia > Diprotodontia > Phalangeridae > Trichosurus > Trichosurus vulpecula. The sequence continues at coordinate 302,097,796 of NC_050576.1, read as the reverse complement.
AAAGCCTCCAAGAAAAACATGAACTGGTCTCAGGCCATGGAAGAGCTCAAAAAGGATTTGGAAAAGCAAGTTAAAGAAGAGGAAAAATTGGGAAGAGAAATGAGAAGGATGCGAGAAAACCATGAAAAACAAGTCAATGACTTGCTAAAGGAGACCCAAAAAAAATGCTGAAAAATACACTGAAGAAAACAACACCTTAAAAAATAGACTAACTCAAATGGCAAAAGAGCTCCAAAAAGCCAATGAGAAGAAGAATGCCTTGAAAGGCAGAATTAGCCAAATGGAAAAGGAGGTCCAAAAGACCACTAAAGAAAATACTACCTTAAAAATTAGACTGGAGCAAGTGGAAGCTAGTGACTTTATGAGAAATCAAGATATTATAAAACAGAACCAAAGGAATGAAAAATGGAAGACAATGTGAAATATCTCATTGGAAAAACCACTGACCTGGAAAATAGATCCAGGAGAGACAATTTAAAAATTATTGGACTACCTGAAAGCCATGATCAAAAAAAGAGCACAGATATCATCTTTCAACATATTATCAAGGAGAACTGCCCTGATATTCTAGAGCCACAGGGCAAAATAGAAATTGAAAAAATCCACAGATCGCCTCCTCAAATAGATCCCAAAAAGAAATCTCCCACGAATATTGTCACCAAATTCCAGAACTCCCAGATCAAGGAGAAAATATCGCAAGCAGCCAGAAAGAAACAATTTGAGTATTGTGGAAACACAATCAGAATAATCCAAGATCTGGCAGCTTCTACATTAAGAGATCAAAGGGCTTGGAATACGATATTTCGGAGGTCAATGGAGCTAGGATTAAAACCAAGAATCACCTACCCAGCAAAACTGAGTATCATGCTCCAAGGCAAAATATGGATTTTCAATAAAATAGAGGACTTTCAAGCTTTCTCAGGGAAAAGACCAAAGCTGAATAGAAAATTTGACTTTCAAACACAAGAATCAAGAGAAGCATGAAAAAGTAATCAAGAAAAAGAACAAGAAAAAGAAATTGCAAGGGACTTACTAAAGTTGAACTGTTTTGTTTACATTCCTACATGGAAAGATGATGTGTAAGATTCATGAGACCTCAGTATTAGGGTAGCTGAAGGGAATATTCATATATATATATATATATGTTTATGTTTATGTATATATATGTGAGTGTGTATGCATATATATATATATATATGTATGTGTGTATATATAGAGAGAGAGAGCACGCAGGCACAGGGTGAGCTGAAGATGAAAGGAAGATATCTAAAAGAAATAAAATAAAATTAAGGGATGAGAGAGGAATATATTGAGAGAGGGAGATAGGGAGAGATAGAATGGGGTAAATTATCTTGCACAAAACTGGCAAGAAAAAGCAGTTCTGTAAGAAGAAAAGAGAAGGCAGGTGAGGGGGGAATGAGTGAATCTTGCTCTCATCAGATTTGACCTGAGGAGGGAATACCATACATACTCAATTGAGTAACTTACCCCACAGGAAAAAAGGAGGAAGAAGAAGATAAAAAAAGGGGGGATGATAGAAGGGAGGGCAGATGGGGGTGGAGGTAATCAAAAACAAACACTTAAAAAGGGGACAGAGTCAAGGGAGAAAATTCAATAAAGAGGGATAGGTTAGGAAGGAGCAAAATATAGTGAGTCTTTCACAATATGAGTATTGTGGAAGGGTTATACATAATGATACACATGTGGCCTATGTTGAATTGCTTGACTTCTTAGGGAGGGTGAGTGGGAAGGGAAGAGGGGAGAGAATCTGGAACTCAAAGTTTTAAAAACAGATGTTCAAAAACAAAAAAATTTTTGCATGCACCTAGAAAATAAGATACACAGGCAATGGGGCACAGAAATTTATCTTGCCCTACAAGAGAAGAAGGGAAAGGGGGATGGGAGGGGAGTGGGGTGACAGAAGGGAGGGCTGACTGGGGAACAGGGCAACTAGAATATACGCCATCTTGGAGTGGGGGGGGAGGGTAGAAATGGGGAGAAAATTTGTAATTCAAACTCTTGTGAAAATCAATGCTGAAAACTAAATATATTAAATTAAAAAAAAAAAAGAACAGGAAGGGTAGAGCAGGAAAGTCAGAGCAGTTCAGAGTGGTGGCAGTGAGAGGAGGCAGGCCAACAGACAGCTAGGATTGTGAGTGTTTGGTTGTGGGAAGGCCTAAGCAGGGGGAAGAAGGCTTTGGAATGGAGTTGCTCCCTGCTGTGATAATGAGTGTTAACTTCTTTGTTGCTATGATGGATTTGGTTTACTGATGCTGGGATTTGGCTTTCTGGTGTCTGAATAAATGTTTTGGTTCTGTCTTCTAAAGAAAAAAACAAACAGTAAGAAAGTCCCAACTTAATTGATATTACAGCAAGTCACTGAAAACTCTTAATATCTCAGGCAATTCCAGTACTTTTAAGTTGCAAAACAGCTTCCAAACCAAACTGGTAGAAAAAAGTTCCTAACCCGAAATTTCATGTCATGTTATTTGCACAAATACATATTTACAGGCATCTTTGCTCAAATTTTTAAGTAGTTCTAAGACAGTGGCATTAAAAAGATGCTTTCAATCTATCAGCAAGTGTTTGTTAAAGGCTTACTACAGGCCAAGCACTGTTCTTGGCACTATATACGATATAAAAGATGGTGCCAGCCCTCAAAGAATTTATATTCTACTAGACATTCATTTTTTTATCACTAACAAGTTGTTAAGTGTTTCAAAAGTTTTTTTTTAAACACGGTATACAATCAGAGCTTATAGCTTTCTATGCAGAGGAGGTATTCCACAAATTATCTGCTTGAATATTAAATCTGTGCAAAGTAAATTTTCTGAACTGTTATTTTATTTTAGTTTTGAACTAAAACTACTTCTGCCAAATACTAAGGAGAAAGAAAGAAGGGGGGGGGGGGGGAAGGAAAAGAAGGAGAAGCAAAAAAGGTACATTTCATCCGTTACAGCTTCCAGAACTTAGAGCTTCAGCATTAATCACACAGAGGTAACTATTTTCTGGGCAGATAAATTGCTTTATCTGCCTTTGGAAAAACCTGATTCTAAAAAACAGGAATAATATACTTATTAATCTGAAGACGTCATCTAAGTGGAAACAGTAAAGGTGAAAATAGTAAAACACGGAGTAGCTATGAGAAGGCAAGCCCACATGGATCTCTAAACTAGTCCAACCATTTTGGAAAACAATTAGGAATTATATGAGGGGGAAAGTGACTAAATTGACACAGCAATCATACTACTGGGCATATTCTCCAAGAAGGCTTGAAATAGAAAGGTCCAATAGACAATCAAAATATTCACAGCAGCACTTTTTGTAATAGCTAAAAACTATAAACAAATTATATGCTCATCAATTAAGATTAGCTGAACAAACTGTTTTAGGTGAATATAATGGAATATTATTGTACTATAAGAAATGACAAATGAGGAAATGAGAGAATCACAGGGAGACTTTTATGAACTAATGAATATATGCAATGACTATAATAGTATTAAGACAACGCTAAAAGACAGCTGAACTTGAATTAAATGCGATGCTCAATTGTGGTCCCAGGAGACATCATGAGGTACACTTCCCTCCTCTAACAGAGAGACGTAGAAACCACATGTGTATAATGTTGCAAAGACACAATCTTGTCACTATGTCAGTTGGTTTTGTCTGTTTTACTTTGTTACAAGGGAAGGCTACATGGAGGAAATAGCATATTGGTGGATACAAAAAAAAAGTATCAACTAAGAGAGAACATTAAAAATAATAAGCTTTTTTGTAAAAGTTAGTGCCTCTAATCACATGATTCCCACAAGTTTCACAAATTAAGGACAACAAGTTGAGTTGCATTTAAGAAAATATCTAATTTCCTTTAAAATGCTTTATTTTGTTAAAACTAAATTTATACGCTGTGCCAAGAGAAGGATAGAGTAGCAGATTGCTAAGTCATTTTCTTGTTACTATACTTGGGGCATTCTGAATAATTAGGGATTAAATAATTATTACAAACTAACTTTAAAGTGTTAATACCATATCTTAGCAATATTTTTTGGTGCTCTGAGCATATAACAGTGGTAGGAGTATAGGACCTGGAGTCAGACAGATCTGAATTCAAATCCAACCTCGGACACTTGTTAGCTCTAGGACTCTGGGTAAGTCACTTAACCTCAGTTTGCCTCAGTTTCTTCATCTGTAAAATGTGGATATTGATAGCACAGACTTGCCCAGGTGGTTGTTATGACCAAATGAGACACTATTTGTAAAGTGCATGGCACATAGTAAGCACTATATAAAAGGTATTATTATTAGAAGTTCTGAAAAGGCAAAACATACAACTTAAAAGAGGAAACTAAAGAGAAATGGACTCATGATTATTTTTAGTACTATCATTGTTATTTTAAAGCTTTACTTTCTTTGTAATATTCATTTAAATCATTTTCATCATTTCTTGTTGATTAATGACACTAATTTATAATGTTTACAAAACTACTGAAGTATTTTTCTTCTAAAAAGTTACAAACAACTCCCTTTTCACCAAAAATAAAAATGTTAAACAACAAAAATCAAATTCCTGAGATTCTGTGAACTCCTACCAGCACTGCCTTAATTAAATATATTATTAATAAAAGAAAGGTACAAAAAGTCCACTAAAGAACTACAAAAATAAGCCATTTATGGTCAATTATTTGATTTGGATCCTCCTAAGTCCTATTTCAAAGCTAATGAAATAATACTGAGCAAGAAAAATATATTAAAACATTTCAAATGAATTAAACTTGAAAACATTTTTAAAATATTCAATGTAGACATACCAATGTTTCTTTTTGACAACTTTATAAAAGTTTACTGCTTTCCCTTCCCTATGCTCCCAAAAAAACTCACCAGGTTTTCTATTTTTACATAAGACAAATGCTGACATTTTCCAAGAGTTTATGGACAATTTTTTGAAACCTAAATTACCTTCTATAACTGCTGCTATAACCCTTGCCTCGAGGTGAAGGGCCATGTATGAATCTACACGTGTTCCCATAGGGACAGTTGCCAGTCTTCAGCCAGTTACGGCACTGTGTCTAAAAGAGATAAGTATTACTGGATGAATTGCAAGAAATTTTAGTAATAAGATACCTGAGATACAAAAGCAAAATAAGTCTTATCGTTCCAGTTAATCTGATAACTTATTGTAAAAGTAATACAAACAAAAGGCAAATAAAGAAAAAAGTTTATAAAATTTTTTCAACTCTTTTCAAAACATAACTCAAAAAACAACTTTTATAAACATTCCTATATTAAAAGCTAACAGTTCTTTATCAAATCAAACCAATATTCAGTATTAGGAATTCCAAAAGGACTCTCAAATCTATACTGCTGATGACTCACCTCAGCTGTATTTCCAGTGCTGGGTCCAAGCCTTTCGAATACACTCGGTCTTCGGGACGTGCTATCGGATATGGTCTTGGTATTTTCCACTGTGACCTTTCTTCTAATTTTTGACATCTTGTACTACTTTAACCAAAAAAAGAGAGAAAAACCGTAAAATACTTTGGTTTTAAATAACTGAGACTAAACTTACAAACAGAACTACTACACTGTAAAACTGAAAAGCGTTACAGTTGACATCAAGGATGAACACACAAACTCAGGTGGAGGTAAAAGGTGCACATCAGAGCATTTTGTTTTCGTTTTAAAAATATATATCATATAAACAAAATTTATGCCAGTCAAGTTAATATGGTGACTGTGATTTTATTTACTCCTAAGTTTGTAAAAATCATCTTCCTCTATTCAAAATGTTCTAATATTGCCTAAGATAAAAGCAATAGTTTTTAAGAAAAGAACTGACTAAGCTATTACATTTTTCACTATTAGATTTTGCACAACATTCTGGCTTGTCAAGATTTTTTTAAATCCTGACTACAGATCTGTGATCTCTTCAATCACAGCTTATACTCCAATCCCATCTTTATGGGGTATCCGTGCCTGCCCATCCTAGGGGAATTCTTGTTCCTGTCCACCCCCAAATTCCCTATATCCTCAAATTCTCTTGATATCCTAGGCATACTTTCATTCTTGTCATTTTTGATCATACATCCCCTTGATGGCAATATTTTATATCTGTTCTACCTAATTCTTATTTGTGTAATGTGCTACACAAACCTGCATGAGCGCCTCATAAATCTTTCTATTTCCCCTTGAGTGATCCCTAACAATACTTCCAAAAGTGTAGTACCCCATGATTTACAGCCCTAATGCCCACTCTGTAATCTTCTAAAGGCCTCAGGAAATGCCCTGCCTCATTTCTCTTTCCACACTTAAAAACAACCACTCCCAAACAGTTTCTTTCCTTCCCTGAACCTTAGCTAAACAGAAAACAAGTGTCTCAATTTTTCTTCCCCTAATGGATTTACTGCTAGAAAAGATATACAGAAAAAAGTCAAAATGGTTTAAGTTGTCCTTTTTTCCCTTTATACTTCAAATGCAAAGATACACAAGGTAATAACAGTGGGTCTTTAGATACACATAGGACCAAAGTAAGCTGCTGAAAAGTAGATGAAAAACACCTAAACTCAATAACTATTGTGAGCGTAAATGAAACAAGGTGCTAGGATAATGGCCAGGAGGAAAAGAAGGAAATAAGATTATTAAATACAGAAATTGCCTTTTTCAAGCTTTTCCAACTCTTACTTATTGTAGTGCCAGCCCTCTGTTAATTGTTTCCTACTTTTGGCTTCTCTTACATATATTTGCATGTTGACTCTCCCATTAGATTGTAAGTTCCTTGAGGACAGGCACCATTTCAGTTTTGTTGTGATTTTCAGGTTTTTGCCTCTTTTAGTATCCCCAGCCCTTAGCACAGTACCTGGCACATAATAGGTGATTGATAAATGTTTACTGATTGATTGCTACCAGGAGGTAAGCAGGACACAGATTGCGGATTCTAGGCCTCATTGAAGGGTGATGGAGAAGGAGAGGAAAATCTCTAGGGACAGGGAAGGTAAAGGAATTTCTGGGGCTACCCACTGAGCAGCCAATTCCCAGGTGGCTATTTTATAGCGACAAAAATCAAATGTCCTCAAGTTTTATTACTGCAATGTAATATTTATTATTTTGTATATAAAAGACAGGGGGTATCTTGAAGACAAAAAGTTTAACAATTATTTTTCTACCAAACATGTTCATATACCCAAGACAGTAACTCTTCAAAAGAAATAAAAGAAATTTATAACTTATTTCACTTATCAACCCAAAAAGACATCCTGTGTTTAATAACTGAATTCAAATAAATTTAAACTGTGTCCCTGTTATCACCAGTCTTCTGTAAAGACTTCTGATCTCTTTATCCTTCTTTTCTACATGTTCATTACTTGCTTCTTACATTTCTGATTTGTTAGTCATCCTTTGCTAGCTGGGACATTAAGACTAGCACCAAGACCATTTCCTCCATATCAATTTATAACTATATCTCCAACTGTCACAATTTAAACAAAGCAACTTTCAAAACCTTTAAAAAATTCTGAGTCATAAAGGAAAATGGAAAAATACACAGTTAAGTATAATTCTCCTCTACCCTCCATACTAAAGGAAAACGTAGTTAAGCTAATGAAATACACATCTTAAACTCAACATTTACAAAACTGAACTCACTGTTGTTGCCCCAAACCACTTCCCTTCCCAACTTTCCTATTACTGACAAGAGCGCTGCAATCTCCCAGTCCCCCAGGATTGAAACCTTGGTGTCATCCTCATCTCTTCATTCTCTTACCCTCTACATACAATCTGTTGGCAGGGCCCATAGATTTTGCCTTCCTTTGCATCTCTCACATAAGCTCCCTTCTCTCATTCAATACAATTTGTACAGTAGCAGGGAAAAAAATCTCTAAAGTTCACTAACTGAAGCAGCTAGGTAGTTCAACGGATACAGTACCATGCGTGGAGTCAGGAAGACTTATCTTTCTCAGTTCAAATCTGGCCTTAGACACTGCCTAGCTGTGTGACCCTGGGCAAGTCACTTAACCCTGATTGTCTCAGTTTCCTGATCTGTAACATGAATTGGAGAAGGAAATGGCAAATCACTCCAGGATCTATGCCAAGAAAACCCTAGAAGAGGTTAGGAAGAGTCAGACACAACTGAACAACAACTAGAAAAAAAAAACTCTAACTTAAACATCACTAATTATCAAATCTCAATTACAGTAATAGGAAAAGCAAATCAATCAACATTTATTAAGCACCTACTATGTGCCAGGCACTGTGCTAAGCAGTGGGGAAATAAGGAAGGAGGTTACCTTGCCCTCAAGGAGGTTACCACCTAACAGGGCAACACAAAATACAAAAGGAAGTTGAAAAGGGACGGAGGGTAGCAATGAGGCGGAATATCTAGGCTGCAGGATGATGAATGAGATTAACCCATTACTGAGTTTCCTTGGGTATGGTGAAATCAGAAAAGGCCCATGGTCATGCAACCAAGTGAGAAATAAGGAGACACTTATAATGTCTATACTATTTTATTGGTCTTTTTCATACTTGTTTTTGGTAGGTCCTGAGTCCTGGTATGGAGAACTCCAAGTAAGAAAACGGTCTACTAATGCAGGTCTATACCTTGCAGGCAATTTACAGTCTTATTGAGCTTCCTGTGGCACTGAGAGGTTCAGTGACTTGCCAAGAGTCAATCAGTCAGCATGCCTGAAGTGGGATTTGACCTTTCTAAGGTCTACAGCCACTAGACCACACTGTCTCTCTCCTTATTAGTCTACAGGAAAAAAACCCAAAGAATAGAAAAATGATTTTTAACAGCTGCCCTCCTGCTTTAGAATTCTTTCCCTTCGCCTGTTGGCTGCCCAGCCCTCCTTCGAGTCTCAGTTAAGTCCCATCTTCTGCCTTTCTCAGTCCGTCTTAATCTTAGTGCCTTTTCCCGAGATTTTCTCCAATTTAAACTGTACGTATTTTATTTGTACATAGCTGCTCCTCCATAAATCTGAGTTCTTTGGCAGCACGAATTACTTTTTGCCCCTTTTTTGTAGACAGGTAAGTGGCACAACTCCAAACAGCAAGGATAAAGGAGGACAGCACTGCACATCTGGGGAATTCAGGCACGGAAAGGAACCTTGTTTTCATTCACAGAGATTATCGTAATGCCTGGCATACAGGAAGCACTTCATAAATGCTCCTTCTTACGAGAGATGGGGGCAATGGGCTTTGGGTCACAAGGTTCTTAAGATGATAACAATAATAGCTAACATTTACATATTGCTTACTGTGTGCCAGGCACTGTGCTAAGTGCTTTTCAATTATGTCATCTGAGCCGGGCAGCAACACTGAAAGGTAGGTGCTATTATCATCTCCGCTTTATAGATGAGGAAACCGAGGCAGACGGGGTCGCGTCAGAGGCCGGGTTTGAACTCGGGTCTTCCTGACTCCAGGCCCCGTGCCAGCTCTGGAGCTGGAAAGGACCTCAGATGCCATCTAACGCAAACCTCTCATTTTACAGATGAGGACACTGAGGCCCAAGGTGAGGGAAGGCTGGTCCAAGGGCAGAGGCAGTAAGCATCCGAGGTGGCATTTGAACCCCGGGCATCCCCGCTGTCCTGGCCGGGTGCAGCCAGTCCGGCCTATCGGCACGCGCTGGCCCCCGCCCCTCCCACCGGGCCGGCCCCACCCCCTCGCCCGCACAGACGTAAACACGGACAGCTTACCTCTGTCCCGAGCTCCCTCCGAGGGCGCTCCCCGCCGCCCCCGCCGCCGCCTCCGCCGCCACCACCGCCCCCACCCCCGCCACCGCCTCCACCCCCGCCACCGCCCCGAGGAGCGGGGGAGGCGACTCCCTGCCCACGGCCCGAGCCTCGGGAGGAGGAGGAGCAGCGTGCGCGGCTCCCGGGAACGGACCCTCGGCTCGCGGGGGCCCCCGGGGGCTGCTGGGAAACGGAGCCCGCCCGCCGCTTAGCCAGGGTCAGGCGAGGGCTGGAAAAGCTGGGAGAAGAGACGGGCCGCGGGCGGGGGAGCGGGAAGAAGAGCGGGAGGAGCGGGAGGAGGAGGAGGAGGGGAAAGGTGAGGAAAGACTGGAGGAAAGGCAGAGGAGAAGAAGCCGCCGGGAAGAAACGACAGGGCCGCGCACAGACTCTCCTTCGTTCCGTCGCCGGAAGCCGAGAGATCACTGGACCGGGCAGAGGCAGTTTCCGGCCACCGGATTAGTCGTCAGTGCGCACGCTCCATTCGTCACGAGCACGCCTCTCCTCGAGGCCACGCCTCCGGGAAACTGAGCAGAGACGGGGGCGGAGTCCGTGTTGCGCAGACGCTTTGGGAGCTTTGAACGGGCTCTCTTTCATTTTCACCCGTTTACTCAGCAGGAAAGCCGGTTTCTTTTTTTTCGCATCATAAATTTTCTATCAGGATGCATACTAAATACATAAAATGTCACGTTAATTCTTATAATTTGTTTCATTCATTCGACAAATATTTATTGAAGAGTATTGGTGAAAGTTCTAGTCCTGACTGCCATTTATACTAACTGTGCGATCTTAATTTAGTTCTATTTCATAAACATTTATTAAGCGCCCTACTATGTGCCAGGTACTAAGCTAAGCGCTGGGGGTACAAAAAGTGGGAAAAGATGGTCCCGACAGACCCTCAAGCAGCTTAGAAGCTAAGTCTCTTCACGTCGCTCCACTCATTCAAACAATATTTTCCTGACTAGTTTGGGCTCCGGGGCCCTTTTCAGCTCTGAAGTTTTCGTATGTAATTTTCTGATGTCTCCTGCTCTTTGCAAGTGGACGGTAGCAGATTTCTTTCAAGACAGAACCCTGCCCCCAAGAAGTAGGGCTCAGAAAAGCATCTGAGGTATATAATGATTAGGGTTTGAAGTAAGGGAAGACCTGCATTCAAAACCTGCCTCTGGCCTCTGTTAGCTGTCTGATCGTAGCTGAGTTACTTCATTTACCTCAGAGTTGGAAAAGTTTCCACAATAGATGTCCGTGGCACAGACAAAATAGCAGATCTAGACCACTATCTGCTACACACATAATAAAACTTAAGACAGAAGAAGAAAGTAGTATATTGCTCTCTTTTATTTGAAGTACGGGAAGAAATTTGTTGAAAGTTTGGTTGACACAAAAGTTGATAAGACTGACACTTTTTCCTGCTCCTTCATTGTAGTCATTAAATTTGAAGTAATGTTTCCAGTCAACATGAACATAGGATTGCTTTTTAAATTACTTCCAAAGATAAAACTTGAGATACTTGGTTATCCCACCCACTTCCCACCCCCCCCCCAAACCCACTCCATAGAAGTAGCATTTATGCTGACAATATCCCTTTTGTAAAAACCTGAAAGGGTAGGAAATCCCTTTATCTAAACTAAGACTTCTTTTTAAAATAAGGCAAAATAATTGAGTCATGCTATCATGAAATCAGTAATTTGAAAAGGGGGCGTATTAAGTGTTAAGGATGACATGAGAAGCTATGGTATAGACAGCTGCAAAAACTTCTATCGCTGTTGGTCTGATAAAACGTTCTGGAAGCAAGAATCCGTATTGGCCTTTATCTCGAAGTTCAAGAGTAAAAGAATATTTGATGCCCATGTCATAGGCCCAGTCATCTGAACCTCCAGGAGATAAATCTGGAAAAATATGAATCAGTTAATTACTATATGAAATATAGGTGCCCCAGGATAACTGATTTACATAATGACTAACTTAGGACCTTAAATTATGCTTCCTAATAAAAAGAAAGCTGATAGGATCAAGGGGATTCTTCATTCCTGGAATGTACCCCCCTCCTCACCTTCTCTCTGAATCCTTCAAAATTCACCTCAGGGGCTACCTCTCCTACGTGAAGCTTTCCTGATTCTTCCCAGTCCCTGTCGTGAGAGTTTGCTTTCTCCCCAAACTATACTATATTATACTTATCTATAAAGAGGAGGTACTTAGTAATGGCTTATTTAATTAAATTCTAACTGTGTACACATGGAGAGGCAGGGTTAGATAGTAGATTAAGGATTAGAATTAGAGGCAAGAAGACATTTTAATAGTTGTATGACCATGGAGAAGTAACTTAACCTTTACATAACTCAGTTGCGAGGCCCAAATGAGAAAATGAGTTTTGTCTTTGTAGCCATGGTGCCTGGTATATAATAAGTACTTAATAAATGTTGAATTGAATGCAGCATCTTTCTTACCTCCCTTCAAGTTTATAAACTTAGGGTGGACAGAAAGTAGCATCAATCTTAAGACAATATGGTATTATGGGAAAAGTACTGGACTTGTAATCAAAAGACACTTAGTAGCTATGTGGCCCTGAGCAAGTCTGAACTTCTGAACATGCAAGCTTCAGTTTCCTCATATGAATGTAGAGATAATAATTTGTTCAGAAAGTGCTTCTGAAGTAGCCATGGAAAAAAGACAGGTTAATAATTAACTTTATTAATAAAAGTATACCAAAGCTAAGAGACCTGGGAACAATAGGACCTCAGCCCCAGAAATATCACCAGCCTTGCTCCTTGATTGCCCTCCCCACCCCAGCTGTCATCCAGAAAAGCAACTCTTATGGATGTAGACCTGGCAACTGACCCTCTAGCCCCACCTCCTCTGCAGAGACCCAGAAAAGAAAGTTCTAATGCCAAAGTCCTTGGCACTCTCCAATGTTTCAGCATCTGATAGGGTTTTACTCGTGAAAAATAATCTAATGAGGGCCTTAGAACATAACAAGATCATTTAACAGAGAGGCACCCTGCTTCCCCTACCATATTTCCTACCACTGGCTGGGAGTACCCTTCTTTGATTGGCTGCATAAATGAAACAGGATGCATCTTTAAAACTGGCCAAACTGAAATAGTCTGTCTCTTTTCTGTGTACCTTTTCTTGCTGCATCCAGAGGGCAAAGAGAGGGAGAAGGTATCGTCCCCGTCTACCTCTTACCCCAGCTTCAGTTCTGAGAATTGGGGCTGGGGCCCTTCTTACTTTCAAGTGCCAGCAATGATCCCCACCAGACCTCAGAAGTTCAAGCTGACCTTAGAGTCAGAATTCCAAGTAGGATGTTGCAACCAGACAGCCCAGCAAGAAAGATAGAAAAGCCAGAATACCTGGGACTGAAGTCCTAGGGAAAGTGGGGGGCTAGATTTGGAATGTGGGACTGTGGGCTGTCTAGGAACTGAGCTAAGCTATGCACCCAATCCTTTCTCCCTCCCCAAGACAGGGTTGGAGGTGGAATTATGCCTCCCATATGTTGGGGGCATGAGTTTTTATATTTGTGAGTATACTTTTGAAGCATATATTCCTTTGTAAAAGCTAATCTTTTAGCTTTGACAAAGCTAAGTGGTTAAATGTAACTGGGGTGCAGTGGACCCCCCACACCTAGGGGAATATTAGAAGTGGGGGCTAGAGCCAATGGCAGAGAGTCTGCATACCCCAAAACCCTCTTCAGTGTACTAGAGAACCTGGGGGAGAGGTGAGATGTAATATACCTGGCCTTCAGGCAGTGGAAGGGAGGGGGGAGTTAGCAAGGCAAGATAATGAATGTTACAGTAACAATAAAGAAGATGTGTTACCCTCTGCTTTGTCACTGAACAACAACAAAAAACACTGGACCATTTCTTTTGAGTTGCAGCTGAAACCTCCTGTGCCTGTTGTCTCCCTTTATTAGAAGGTAAGCTCTATGAGAGCAGGGACCAGCTTACTTTTATACTAGAATCCCCAGCCCTTAGCCCAGTGCTTAACAACTAGTTTATACTTAATAAATGCTTTTCCCTTCATTCTTTTACTGGTTAAAAAAAAGCCTCCACAAGTAGGCCTTAAATGAATGAACAAAATGACAGAAGAAATGAATGAATGAATGTATATTTAAGTATTTATAACATCTGAGTCTTAGAATGGTAGACAGGAGTAACGTGTAATAAGACTGGAAAGCAAAGAGAGGGTCAGGTTGTGGAGGGTTTTAAAAGCAAAAGAAAGGATTTTATATTTGGACCTGAAAGTAACAGGGAACAACTGGAGTTTACTGACTAGAACAGAGGTGTTAAGCATATGCCCACAATTCATATTGTGGCCACAATACCCTGACCATCTGAACCAGATTAAAATTTAACTGGGAAAATTTAACCAAATAAATAAAAACACAATAGAACATAGATAATGTTAATATGTGGTTTTCTAAGTCAAAATGTGGCCGCAAAGAGAACCCTATATATGGTTTAGTAACCTCAATTTCTATTTGTGTTTGACACCACTGGAGTACTGGGTGGCTTGGCTAGGCCTGAACTTTAGAACATCTCTTTGGCATTTGAGTAGAGAGGATGGATTGGAAGGAGAAGACTTTGAGACAGGGAGACCAAGCAGAAGACCACTGCAATAGGCAAGTTATGAGATGACAAGGGCCTACACCAAGGTGGCAGTTGTGTGAATGGAGAAAAGGGGATGTATACTAGAGATGATGTGACAGTAGAAATGGTAACTTGGCAACAGATTTCCTTTTGTGCACTCTCCATTCCAGTAAAAGTGAAAAGGGCATGTTGAAGTCATCTATGTGATGACAAACAAGCCTTTGAATTTTCTTGTACCTTACTCCTGAACCATATTTTCCAACATATTTTTCACCATCAGCCCCTATACCTACCTTCAGAAGTTGTCTTGTACCAAAGAATATGTTGACTTAATTTGGAGGGTCTTATCATGTTTTTCCTAAAATTCTACTATCTCTTCATTACAGATATTGGTATACAAGTTACAATTATTTTTATGATGGTGCTTGTTTTGCAAATTCTTGTCAAGAGCAATGCTATGAAAGAAGACCAAATATCCCATGAAATTATGTTTTTTATTACCTTTGGATAGTTGATAAAAAAAACAACTCCTTTCTTTCCCTCTCCAAGGAAAATCTGTGAACCATCTCCCCACTTAGCTGCACCTTCCTTTTGTCTTCTGGTCAATTATATCCAGAAGGTTAAGAATGATATGACTCATTTACTCCAAAAATATGTTTACTTGCTCTTTAGATAAGAATCTCACATTAAGAGTACTAACAACTAAGTTATTATTTATGGATGGCCTACAAATTATGATTCTTGGTACTCTCTGCCTCCTTTGCCACTGCTCTACCACAATCACTACAGAAAGAGGTAGCCATACAAAACTGAGAGCCATTGTGAAATGTTCTTTGTTTCATAGGTTGCCATGGCCAAAGAACTGAATTCCAAATAGCCTTTCTTCTAGGGCATATTTTTTTAGATGATATTATCTTGATATGATTAAAGGAAGCTAGAATTAGACATGGACACTCATGCAGTGATCTTCCTGGAACTCTATTAATTGATTCTTGAGTAAGTAAATAACATATGTAAAGTGATTCACAAACTGTAGAGTACTATACAAATGTTGGCTGTTGTTGTTGTAGTAGCTAAGTTGATGAATTTAATTGGGAAAGGATATTGGTTTGGAATATCCTGTTTTCAACAATATCTCAGTTTTCAACATGTACAGTTTTAGTTGGTTGCTATTGGGATACCCAAGAGGAGACATCTCTGGGGGACCCTAATAATTAAAGGCTGGGAGGAAGATGAGGAAGCAGCAAAAGAAACAGAGAAGGCAGAGGAGATTGTTGTTGTTATTGTCATAATAGCTAAAACTTGTTCACTGATTGGGGATTTTCTGTCTTAGAATCAATATATCCTGAAGAGGCTCAGCCACTCACTTTGTAACTCACTTTGTAGCTTATCTCCAGTCTGCTCCACTTTCACACCAGCAGTGTGGCCCCAGCAAGCACCTTACTCTCTTACCCATCCCCTTTCTAGCTCCAATTTTATGATTTGTCTTGCCCTAGTCAAAGGTAAGGTCCCCATGAGTAGAGACTGTCTTGTTTTCTTGATTTTTTTGCATTCTTATTACTTAGCATAGTGCCTGCCACATAGTAAGGGCTTATTAAATGCTTGATCTAGCTAGCTACATCTACCCCCCTTTTAACCACTGATAATCACTCCAGTGAAACTGCTTTTTCTAGTGATTAAATCCAGTGGTCTCTTTCTAAGTTCTCAGCTTCAGAGGAGTGGGGGAAGAAGGCCTTTCAACTGCATTTTACATTACTAATGGCATTTAGTAGTGTACACATAGCAGGCATTCCATAAGCACTTGGTGAGTACATAGTTGACTAGAACCCATCATGAAATTCCCTTCTAGGGGCAGCTAGGTAGTGAAGTGAGTAGAACACCGGCCCTGAAGTCAGGAGGACCTCTGAGTTCAAATCCAGCCTCAGACACTTGGCACACTTACTAGCTGGGTGACCTTGGGCAAATCACTTAACCCCAATTGCTATGTCTTCCCCCACTCAAAAAAAATGTTACTCTATTTGATAACTTATTTATGAATGTTACACTTATTTGTATGTTACACTCCTCTCTGTTGTAGTCATTTGAAAAGAAAACACGTTGCCTGTGCTATTAATACATTTATATATATATATATATATATATGTATGTATATTTTTATAGTCACAAAATAGCACGGGTTACTATATATCATTACTTATATATATGTATATACACACACAAGTTTAGTGTATGTTATATAGTATGTAAGACTATATAGCACAGGTGAAGTTTCTGTTTCTAAAATAACTGCAGCAGAGAGGAATGTAACATACAAATATATACATGTGTATATATGTACTTATGTACACACACATATATAGTTACTATATATAATATGTATATAATATACTATGTTGGGGGAGGGAGAGGGAGAGAGAAAAAAGAAAAAGTGAGAGAGTTACTTTAGCACAGGTGAAGTTTCTGTTTCTAAAATAACTGCAAAAAGAGGAATGCAATATACAATATATTCATACACATATTATATATGTCATGTAATATATATGGAGAGTGATAGTAAGTTAAAGAGAGGGAGAGAAAAATATACTCTATAAAGTATATAGAAGATTACACAGAGAAAAATTATAACAATTATATTATATATTATAATATTATATATGCTTATATAACAATTGACTGTTTTCAAAGAGCTTAAGAAATAATACTTACAGATTGTTTGTGCACCAGGGCCATATTTGTAATAAATATTTTCACTAACTCTCTGAATAGCTTGAGCTGCTTGCCTTGCCACTAGAGACTAAAAGTAATAAGATATGGGATTTTTGTTAGAGCACAACTATAATAAGCAGAATGGTAGAAATGGTTAGCAGATGGTGACATTACATTTCATTTGTACACTTACCTCAATATCAGTAAAGCGAATATTTGAAAATAGAGATTTACAACAATACAACCTAATCCAAGTCAACATAATACAATATAATGCAATAGATAAATGAGCCTTGTACTACAAAAGGATTATTTGCTTCAAATACATATTTGCAATGTAATGACTTTAGGTAGCAAGCTCCTCTAGGCATATTGAAAATACCCTTCAGTTTTTAAAAGTTTGATTCATACATAGTTCTTCCTATGTAAAGTTGAATAAGCCTATATTTAATCTATAAGCCAATTTAGAAATGTTACTCATGTAATATAGTTTAATGATAGCTAATATTTCTCTAGCTCTTTAGAGTTCACCATTACCTTATTTAATCCTTACAACAATTCTGCAAGCTAGTAGTAATGCAACTATTTCTAGGTCCATTCAAACAAAGAAACAGAGATTCTCACTGATTTGCCTAAATTCACAAATCTATAAAGTGGTACTAATACCACTAGAATCCAGAATCTAGGTCTTCTGATTCCAAATATAGCTCTCTTTCTGCTCTACTATACTATTTTCTCTCCCTCTCTTTAACTCTCTACCACTCTCCGTTCCTTCTCTCTAAGAACACCTGTGTTTTTTTCTAAAATTTCCCCTTACTTCAAAACTTTTTTCCATCAGAATTAATGTACTGAGTTATAACATAGGAAACAATCAATCCCTCTACCCAAATTTGAAATTTGCTTTCAATCTTTGTCTTTCTATTTTTTTAAATCAGACCTAGAATCTTGACATTCTCACTTGGCCAGCAGGAGGTATGACCCTGGGCACTTAACCTCTCAATGTTATTTATGTTGCAGACTATAAATAGCAGAGAAGAGGTCTGCGTTGGTAAAGGAACTTTCGTCCCCTGAGAGCTCCCTCTACCAGTAAAATCACTGGTCTAGCCCTTATCCCCTATGTCCTTGTTGTCTTACCTAGGAGAATGTAAGTAAACTCCTGGACACTGTATTCAGAGGAGAGCTGAGACATGTGCTCCAGATAGACTTAGATACAGAGGGAGATGTAGTTTCAAGGAGAGAAGAGAGTTGGACTATGGAGTCATAAAGACCTCAGGAACTCAGCTGAACAACTATGCAGTAAAGATACTATACCAAGGGAAGCTGTGTGAGAACTTTATGAACAAAGAAAGGGCTTCCTAGCCTTGTAGCTCCAGGACTGCTTTTGCCACATGTGCATCCTACAGATGTATTTCACCAGCACTGTACCCTCAGTTTGAGCCCACTCTTCCTAGGAAAACTGTGCATTCTTTGTAGAAGTGCATCCCAGGCTTGGGGGGTAGGGAGGGGAAGGTGGGGATTTTTAGCTACTGTTCTTACAATACCGTCATACTAACTACCTTTACTAAGAGTTTTTTAAAACGTATAATTTCTGAAAGCAGAAACTAGCAATTTTTTTTTTGTATCCACAGTGCCTGGGCACACAGTTGGTGTTTAATAAAGCCTCATTGACTGATAAAGTGATTGATCCAGAGTTTTAAAATATTTCTTAAAATGTTAATAAGAAGTCAAAAAATTTTCAATTATCACTTACTAGTTCTTCATGGTCTTTACTTGTGCTCATAGTGTAGGAGTATGGAAACAGCACCATCTGAGAGTATGAATGCATAGTTAAATATGCTTTAATATGATCCAGATTTCTCCTGAGGAAGCTAGCTACTGCCTTTACTTCTGGTTCTGACTCAGGATATGGTCCGCAGTAAATTTCCCTGCATGATGAGTTCGATGCCCCTACCTCTGGAACAAAAATCAATAGAAATGATCCCTGAATATGCAAAAGAAATGGATTCTTCTGGCTTCTCAGAAACCATTGTCATTTATATCCCCACCCCACCTCTTTCCCCATCTATGTTGTATTCTGAAGTCTGTGGCTTACCTTTTTAGAGAAATGATGTAAGAATCACTGGGAAGAATTCTATTCCATCTATGGTTTCCATTCCAACTAGCATATCTCTCACGCTTGCTGAATGTTGGGCTTATAGTTTTTCTGGAATATATTTGTCTTGGTATTTACTACTGAAATTTGAACCTAGTTTTTCATGACTCCAGGTCAGGTCTTTCCAATTGAAAAAAAAAAGCACTATATTTGGAGTTAAAAGACTTGGATTTTACTATATATTTTACTATAATATAATCATGGACAAGCAATTTAACCTCTCTGAGCCTCGGTTTTCACATGTATTAAATGGGATAATAATACTTGTTCTGATTACGTGATGGAATTATTTTTAGGAATCTGATAAGATAATGTATTAACATGCTTTGTAAATCATAATTGTCATAAAATGCCAGTTATTATCATTTCTGTATGGCCATGTAGAGTGACTCAAAGCCAGGAAGGCTTGTTGTTGAATGTATGTACATAATAAAAGCAGAAATTTGGAACAAATAAGTGAGATGGAAGGTGATGTCTTATAGTGACTCCACCTGACTTTTTTTCTTCTTGCCTTCCCCACCTTAATTTTCATGGGGTACTCAAGCAACTGGGGGGAGGAGGCTGAAGGAAAATTATGATGCCACAAACCCACGTAGATCCTAGAAGGGTTCTTTGTCTGAGTTCCTTGAAATGGATTTGGGGGGAAGTGGGTCCCCATAGAAGGGTAAAGTGAGATTTACAAAGACCTTTTATTCTAAGATAGACATAGGTACATGCATATGGCTCCTGATGGCAAGAGAATGTTAGTTCAAAGACAGATAAGATGGAGAGTAGGCTAGGGGGTCTAACTAGCCAATGACTCTGTGTTAAGGGTCCACCATTCTAATTTAAAGAAATAAACCTTTAACACTGCACTCTAATCTAAAAGAGGGAAGAATCCAGTCCCTCTCGTAAGGGAAGGATATATCACCTCAGCTGAGGACTCCAGCTGAGGCCTAGTAGGGGTCAACAGTGAGAGCAACTGAGGAGAGAAGGCTGGGGAGTAGGAGAGGCACAAGAAACTTAGAAGAAAAGAACAGTCAAAATATGTTGGGATGTGGTGCACAAGAAAAGGTCCCTGAAAAGAGCAATTTCTAGCAGAGTATTGATCCAACAAGAGAAGTACAATAAAATCATCAGATGACATCACTGTCGTATCATCAGTTGCTTCTACATGTGTGTGCCTTAGTCACATGTTCCTCATGTATGTCCATTCACAAACATACAAATACACTCTAGCCACACATGTCCCCTACAGATATGCCACAGATTCATGGGCAAAATATTCTATTGCTTTTTTTTCTTACTCTGCCATTTCATGAATGTCTTTGTTTTGAAATAATAGTATTTTCTGAATGACTAAAAACAATAAGCATATCAGTGGGGGCTTATGAGCTATGGTTTTTAGTGATTATGATAAGAATACCTTATATTTGGGACAGTTTTCGGGGGAAGGCTCACATATAAATGAAGGGCACCCACAAGTCCTAAAGACATAATGGGGGACTAGAAAAAAATTAAAAGACACAAGCCCAACCTGTCGGTCTGGTTGGGGATACCCAATATAATATTCATGGGGGGAGGGGGAAGCAAACCTCAAGAATGCTTACAAAACAACATCTAAATGAGGGTATGTAGAACTAATTTAAAACCAATAAAAATAAATTTATGAGACTTTTCATAATTCTTTTGTTATGCTGTAATAATGTTATTATGCTATGAATATAATTAGAATTAAGTGGGAAATTGCCTAAAGATTAGAAATCTGTTTATTAGAAGTCTAGGAGATTTGTGTTGTGATAATATTTGTTGCAATGGGATTGGCCTATAATATAGAGAGAACATAAGTAGGTCCATCTTTTATCATCTTTTCACCAAGTCATTTGGAATTTGGAATCACTTTCCCATTGAAAGAAAAAAAAGAAAAAAACAATGCTGAGAGTCAGTGGGATGCAGTGGATAAAGACCTTGGAGTCAGAAAGACCTAGATTCAAGTCCCAGCTCTAACACATTGCTATATGTGACCGTGAACAAGTCCCTTAATCTCTCACTGTCCCCAAACAATCTCTAGCCCTATGAATTTCAGGGAAGGTGCTGATCAGCCTTAAGAAAGGAAGTTCCTCATCTGCAGCTTCCTACACCAAATAATAGGTCTGGCATGAAAAAACTATGTTACAAATCAGGATGGAAGTCCCAGGCTATCTGAAAAAGTCTTTTTAACTTGTAATGAAGGTAGAAGTATAGTATTAACAGTTTGATTTCTTAGCCCTAGAAGCAAAGTTTGTAGCTGCAGCAAAGAAACTTTGTCTCCTTCCTGTTCCTACAGAGAGGGCAAACCCAAGCTAAAAATCTGCCACATTCTGCTTGTCACTAGCACAATCGCATCTCCCTCTAGCCTACCATTTATTTCCACTGTAGGTACTACCCTTCTCCAAGTCAAGGAGGTTGCAGAAAAAAAAATTAGGGAACCACAGAAGATTGTTGTGGAGGCAGCTAAGTGGCTCAGTGCATAGAGTGCTGGGCCTGGAATCAGGAAGCCCCAAGTTCAAATCTAGCCCCAGATTCTAGATGTATGACCCTAGGCAAGTCATTTAACCTCCGTTGGCCTTAATCCATTGGAGAAGGAAGAGGAAAACCACTGTAGTATCTTCGCCAAGTCCATGGGGTCACAAAGAGTAAGACATGACTGAACAACAGGTGCTTTATGTATGCTATCTCATTCAATCCTCCAAATAACCCTGTGAGATAGGTGATGTTATAAACATTCTGACTTCCCTTAAAAACATATTTTTGAATTGTCATTCAATATCTTATCTAATTTTTTTTTACATTTCCAAATTTCACCATTTATCAGGGCAATAAATTTACTACTTTGTGAAAAGTAAGCCTTCCTTTATTTTGTTCTAAACTCTGCTCTTTCCTCTAGTTTCATTAATCTGAGATTTAGTAGATAAACTCACTCCGTCCATGCCATGCCTGATTGTATAGACTTTGATCATGTTGGTCCTGGCTCTCCTTTTTCCAGACAAGAGTATTCATCTTTGCTTAACCTGCTTTCATACGTCAGTGCTTATCCCTTCCCTCATTACATTTTCCTTTCTCTGGGCATTCTCTACAACTGTTAGGTCTTTCTTTAGGCTGCCAACTAAGGCAATATTATGATTATATTGAAGGAATTCTTCAGCGGTCATAAGTTTCTAGCCTGCAAGAAAAAGATATGAGGAAAATGAAACTAGAGAAGTCAAGTTATCAGACAAGGTCACACAGGTAAATAGCTCACATCTATATGACCTCTTATGATTTGCAAATGCTTTATGTACATTATCTCGTTTGGTCCTCACAATTATCCAGTGAGGTATGTGGTAGGTATTATTATCCTCATTTTACAGATGAGGAAATTGAAACCAATAGATATTACTTGAATTACTCGTTGTTGTTACTCTTCAGTCATGTCCAACCCTCTGTGATCCCATTTGGGGTTTTCCAATGAGATATTTCACATTGTCTTCTATTTTTTTCATTCTTTTGGTTCTGTTTTATAATTTCTTGATTTCTTGTAAAGTCATTAGCTTCCATTTGCTCCATTCTAATTTTTAAGGAATTATGTTCTTCAGTGATCTCTTGGACTTCCTTTTCCATTTGGCCAATTCTGCTTTTTAAGGCATTCTTTTCCTCATTGGCTTTTTGGACTTCTTTTGCCATTTGGGTTAGTCTATTTTTTAACATGTTATTTTCTTCAGTATTTTTTGGGCCCCATTTGGGGTTTTCTTGGCAAAGATTCTGGAATAGTTTGCCATTTCCTTCTCCAGATCATTTTACAGATGAGGAAACTGAGGCAAACAGAGGTTAAGTGACTTGTTCAGGGTCACACAGCTAATATCTGAAATCTCATTTGAATTCAGGTTTTCCTGAGCCTGGCACTCTGCACTATGGTGCCATCTAGCTGCCCTAATTAAATTACTCAGGGTGACCTAATTAGTAAGTTTCTGAAGAGGGATTGTAGTCCCAGCTGTTCCTAACTCTAATTCCAGGATTCCTTCCATGCTGTCAATAAAAACAGATCTAACCAAGGAACATTTCTAGTCAGACAGCACATGTCAGAGCATCATATTAATTGAAACAAGTAGTCTCATAATATTTCCCATTTATTTTTCCTGATCTCTTGGGCAAATGCTAAATCCTCCCTCCCCAATATCCCCACATTCCTGTTTTCATTTTTTTTAGATAAGAAACTTTACTTATGCTATTTTCAACAAGTAAGGATGCAGTTAAACAAGCTAAACTTGAGTTTTAACTCATCCATAAATCAGTAATTGTTTAAAAAGTGATTGTTCCCAAACATGTTGATAATGCCACTTTTGGTCAGATTCTAGAAACGACACATTTCAGAATATAACAAGAGCAGCAATGATAATAATCACTAGCATTTATATGGTGCTTTAAGGCTTAAAAAGCACTTTACATATATTATCTCACTTATACATATATTTATCCTTTTATTCACCTTAAAATAGCAACTACTAAAAATGCAGAAAACCAGTTACAAGGAAAATCTAAAATGCTCATTTGCTTTTAAAAAAAATGTGTGCAATACTAGCAATCTTCTGTAGAAAGACAAGTGAACATTCAGTTCTGTCTGGTTTAAGGCAAAAACCTTAATAGTCACTTTAAAGTGACTTTAAACAAAGTGACATTAAACATTTAATGCCATGTTTAAAATCAAACACTACTCAAAATGTGTTTTAAACTTTCCCTTTTCTAGGTTCTCAGCAAGCAAACTATGGCCTCAGATCAGCTAAAAGTTCACCACAAACCTCAAGAGAGTCTCCATAGTTAATAAGCATTTATTAAGTGCCTAGTGTATGCCAGGCACTGTGCTCAGCATAAGGGATACAAATACAAAAAGAGAGTGTTTGCCCTCAAGGAGCTTACAGTCTATCAGGTGAAGAAAACACACAAAAGGAAGCTGGTGGAGAAGTAGTGCAGCCAGGTGAGAAATGAAGAAATGTTCTGAGCTATTCCCTGTCCCCCTTGCCCCCCCATGAAAGTTTTGGAGTTCATGGCTCCACTCTTCAATCAGAGAGCTATAAAGAGGAGTACCAAGGCTCATTGTAGAAAAGTTGGAGACGTCTCACAGTGGTGCAACCCAGTGAGAAATGAGAATGGTTTTGTTTCAAATTAGAAGGTTCCTCTGTACCACTTTTCACAATATAATGGTCCAAACAGCCCCAAACAGCCAGACCAGAGACATGGATCCAAACTCAACACAGAAACATCAGTATAGGGGCAGGGAAGTCATGCCACTTCAGCCACAAAATAGAAAAGTTTACAAGAGATTGAGGGATTTTGTCTTAGAACTTTGACACAACTAGAGTGGATATGAGCATCCAAAGGGAGTCCTGTGATTCACATCGGGGCTGGGCTGCCAGATTTCCCCCTACTCCCCTTCTCTGGCCGGGGTGAGGGTTTTTCAGTTCCCCCAACCTCAGAAATGTGCTCTTCTTGAGAAAGGCACTGAAACAAATTCTCAAGAATGCAGAAACTTATTCCATAAGCTCAACTTCTGATTCTTCCAAGTTCCCATCATCCTCAGGTTAGCACCATTATAACTA
Source organism: Trichosurus vulpecula (assembly GCF_011100635.1). Classification (NCBI taxonomy): domain Eukaryota; kingdom Metazoa; phylum Chordata; class Mammalia; order Diprotodontia; family Phalangeridae; genus Trichosurus; species Trichosurus vulpecula. Next base: position 302,073,042 of record NC_050576.1, on the reverse strand, counting down.
ATCACTTATTCTGGCTAAACATTAAGGCAAAGGCTACATCTATGACTACCAAAGTCATAGGCGACTGAGTCATTACAACATTGAGGAATCAGGGCAGAAAAACAACCAAATTGCTCAGTACTTTACAGTCCCAAAGGGCATAGGAAAAAGGTGGGTCAGTGTGGGAGCCAAGACTAACCAGAATATTAAGAAAATAACACCCCTCTCCCAAGCTGCCCTCTATAAATTCCCTTTTGCTCAAAGATTAATCCTCCTTTCAGCTACTACTTTCTCTTTTTAAATTAATATATTTCAGGTGATAAGAAGCCAAGAGTCCTCATTCATGCTCCCTCATCCTCCTTTCTCATTCTCTAAGAGGTAAATCAAACCTGAAAATCTGATCCTTCAGTTCCCCACCCCTTTTCACTCTTTGGACCCTATTTGCCCATAGCTCATCTGTCTCTCATATGAACTTCCCTTACCTCCCCTCCCAGAACAGTGTTCTCCAGAAGTCAAGCTGGGAAGAGGAGAGGAAGGAGCGTCAGGGGACTCTTAGGAACTGATAACATGTCCCAACCCAATCTCATGTTTGGTTCCTGAGCCAGGAAAGTCACGACAACTTCCACAGATAGAAGGTCCTCATCCTTTGGTGGAATCAAACTCATCATCATCATCATCCTTGTCATCACTAGTATTTACATAGCACTAGGGTTTTCAAAACATGTTATCTTGTTTGATCCTCACAAAGACTCTTTGAGAGAGGTAGGTAAAAAAGTATTGCCATTTTATAGAATGAAATGAAGGCTGGAAAAGGTTAAATAAGGTTGGCATAATGAAGCTATGCCTCTTGAAGCAACAGAATTACTTAGTGATCTCCTTGTAGATGAGACCCTCAAATGCCCTAACACTGAGAAGGTCCTGGCGCAATGGGTTGGAGAGGTTCTCAAATGAAGTATCCTCACCTGAGAGATAGTAAATGGTCCCTATGCAGGGGACTATAAGTCTGACAGAGATGTGTTAGAGAAGTCCAGTCCTTATGGGTATTCAGAGTGACATTAATGCAATCCTTCATATGGAAGACTATGGTGAGTCTTCTTCCAGGAGAATGGAAGTACCATGGAGAGCCACTGGAGCATGCAAAAACATTCTGTTACTGATTCTGATGTGCTAACCATGTGGTAGACAGCAGCCTCTTTGATTGGTTACAATTGCATAACTGGAACTAGGGGTGCCTTTGTAAGGCATTAGTCAGCCTCAGCCACTTTTCTTGATTTGGCCTTTCATCTTCAACTGATTTCTTCCTGGTTGACAGTGTCCAATGAAAGATAGTGCTGTAAGAGGAGAAGCCTTGGACCTTCTCTCCACCCAATGCTAACAGGTGGCCCTGTGAATACGGGCCTTAGTTTCCTTGCCTGCCTTGGAGGTTGTTGTTTTGTTTTGAGTGAAAGAAGTTCAAGACTACGATCTTGTCAGTTTCAAGAATGAGCCATCATCTGAGAGTCAAGTCCACACTGTGTTCTATAACCAGCCCAGAACTGATGCCCCAAGGAGCAGGGAGTGACTTCCAGGATTCAGCCAAGTGGGAGCTAAGACTAGGACTCATCCAACATCACTGCCACATTTGGATATGAACTCAGTGGGACGAAGGCTACATAGAAAATTTGTGCATTCTGAGCCCTTTCTCCCCAGAGACTGAAGTAGGATGGGAAGAGTGTACTACGAAGGTGTTGGGGGGGGGTGGTGCAGGGAATGATGGTGCTTCTGTTCTTACTATATATTTAAAATAAATATCCCTCTGTAAAAGTGAATTGATTAAATGGAGCTGAGGTGCTAGTCATTAGTAGCTAATAGTGGAGGGAATACCACTGGATAGGAGCTCAAACCAAAGGCATTAGAGAAAAGATACCCCAGAGGTTGTTGTTTAGTCAATTAGTGGTACACAGCTCTTCATGACCCCATTTGGGGTTTTCTCGGCAAAGACACTGGAGCGGTTTGCCATTTCTCTCTCCATCTCATTTTACAGATGAGGAACTGAGGCAAACAGGGTAAAGCAATTTGCCCAGGGTCATACAGCTAGTAAATGTCTGAGCTCAGATTTGAACTTAGGTCCTCTTGACTCCAGGCTCAGTGCTCTATCTACTGAGTCACCTAGGTGCCCTGGGGGTACCCACCTACAATCCTGAAGAGGAGATGTAGTTAGCCTGCTCCAGGATCATGAAGCCAAATTGAGGGGATAGGAGAGTGGACTGGCCAACAAAGCTGACCTGGGGCTCTGACTCAGTAGCTCTCAGGGCCATTTGCAGCTTAGCACAGACTCTACCACTGGTTTTTGTTTCCCTTTTTCCAAACCACGTAACCATTGGGCACAAGGGTTTTTATTTTTACCAGACTCCTTTCTGCTATTCAGAATGTTGTAATATCGTGATGGAGAAAAAAAACACAGTGTCCTGGGCCCAAAAGACAGGAAACTTATACTCTAGTCTCAGCTCTATCACAAACTAGCTGTGTGACTTTGGACAACTCATTTAATGTATCTGAACCCCAATTTCCTCATCTGTAAAATGACAGCAGTGGAATAGGAATTTGAAAGTCTCTAAGAGCCCTTCCAGATGTAACATTTTATGAATGTATGGTGTCATTTCTGAAGAAGACAAAGATTATAGGAGAGAAACTTTATATTACTGTATTAATCTATCTTGCATTACCCTCTCCTGCTCATCTCTTGCCACTGCCTAATCTACTTTCTTCTTCCAACTTGGGCTAGTTTTCTTCTCTGAGAAGGTAATTTCACTGCTGATGACTGAGATCAGTTTTTGAATTAGACTCACCAGAAAGATGAAATACCCTAACATGTACTAAGCACTTGGTGACTTGGTTTACCTCAGATATGATCTGTAAACAGTCTTGTATGAATCTCTGAAATTAAGTCTCTATCATTCCAGTGGGTGCTAGAAAGAAAGAAAGAAGGAAGGAAGGAAGGAAGGAAGGAAGGAAGGAAGGAAGGAAGGAAGGAAGGAAGGAAGGAAGGAAGGAAAAGAAAAGAAAAGGAAAAAGTGGTAGCCTAATAGATAAGAAGTGCTTAAGGAAGATTTTCAGTCTTTTTTTGTTCAGTGACAAGCCTACCAGAAGTAGTAGTCTGGGTCCTTAGAGTCATTTTTTTCTAGAATGTTCTCTTTAAAGAACTCACTGTCCAAAATATCACTTAAATTTTTCCCAACTAAATTTAGCCTCAGAAAAGTTAAATAGCTTGTCCAATACTTCTATAGTTCAACTCTTCACTAAACCAGAATGTGTTTTTTTCTTTTTTCAGTGGTCCAAATAAATGAAGTTTTACTGTATCTGGCTACAGCAGACAGAAGGCTAGCCTCAGATTGGAAATATCTGAGTTCAAGTCCTACTTCTGACACATACTGGCAAGGTGACTCTGGGTAAGTCACTTAATCTTTCTGTGTCCTAGGTAATTCTCTAAGGTACAGAGAAGTGGCTAACCAGCCCTGGAGAAGGAAATTCCTCATAATGGAGTACTCTAGGTTAATAAATGTCCAGGTTACTCACTCTCACAACATCTAACAGTATAAAGGACATATCATACCACACCAATGTTTGGAAGCAAAGTTCCTGTTCAGATCCGTCCCGACGCATACATTTCCCTCATGCCGGGAACGGTTCTTTCTCCACATTCGGTCCTAAGCAGAGAGGAAAAGTGAGAGGCCAGCCTGGTTAAAAGGAAAAAATCACTTACAAAGTCCTAAGCGGTTTACACTGGATAGCCTTCCTTCACTCTTCTCAGGTCACTGCTTCATCCTGCTACTCTTTCTTCCTCTCTGAACTGCAACTTTCTCATCCTGCCCACAGCTGGTACCACACCTGACTACTGGATTATTTTTACTAATCTCCTAGTTGGATTACTTATTGTTACTTTCCTTTCCCTCTAATTTATCCTACAGGTCACGTTCTCCCTCAAGGTCATTTGGAGCCCCTTCTTAGAAGCTTACAATGACTCATGTTGTGTCATTCCATCCCAAAGTAAATAGTGTAGAGACTCCTTAGTCCAAGGCAAATCACAATCCTAACAACCTTAGGAGACTGTTCCATGAATTTCTGTAACTAAAAATAATTATCACCTGGTGGCCAAGACAAATGATGATTTCAGCACCAGACAAGTAGTCAAAGCCCTTCCAGTTTGGCAAGCCCTAAAGAAGCTGATGTTATTTAAGCAGAGCCTGTGAGAATACAGAATCACCTGTACACCTCAATGAGGCATCACAGCAGTGCTTTATGGGCAGGTGGCATGATAAGAACCATGCTGGACAAGAATGCATCAATTATAACCTGACCCACCTGGGTGAGATAACATCCATCTATGTGTGTATCTAAACAGAAAGGAATAGAAGAGAAATAGAAATTATACTCTCCTGCTTAGAGGTGGTTGGCCTCAATAATTTGGGGGGACAAGTCACTTTCATCTTATGAATTTTTTTCTTCTTTGATTCATAGAATCTTTGAAGTGGACTAGACGTTAAAGGTCAACTAGTCCAACTTCCCTGTCAATGTAGGAATCCATTTTATAAAAGCTAGCCTCTGCTTCAATAGGTTTCATGACAAAGAGCAAACTATTCTACAAGTTGTGCATCCTTTGTTCTCAAAGAGGACCAATGACATCAGGAGGGTGATGTCTTGACTTGCTCATGAATTGGATTTAAGTGAAGCAGGGCTGTGGAAAGTCATCAGCCTCATTCTCTCCTCCAAGTCATCAGAGTCCAATTGCAAGACAAAAGTCAAGATGACTGGTGATGACCCAGGATGACATTCTACAAGTGGCAAAGCAGTAAAGTCGGTCCATATCAGGACAGAGCTAGTGGTTAACAAATTCTTCCTTATAACTCTTTTATTTTTAATTTAATAGCTAGCATTTATATAGCACTTTGAGGTTGGCAAAGTGCTTTACATATGTCATCTCATCTGATCCTCACAACAACCCTGGGAGGTAGGTGCTATTATTATCCCCATTTAACAGATGGGGAAACTAAGAAGGAGAGAGATTAAATGAGTTGCCCAGGGTAACACAGGCAATAGTAAACAAGGCAGGATTTGAACTTGAGTCTTCCTGACTCCTAGTCAAGGGCTCACATTTATATAACACTTTAAAATTTGCCACATGGTTTCCTCATAATCCTGCGGGGAAGGAAATAAATAAAACTCTATCCACTGTGCCATCTGGCTACCTCTAACTTTTACCCATGGATAACAGTAGTAGTAGTAGTAGTAGTAGTAGTAGTAGTAGTAGTAGTAATGGCTAGCATTTATATAGGACTTTCAAGTTTTCAAAGTGCTTTTCATATGTTAGCCCATTTGCCATTAATAGCTAGCTATAGAGAATGTCTATTTTTTTGGGGGGGATGTTTTAGATGAAATTCTTATTAAGGTACAAGCTGAACTAGATATACTCTAAGGTCCCTTCCAACTCAGATTCTATGATTCTTTAGTAATAAGCTGTTAAGGCCCACAGACCACTATCTGTGTGAACCTCATAAGAGGTATCCACTCATGACCCCATGCAGAGAATGTTAAGATGTTAAGTCCCTTTCACTTACTCTTTTCCATGTGTAATCATAACCATCTACATTTAACAAAGGCATGACATAGAAATCTAGATGATTCAGAAGCTTGGTGATTTTAGCTTGTTTTCCATAAAACTGGGTTGCCTAAAAATCAAAATAAGATGCAATTAATTATTTTCTTAATTCCTTTCAGCAAAGGCACTGTATTTGCCTCATATATTAAGTTTGTGGACTTTACTCCTTGAAAGTTTATTCATTCCACAAAAGAACTAAAGCTTCAACCTCAGTACAATGCTACTCCATTCCAGCAGGTGGTTCCATCATGGACACATGGTCTGGACAATTAGCATAAATGTGATTCATTAACTGTTGGTGGAGCTGTGGACTGGTCCAGTCATTCTGGAAAGCAATTTAGAACTATTCCCACAACATTACTAAACTTTGCCATACCTTTTGACCCAGTGATATCATTATTAGTCCAAAGAGATCAAGGAATCAAAAGAACTGTCCTTTATATAACAAAATATTTGGAACAGCACTCTGTGGTAGCAAAAATTATAGTATGTTCTTATGGGAAATTATAATAACCACTTTCTGATGCAATTTCTAGCAATGTTTTATGGAAAAAATGGAGACTGGCTTAATCTAGATAATTCACGCCAGTCATTTACACTACAAAAAAAACCTTTCTTAATGAAATTCTCAAGATAATGGATTCATTTTTTTCATTTCATTTAGTATGCATAAGCACATCCAAAGTCTAATAATATTAATTCTTAACTTAAATTCAGCATGGGGTAGGAAAGAAGGATGAAACTTTCAAGACTGAATTATTAGAAACAAAATAAAGAACAGGGCTGAGATCATTCTTCCAAACACTAGAAAGGGGACTATGGACTCACATAACCTATGAACCACAGGCAGAAAGCTGGAGCCACCCATTCTCGGGCATGGATACCACAGTCAATCCATATAGCATTTCTTGATGTGTTTCCCTTTATAGAAAGCTGGACAAGAAAGAGAAAATTTCTAGTTGAAAATGGAGCATGAGTCCAGAGAACTGGTGCTCTAGGTAATAGCTGCATACTTCCTCATGAGAGGTAAGTAGAGATTAAAAAAAAAGGATTATATAGCTCTCATTATCTGATTTTTAAAATTTTCCTGGCACTGAATTCTTAGGAGACTTTAGATTATTTCCTAAAACATGCTGGATAACTTCATGAACAATATCTTCACTTATAATCTTTTTTAAATAGTATTTTATTTTTTCCAATTTTGAGTTCCAAATTTCCCCCTCCCCCATCCCTAAAACAATAAGTAATTTGATCTGGTTATATATGTATAATCATGTAAAACATAATTCCATAGTAGTCATGTTGTGAAAAAAGAAACAGACCAAAAGGAAGAAGACACCAAAAAAATATATAGGAAGTGAAAATTGTTTGATCTGCATTCAGACTCCATCAGTTCTTTCTCTGGGCATGGATAGCATTTTCCATCACTTCATTTATAATCTTGCAAAAGCCTAGGAGCCAGTTTTCAAATGGATGTTTCTTATATCATAATTTTATAAAAGCTTCGGATGTAACTATAAATCTTTACTGAGTGAAGGCATTTCTTCAGGGAGCTAATGAAATGAGGTCCAGGCACATTGCCTTCTGATGATCTAACAGAACCCAGGAAAAGAGTTCAGATAATCCTAAGGTAAAGCCTACAGACTCCTCAGAATCATATTTTTAAATGCATACAAGAAAATACAGAGAGTTACAAAGGAAATCAGTTATATTGAAAAATAGTCTTCAAATATCTTTTTAAAAGTTCTGGCCCCCAGACTTAAGAAACCTTGAACTAGAAGAAGAGATTACTCACATAATTATAATAATAACAGCTAATATTTATATAGTCCTTTAAGGTTTGCAAAGTACTTTACAGATATTATCTCTCTACAGCCCTATAAAGAAGATACTGTTATTATCCTGGTTTTTACTATTCAATTCAATAAACATTTATTCCATGTCTACTGTGTGCCAGACACACTGTGCTAAGCATTAAGAATGAGACAATCCTTGTCCTCAAGGAGCTTACAATGTAATAGAGGAAGACGAAGTTGAAAAATGTTGGGGGCGGTTTTAAAGTGAGGTCCCTGGTATACCACAGGGTACCCAGGAAGGAGGCATGTGTTCAGTGGAGTCAAAGCCAAGCAGAACTGCTAGTGGGAAAAGGAATTACCAGGAAGGTTGTGAGCTCTCTCTAAAGAAAAGTTTTAGAAGTTTAGTGCTCCTTCCTCCAATTGGTTGAGAAAGATAAGGAACTGAGACTGAGCAAGATGAAGTATCTTGTCCAGGATCAAACAGCTAGTATCTGAATCAAGATTTGAACTAAGGACTTCCTGATTCTAAGTAGAGCAGTCTATCTATCCACTGTCACCCAAGTGAGTCCTTCAAATTTCAAGTGTCTCCCAGGAGTCTTTGGCAAGTGGTAGATCACAGCAAATTTGTGGTTGAATTCTCTAATAATGCCTAAAGGTCAATAGTCTATGTTCTTGACTTAAGAGAGAGATACAAGAATTGTTAGAGAGTGAAGTGAGTGAGGCACAGGTGACCATTGTATTCTGAACATCTCCAAGCCTAACCTGTATTCTTGCTCATAAGGCATCTCAAACTGGACGTCTTCAAAATAGAATTCTCTCTTCGCCCGAATCTTATCCCTCTTCCTTTGTTATCGTTGCTGCTGTTCAGTCATTTCAGTAATGTCGGACACTTCATGACCCCATTTGGGGTTTTCTTGGCAGAGATATTGGAGTGCTTTGCCATTTCCTTCTCCAGCTCATTTTACAGATGAGGAAACTGAGGCAAACAGGATTAAGTGACTTGCTCAGGGTCACACAGCTAGTAAGTGCCAGATTTGAGCTCACGAAGATGAGTCTTCCAGACTCCAGGCCTGCTGTTCCATGCACTATGGCACCACCTAGCTGCCCCATCCCTCTTCCTAACTTCCCTGTTTTGGTCACCATCCTTCTGGTCACCCAGGTTCACAACCTCACTGTTATTCTTTGACTATTTATTCTCATTTACTCCATTTATCACATTGCTAGGACTAACATATTTATTTTTTAAAAGATCTTTGAATCTGATCAAATACTTAAATAATTAAGCTGAGAATTCAGAATTTTCATGCCAAAAAAGCATGAAAAAGATTATTTTGACCTAAAAATCTTTTAAAGGCAAGTGTTAAGTAATTGGTCATAAAGAACCTTAGTTTGGTCCTTTATTTTAAGTAGCACTGTATCTTAATGGGCCTTCTAGAATAAGTAAGCTGAAAAATACTCTACAAATTACTTGAATAGCTTGACTTCTTAAATGTTATTTAATAAAGTTAACATTTAATATTGCCCACTGGATGTTGCTAGGTGACGTGGTGGATAGAATGCCAATCCTGGAGTCAGGAAGAATTGAATTTAAATCTGGCTTCAGACACTTACTAGCTGTGTGACTCTGGGCAAGTCTCTTAACCCTGTTTTCCTCAGTTTCCTCATCTGTAAAATTATCTGGAGAAGGAAATGGCAAACCGTTCCAGTAACTTTGCCAAGAAAACCCTAAATGGGGCCACAAAGAGTCAGACATAACTGAACAACAACATTCAAAGTCCTGTGATGTAAGAGGCTATCGGTGTGCCATAAGAAATGATGAAATGGACAGTTTCATGAGAAACTGGGAAGACTTCTATGAACCGATTCAGTGAAGTGAGAAGATTTAGGAGAACAACGGCATTATAAAAAAATGCAACTTTGAAAAACTTTAGGATGCTGACCAATGCAATGACAAACCACAATTCCAGAAGACCAAAGATGAAGCATGAAACCAGAAAGGTAATGGATTTAAAATGCATAATGACAAACACATTTTTAAATATGGCCAATAAAGAAATTTTATTTGTTTGACTATGCATATTTTATAAGGGATTTCTTTTTTATTGCACAACAGGGAATGGAGTGGGAAAGAAAATAAATGGCAGTTCATTAAAAAAAAAATACAATCTTTAAAATATTTCCTGAAGTCCTGATGGCTGTGATCATAAGAATGTATGTAAAATGTTTTGTAAAATTTAAAGTGCTATTAAAATGTTGGCTATTATTAAGTCTAAAAAATGGTAGTATTGAGATTTAAAAGGAATTAGAAATCACCTTGTCCAATCTCTTTAATTTATGAATCAGGAACAAGACCTAAAGAACTAAAGTGACTTGACCAAGGTCACACATTCGAACCCAGCAACTATCATTTAGCACAGTGTGCAACCATATGCCAGGTACTATGCTACATTTTGGGAGCACCTAAATCCAGTGCTGTTGCCATACCATAGCTAACAAATGGGAAAAAAATTAGTTTCTGTTATAGTTGCTGCTGAGGTGGCCTTCCTGACAATAATAAACCAATTTAACTATTTATTATTAATAATAATAAGGGAGGTAGATGCCATTATTATCCCCATTTTACAGAAGAGTAAATAAATGCTGAGAGTGGTTAAGTGACTTGCCCAGGGTCACTCAGGTAGTAAGTGTCTGAGGCTGGATTTGAACTCAGGTCTTCCTTGTATGAGATAATAAAACCAAGTCACAGTATAAAGGAAGATGCCCATTTTTCTGTGTTCCTCAGTTCATGAGGAAGGGAATAAACTAAAAGCAACAAGGAACTAATTTATTTACTTTTAAGTTTTACAAGGACATGGAGGCTCTACATAATGTTTCTCATACCCATATGTTCTAGCCCTGTCCTAGGGACACCTCTGAAACCCTATTTCCCTTGTTAATAAGTTGTCCTTTATATTAGACTTTTACCATTCCTCTGAACATTATTTTGTCTGTGTTTTGTATTTAATTCTTATGTAGGAGAATGGGATGGAGCCAGGATGAAAGAGTAAAGGCAGAGACACAACGGAGCTCTCCCAAATTCCCCTCCAATGTTAAAATAATGCCTCAAAATGAATTCTGAAGTGTGTAACCAACAAAAGGTTGAGATGGAACAATTTTTTAGCCCAAGACAACTTAGAAGGTCAGCAGGAAAGGTTTCTCTCACTAGGGTGAGTGGAGCCCAGTCTTGTGCCAGCCTGGCCAGTGTAGGCTGTGTCCAGTAAGGCAGCAGCAGGTTTTGGCGGCAACTGATTTGGCAGAGGAAGGAGCAGCTTCCAGAGTTCTCAGGCCACAGATGGTAAGAGGGGCTGACAACTGGTCAGGAGGAGATTAAAAGGAACCCTTTGCAGGCACTGAGAGCAGGATTCTGTTGCCTTGCCCATCCACCATCCTGTGTCATAGTCCCAGGGCAAAGAGAAGTACTAGCAGGAGCAGGACCCTGGTTCCATTTCCAGGGTATAAAAGATTACTTGTGGTCACTCACAAACCAGAGCAAGGCCAGGAGAGCAGTGACCATATTTCTTTTTAAATCATATCATATCAGAAGAACTTAAAACTTATGAACCACCCCCCAGAACTAGCTCTGAAAACAGCAGCACAAAAAATCTGAAGCTTGGGGCAATGCCCCCTTCACCCCAGGAGCAAAGGACAACTTTACCATAAAATTAAAAGTCAAGAAATAAGCAGAAAAAGGAGCAAATGACAAAAAAAATCTGACCATAGAAATTATTATGATGACAGGGAAGATCAAAACAATAAATTCAGAAGATGATAAAATCAAAGCAGCTACATGCAAAGCCTCAAAGAAAAATGTGAATTTGTCTCAGGCCCAAAATGAATTCCTGGAAAAGCTCAAAAAGGAGTTTAAAAATGAAATTAGAGAAGTAGAGGAAAAATTGGAGAAAGAAATGAGAGTGATGCAAGAAAATCATGAAAAAAGAGTTTACAGCTTTGGTAAAGGAGACATAACAATATCAAAGAAAATAACACCTTAAAAAACAGAACAGGCTAAATGTTTTTTTAAAGGCACAAAAATCCACTGAAAAGAATACCTTACAAAGGATAACTGGCCAAATGGAAAAGGAGATACAAAAGTTTACTGAATAAATTTTCTTAGAAATTAGAATTGGACAAATGAAAGCTAATGACTCCATGAGACATCAAGGAACAATAAAACAAAATCAAAGGAATAAAAAAAGAAGAAAATGTGAAATATCTCATCAGAAAAACAATTGTCCTGGAAAATAGATCCAGGAAAGATAATTTAAGAATTACTGGACTACCTGAGAGCTGTGATTATTTCTTTAAAAGCTTGGACATCATATTTTAAGAAATTATCAAGGAAAATTGCCCTGATATCCTAGAACCAGAAGGTAAAATAGAAATTGAAAGAATCCACTGATCACCTCCTGAAAGAGATTTGAAAATGAAAACTCCCAGGAATATTATAGCCAAATTTCAGAGTTCCCATGTCAAGGAGAAAATACTACAAGCAGCCAGATATCATGGAGACATATATCCATGGAAACATAGGATTATATAGGATTTAGCAGTTTCTGCATTAAAGGATCAGAGGGTTTGGGATACAATATTTTGGAGGGCAGACAAGCTATGAATACAGCCAGGAATCACCTACCCACAAAAACTTAGTATAATTCTTCAGGGGAAAAATGAATATTCAATGAAATAGAGAAGTTTCAAGAATTCTTGTTGAAAAGACCAGTGCTAAACAGAAAAATTTGATTTTCAAATATAAGAACCAAGAGAAGCATAAAAAAGGTAAACAGGAAAATGAAAATATAAGAGATTCAATAAGGTTAAACTGTTAACATTCCTACATAGGAAGATGATACTCGTAACTCTTAAGAACTTTATCATTACTAGGGCAGGTAGAAAAAGTATACATAGAGAGAAGGCATGAGTATGAGTTGACTATGATGGGATGATATAAAAAAAATAAAATTAAGGGGTGAGGAAGAGAGATGTGCTGGGAAAAGGAAGAAAGAAGAGGTAGAATGGAGTAAATTGTCTCACATAAATGAGGCACAAAAGAGCTTTTACAGTGGAGAGGAAAATGGTGGGAGCAGAGTGATGGGCAATGCTTGAATCTTACTCTCATCAGAACTGGCTCAAAGAAAGAATAACATACACACTCAGTTGGATATAGAAATCTACGTTATGGTACAGAGAAGTAGGAAGAGAAGATGATGACAGAAGGGATGAGGCTGAGGGCAAATTGAGGGAAGCAGTGGTCAGAAGCAAAACACTTCTGAGAAGGGATAGGGCGAAAAGAGAACAAGAAGGATAAATGGGGCAGGGGAGGAAGGGAGGGAAGCAGGTTGGAAGGAAATATACAGTTGGTAATCATAATTGTACATGTTAATGGGATGATCTTGCCCAGAAAATGGAAGTGGATAGCAGAGTAGATTAAAAACTAGAATTCTACAATATGTTGTTTACAAGAAACACACTTGAAGCAGAGAGACACAAACAGAGTAAAAATAAGGGGCTGGAGCAGAATCTATTATACTTCAGCTGAAGTAAAAAAAAAAGCTGGGATAGCAATTATGATCTCAGACACACTAAAAGCAAAAATAGATCTAATTTAAAAAAGATAAGTAAGGAAACTACATTTTGCTGAAAGGCACCATAAACAATGAAGTTATATCAACACTAAACATATATGTACCAAACGGCATAGCATCCAAATTCTTTTTTAAAGAAAGTTAAATGAGTCACAGGAGGAAATAGACAGTAAAATATACTAGTGGAGGACCTAAAATTCCCCCTCTCAGAACTACATAAATCTAACCAAAAATTAAACCAAAAATAAAGAAGTTAAGGAGATGAATAGAATTTTAGAGGTTAGATATGATAGATTTTGGAGAAAATTGAATGGAACAGAAAGAAATATACCTTTCTCTCAGCTGTACATGGCAACTACACAAAAATCAACTATATATTAGGGCATAAAAACCTCACAACCAAATGCACCAAAGCAAAAATATTAAATATAGCCTTTTCCAATCATATGCAATAAAATTACATTCAATAAAGGGCTATGGAAACATAGATTAAAAATTAATTGGAAACTAAATAATCTAATCCTAAAGAATGAATGGGTCAAAGAACAAATCATGAAAACAATAAGTAATGCTATTAAAGAGAATGACAAGATAACATGCCAATATTTATATAATGCTGCCAAAGGAGCACTTAGGGGAAAATTTATATCTCTAAATATGTACATCAATAAAAGAGAAAGAGCAGATCAGTGAATTGGCTATGCAACTAAATAAAAAAATTAGAAAAAAAAAGACAAATTAAAGATCCCTAATTAAGCAGCAAATTAGAAATCCTGAAAATCAAAGTAGAAATTAATAAAATTCAAAGAAAACCATTGAACAAATAAATAAAAGTAGGATTTAGTTTTATTTCTTAAAAAAAACAACAAAATAGATATACCATTGGTTGTTTTTATTTTTAAAAAAAGACCAAATTAATAGTATCAAAAATGAAAAGGGTGAATTCACCACCAAGGAAGATGAAATTAAAGCAATTATTAAGAGCTAATTTGCCCAATTATATACCAAATAAATTTAATAGTCTAAGTGAAATGGATGAATATTTACAAAAATATAAATTTCTCAGATTAAAAGAGGAGGAAATAGAATATTTCAATAACCCTATCTTAGAAAAAGAAATTGAACAAATCATCAATGAGCTCCCTAAGAAAAAAGTCCTAAGGACCAGATGGATTCATAAATGAATTATACGAAACATTTAAAGAACAACTAATTCTAATACTATACAAACTGTTTGGGGAAACAGGCAAAGAAAGAGTCCTATCAAATTCCTTTTGTGACACAAATATGTACTAATACATAAAACTGGAAGAGCAAAGACAGAAATTTCCCTAATGAATTTTGATGCAAAAAATTTTAAATAAAATACTAACAAGGTGAATACAGTACTATATCACAAAGATAATATGCTATGACCAGGTGGGATTTATACCAGAAATGCAAGGCTGGTTCAATATTATAAAACAATCAGCATAATTGACCTTATCAATAACAAAACCAACAGAAATTATATGATTATCTCAATAGATGCAGAAAAAGCTTTCAACAAAATATAACACTCATTCCTATTAAAAACTCTACAAAACATAGGAATTGATGGAGCTTTCCTTAAAATGGCAAGTAGTTCTATCTAAAATGATCAGTAGGCATTATCTGTAATCCATATAAAGGACTTCCCAGTAAGATCAGGGGTGAAGCAAGGATGCCCATTATCACCACTACTATTCAATATTGTGTTACAAATGCTAACTATAGCAATAAGAGGAGAAAAGAAATTAAAGGAATTAGAATACGCACTAAGGAAACAAAATTATCACTTTGCAGATGATATGATGGTATAATTGGAAAATCCTAGGGAATCAACTAAAAACTTAATTGAAATAATTAACAAGTTTAGCAAAGTTGTAGTTCCAAAGGACTTATAATGAAAAACACTATCCACGTCCAGAGAAAAAAACTGATGTGGTCTGAATGCCCATCGAAGCATACTTTTTTTGCTTTCTTTATTTTTCTTAGGATTTTTTGTCTGTATTTTCTTTCACAACATTACTAATATGGAAATACATTTTGCATAACTGCACATGTATAAACTATATCAAGTTGTCTGCCTTCTTGATGAGGGGGAAGGCTGGGGGAGATAATTTGGAACTCAAATTTTTAAAAAATGAATTGTTAAAAATTGTTTTTATGTGTAGTTGGAAAAAATAAAATATTTTAAATTTTTTATGTACATGTTATTCCCTCCAATAGAGTATAAGCTCCTTGAGGTCAAGAATCATTTTATTTTTGTCTTTATATCCCAGTACCCAGTCTGGTGCATGGCTAAAGTCATGCATTCAATTCAATTCATCTAATATCTTGTTATATCATTTAAATGTAAGTTTTAAAGGAAAGACTCAGACAGTTATTTTCATTATTTAGAATTGGAATTTCATCGAGAAAAAGGCTATTCCTGCTCACTCAGAGTTTAGGAGCAGTATTAAGGTATAAGCCTTGAAGAAGTCTGGAATCTAAACTTGGATTATGTAGATTGGTTCTTAGACAGTTTGGGTAGAAAGAATCAAAGGCTTCTAAGACACTCCTAGGAACAATGGGATTTCTAGGATCCTCAGATCTGTCCTGAGCATCCAAAGACATCATAAACAGACTATTGCGCTACAAAGTCTGGCTTGCCTCCTTCTCTTCCTTTGCAAATGAAAGCTCTACACTTGTAAGGGGATAACTCTAATTCTCTTCCATGGTGGCTTTTGAAGAAAATGCAAGAAAAACTGTGAAGGGAAAGACAGAACCTCTCAAAACTGCCTTATACTCATTTTGTATATATTCCAAATATATTTATATGTGCACATGTTATCTCTCCCAATACAATAAAATACAAGTTCTTTGAGGGAAGGGGCTATTCCCTTTTGTCCTTTTATCTCCAATTTTTAGCACAATGCCTGGAATATAATAAACACTTAAATCCTTGTTGATTGGCTGTTGGATTGAAGGAAATGAATTTTTGAGCTGAAAGCCATCTGTCACTGAGAGCCATCACCTTCCCCCCTCTGACAGAGCAGTTACTGTTGCAAAAGGTTACCTTCAAAACATAAAGTGGTCTTTTCTCAAATGAGGATCCAATGTGTATTTTTTCAAGCATATCAGCATATGTCTCAGTCATAACATCTATCCAATAATAAATCTGCCAAAATAGAAATGAACAATTAACTAATAAAATTTCAGATTGCAAATGCAATAAACAATACAATGTAATTTAGTGGACCACAGGAAGAACACAGCTTCTTCAGCAGAAGTAGATGAATTCTCAAGCCATTTTGCACCACGGGGAAGTTATGGAGGGGGGAAACTTTGATTTGTTTTTTTTTTCCCCAGGGGAAAATAAAGGACTGAAAAAGAGTTGAAGCATACATAGGTGATACCAGAGGAAATGGAGAACTACTAAGAAAGTCAAGATCATAGGATCAGAAACTGATAGTTGGAAATGACCTTACATCATCTACTTGAATCTCCTCATTTTATAGATTACAGATTAGATTATTCTATCGATTATATCATATATTATATTCTAGAGATTAGATTCTAGATTACATTTTTCTACAGATTATAGCTATAGATTAGAAACTGAATTCCTAAGAGGTGACATTTACTTGCTCAAAGTGAAACAGCAACTAAATTTCAAGGGCAGGATTTAAACCCAGCTCTTCTGCTTCTAAATCCGTTGCTCTATCCACTATACCAATTAAGAAAAATGAATTGATGTTTATAAGTATTGTGGCTCCTGAAACTTGTTAACATTTTATAAAGATTTTATTAAGAAGGAAAAGTTATGAAAAGTCTCTTCACAAAGAATACCTTTGCATAAGAAATCCATCTCTACAATTCCTAAGTTCTTCCACATATATGACCTTCAGGGAAAATGTCAGTAGCTTTCTGATTTATCTGTTATGAATGAGGTGGTTATCTCTCCATCAATAATTAATTATTGTTTAATTATTCAATTAATTGTTAGTTATTAAATAATAATTAATTCAATTAATAATCAATAATCCATTAATAATTCTATAAAAGAGTGTCATGAAGAAAGCATTTTAGGGTGACTGGGAAGGGAGAGGTTTAGCCTAAGGAAGTACGGTATGTCCTGTGGAAAACCCAATGCTCCTAGCATGACAAGCCATATTTCCCCACTAGAGGGCCACTGGTACTAGGTCAGTACTCCAATAGCATAGAGAGATGCTGTCCATTCTAAGAAACCTTAGTCTCCTACTCTTGATCCTAGGCCTCTCTCAGAGGTTAAGGACCACTCTTGAATAGTCCTCAAGGCTCTGCCCTGACACAAATTCAGCCCTCCTCTGGAGGTAGGCTAAGGAGCTGAGTCAGGTCCTGGGGGGTTAAGTCTACTTTGAGGCAAACCTAGAGGTCTGGATTGGGCTAGAACCTTGGGGTTCTTTGGAGAACTTCCCCAAAATGGAAATAAATTCTCCAGGGCAACTCTATAGCTCATCTGGCAACTAGAACACTATTGCATCCCTATTCGTGATGATCAAGCTCTAGGTCATACTTCTGAAGACAGTTCCAGAGCTGGTATGAAGCAAAGCCCTTAGCACTTGGGGACTGAAGTATCATTTGCCCTCACATCCAGAACAGAATAAGTGTATAAGCTGCATGATGTTATTTTTAGGCCCTTCCAGAGTGTTGTGTGCCCTTTGTATAGCATCTAGTATATAATAGGCATGTAAGAAATGTTTATTAAGTTCACTGTAATTGAAAATATCCACCCTACCTAGGTGAAATATTGACTACAATGCAAATACCAGAAATCCGTTCCTTAGGATTCTTCCTATGATATTCTTCCTAATTGCAATTAATCTAGGCAGAGGCTAAGTTTAATCAATTGATATTAAAGTGTCAGTCATTTAGCAGCTCATTTACTAAGGTTCCTTCCAACCGCAAGATTTTGAGGGGGGCATGAAAGCATTGGCCATCCAATTGTTTCTGGAAGGGTAGGAAAACAGCCCATTGAGGTACCTAAGACAAATTTTGCTTACTTCTGGATGGTACTGTGGGTAACTAGATGGTAACTATCAGAACCCACCTAGCTGTCCTAGAAAAACCATCAGAACCCACCAGAACTCTTTAAACAGATGGTCCTTATTTCCATTTGTTCCAGGGCCTCAATAAATATTTTAGGGACAAACAAGTCTTCCTTTCTTCCATTTCTTTCTTTAATCCAGGCCTAGCTAGCTACTAGTACTGTTTAGGTCAAGGTACAGTTTAGTGGGTAATGCTCTGTAGAAATAATACCAAAGTGGGAAAACAATGTCTGATTGTTTTCCCAGAGCCGGCAAGTAGATATTCTTCTTTCTGTAAGCCTCTTAGAAATGAGGGGAAATTATTTCACTATCTTTCATAGAGTCAGTTTTAAGCCTTTCTCCTTCCTTCTCTTTCTACCCTTCCTCCTAGGGGTTAGGATAATATCATCTTTCATAAGGTTATATATCTGGGGGGGAGGAGGAAGCATATAAAGGCAACATTTACTCAATGCACCCCATCCCCCCAGCTGGTGTGGGGCAAACAAGGCTTTGCCCCAGGCATGGAGGGAATGGCTAGGAGTCCACAGCTTGAGAAGGTAGACAACAGAGATAAAGTCCTCCTGGATCCCCTAGCAAACACAGTATGGGCACACCACATTCAAGACTATATCTATCCCATCTGCCTTCACTTCAGCCTCCCACCCAATCCACACCTGGAGTAGAACGTGTAATTGGGAGAAGTGTGGAGCCCAGTCTTTAAATATCTGAGTAGAGCTGGGTACCTGGAAACATGACTATGTGGGGGGAGCAGAGCATTAGGTTGCTTCCTTCCAAGATGTGGGCCCCAGCTATGTCACACTGTCCACCCTGGCCCTGACCATCTGGAGGCCTTCCTTTCTACTTCATCTTTCCAAGAAAAGTCTGGGTGGGTCAGAGGCCAGAACCAACTACACCCCTGCCATGGCTGCTCAGCAGTTGATGGAAGGAGGGAACATCCTATTTGCATTGAGGGCAGTAAACTCCCATTCTGACCTGCCTATCGAAAGTCAGACTTTCCCTCTTGTCAGAGCAGCAGGAGGAGATTGGGGTTTTACCTATAGGAAGAGGGGGTGGATAGGGCAGGCTCAGGAATGTGTGCCATTCTTCTTTCTTCTTCTTCACCTTCCCCCAATATACATGGCAAGGGTAAGATCACTCAAGCAACAAGTGTGCTCAACCTAGGTCCAGTGAGCAAGGGGCTCCTTTGAATTCCTTGCCTAAAACAAACCTCATCTATCATCAGCAGATTCACAGGATTGTGACTGTTTGTAGACAGGGATGGTGATGAGTACGGGGATGGAAGGAAGCATCAAGTATTTGGAAAAAGGTGTTGGATCCCACTTTGCTCCCATATCTACTATCTTGGGGCCTCCAGACTGGCCAGGAACAGCATAACTAACACCTAGTTAATGAGGTTGATTAATATAAAAAGCAATTGTCCTATATTTCTCTTTCCTTTCATTGCCAAACTCTTGGAAAAAAAACACTATCTAAAATCCTTGCCTTCATTTCTTCTCCTCCCAAACATTTCTCAGCCCCTAGCAATCTGGCTTCTGCCCTCAGCCCTCAAGTGAAACTGTTCTAAGGTTATGTATCTCTCAGCTGTTCTTGTCAAATCTAATAGTCTTAACAAAAATTTTATAAAGAAAAAAATGACTTTGAAAGATTTAAGAACTCTTATCAATATAATAACAAACTATAATTCCAAAGAACTGGAGACATGATGATCCCCAAAGTGCAAAATGAGACATACGTTTGCAGAAATGACTAATGTAGGGCTTTGTTTTTCCTTAACTCTGCATATTTGATACAAGAGTTTTATTTTCCTATCTTTAAATCTGGGAGTAGCCATGGGGGGCCGGGCAGGGTAGAAAGATGAGAGCCAGCAATAAAAAAAAAAAGTATGAAAATAGGGTCATGGGGGCATTTTTTTAAATGTTTAAAGGAACAGAATTTTCAAAAGTCAAAGAAAAACAGACCAGCAAGACAGCTCTGAAAATAACATATTTCATTAATACAGACTTAAAAAAGAAAAGTAAGCTGGTCTGTGAATACAGATTCACAGCTTCATGTAAAAGTCTCTTTTTCTGTTCTCCTTTGCATATGGAAATGCTCATCTTTTTTGCTGTTGGCTAAGTTCAGAATTTTTTTTAAGGAAATCAGATTCTGAAGATAGGATTTGAAAAGTCATACCATAAACAAGAGTAGTGACCAGATGTTTGGGAGTTTAAGGCCAACATTGTTACTTTTGTTCTCAGTGTATTAAATCTTTTTTTTCGTTTTATCTAATAAAAATCTAATTTCATTTATAACAAAACATTATTTAATCTAATAAAAATACAAGTCTCTGTTTTTCTTTTTTAATTAATTTTTTAAATCTATGTCTTCTATCTCTCCCACTAAGAAAATGTGATAGCCTCTTCTCAGTTTTCGTGCATCTTTCTCACTCTGTAGCTTTTGACACTGTTAACTTTCCATTCTTGAATATCTATACACTTGGCTTTCAAGACACTGCTCATTCCTGGTTCTACCTGGCTGACCACTCTTTCTTAGACTCCTTGACTAGATCATCATCCACATCCCAGCCCCTAATAGTGGCTGTCCCTTAGGGCTCTGCCCCAGGACACTAGTTGAGGTCTTCTGCTCTAGCTTCCAGTGCTCAAAGCCGTAGCTGCCAGGTAGGGGACAGAGTGAGCTGCTCTTCCCATTACCTCTCACAGGAATTAGTTCAGTTCACAGAGAAGACGATGAGAGCCAAGGGCTGTTTATTCTTCCTGCTCTGTGGCCAATTAGGGCAGTTTCTTCATCTTTTCAAAGCACAAATACCTCCATGCTGAGTCATATATAACCAGATGCAGCCCAGCGCTAGTCATTCCCAATGTACCCAAGTGTTAAGTTGGCCAGAAGCAGGAAGAGCAGCTCTGTATATGATCCTTGGGAGGCCCCATTACATATACACAGATACATATATATTTACATAGAAAAGACATACAAAAATCAATGTTGATTCCAGGACATTAGCTCTAAGCCAGTGTGAATAAGGGATGGTATTTCTTCCATTGGCATTCCCTGCGTGCATTTTAATCAAAAAGGCCAGGGCTAGTCTTCCCCCTCCATGTAGGTCTCCCACTGCATCCAGGGATATCTCCAGTCATCCTGATCTATATCTTCTTGAAAGATATTTTATTTATTTGTTTTTACTTTTCAACATTGACTTCAAAAAGATTTTGAGTTCTAAATTTTCTCCCCCCTCCCTCCACTCCCCCCTCCTCAAGATGGCGTGCAATCTGATATAGGCCATACACATACAGTAATATTAAACATATTTCCACATTAGTTGTATTATAAAGAAGAATTAGAACCAAAGGGAGGAAAGAAGGAACAATTAAAAAAAGAAATTAGTATGCTTTGATCTTCATTCAGACTCCATAGTTCTTCCTCTGGATGTGAATAGCATTTTCCATCATGAGTCTTTTGGAACTGTCTTAGACCTGATCTACATCTTGCCACAGGACCAAGATGACTCTGGAGGAGAAAGTGAGGCTGATGACTTTGCTCAGCCCTCTCTCACCTAAATCCAATTCACTTGTAAGTCATGGCATCATCACCCTGATGCCACGGTCCTCTTGGAGAACAAACGACAAACAACAACAACGGAGTCACCCCTTGAGCGCTGCTATAAATAGGCCTGCTGCTGCTGTTGCTGCTGCTGCTGCCGCTGCAGCTTTTCTAGAGGCAGCTTAATCTCAGTGATGGGAGAAGACATTCTGACAAGGCAGTCTGCAGAGTATAAATAACTGTAGTCTTTTTGGATGAAAGTTGCCAGAAATCTGAGTTGCTTCAATTTAATCAATGTAGGTATGATTTTCCCCGGTGGTTGTGTGATTACAACAATAAATTATCCTTCTGGGGAAATTGCTTTGCTTGATATGATGACCATAGTAACATTTTATAGGAAAAAGTGGGACTTACTTCATGTAGTGAATGATATTGTTGGTAGTATGATGAAGAGGCCCTGGGACTGAATGTACCATTGGTAGTTTTCTCAGAGTCGAATGTATCATTGATGGTTTGCCTTCTAACAAGGTCTTCAACATCTTCTACCAATACCCTAAGTCATAAAAAACAGATTGTTAGTTGGTTTCCAAAGACAATTTGCTATGCCTAGGGAAGGCAAAACAGGTGTGCTTTTCCTAGAAAAGACCATCATGATGACAAAGACTACTAGCACTATTATCACTACCACCCAACTATTACTGGTATGACGTTTTTACTTTGATTGCAATCATTTGAATGATGAGTTCAAATGTAATCACAGACATTTCCTAGTTATGTGACCCTGGACAAGCTACTTAACCTCTGCTGCCTCTGTTTCCTTATCTGTAAAATGTGGTTAATAATAGCCTTCCCTTCCAGAGTTGTCAAGAAAATAAAATGAGATAATATTTGTTAAGTACTTTGCAAACCAGTGTTAGCTATTACTACTACAAAGACCATGACTACTACCACTAGCATGACTATTATTACACTAACTGTTACTACTACCACTAGTATGATTACAACTATTGTGATGTCTACTATCACTACTGTTGCTATGACCAGTAGTTCCACATATTTGTCATATGCTTTACAGCCTAAGAGTACATTAACAAATGTGAAATCCTTGGCTCACAGCAACCCTGTGAGGCAGGCAGAATAGCAATTATTATCCACATTTTCCAGGTAGGAAAATTTGAGTTCAAGAAAGTCCAATGGTAACAGAAAGTTTCTCAAAATAAAGCCAACAAGAAGAGGAATTAAGTTTCATTTGGGTAGGAACCTTTATATTTCCCCCTCAGTATCTAACAGTGCTTTTGTAGAGAGCAGACATCTAATAAATGGCTATTAAATGAATAATATTACAAGCAGGAATTCACATAGCCTTTCAGCCATTCACCTGGACATAAACAGAAAGCATTCTCCTAGATCAGGGTTTCTTAACCTGGGGTCCATGAACTTGACTGGTGACATGTTTTAAAATTTTGATGCAATATTTCAATATAATTGCTTTCCTTTGTAATCCTTTGTATTTTATGCATTTTAAAATATTATTTTAAGAAGGGATCCATAGGTTTCAGTAGACTGCCAAAGGGACCTATTACATACAGAAAAATTTAAAAATCCCTCTTCTCTGTGGTGAGATTTAGCAGCCACTTAAAATCTGACAGTCACTCTCCCACCAAAATTATTCCTTCCAGTAAAGGCACTCTGTAAGCAAGAGACTTTTTTATGAGGCATATGTTACAACTGGGTTGACATGGTAAGCCATTACCACCATTTTCAAACAGCACATAGCAGGATCCCAAGGAAATAGGCCATGATCAGGTGAAGTTTAATGCAGGAGATGGAATGATACTTGGAGCACTGGACTGGCCAGCCTAAGGACAGGATGAGGACATTGGGCATCCAAGGCAAAGGTTGGAGGAGGGGCAAGACTGATGCCAAATGGAGTTAAGGGGACACAAAGGAAGGTCTCAAGAGGCTGCATGATAAATTTTATCAGCCATGTGATTCTGTCTAGGGCAGTACTTTCAGGGGAATTGGTTGATCTTAAGATACAGTGACAGAATAAAACCCAAATCCCTTGGCCTCTTCATTTATCCAGTTTTGCTAACCCTTATTTTGGCCTTGGATTCCTGGGATAGTCTACTCTCTTGGATCCCAAGGACTAATTATATATAATTATGGTTGATTGCATTGAGTTTGCATGAGCACACTGCTTTCCCCCAGCCCATCATGGATTTTGTATCTAAATATCTGTTTTATTTTATCTCATCTGGCACCATAGAAGACACCTAGGTACCCTATACTTCTAGTCTCAAATATCAACTCATTTATTTTGATGTAATTGTCCCCTATCATATTATTTAGTTAAATATATTTTCATGAAGCTCATTAATGAATGTTAGATGGAGGACCTCCTGTTTTTTTGACTGGCAAGAAGAAGCTCTTTACCTATTTTAATATGAGACTGAAGCTTTACATTCTACAAGGAAGCATGTGATGGGGAGTGAGAAAGACAAAGAATGACTTCTCCATTTTGTGCAACTGCAGTGCTGAGACAAGAAAGTGTCAGTAGTGTTTGTACGCAGTAATTTTGTGCACATATCTGATACTGCTGAACTAGAAAACAACTTCAACTCCAGGACTTGATGGGTTCCACGACTTCATGGATATGGTCATTTGATTTCTTTTTGGAAAAGTGTGTGCTAAGGTGAAAAAAAAAACTGTTGCCTCAGCTTGAACTTACAATCTTAAAATGTCTAACCAGAAGAGGCCTTGGAGATCAGCTGATTTGAAAATCCTCCTTTTTCAGATAGGATCTGGGGACTAGAAAAGCTAAGTGACTTTCCCACCCAAGGTTTCACAGTAGATTCAGCAAGAATAACAGGAGTTTGCTATGGTGCTTCTGCTTTTCCAACAAGCAATGGTGACCCCACCTGAATACGATGTTGTTCTGGCTTAGAAAGGTTTTCACTCTCTCCACATAAGAATCGTTGACATAGAAATGAACTTCTTCTGACTTTTTAATGAACTCCATATCTTCTGGCTTCCAGAGAACAACCTGCCATTTTTCAATAACAAAAGACAAACACATACATTGTCACCCTTAAATAGCTAGAAACATGAGAGCAAGTTGACAAGAGCCACAAGATACTAAAGCAGTAACTATCCATTTTTGCACCCAAGGCAAGCAGTACAAACCAAATCTAGGGCAGGCAGCATGAGGAAACCTCAGGAAGTGAAACTGGGTGATGGAGATGGGGAGTGGCACAGTCTCAGTGGGGAAAAACTCACTTGGTTGTGGCCATGGCAGGGAAAAGGGAGAAAGCATACTGATACTTTCCCATTTTAACTAATTATTCTGTTATTTCTAAGCTGTTAAAAAAAAATCAAAGTGCCATCATTGCTCTTGTCGGGACCCTTACACCAAGACCACTCCTCTATTTTCACTCCTCTCTTTTCTTACCATTTGGAGACACCTTGTTTTCCAGAGTTAAGACCCAGCAAGCAAACTGTGCTCTGAGCCTGGGATAGCAACAATCCTTTGCGTTCATCCTCCGGATGAACTCTGTTGCAGCTAAATCACAGAATTGGCTCAAACCAGCCCAGATGGCCCCTGAGCTTGGGAAACCACTTTCAGGAACCACATTCCTGTCACGAAGCCCTGCTATGAGCAGACTTTCTGTCACTAGGCAAACTTGCCATAGTTGCCATTATATCTTTCTGCTGGGGTTACACTTCACTGCTTGATTCTTTGTCTTACCACCTTGATATGTATCAAGGCTTAGCCTTGCTGCCTTGGGTCTACTTGGTCCTAGATCAGGCCCTAGAATGTGTGCCTAGTTTCTCTCCTCCAACAGAATAAAGAAGGTTTTTTGCCTAAAACCTCTGTGTTGGCATTTTATTTCATTATTTTTATTTATTTTATTTATATTTATTTATTCATTTTATTCAAAAAAATTTATTTCATTTTATTTTTCAGAATTGACAGTTGATTTAAAGCTTTTTGTCCCATGTCACACAGGTAGTAAGTGAGAGAGGCAAGACTCAGTCTAGGGTTCTCTGACTCCAAAGTCAGTCAGAGCAGGAACCACTCCTCTGTGCTGGCTTATAAAAGAGTGGACAGGGGCACCTAGGTGGCACAGTGAGTAGAGCCCTGGAGTTAGGAGGACCTGAGTTCAAATCTGGCCTCAGACATTTGACACACTAGTTGTGTGACCTTGGGCAAGTCACTTAACCCCAATTGCCTTGCCTTCTCCCCCCTCCAAAAAAAAAGACAAAAAAAAATAAAAGAGTGGACAAACTGCTCTTGGTTCCTTTTTAATTTCTATTACCTATCTTTCCCAATATATCCTTTCTCTTTTCCCTCCCAGGGAAATCCCTTGTAACACATAATAAAAAAGAAAACCAGTTCATCAAAACTGACCACCACATTGACCAATTCCAATATCATATGCATTGTTCTACCTCCACGTCTCTCCATCTCCACCCCTCTGCAAAGAAGGAAGTACATTCTCATATCTCTTCTGAAGGTCCAAGTTTGGTCATTATAATTTCACAGGATTTAGCTTCGTTTCATTTGCTGTTCTTTCCATTAATACTGTTGGGTTATTGTGTATATCAATTTCCTGGTTCTGTTTACTTCACTTTAACATCAGTGCATATAAATCTTCTCATGCAACTTTGTATTTATCATATCATTTTCTCTTACAGAGCCATACATTGATGCGCCACAATTTCTTCAGCCATTCCCAGATCACTGAATATTTACTTTGTTTCCAGTTCTTTGATGCTGTAAGAAGCAGTCTGGAGTAGTGAAGAAAGAGCTGACTTTGGAGCCAGAAAGACACAATCCCGCTGTGAATATAGTCTTTGTGACCTTGGGCAAGTCACTCAACTTTTCAATGCTTTAGAATTCAGGGCTTCTTAAACTTTTTCCATTCACGATCCTTTCAGCGCTTCTTAAACTGTGGGTCAGTTTAAGAAGCCCTGTGTTTAGATGACTCTCTAAGGGAGTTCTCTAAATGGCAGAGGAAGTACTAACTAACCTGCATTAGTAGCGGGAGTTTCCTTACTAGTGAGCTCCTATGCCAGAGAAAGGATAAGCCAAATCTCTTCCCTATATTTACTACTACAAAAAATGCTGCTATAAATATTTTGATATATATGGGAACTTTCTTTTCATCATTGACCTATATGTACTTTTTTTTAACCATTTTGCTTTTTGAAGAAGAGACTGAGGTTTAGCAGAGAGGACCTTGCTTCTGGAGTGGGATACTAATCTATGCATAGGTACAATTTTGCCCACATGTAGTCATTAAAGGCTGATTTGGAACAGAAACATATGAAAATTTAATGTCCTCTCATACCTGAGAGGACAGGTTTTGGAGAACATGTACCCTACCTTCCCACATCCCAACTTCTTGTTAGAGGATGACAGAAATTTTCTGCTACGCTTGAATCTGTTTGATCCCAGAATGAAGCCTTTTTGAGACTGGGGGAAAGAGGGGGCCTGAGCATTATGCCTCTTGAAAAAAAAGAAGCAATTCACTCACCTGTCCCTTGAAGCAGCAAAGGACTAAATCTTCAGGGGACTGGGACTGATGTGAGTGATTTGCACAGTGAGGGTCTGATGGCATCTCTCTGAAGGCCTGAATTCCAACTCAGTGCAAAATAGTGAAATTAATGTGTATGCCGATACACAATAAAATGTTCTTTTATCTTTCTCAGCAAATAAATCAAGGGAAAGTGAAAAGGGGGATAGAGACTGGACCTATGACTGCATGGCAATAACAATATCCCAGGGAAGAGCTATCAAAGCAGATTGGCACCTTCTCTGCAACTTGTAGTCTCGGAGAATTTCCTAGAGCACTGAGAGGTTCATTGACTTACCCAGGGTCCTGTAGACAGAATCTGTCTCAGACAGGAGTGGGAAAAGCTAATTGATATAATGGTCATTGTGAGTTAAATTACCTCAAATGCCATTGTCATGTTCTGGAGAGTTCTGACTTGCTTGGTTGTTCGAGGGAGAGCAGTTAAAACCTGGCCACTGGAAAGAAATAACAGGATTAAGAAAAAAATATTGAAAAGGAATTTCATTTTCCCAGCAGCACCTTAAATCCAAACCATCCAAAGCTGAACTCATCATTTTTCCCAAGATAACTACTCTTTTTCCTATTCTTCTTCAGGTCTCCCAGCCAACTAAACTCAAAACTTATGTTATCTTTGATTTCTTCTTCTCTTTCCTCCCCCAAACCCAAACAATTACCAAATCCTACAGATGTATCCATAAACCACTGGATACTTATGCTCTCCTTCTCATCACCCTAGTTCAGACCCTCCTTACATTTCACCTGGATTATCATTGTAGCCTCCAAATAGATCTTTCCACCTCCTCTTTAGCCCCTCTCCAATTCATCCTATACCCCACTTCCAGATAATCTTACTGTGTACCACTGAAACCGCATCATTCAATCGTTACCCAATGTCTATCAACACTTTCTATCTGGTAATATCCTGAATTTTCTTTAAGGGCCTTCACAATCTGGCACCTACCTACCTTTGTATCTTCCTAAGCACTTAACAGACTGCTAGAATGTTCAATGGAGAGAGCATTTGGCCTGGAAGCAGGAAGATGTAAGTTCAAATTCAGCCTCAGACATTTACTAAATATGTCACCTTGGGCAAGTCACTTAACCTCTGTTTGCCTTAATCTAGGAAACAGCAAGCCACTCTAGTACTTTGCTAAGAAAACCCCATGGATGGTACGGTCCACAGAGACACAAGGAGTCAGACATGACTAAACAACAACAGTAAGCACCTAACACAGTGCTATGCACAAAGTGTCTAACATTTATGAATAGTTCATTAATGTTCAGAGAGAGGGAAAAGGGGACGAAAGGGCAAGAGGAAAAAAAGAAAGGAGAGAAAGAATCTGTCTAAATAAGCATCTCTCTGCAAACCAGTGCTTAGCATGGTACCTAGCACATAGTTGGCACTTCATAAGTGTTTATTGACTGACTGGCTAGACAAAAAAGGAAACTTCATACTGTTCTCTCTTTCTAGTCTTCTAAGCAAAAATAATCAAAAGAACTTCCTTAATGCTTTCATTGTAAAATCAACAGATCTCCAATGGAGAGGGACCTTCTGAACCCCTCTGAATTAGGACTTCAGGAGTCAAAACTGGAAGGAGTATTAGAGTTAATTGAATCTAATTATGTTGTTTTAGAAATTTGGAAAGTGACATTCATAGAGGTGAAATTGATTTTCCCACGGCCACACAGGTAATAAATGACTTGGCAGTATTTATGCTTATGCTTTTCAGAAGCACAGACAGGACTGGAATAAAACAAGGCCAGACTGAGTCTGCCCTCAAAATGGAGGTCCTAAAAGGAACACACCAATGGCATAACAGGGTCGACATGACCTATTACGTCCCCAGACATGAAGGAAGTTCCAGAGTGAGAGGGTAGTTGAGTCATGATGGCAAAGTCCTTAGGGTCAGAAGCATAGCTTAGAGAGAAATAGAATATGGCCTGTCTGGGACCATCATGAAAATGGTGGCTTGGGAAGGACCTCACCAATGAGGGAAGGGGGTTGGCATGGTGGAGGGATATGCATTCAAGCTTACTGAGAGAGTTCAATAAGAAAAAAGAAAGGAAAGGAAAAGGAGCCCTGGGGTGGATCAGTTCTGGCATGATTGTTTTTAAGATGGGAAAGAGAAAGGAGGGTAAAAGGAAACCCACTTCCTGCCTCCGACCCTCCTTCCAGCAGCGGCCACATCCTCTCCAAGGACGTCTGAGTCCCCACGCCCCTTCTGGCCTTCCTTTCCCGGCTTTTCCAGATCCTCTCTCCACTCCAGCTGGGGTGTCCGGCGTGCGCTGAGGTATCCGAGCCTGGGAAGGGCAGCAGCCCCTGCACCGGGGGGGTGCAGTGCCCCGAGCCCCGCCGCCCCTTGGCCCCCTCCCCAGCCCCTGGAGGGTCGCGTGAAATTTGCTGTGTCTCATAATTAGGGTACATGAAAAAAACATACAAACAAAGAGGAAGGAGTGGGAGGAAATGACAATGGATGAACCTCACTATTACCTGAAATGAAAAGAGGGTTGAATACACATATATAAGCAGTGGGATTTATTAATAAACCATACTCAACAAGGAGACAAATG
This sequence comes from Trichosurus vulpecula, assembly GCF_011100635.1. NCBI lineage: Eukaryota > Metazoa > Chordata > Mammalia > Diprotodontia > Phalangeridae > Trichosurus > Trichosurus vulpecula. Next base: position 302,043,234 of record NC_050576.1, on the reverse strand, counting down.
AGGGTATGGAATGAGGGTTAAGAGGAAGATAATACTGAGGAGTGATTAGAGGTAAGCAAAACAAACTTCCTGATCCTGAAAGAGAAATTAAAAGAGAAGGAAGAAAACAATTAGAATCTAAGAGGGTGCCTTAGATTTCCTCTTAGATAATTGGGAAATCATTAAACAAATTGTGATATATGAATATAATGGAATATTTTAGTCTGTAACAAGTTAATAGATGATTTCAAAGAGTCCTGGGTAGTAGGAACTGACATAAAGTGGTGAGCACAATGAGAACAATTAATATAAGGATAGTGACATTGTAAAGAAAAAGAACTTTGAAAGAACTAAGAACTCTGACGGGTTTAATGACCAGTCAGGTCTCTAGAGCATCTATGATGAAGCAAATTACTGACCCCCTGACAGAAAGAGGTAGTGGACACAACGTGCAGAAAGAGATACATGGTCACTGTGTGGATTTGTTTTGCTTGACTATACATATTTGTGACAAGATTTTTTCTTCTTTCTTTCTCTTGGTTTTTAACTGGGATGGGAAATGGTAGAGAGGGGAATTAGTAATAGTGATGCCAATAAAAAGATAGCTTATATAACACTTTTTAAAAATGCACAGAAGAGAAGAAAGTTAAGAAGAAAGCATAGAGCAAGACGGTTTTGAAAGTAATGCATAGGATTTTATAATATACTTTTTTTAAAAAGTAAGTGGTATGAAATAAAGATCTATGGGTTAATATAGAATCTCTTTTTGTGTTCTACTGGGTATGTGGAAATGCTATTTAAATTCAGAATTTTAAAAAAATTTTTAAAAAGAAGAGCTTGGGTACTATAGGAATTAAGTGAAGAGGATAAGCTGGTCTTTGCATGGTCCCATTTTCAGTAGTCAGATAAAAATTTAACATGCCTAGGATCTGCCCTGCCAAAGAAGACAATCTGGTCTAGTCTACGGGAAAGAACACCTTGTTTCCAAACTCATCTCTGACACTACCTATGTGACCTTGGACAGGACATTTAACCTCCCTGGGCCTCAGTTTCTCTAAAGTGAAGAGATGCTCTTGAAAATCGCTTCCAGCTCTGAATCTTATGAACATTGTGCATTTCTTCCCTCTCTTTCCTCTTATTTTTCTCTCATCCCTTTTCCTCCTTCCCTCTCCCACTCTCTCCCTCTCAGTCTCTCCTCCCCTCCCCCTTCCTTCTTTCTGTTTAACTGTGTGAGCTGCCCCAGCTGCCAGCCAGCACTTGGGCAACCATTTCCCAGTACAATTAATGACTTTGTTTACAAGGTTCTCGTTAGCATTTTATCACTACTCGTCGCAGCATTTGGAGTTTTAAAAGCAAATGACTATTTGAACATATGAGCTCTTTGGCTGTCTTCTTCTTGGCATATGGTATAGATGTCTTTAAAAGTTTTTTTTTTGTTCTTGTTCCAGGGCATCTTGCTGAAAAGGTTTATCAAAATGCAACAACAAATCAGCCACTAAGAGACTACACCAGTCCCTAAAGGTTATTAGGAAAGTGATCACAGCAGGAAAGACAATAACCAAAAAAAAAAAAAAAAGCTTTAGGAAGAAGCCAGGCTGTTAGCTCTTTCCAGTAGGTTTTATAGTCTTACCCTGAGAAGTAAATAATTGAATCCTGTTGTTCTTAATAAAATAAAAGATGTTAGAATGTTTTTTATTTTTGCTTTTTGTTCTCATTCAGAAGAATTCAGTAAAGAGTTGATTTTCACTTTAAGGAGGAAGAGTTTGTATTTTCATTTACAGGCAGGGTTTCTTCTTGGAGGAAAGGTAACTGAGAATCAGCAGTGCAGTGCAACACAACAATTCACCAGTGTTCATTGCCAAAGACAAGTTCCAATGCATATTTTGATGAGACGTTTTCCTACTGGCCCTTTCATAAGTGGCCATTTTATCTATTTAAAGCAGCAGCAAAAGGATATTTTGTGCGAAACACAGAGAAAAGCAGCTTGAGGAGAAAAACAGTTCTGAGGACACAGGAGAGAAAACAGCCTCTCAGACAAAAGTACTGAGAGAACCTGAATGAAAGCAGTACAGAAGCAGAAATATTGACTGATATTAGAGATGGGTATTACATTGTTTCACAACAGCTAATTTTAATATGATTGTTTTCAGGACTAAAGTTTATTGCTGGGAAATTTTGAATCAAAAGTTTGGAACTACTGGATTACAGTATTTGGACTGTGTTTCTCATATGATAGGAATATGAATTTGGAGTTTCTCAACCTACGTTAGAAATAGGTCACTACATATGAAGAATCCCTGATTTGAGGCATTAGGAGCCAGAATGAGAAAGGCGATCAGGAGACTTCTTTGGCATGCATTTGTTCATATAAGTCTTTTCATGCTTATTTGTATTCATCACGTGAAGTAAGAAGAGCCAGGAAAGCAATATACACACTGATTACAACAATTTAAGTGGATAGAATAACTACCACAAAATAATCAAAATTGAATATTTGAAAATTATACAAACCCAGCTTGGCCTTGAAAGAGGAGATAAAAGAAGAGACTTAACCCTGATCCTTTGTGTTTTGCTTAATTGGTTTTACTTATTTTTTTTCTCTTCTCCCTCTTAAAAAATCCTTTAAGGGACAACTCTCTGGAAGGGGGAGACAGATGTAAGGGAAATGTAGTTGATAACTAAAAACAAACAAAAAAAAGAAACAAAATCCAAAAAGTCTATTTGGTATAATTTAAACAAACAAACAAAAAGATCAGAAGCCATGTTGAAAAGACACAGAAGAGCTGAAAAAAGCTACTTAGAGACACCACACAAAACTGGTAGAAGCTAACTAGAAGCTCTGCTGCTGATTCAGGGAGCTGGTCGGTCTGATTGGAGGAAAGATCTGTGGTGGGTGAAAGCTGGCTGGAAAAAAGACTGCCTTGCTCAGAAATGTCAAATTCATGTCCTGCTGGCTACGAGAGGCTAAGTGAGGAGGTAACCAGATTAAAATGTAATTGTTAAATATTTTACAAAATAAACACAATACAATACAATACAACATTATGTTTATGCTTTTCAGAAGCACAGACAGGACTGGAATAAAACAAGGCCAGACTCAGTCTGTCCTCAAAATGGAGGTGCCAAAAGGGGTTAATTTGTAGTTTTCTAAGTGAATATGTAGCCTAATCCATTTCTATTTGAATCTGACGCTATAACTTGAGGTAGGAGAAACCCCTTAAAGGCTTCCCTCTGTTGTCTTTTATCACCCTCTGTGAATAGAGACGGGGAAAAAACTCTCAATGTCTAAGGAGAACAAGACCTGAATAGCTTTGAAGATATCAGGATTAAAAGGGTCTACATTTTACTGAAAGTACTTTGCTGCCTCAGCACCTAACCAATAGATCTGGGAAGCTCTGTAAACCCCAGGCTTAGAGCTACTGTTAGCTAAAAGAGCCAACTCTGCTTCAGTGGTCTAAGCATAGTGGAGAAGCTGCTTCCATCCAATAGAACACTCAGAAAAGGAGCTCTGACCCCAGGGAGGGATCAAAGATTCAGATGAAAGGTGAGTGACCAAGGCAAAGGTTGCAGACAGTAGTGTGGGGGTTACAACCCTTTCACTTTGAACCTTTTAGCAGAGCCTTTTAGCGAGCCAATGGCTATTTGTGGCCATCATCTGTCTACCATATCTCCTCCAGGTAAACCTGTAGTTGGGTTGCACAGACCCAACACAGAATCAAGACTTTCGAGGCTCAGATAAGGTGGCTAGCATTCAGACCATGTCCTAAATCAGACTTCCTAGGACAAGGGTGGGGAACCTGCAGCCTTAAAGGCACATGTGTCCTTCTAGGTCCTTAAGTGTGGCCTTTTGACTGAATTCAAATTTTACAGATCAAATCCTTTAAGGTGCATGTTCCCCATCCCTGGTTTAGGGTCAACTGAAAATGTACAGCTTACTAACCTGAGCCAACCTTGAGTTCCTTGAAGAATTATGGAAATTGTGGGAACTGAGTGAAGCATACTGACTCTGTCTTGTGACTCAATTCTAGATCTAGCTCAGTTGCATTTCTATTAGGGGTCTACTCCAATTTCTATCTTGTGAGAAAATGTTATTCAAATTGCGAGAAGTTTATTGCATTGTTCGAATCCATCCCTGATTGTCTGGGAAACTGGATTACCTCCACCTGTTACCTTAAATAGGGACCTAGGTTATGCTGACCAGAAACTCAGGTCTGAAGATTGATAGAAGGAGTTTCCTCACAATTATAGACCTCAAGCAATCAATATGTCTTATCTGAAAACTGGCCCCATACTGGTCAATCAGTTATTGCTTCCATGTTCCTTTAATTGAATACAGACATGGGGCGGAGGGAGTGGAACACTTTTTGTTCTAAAATCAAGAAATTGAATCTATTTGCTCTCCTCCTCCCAACTTGAAAAGCCCCTAATCTTTTCTCCAATTAGAAATCAGATTACCTAATCTTGTATCCTAGTTTATATCCTGTTAATTGTTTTCTTTTAATGCATAAAAAAGCTGTCTCCCCCTGTATTCAGGGTCCAGTGCCAAGCTGAGAAGGCCTGGTCCCGATTTCTTGTGCAATTGGTATGTATTGCTTAATAAATCAATGTGCTCAGAAGTTCAAACCTTTGTTTCCTCAGTTATTTCAGATTTTACCCGTCACAGAACACAATACTCAAAACCCAAAAAATGCAGTGACACCACCTAGATAATGCAGACCAGGACCATACAAGGTTCTAATATTCCTTCTAGAAGTGTGCAGAGCCTGATGTAATACAAAGTCCCAATTTAGGAATTAAGATTGGAGAATGAGAAAAAAATGCTAACAATAATGAACTATTGCGAAGACACACTCAGGATCTACATGAACAAAAATACCACATATTCCTTACGGAAATAAAAATAAACTTTAAAAATTGGAGAAATATCAATTGTTAATGGGCAGATTGACTAAATATGATAAAATTGACAATACTACTATTTATTCAGTGCCATACCAATTAAACTATCATAGGATTAATTTATAGAACTAGAAAAAATAATAATGAAATTCATTTGGAGGAGCAAAGGTCAAGAATCTCAAGGGAAATAATGGGGGGGAAAGCAGAAAGGAAGGAAGCCTAGTAGTACCAGATATGAAAATTTAATAAAAACTGTAATTATCAAAATGATTTAGCACTGATTAAGAAATAGGAAGGCTGATCAATAGAACAGATTAAATATACAATATAAAGTTGGTATACATTGGCATAGTATCCAACAAACCCAACGCATTGGTATAGTGTCCAATAAACCCAAAGACCTCACAAATTAGGACAAGAACTTACAATTACTTGCACTACTAATGCTAGTAATGAAATTTCAAATTTCAAATTTTTTTGAAAATGTGGTATATTCTTATATACAAAAATGAGTGTACCAATGCCACAAATAATTAGAAGTGGCAAAAACATGGGTCTCAGAATTATCTATACGTCTCATCATGGCATTTGTGAAAACCCTAATGGCTCTCCAGTTCTTAAGGTAGCAGTGAATTAGATGTAGGTAAATACCTGCTGTCATGTGTTACAAATCATAGACTTTTAGGACTGGGAAAGGACATTGGAGATTATCTAATGGGAACCTCGTTTCATAGATAAACTCCCTCATTTACATTTTACAGAGGCTCAAACAGATTAAGTGATTTACCTGGAATCATACAGCTAACTAATTAGCAGCAGAGCCAAGACGGAAACTTTGGTCTCCTAAGTCCCAATACAATGCTTTCCCACTACATAATCCAAATCTATATTACACAGAGGGAAAAGCACAGGGTTTCTAATCAGAGGACCAAGGTTCAAGTCTGGGTTCTGATACTTTCTTGCTGTGTGAATCTGGGAAAATCACAGACTCTTGGAGGCTATTTCTTTAGCTGTATAAGAGGGTTTATAAAACGCCTACTGCCCACATCACCATGCTGTTGTAAAGAAAGTGCTTTAGAAACCTTAAAGGACTATGCAAATATGAGCCGTTATTATAATTACCTACCTCCTCCAATATCCCTTCTCCCCCACTTCATCACCCCATTTTCAAACTCTCTTCATATAAATATGATACGAGGGGAAGGGGGCAACCAGAATATACGCCATCTTGGAGTGGGCGGGAGGGTAGAAATGGGGAGAAAATTCATAATTCAAACTCTTGTGAAAATCAATGCTGAAAACTAAATATATTAAATAAATTAAATAAATAAATTTTTTAAAAAAGAGAAAATAAATTTAAAAACTTTAAGGAAAAAAGTAAACATGATACTAGGAAACATTCACGCCACAGCATAAGAAGTTTGGGGGTTTCAATTATTTTCTTGTTCCTTTAAATACTATATCTCTTTAATCTCCATATTTTCTCAGAGACTTTCTCTCTTCTCTTCTAAATTGGAGCTAAAACCACGAGGACACTGAATTTAAGAGCATCAGATTAGATTAAAGCCTACTACTTCACTCATGGTAACCAGAGCCATAACTAAGGTGGGTGACTGAGGTTTTGCTCCAGGGAGATAAATTTAGAGAGTGCTGACAGAATTTGTAGTCTTTGTGCATCACGGAAACAGTAAAACTTAGCGCCTAATTAGCAAGAATAATAAAATATGAAGCTACTAAATAATAGCTCCTGGCCTGTTGCTCCACCCCCCGAGTGGGCTCCTGAACAGTACTAGCCTTGAATTTCATCCCAAATCTTGGTCCCTACCTCAACTGAGGTTAGTCTGCCCTAGGAGGTGGTTTGTGGTACCTGTCTGAGGCTCAAAAATTTCTTGTCACAGTTCTGGGGGCAATTAATATGCATAGTTAGGAAGCTGCAGGGGCTTTTAGTATCAGATTCCTTAGTCCTATGCACTAGGGCAAACTGGAAGGGAGAGGGGCAAACTTCTCACCACAGTCCAGGTTCTACTCAGTTACCTCTGAAATGCGATGACATGCTGCTCCTGCCAGACAATAGCTAAAAGGAATCCCAGGATATAAAGCTTCATCTCAGCAGGATTTTGAACAAAATCAAAATAAACTAAGCAAAGCTGAGGGTCCAGTGCCCTGATCATTGATTATGAAAGAGTCTTCTTTACACAGTGGTTAAAATGTAATGCCGCTTGTGATTTCACGGTAGTGACTCAGTCAATCAACACAAACTTCTTTAAAGAGAGGACAAGGATGGCATGTATTCCGTTGGTATCGTCTCAACAGCTCCATTTTCTCATAGTTAAATCAATATTCTGGTTGAGAAGCTCAAAGTTAGAAAGTAGCAGTTGAATGAGAATTCTTGTCCTTAGCCATAGAATTTGGAGCTAGAAAGGAGCCTAGTGATTGTCTATTCCAAACTTTCCTCTTTGCAGATGAGGAAACTGAGACCCAGAGACATAAAGTGACTTGTCCAACTCAACTGACAGATTTTAACCTCAGTCCTTTGGCTCCAAGTCCACTGCTCACTCTATTGCTTTTAAGTCTTTGGATCCCAGAGGAGAATGAAGGTAGAGAAAAGGGGCAATCATGCTATCAGTAAGATGCAGGTAGAACAATTGTACCCACATAATGTTGTCTAATCAATCTGTATCAACCCAAAGAGATCTTTCTGGTGGTGTGCCTACACTAGGTTAGTAGTATCTCTACACTAGGTTGCATTTATCGATGACAGATAAAAACACTAATAATGGACATCCTTATCAATTCTACAGATAACCAGAAGTTAACAGGGAGAGCTAATATGTTGAGACACAGAATTTAGATTCAAAAAGTCATTGACATGGCACAAGGAATGACTGAAATCAAGAGTGGCAATCTGGTGAAGGTGAAGGGGCACTAGACTTGGAGTCAAGTCTTTATTTGGGCACTAGCTCGACTAGACGTGAATAGGGTGGTCAGGAGGACTAGCACCTCTGGTGTGAGGGCTTGCTGAGCCCTTTTCAGGGCTGTTCATCCACCTTTTGTATCTCCCTGGCATTGCACTCTCACCTGTGGCTTCAAGAAGCCATAGCACACACAGCAGCCACACCCCAGTAAAACTGTCTTGGCACATGGGCTGTACCAGGTTAAGGATAACTGACAGGCCTCAAACCCATCGATGGGTCAGGGGAATGTCTATGCGTGTGAAGACTTCCCCTGGCAGAATGGGCAGATGAGAACAATTTGTTCCAATGGCAATGAAGTGGCTGAAGCAGGCACTGTGGAGTGCTTAGAGCTTGGTCAGACATCGAAGACACCAAGGTCATCCAATGCATCCCAGGCCACCGCCAGTCATCTTGACTTGTGTCTTGCCATTGGACTTTGATGTCATTAGACTTTTACAACTTTGCCTCACTAAAATCCAGTTCATGCACAAGTCAAGATATCACCCCATGATGTCATTGGAACTTCCTGAAAACAAAGAACAAGCAACAACAGCAATATCTCTGCTGCCTGTTATGGTCCCTCCCTCCCTTTCTTCCTTCAATGCCCAACTCAGATGCTACAGCTCCATGAAGTTTTCACTGATCACCTCCACACCCATCCTCCAGGTAAAAATGATCTCTCCCTAACTAAAATTTCTCATATTACATTGCTTGGACTTTTCTTTTGCACTTATCATACTCTCCCTTGAATCACAATTATTAATAAACTTGTCCTTCCCTCCATTAAATCACTAGCTCCTTGAGAGCAGAGCCAGAGTCCTATCTATCTTTATACCTCTATCGACTAGAACTTAACTTGGACCCCCTAGACTCCCCACCAAGGATCTAGAGATCCATTGTAATAAATCTGTGAATTTAGACGGGGAAAAAATTACATCTTCATTTTTACCAACCTCTAACGGAAATTTAGCATGTCCTTCCATTTTTAAAAACTTCTTTTCCTCAGAAGGGGTCCAAAGGCATTGCCATACTGCCAAAGGGATCCATGACACAAACAAAAGCTAAAAAGTTCTGGTCTAGAACAAAGTAGGTACTTAATAAATGCGAATCTAACTGAATGGAAGGGAAGGACTCAATAAGACTCTCCACTCCAAGAGGATGGTAGAAATCACCTCCCTGGTCATCAATAACTGTTCTTTATTCATAAGATCACAAATGTAGAGCTAAAAGGGAGCTGAGAGCCCAATGAGGGCTGGGAATGGTCTTACCCACAATTGGTTTAAGAAACTGTACCCCTAAAGAGGTCAGAGAAAGAGGAAAAGGACTTATGTACAAAAGTATTTACAGCAGCTCTTTCTGTGTTAGAAAAGGCTTGGAAAGTGTGGGGGTAGATAGAGCACCAGGCCTGGAGTCAGGAAGAACTGAGTTCAAGTCCAACCTCAGACACTTACTAGCTGTGTGACCCTGGGCAAGTTACTTAATCCTCTTTGCCTCAGCTTCCTCTTCTGTCAAATGAGCTGAAGGAGAAAGTGGCAAACCTCTCCAGTACCCTTGCCAAGAAAACCCCAAATGGAGTCACAAAGAGTCAGACATTACTGGAACGACTGAAAAACCACAAAATAAGCTATGGTACATGAATGTAATGGAATACTATTTTGCTATAAGAAACGATGCAAGGGATGGTTTCAGAGAAACTTGAGAAGATTTGGATGAAATGACACAGATCGAAGGAGAACAATTAATGTGATAACAACAACATTGGGAAGGCAAACAGCTTTGAAAAACTCAAGAACTCGAATGGTTGCAATGGCCAACCGTGAGTCCAGAGAACCAAGGATGGAGTATTTTACCTAGCTAGCTCCTGACAGAGAGGTAATAGACTCAGGGTGTAGAATGAAACATTTATTGAACATTGCCTGTGAGGAAATTAGTTTTGCTTGACTTTGCATATTTGTTACAAAGATTTTCTTTTTCTTTTCATTGGGGGAGGGTAGTTGGAGGGACAGAAAATAGGTTTATGTTCACTGAAAAAATAAAATGTATTTGTAGATATATCTATAGCTATACACCCACATATATACATATATTTATGTATACACATGTATATATACATATATAACAAGTCACATTTATATATACATACACATATATGTATGTGTATGTGTGTATATATATATATGTATATTCATAGATGTAAAACACTTGGCTTACTGGGAGGTCCTTCAGGAGGTAAGCAAAGTGAAGAAAGGAGGAGAGCATCCAGGCTCCTACTGGAGAGCCATATCTTCCTGGAATCGACTGTGCTTTTCTGAAACCGGGGACCTTTCTTTTCTGCCAAAGTTTTGCCCTTTGAGGCTTTTGACACTGAGAGGAGGTCAGATTTGGGGAAAATGTTGTAATTGAAGTGTAGTTGACTACCCTAAGTGTGGGGTGTTACGGTGCCTAGGCCCATGCCCTAGGAAGAGACACCTCAGGCACGGCTAAAAAGCCGGGGCTTCCTGGGAACGCCTCCACATTCCAACCTGGGGAACTGTTCTTGCAATGAAAACTTTGCCCCAACACCCCTAGGCTGCTCAAACCTTTCTAGTGAACCAGAAGAGTGGGTGACCTTGGGGACCAGAATGTACATGAAAGTTTAAGGGCCAGGGCTGCCCCTCCTTAGCTGCCTGCTCTGAATCATAAAACCAGGAGTCACTGTTCTGAAAAGGTCACTGCCCCAGTGCGCCTTAGAAAGGCTAAAAGTGCACTTGACCAGCAGTTAAAAGACCTGGGTGTCTAGGTCTATGTTTCCTCATCTGTAAAATGAGAAGGTTGGAAAAACATTTTTAAATGTTAAAATTAAATTAAATTAGACCAGAGAAATAAACCTGAGGTTCTTCCTTAGGCTAGAGCTAGAGGTGGAGATTGTCTAAGCAAATGCCTGAAAGTCAGACGCTTTTGAAGACTTCTGCATGTATCTCAGTTTGCTAAGTTGTTTTTATGTACTTTTAAAGCATCACTTGTGATGCCATCTTCAGTGAAATTATAACTAACATTCATATTGTGCTCATAAAATAAAAATAAAATGAATGAGTTTGGCAAGGTGGTCTCTAAGATTGCTTCCAACTCTTAACAATTCCTGAGTCTATGACAGGGGTGGGGAACCTGTAGCCTTGAGGCCACATGTGGCCATCTAGGTCCTTGGATATGGCCTTTTGACTGAGTCCAAGTTTGACAGAACAAATCCCCTTAATAAAAGGATTTATTTGATCAAAAGGATTTGGGGTTTTTTTGGTTTTTTTTTCTTTTTCTTTTTTTAAAAGGATTTGTTTTGACTCAGTCAAAAAGCCATATCCAAGGACCTAGAAGGCCACATGTGGCCTAGAGGCCCCAGATTCCCCACCCCTGCTCTATGAGATCTGAGCTCCTTCTGACTCTGCTCTAGTTGAAGGTCAATATCAGTAAGAGTTGACTGAGCCTCCCTCTGTAACCTTGGTCAAGTCATTTCCCTCTGAGGCCACAGCTTCCTTCTCTATAAAAAGAAAATGCAGGACTGGGTCACTGGTGTCAAATTCAAATAGAAATGGAAACAATTAAACCATAGATAAGGATCCCTGCAAGCCACATATTGACTTAGAAGACCACATAATTACATTATCTATGTTTTATGGTAGTTTTATTTATTTTGTTAAATATTTCCCAATTACATTTTAATCTGGTTCTGGCCACATTGAGGAGTTTTGCTGCATGGGACTGGTAGCCTGTGTATTTGACAACCCTGGACTCAGTGATCTTTAAGGTTATTTCCATCTCTAACATGATACTTTGAGGGATTTTTTTTTTTTGGTACAAATGGCAGTGAGTAGGGGAGATGGTTTTAATACTCCTCCCAAAAGGATATACCTAGTTTACTCTAAATATACCACTCCACCTCCACCTTCTAGTAATCAGGCTTTTAAAATGCCAAACATATCTTAGCTCCTAACTGTGAAAAATAATTAATTAAATTAAGACGATACCCAAATGTCTTGCTTCCTCTGTGGGTAAGAAGAGGTAAACTGGGATTAGGCAGGCACCCCAGCAGTGACTCATGGTATCCTGGATTCTCTGCTGTCTCCCACAGGTCAGCACAATCCTTCTCCCCAACAAACGATGTCTTTCATGGCCCAGATGGTTTGTGGTGCTTGACCGAGGTAGAGAAATTCCTAGTTGTAGCTCTGATTAGAGTTATCCAAAACTGGGCTGGGGTGTCTCTGGAGATAGTAAGCTCTCCCTCTGTGAATCTCTTCAAGCTAAGACTAGATGACTACTCCTTATGCATATTAGAAAGTGTTTAGTACAATGCCTGGAACATAGTAAGCACTATCTAAATGTTATGATGTTGATGGGGATTTTTGTCCAGGTGTGGGTTGGCCACTGAAGACCCTTCCAACTCTGAGATTCTGAAAAGATTAAATTTAACAGGATAAAGATAAGTTACTACATTTAAATAAAACTACAGTTAGTAGTACATTTAGATTTTAAAAGTTAATTGCATTAGTACAAGATGGGGGAGTTCTAGCTTGGCAGCAGCTCATGTGAGAAACATTTATTCACCACACTTGGCTCTAAATGGCTCTTAACTTTTTTTTTCCCAAAAATCAAATCTACGATAAAGGAAGAAGATTTGCCAAGGCTGAGAATATTCAAAAGAATGTGTCACAGATTCTAAAGGCAGACAACTTGCTCCAAAAATGTCTGAGTGATGCCAGCATAATTAAAGGAAGTGCAGAATCTCTAAGGTCATTTTTCTAGCCTTTCTTCAAGCAATAGGCATCTCCTTCCCTTCCAGTTCTTTGCTATCACAAGAAAGTGCTGCTATGAATATTTTGTCCATGGGACCTTTCTTTCTGTCTTTCACCACGTTGAGGTATATGCCTAATGGGATCTTTGGGTCAAAAGGTCTGCACAGCGGCAGCTAGGTGGCATAGTAAATAGTGCATCGGCTATGGAGTCAGGAGGACCTGAGTTCAAATCCAGCCTCAGATACTTGACAACCTTATTAGCCTTGGGCAAGTCACTTAAACCCAATTGCCCTGCCTTCCCCCCTCAAAAAAAAAAGGTCTGCACATGTTAGTCACTTTTTAAAAGTCATAATTTCAGATTGTTTTCAAATACGGTTGGACTAATCCTCAGGTCCACCAATAATGTATTAGAATGTAACAGTATATTGGTGTACCAATCTTTCCGTAGCCCTACTCTAGCAGCATGCTGAACATTTGTCAATGAAATTCATTCAAAAAAAGTTGGACCAACAATCCACAGATTTTTAAAAAATAGTTGAAGAATTGCTATTGTCTAGGTTATTACGTGGGTAGGCAGCCCATTGAGTTAGACTATCGCTGCATATACCTTGGACAGATACTGAAGACAGAAGATGAGCTCAGCTGAGAACTTAATGGGAACTGAACTGCATTTGGGAAACTGGCAATGCTTCCAATGATTCCAAACAGCCCCCTGTTGTGAGCACCTCCCTTTTTAACTGGATTTCTTTCTTTTGATGCTGTGTGTATATGAATCATGGGACACTGTTATCTCAGAAGAATTGAAATTACAAAGAACTCTGAGAGCACCGAAAAAATTCGTGGTGGGAATAAGTGAGCGATGCACGTTGCCAAGATTGATTTGTACATGAAAAGCGATGTCAAAGATGTCATTGACATACATGAATTGAAAAGAATGTGGTCAGAAGGAAGGAATAAAGCATTGGTATTAGAAGGCCTAGAGGAAAGTACTTCGGCCATGAGATAGTCCTCTATGGGGATTTATAGAAAGACAGACAAGAATCTCACAAGACAAGAATGTACGGATGGGTTGCAATCTGCCCCAGAGAAGGAAATGTCTACGTGGATTAAATCATTAATTCATTAAAATATTGAAGTATACTTACTTTGTTATTGTTTTTTTTTGAGGGGGGAAGGCAGGGCAATTGGGGTTAAGTGACTTGCCCAAGGTCACACAGCTAGTAAGTGTGTCAAGTGTTGAACTCAGGTCCTCCTGACTGCAGGGCCTGTGTTCTATTCACTGCACCACCTAGCTGCCCCGAAGTACACTTGCTTTAAAAAGGAAGAGGAGGAAGAGAAAAAGGAGGGGGAGGAGGAGGACGAGGAAGAGGAGGAGGAGGAGGAGAAAAACAAGAGAAAAGAAAGATATAATCCCTATCTTCAATTATGTGAAGGACTATGATACGGAAGGAGGAGACTTGCTCACAGTTGCTCCCACGAACAGAATTGGACCACATGCATGGAAGCTATAAGGAAATAGATATAAATTCAACCTAAAAAAACTTTTTGATAATTAGAGCTATCAAAAATGCAACTGACTTCCTTATTACATATGAGCTTACCATCACTAGAAGTATTTAAGCAGGATTCAAATGGTCATTTGTTAGGGATATCATAGAAAGCATTCTTGGATTGAGGAGGAGGCTAGATGAGGCTAGCCAGGGGTGGGGAACCTGCGGCCTCGAGGCCACATGTGGCTATCTAGGTCCTTAAGTATGGCCCAACCACCTAGAGGGCCACATGTGGCCTCGAGGCCGCAGGTTCCCCACCCCTGGGCTAGACTAACACCACTGCTAACTCCTATTCTATGTGTTTGTGAAAACTGAACATGTTAATGCTCCGTGTTAGTATATGTATCTTTCCATATCTATAAATGAAGAAAATGCTATTAATAACATAATTGTCTTGCAAAGTATTTGTGAGAATTCTTAGGTTGATAAAAGAAAAATACTTTTAGATTTTATGGCACTCCTGAGATCCCAGATCATTGTGGCATATTCATCTGCTAGAAGATAAATTTGAGGAGTTTTCTGTCTTTTTAGAGTACCTTGAGATTAAATTATAACAAGAGCTTAGGGAGAGGTGCTTTTCCTGGGGACTAATAGTAATAGCTAATATTTACATTGTACTTTAGATGTGCAAAGTGCTTTACAAATATTATCTTATTTTACCCTCACGACAACCCTGAGAGGTGCTATCATTGGAAACTGAGTTAAGTGACTTGCCCAGGGTCACACAGCAGTAAGTATCTGAGGCCAGATTTTAATCAGGTCTTCTGGACTGCAGGCCCAGTGTCCTGTAGACTAGGGTGCTTCCTAGCTTCCCCAAGTACATTACTGTACTTGATCCTCATAACATCCCTAGGAAACAAGTTAATGCTAAAATTATTACCCGTGGTTAACATGTGGGGAAACTGAGATGCAGAGGTCTCACTACTACTAACAAGGTCACAGGACTATCAAAGGCCAGGGGTAGGAATGCACTCTAGAGTTCTGGCTTTTAGTCCAAAGCTCTCACATCTCCTGAATAGGAGAGCTATTCGTGGTCATCACTGTCTGTAAAGGAGCATTTCAAAGCCACTCATTGCCGTTGTATAAGCTTTTTCATTTGACTTCGTACTTTATGAGATGGTAGGAAAAAATATTACTTTGCATTTCTGTTGGGGAGAACTACACTGCTTTATCATCTCCCTGATGAATGGAAAGATGGTATTTAAACAGAACTGTCAAGATTGCCCAAAGGCAACTCTAGTTTGATAAACATAATGGCAAAAAAAATGCGACTTTAGCTATATAAACATATATATAATACACACTGTATATAGTCTTTTGCTGTTGTTTAGTCATTTCAGTCATGTCTGACTCTTTGTGACCCAATCTGGGGTTTTCTTGGCAAAGGTACTCAGTGCTTTACCATTTGCTTCTACAACTCATTTTACAAATGAGGAAACTGAGGCAAATGGGGGTAAAGTAACTTACCCAGTGTCACAGAACTAGTAAGTATCTGAGACCGGATTTGAACTTAGGTATTGCTGACTCCAGGGCCAGTGTTCTATCCACTGCACCACCCAGCTGCCCCTTATATTATATATACACATATACGTATATATTATATATGCATGCATATATACACACAAACATACGTATACGTGTATGTGTATATATATGTATATATGTGTGTATATATGATATACATCTGTCACAGGAAACATGAAGGCACTCACCTTCAAAATCTTGATGATTTAATAAGTCCTTATTAAATGAATATTTACAATTGACTCTTCCATCTTACCTACTTCTTATATTTCAAAAAGAAGCAAAGATTACAATGATATACATATACATACATAAACATATATACACTATATATGTATAAGTGTATGTGCATACACACCCATATACTAGTGTGCTTCAGTCCTAAAGGGACTGTGCCCCTTTATGTTCAGAGATACAAAATCTACATGAAAAGGTTAGTCTTAGGTAGAATTTTCATCCATTTTATCCTGGTAGGGCTAAAAGCCATGTCCTTACCTCTATTACCTATGAAAAGCATCATGACACAATGGAAAGTGTGCTGGATTCAGGGTCAAAGGACCTGAGTTCAAATCCTAATTCTACTGCTTACTAATTGCATGACTATAGGTAAATTACTTAGGCTCTCTGGGCCCCAGTTTCCTCATTTCTAAGTTAAGAGGGTTGGACAAAATTATGTCTTATGTCCCCTTCCAGCTTTAGAGCTATAATCCTATGATCTAGAATGGGAGTGGGAAACCTGTGGCCTTGAGGCCACATGTGGCCCTCTAGGTTCTCAAGTGTGGCCCTTTGAGTTTTGTGAAGTTTGGATGCAGTCAAAGGGCCACACTTGAGGACCTAGAGGGCTACATGTGACCTTAAGACCACAGGTTCCCCACCCCAATCTAGAAGCATACCTCTAAACTTGATGAAGTAATCTGATAGACGAGCTAGAAAAATGGTTAAATGAAATTAAAGTTGTTTTCCATGTAATAGTCTGACCCCAAGAAAATAACAGGGCATGCCTGAGGGTCAAGGTATATAAACAGATATTGAAATGTAAAGGAAAACATCTGTTGGATGAAAGGAAACAATTGTTTGGGAGTTTCCCAGCCTGGGTTCCATGAATGTCCAAGGAAAAATCTTACCCAACATGAGGACTGCAAGACTAGGGGTCAAAAAGTGACTAACCACACACCTTCTATTCTTTCCATCTTTTGATTTTGTTCTAATATTTCTTGCTGTCTCATGGAGTCATTGATCTCTATTCTATTATAATTTTCACAGAATCTTTTTCTTGGGTAAGATTTACCGTTTTCTCAGCTAATGGATCAATCTACTGCTAGACTAGCCCAAGCTGGTCACTTGGCTGCTAGCCTGGCTCCTCAGCTTCTGCTGATATTATCTCTGGTTGTTGATTAGAAATCTCTGATGGCTTTGATTGATCCTGAGGTCTCACTGGTCACTTGGTTGCTGTAGCATTTTCCTCTTAGAATACTATTTACCTGAGATCAGAAAAGAACAAATACTAAAGAAACCAAAGCAGCATGTATTTATTTATGGACACATAGCTGCTGGATGGGAAATCTCTCCCACTTAGCAGATGACAGCAGTTCTTGCCCTGCTCACACTCATGGCCAGGAAGATAAAGCAGAAAAGGGCTGAGTGACAGGCGTTTCTGTCTTTTGTACTTGAACTCACTTCCAGCACCCCATCTTGAGTTACTGGTCCTACTAGCTAAGAAACAAATTAGGAGACTTTTTGGTATCATCTAATAGGAACCCCTGAGTCATCATAGCGTTAACCAGTTTCCAAAGTTCCACATGTTGGATTGGCAGCAAACAGAAAATGTCTTGGCCTTCACTGGCCAGTCCCCCCCAGCCCCCTAGTATCCTCATTATAACTCCCATGGAAGTTGTTGAGGCCACCGAGAGAGAGAAAGAAGAGAAGAGGGTAATTAGAAATCAAGGCAATTACTCTCCTCTTGATTTCACATCACTTCACAGAACTTCAGGTCTTCAATATTTCTACCCATTCCTTTCCCAAAAGGATGGAGCTTACCTTCCATCTACTCTTCTCAGTAGATCTAGTACGTACCTAATTATTTAGATGCATTTTCCTCCATTGGAATGTGAAGTCCTTGTGAGTAGAGACTGTTTTTTTTTTTTCTCTCAGTGCCTGGAACATAATAAGTACTTAATAAGTGCTTGTTGACTGACTCTATGACTGAGCATGGACAGAGCTGGCCTGAAAGAATGAAAGAGAAAATCAATAACTGGTTCAGGGGAACAAAGACTTATTACTGTGTGACCTTGAGTAAGTCATTTCTCTCTAGACCTTTGGATTCTAACTCATTCAGCAACATCATGCCAGGGAAAGAATGCTGGATTTGTTTCTTGGTTTGTTTTTACAGGGCAGCATTTGGAGCGTGAGAGCCTTTTGTATGTTTTGTTTGTTTTTTAATCCTTGTTCTGCTCCATATTACCTATGTACTAAGTCTTGAAAAAGTCATGTTTTCATCTTTCTGGGTCTCAGTTTACTCATTTGTAAAAAGAGGAAGTTAAAGTAGATGATCTCTAAAGTCTCTTCCAGCCCTGGATCTATGATTCTATGAACAAAATTTAAAAGCCAGGAAGATGGGTGGGAAGGAAGCCAACCTATGTCTTCAATACTAAATCTTGTCATGGGCATAATGACTCCAGGGACTTGGGGGCTGGTGTTCTTCTTCATTTGTTTGCTTATTGAAATCTTTTATTTTCTTTCCAAAAGAGGAGGGGAGGGAGTCACCACACCGGGAGTTAATAGCCAACTAATAGGTCCATTTTATTCAAAAACACCCCTGGGGACCAGTAAATCTGAATGTTTATTCTCTAGGTTGCCTTTAGCATTGGGCTGTCATACGAACATGAACTCTTAAAAAAAAACCCCAACCCTTTGCCCTCATCTACATTGAAGCATTGACGATAACAGGCTATGACCCTAAATAATAATGGTCTTGCTTTCATTTCACACTGAAGAAGACAGTGCGTAAAAGGTTAATGAGATTCTCATCCCTGTCCAGCTCAGTTTCTAAGGTGGCTCAATGTTGTTGCTGTGAAAGCACTTGAAGAGGCAATTAATTTAACAGTATTTTATTATGAGTGCAGCCAGAAAAGCATTAGAACTCAATTTATGTGCTTCCCTTTCAAACTCATTCAGCCATTAAAGCTGCATAATCTTGGTGGGGTTTGAAGGCCTGTAATTGATCATTGTTTTTTCGTCTCACACCTCCTCTCTTATGTTTATTCATGGCAAAGGCACCTCTCTGGGATAATTTGAATAGTTCACAGCAAAGGCCTGGTGTTTCTGGATAAAATTTTAAAAAAATTAAAACAAGTTTTTCATGTAGGAGAGGAGCCAAGGACTAGTGAAAATACAGATGGGTTATCCATCTTTCTGATTGACCTACTCTAGCCTAGGCTGAATTGTGAAGTCGTTGGTCTTCAGTGCCTTCTTAGAGTCCCTTTCTAAGCCTCTTCCCCAGATTTTTCGGTTTCCCTTATCATTAGCCTCCAGCTTCATGTTCTCGATACTCTTATATGGCCCAAAGCTTCCCAAGAAGGTGCTCTGTCTAAACTTGACTTCATAAGCACCTAATGACAAAGATGACCAAAAAAAGGAAAATGGTTTGTTCAAAAAAATAAATAAAATAAGATAAATTTAAATATGAGTCTTTGTTTCATTAAAAGCACTCTGTGCTATATCTCCTTCATTCTCGAAGAGGACCATGACATCAAGGAGATGATTCCATGACATGCAAGTGAATTGGATTTAAGTGAGGGAAGGCTATGCAAAGTCACCAGCCTCACTTTCTCCTCCAGAGCCACCTGGGTCCAGTGGCCAGATACTGATTAGTAAATCATAAAGTGCCTCGAAATTTGGAGCAAATTATACAGAGAACAACTTCTAAATACCTCTTTTCTTTCACCTATATGTGGAAGGTGATGCTGACCACTCTCGTCACCAGAGAAAAGGGGATATGTGCACTGTAGCCAGGAACCAAAAATGTAAAGTAAGCTAGGGAGTTTCCAGTTGCTATGCTACCCAAGCCCCTGGAGGAGGCTAAAGAATGATCTTGTTTCTAACCTCCCCCACCATGGAATACTTCACAAGGCTTTTATGCCAATTCATTGCCCCTGAACTGCTTCAGGGAAAATGGGCTCCTGCCCCTACTCTTCTGAGTATTTATTGGTTGAAGAAATATGACAAAGTGGAAGAGAACAGTGGATTTGAAGTCAGAAGACTTGGGTTCAATTCCCATCTGTCACATATTACCTATGTGATATTAGGCAAGTCATAACCACTCTACGACTCACTTTCCCCATCTGTGACCTAAGAGGATTGGACTATATGACAACTAAGGTCCTTTCCAGCTCTAAACCTATGACTCGTACCTTAAGAACAAGAAGTAAAGTCTTTACTCCTACCCAAATTTTCTCCATCCTTTCTTTCCTCTGCTTACATAAGGCAAGAGACGGATGTCTTTGGATCCCCTATTGATGCAAGTAGAATAACAGTAAAGGATCCCCACACACATGTTACTTACTGACAGATCTAGAAAATTAAATGTCTCTTGGGGAGTCATTCCAATAACCATTTTGTTGTTGTTGTTCTACTCTGTGATTTGGGCCACAGGAAAAGACAAAGTTCTTTCCTACAAGGATCTCTCATTCTTAAGATGGTCCCCATCAGCACCAACTTACTCACTCACCAATGAGCTCTTTAGCATGGCAATGTTTTACAACTTTTTCCATCCGTCCACCCACCCATCCATCCATCTGTCCGTCCGTCTATGCATGTATCCAAGTATCCATGCATCCATCCACCTGATGATCCACTCTTTCAACAAATATTAATTGAACATCTGTCATGTGCCCACCATTATTCTGGCTGCTAGGAGGTGTACATAAACATATGACTTGCTTCATGAGCTTCAAGAACTGATGTAACACTTCTCTTTGCCGTGTCCCACCCTTTCCACATTGTCACACCTTCTGTAAGAAAGAAACCAAGGAGCTTCTCTGAGCAAAGAAACCAAACTTTATAAAGAGATCTCTTCCAGGAGATGATCAGTGGGTTCTTTTAATGACTATTTTACCCTCTCTTTCTAGGACCTCAGGGAAGCTTTCCTAGGTGATTTCTTGAAAGATGCTGTCCAGGCTTATTTTTTGATCATGGCTTTCAGGCAGACCAATAATTCTTAAATTATCTCTCCTGGGATCTATTTTCCAGGTCAGTTGTTTTTCCAATGAGGTATTTTATGTTTTCTTCTATTTTTTCATTCTCTTGATTTTGTTTGACTGATTCTTGATGTCTCATAGAGTCATTAGCTTCCACTTGCCCAATTCTAATTTTGAATGAATTGTTTCCTTCAGTTAGCTTTTTGCTTCTTTTTCCATTTGGCCAATTCTACTTTTTAAGGAGTTTTTTTTCTTCAGTGTAATTTTTTTCCTTTTTGTCAATTGTATTTTTAAAGGACTTGTTCAATTTTTTTTATCCCTCTCTTGTATGACTTTCAAAATCCTTCCTGAGCTCTTCTAAGAAGGCTTTTTGGGCTTCAGACCAGTTCATATTTCCCTTTGAGGTTTCAGATGTGGGTATTTTAACAATGTTGTCCTCTTCTGAATTTGCGTTTTTATCTTCCCTGTCACCAAGATACTCCTCTCTGGTCATTGTTTTTCTTTGTTGCTTTTTGCTCATGTTGTTTCCCTTTTTCTGGCTTTTAAAATTGATCTCTGCTTCTGGGACACAGGGGGCACTGTCCCAGGCTTCTTCTGCTAGGGACTAGGGGCCTGGTTACTGGTTTTGTGTGCTGGGGCTATCAACTGGAGGCTGGTAGCTTACCTGGTGCTGAGCTGAAACTGGTGGTGGTGGCTAGTGTGTGCACCTAGTGTTGATGCTTGCCTGCTCCACCACCCTGGGGCTCAGGATATCCCACTGGTTTGCCGAAGTGGGGTTTGTTGCTGACTTGCTGGGATGCCTCCCATGCTGTACTAATCTCTTTCAGCCACAGCAAGAGGGACCTCTCCCTTGATAATCCTAGCCTCCCAAGCAAAAAGATTGCTGTATCTCACCCAGTTCTGACAGATCCCTCCCATTGACCTTCTAAGTTGTCTCTGGCATCTGTGAGCTGAAAAGTCTGGAAACTGTCACTTGTGCCAATGATTCAGTCCCCCAAGGTCTCCTCCAGCTTTGCTGGGGTCAGGTCTGCGCTAGCGCGGCCTTTGCTAGACTGCCCTCCTCTCTCAGCCTTTCCTGTCCCCCTTCTAGGTTGTCCTGGGCTGGAAATATGCCTCACTCTGTTTCTTTGTGGGTTCTGACACTCTGGAATTTGTTCAGATTGTCTTTTTAAAGGTATTTGAAGAGGTTTGGGGGAGAGCTCAGGTGAGTCCCTGCTTTCACTCTGCCATCTTGGCTCTGCACTTCCAAACTTTATAAAAAGAAACAAAAGTGGAGTCTACAATCCACCCAGTATGGTCTGAGATACAAAATTCAGTTATTTATCAGTCTCTTGATTCATGTATGGTGCAACAAGGTCCTCTAGAAGCTGATTCATGTATCGCGCAAGATTGCATTTTGCAGGTCTCTGTCCTTAATTTTTCAACATCCTAACTTTGTCCTTTCCGTGATGTCTCAATTAGCTCTTTGATGTCTCAATCAGCCCTTTACAGGACTTTCTTACTTCATCATTTTAATATAAAGATTAATATATAGGTATGGTTATTATAGTCACATACTTAAGATACACACTTTATAATGATTTAGTTACATTTCTGAGGTTAACTCACACAGGTGTTCACCTGGGGCTACATCTTAGCTTCAGTTACACAGGTTTTTACCTGGGACTATATTTCTTATTCTATCAAAATGACTGCAGCTGATAAATGATTATCAAAGTAAAGCACTCAAGACATTGATTATTGATCTTTCCCATTTCACTGCACAGGTTGTGTATAAGTCTTTGACTGTTTAAACAGGACCAGGGGACTGGGGCAGAAACAAAAAGGGAACAGTACAGACCCCTTCCCACAAAAGCTTTGCAGCTGAGGCAATGAAGCAAAGGGTGCATTACAATGAGAAGAGGGGGAAGGAAAAATTTGTCAGATGCATTGACTATGGAGAAATTAAGAAATAGTTAAGATGGTGAAAATAGTTTTAAAAATTAAGAAAATATGACTAGGGTCACCAGTAAGTATATTCTTTCCCTCCAGGTGATAAAACAGGACTCTGAGAAGTGGGCTATTCATGCTCTGTGTATAACAGTACCTTTCATATTTGCTGGTGTGAAGGAGAAATGCAATTAGATGAAGTGTGGAATTGAGTTCATTGCAGAGACGAGGTAGATATGAGGTTGATATGAGATCAAGGGTAGCTGAGTGTTAGACTTGAAGTCATGAAGACCTGAATTCAAATACCATCTCAAATATTTACTAACTGTGACTCTGGACAGATTACTTAACATCTCTCAGCTTCAATGCCCTCATCTGTAAAATGGAGATGGCAATAGAACCTTCTTCACAGGGTAGTTGTAAGGATCAAATGAAATAACATGAAAAGTACTTTGAAAACCTTAAAGTGTTAGAAAAATGCTAGATATTATTATTATTATTATTATTATTATTCCTGCCCACTCAGTTTGCTTCGTGGCACCGTATGGATTTAAATGTGCTCCCTTTAAAGAAAAGAGCAGATGGTGTGGTCCTAGTTCCAGAGTCCCCTTTTTTGGCCAGACCCTTCAGGAGGTTTTGCCATCAGTGGGAAAAACCCAGGGTGGACACCTGCTAGCTTCCCAAGGGAGAAGCTAAGAAGAGGGACTGAGCGCTTAAGTTTTTGGCTTGTCTATAGACAAAGGGGATTGTAGGCTGCCCGGTCTGGGAAGGATTGTCTGGCTTCCATCCTCTGCTATTTGCTTTAGTGTGCTTTGATTTTTATCTCCTGATAATGTTATAATTAAAGAACAGTAAGTAATATGTGTTGCCTATGATCTCAATCGAAACAAAGGATGGGAAGAATGAAAATGGGTGTGGCCAACAAGAGCCAAAAATCTGATTAGGTGAATCCACCCTAAAACATTTAGACTATGGAGATGAATGGTGACGGAGCATGGTTTCAGAGAAAGTTACAATTCTCCAAGATTCAGGTTAGCATTAGTCAAGAGCTCCCTCTGGTGTTGGATAGGGTATATAACAGCTTATGATTGTACAGAATAAGTCAACAATATCCATGGTAGTTAAATTTATAATCTAGTTTGTTCAATATATTTTTCTAAGTGTGTAATGGGGGAACTGTCCAATGAGGGCCCAGTCCTTAGAGCATGCCAGATATGTCTGCATTGCTGTATAACCTCAAGGAGGTTTAGCTAGGCTGCTTCCAAAAATCTATGATGGATAAGGCATTTTCCCTCTCTGACTGAGAACATAAAGCATATATTCTTTCTGTTTTATGATGCTTGCTGTATGGTGACAAAAAAGCCTTTTAATCAGCCGTTGGGCCAGAAAGTTGTGAGCATGCAAAAGTCACAAATGAATTCTATCCTTTGACAGCTTTTGCATGAGAAGGAAGAATTTCTTTAAGTCCCTGGGTAGGGAAAAAGGTAAAACTGGCAAAAAAGATCAGTGACTTGTTGCCTGCCTCTAGGTGCCCAGAGGCAGTGAAGTGGTGTGCTAGATAGAGCTCTGGGCCTGGAGTCAAAAGACCTAAGTTCAAATATGACTTTAGACCATTTGACCCTGGGCAAGTGACTTAACCTTCCTCTGCCTCACTTTTCTCAAATACAAAATGGAGATGACAAAATGTACCTACCTCCCAGGACTGTAGAAAAGAAAACATGAGATAATATTTTCAAAGTTCTTATCATGGTGCCTGACTCATAGAAGGCACTTAATAAATGCTTGAAAAGACATAAATTTCCCTCCTTCTTTATCTTCCTACCTAGACTACCTTGTGGCCATGAACCCATGCCACCCCTTGTTTATCCTGTTTCTGTTGTGTTTAATTCTTTACTGATCTTAGGTGAATGAGTATCAGAGATGAATGGAACAAATATGATCTGATGAGTTTCCAGACGTCAGAAGAACCCCAAGAAATATAGCAACTGGAGTCTATGGCAGAGTCTGCCACAGTAGAATCCATGAGGATTCAGCCCTGAGGGTCAACCCAGACCAGTAGTGAATCTAACAAGCAGATGCTAAGACCTGAAAGTGAAGGAGTAACTCATCCATCAGCCATACAAGTCTCAGACATGAACTTGGTAAAAGGGCAGGTTATTAGGTAGTCATTATTTTGAGCTCACTCTGCCCAAGGACAAAGTAGATGGCAAAGAGAGTGAGTTCCTAGATCTTGGAGATTGTTATACTTCAGTTCTTGCTATGTCTTTGTAAAAACTATTTGATGTTAATTGGTTTGATTATTTTGAGGAGAGATCAAGTGGCCAAAATTATATTGGAGCAGTGCTCAGATCAGTCTCATGGTCACTTGGTTTAGTTTGGAACAAAATGAAACACTTGTACATCAGTCAACAGTTAACAAAAAGGAGATACTTAGCCAGAGAGTGATGCAAACCTCATGAGCCTTTTGTCCTCTGAATTGATCAAGTCTCAAAGAGAGCCTCAATATCTTTAAAGGAAAACTAGCCTAACTTATGGGAAGCTAGGTGCACCATAGTGGAGAGGTCTGGGCCTGGAGTCAGGAAGACTTGTCTTCCTAAGTTCAAATCTGGACTCAGACACTTACTATCTGTGTGACCCTGGGCAAGTCACTTCACCCTGTTGGCCTCAATTTCCTCATCTGTAAAATGAACTGGAGAAGGAAATGGCAAACCACTCCAGTGTCTTTGCCAAGAAAACCCTAAACGAGGTCACAAAGAATGGAACATGATTGAAAATGACTGAATAACAACAGCTTAACTTGTATGGGAGCAAAGTTTAGGATATGATTCCTATAGCACTACAACAATCTGTAGACATGTTCTCCTTCCACCAGGTAATGTGGCTGCTCTTCACAGGCACCTGATAAATCACTTTCCAGAATATCAAGACCATAACTGAGTATGTGGTGGACAAGTTCATGAATACTACCAAGGGCTCTTCTTATTCCTACACCATCAAGAAGGAAGATGAGCTATAATGAGTGGCTAAATCTAATTGCTTATCCCCTCTCTACCCAGATACCTCCACCACCACCTTATGGCCAAAAAATAATAATAATTTTTGAGAAAGCAGATTACAAAGGGATGAGGAGTCAGGGAGAGAAAAGGACATAGAGACAACAAGTATAAGATAGCTTTTTCTAGGAGTTTGGCAGAGAAAAGGAGATATGGGATGATTTCTTGAGGGGATAATAATCTTCTAGTGAGGATTATTTAAGGGTTGGGGGAGACTTCAGCATATTCACATGCAGCAGGGAAAGAGGCTAGTAGTTGGGGAGAGACTTAAGATTAAAGAGAGATCAGAGGCTCTAATTATCATGTGTGATAAGTACCAACTGAATAGTACCCATAAATGCCCTAAATTGTTCAAAGGAGAGATCAATACAAGCTGCCAAAGTCAGAGAAAGTTACATGGAACATGTGAGAATTGAGATAGGCCTTGAAGAATGAATTGGAACAGCATATGTTCTTCATTCCCTTCCAAGTAACAGATTGTGGTGGTATCTTCTTCACTGATTCATTGGCCCATATTTTTTCAGCTTACTGAGTCCCCAATCTTTCCCAGATTGCATGTAAACAATGTGAAAATGAGAACTGTCTAATATTCTTTCCAAGATTTGAAGAAACATACAAACCTTTAAAAAGATTCCATCTGTCTTGGAATGTGTCTAAAGTATAAAAGATGGTAATGTGTAATACCCCTGAGATACAAATGTTTACTAGCTTTGGGAAATGAGTTTACTGGGATCGGGCAGGATGGAAGCCACATTTTTCACAGACAGTTTGCTAGATTCTCACTGATATCTATCTTTATTTCTGTCCTATTGGAGTTTATTCTAATTTTTCAGTTTCTCCTTCTCAGTGTGTTCCTATTAATTATCTTTATGGGTTTTCATTCTAGGATCTCAGGAGTTCAAGTCACACACATGGAGGGAAGGAAACACTTTGTGAAACTGCACTGAGAGAAAGTGATTTCTTTTAGGATCTGATGCAGAATGAAGAGAACAGATCTAGAACAGGCTACAAAAATGTAATGGCCACAAAAAGACAAGCAAAAATTAAATTGAAGGGCATCTGGACCCCAACTAAATGCAATGACCCATCTTGGTCCTGGAGAAAACATGATGAAGCATATTTCTCTGCCCTTGGGAGAGGGTTGGGCAGCTACGGGTCTGAAATGTGATATACATTGACAGACACCATCCCCAAGATGGTTGGTTTTGCTTAATTGTTTTTTTTTTCACGAGGAGTGGCTCTGTGGAAGGTCATATATGAAGAAATTACTGTGGTACCAAAAAAAACCCAAGAGCATTAATAAAATAAAGAGTCGTTTCTTATATATACATAACATATATATGTGTATGTATCTATATACGTGTGTATATACACATATATACATAACATATATATGTGTATATATCTATATACGTGTGTATATATACATACATACATATATGTATATATGTGTGTACATATACATATATATACATATATATACACTGTGTGGTTTTTTTATCAGTGTTTTGGGGAACTGAACCTGCCATTTCATTACTATAGAAAACTCCCTCTACCAATGCAGACCAGCAGATGCTCTGCAATTTTTTGTCTTAATGAGTCTCTTGGGACCCAGGGAGGTTAAATGAATTAGTTGCTCTGGGTCAGACAGCTAGTATATATCAAAGAAAGAACTTCAATCCAGGTCTTTCTAACTCCAAAGCTGGCTCTCTATCTGCTTTCCCATGACTGCCTCATGTGGCTATCATAAATCTATTTTTTGTTTGTGTTGCTACTCCAAAGATGAAAACACTTTCGAGAAGGTCCCTGCTCCTCAAGGGGGAAGAGAGTTGAGGCAGGTAGGGCTGGGAACTTTGTCGAGTTAATGGAGAATTTTTTTCCAATTTTGGTCCATCTAGGATCATAATTTAGTGTAAGAAGGGATTTTCACTATGTAGATATTGTATCACAGTAGACAGGTCTACCTTCTACTTAATAAAAAAAAGGCAGCTATTTCAATCATCTAAAATAATTTTAGGCTAGGTGTGTATGCAAGAATTTTTACCCAAATCTTTTCTTAACACCCTTGAATCTTGAAACTAGAGGGGAGGAAAAAATGTTGTCTAGAGGCAATGAGGTGTAGTTGAAAGAGTGTTGCACTTGGCATCACAAACTATGGACAGGAATATACAGACATGCAAGAGCAATCCCTGGGCATCCCCTTCAGGACCCCTATCTACCCAAGGTAATTGAGACTATATAATAGGTCTGTGGAGGATGGCTGTTCACTGGTTTGTACTCTTGTTTTCTATGGTTTCTGATATGAATTCTGTTTCCCCTAACCCATAGGTAAATCTGTTCATGCTTTCAGCCATGTGAACCTATGTGCTTGTAAAGGAAAATGTGAACTATCCCTTAGGTGTAGGTGCAGGGTCATATACTAAAGTCCTCAGGTTATCTATGTGGGGATAATGAACCAGAGAAGTTAGAAGTCCTCCAATGCATGCCAGATCCTTCAAGGCAGGAGGAGGCCTCTGACACAAGGGTCAGAATGTCTGAAATAACCAAGAAATGGTCTTAGGCAAGGAACATCTTTTATTCAGCATATGTGAGTCTCCCTAGAATTGTTATGAAATTGACTAGAGTTCCTAGAACGGATTCACCAAACTCCTTAACTTGTCCCTCCCAGCGCTTAGCTCCTTCTCTACTGCAAGGGGACAAACGTTGTAGTGCTCTCTATTGCCACCTGCTAGTGAAAAAAAAAAGCAACGTAGAGAATACTGTGATCGTCTATTGCAACGTTCCAGAAAAGAAGAGAGAATATAATCTACTCTCTTAGGATTTGCTGCTGAGAAAAAAAATGAAGAAAATGAGAAGTCTGCAGAAAGCTGGGAGTTGTTGCTATCTATGCCCAGGCTACATTTCCAAATTTTCAAAAGGAAGCATCAGAAGACGCACACACATTTTAAGGAATATTTTCTTTGGTGAGATTGCTAACATTATATTATCTTAATTTTTCATTAAAACAATTATATTCTTCCCTGGGGAAGAAAGTTGGAGAAAGATACAGAGTTGTCTGAAGCTATAAAAAAAATGTACGTACTGAGTCAAAATTCAATATCTGATATTCAGATATAATAGAAATAGCTCTTGGTGGGGCAAGAGAAGAAATACATCAACTTCAGCCTACTGCAAAGAAACCAAAACAGGTTGAGACATTTCAATTACTTTAAACAATTACTTTCTTTAAATGAGACACATTTGTCAGCAAGTTTTTTCCAATAGGATTAGGTAGCATCTTACTGCTAGTTGGGACAGATGTGCCACTAGTAGGCCTTTAAGTCTGTTTCATGTGATTGTCTTGCCATTATTATAGCTGTTCAAATCCATAAAGCTTTTGTTTTATAGTTATATATCTAATAGGGGATTGGCTGCTGAGCTCTGTCTTTATAAGAATTTCCAAAATGCTGCAGATACAGAGAGGCTATGCAATAAGTTTCATGAATATTTGTGATGGACTTCCATGTGTAATGGAAGTTCCTTGGAGAGACTTAGAGCATGGGTATACTTTAACTAGTTATGGTCTGCTAACCATATGGTGTAGAAGAGCCTGTTTTATTGGCTGGGGTTCATTCAAAAGGTGCTCACTGATCAGAGTTTCAGCCTTTGTCTTCTATTTGTCAGCATTCTGATGAGAGAAGGAAGACAGTACAGTTGGGGGAAGTCATTAGACCCTCCCCAATCTGAGGTCAACTTGTAGCCTCTGCATTTCTTCTTTTCTTTTAGGTGAAGGAGATTGGAGCCTATGACTCTGTGAGTTTGAAAAGCCAAAAGAGCTAGGCAGCTGAGGTTTGGGAGTTGTCGGTGCAGGTTTTGTGACCAGCCCAGCATCTGTGGGTGGAGCAAGAAACAACTGTCAGGACCCGGTCTAGTGATAACTCATCTAGCAGTGATGCCACATTTGAACTTGCTCTGGGTTGGACATGACCCAGGCCAGTCCTTCAGTAGTTTATATTCATTATTAGGACAAAATTAGATGCTTGTAGGTCATTCAATGGTTAACAAAAGGAGATTTCCTTAGCTATAACAAGAGAAAGATATTCAACAAGGATGTGCATGAAGGGCACCTCAAGTGAACTCAGCTGCATAAAACTCCCTGCCTGGCCTGACCAGTGTTTTCCACCAGTCAAACATTAGAGAGAGCTCCTAGAGCTCATTAATGTCTGTTTTGTACTCAG
The DNA here is from genome assembly GCF_011100635.1 of Trichosurus vulpecula. Taxonomy (NCBI): domain Eukaryota; kingdom Metazoa; phylum Chordata; class Mammalia; order Diprotodontia; family Phalangeridae; genus Trichosurus; species Trichosurus vulpecula. The sequence continues at coordinate 302,013,171 of NC_050576.1, read as the reverse complement.
GCAACCAAGAAGTGATGTGAATAGCTTAAGCTGTTGGTCCTTTGAGATTATCAAATCTCGAGGATGGTTTCAATATATTTTAAGTGAATCAAGTACTCTCCCAGAGCCAGATTGCTATATCTCCCCATCAAAGCTCTAGGTTACCCTGAAGGATATGGGGTTTTGGAGAGTCATTTCACCCCATTTATCATCTTGAGCCCCAACTGGTGGAACTCCTAGGACTCTCCCCCGATAAACACAAGTACATTTTGTATTATATGATCAGTGTATTATGTATTTGTAGGTTTCCATGCACTGGCAGCAGGCTACAAAAGGGGATTTTGCTGGTTGGGAAGCTTTAGAGTTAAGACTCTTTGGCAGATCATTACCTACATGGCCTTAAAATAGAACTGCAGAGAAAGTAAGGTTTTCTATCTTGCTTTTCTCTCTATACTCCTCTTTCCTACATGACCCTCCTCCCCAGACACCCAATACTCTTTTGCTGTTTGTTCTCTGGCTATGTCAACCCTGGTTTGCCTTCTCTGGAAATGCCTCACGCTCCGAAATTAATTACCTGTTCTTCCTTTCACTCACTTCCCCTGATCTCCTCAGGAAAACTCCTGTTCCTACATAGCATGGCAACTTACTAATTCAAATATAGGTTGCCCTTAATAAAGACCGTATCCACAAAATGAGATCTCTTTTGAAAATTTATGTACACATAATATCAGTTATAAGGCTCTATTCAGGTTTTGTATATGCCAGATTTTTTGGGAATGAAAGTATTTAAAAGCTCAAATTAATGATGATTTGAATCAAAATCAAGAAAATAATTATTTGATATAAAACCAATACAACAAGCAGATGAGTTGTAGTGGTATTGCAGGCTCATAGCATTATGCAGATTTCTTCTTGCCCCTAAGCCAGGGGTTTGTAAGGTTTTTTTGTATCATGGACCTCTTTGGTAGTTGGGCAATGCCTATGGATCGCTTCTCAGGCTGTTTTTAAATGCATGTACAAAGGAAAATAATTACATTGAAATAGTTACAAAAACAATTTAAAAAAAAAAAGCTCATGGACTCCAGGTTAAGAATGCCTGCCTAAACCCACTTACTATAAAAATTCCCTTTAAAAAAAACTAAAAGTTGAGGATTTTTCCAAACCAGAAGGTGTTATATAGTTATCCCTTCCACATTGCGATGGGTTATGGGTATAGCTCCCCCTCAATCTGGAAAATCCAGGTAAAATTTTTTGGCCCTCCCTTTGTATCAGAGAAGAAGTCTGAATTATTATGGCATTAAAAGATAAAATGTTTAACATTACACAATTATATATACACATGTGTGTGTGTGTGTGTGTGTGTGTGTAATGCATTTCTGAGTTTCTAAACTTTTTCTTTTGCTTGCGGCTTCTGCAAAACTCCCAAACATTCCCATTGAATTTCTTATGCCAACCCGTAATATATCAAAACCACAATGGGGAAAGTCAGGATGTGGAAGGCATAACTGTAGTCTGGATTGATCCCAGATGTGTGCTCTTGAACAAATCTCTTTGCTCTCAGGGCCTCAATTTCCTCATCTATAAAAATGGTTCAGCTTGTTATTAACCCCAATTACTGTTAAGTTCCACCAGGAAAATACTTCTACTCTGGTACACTTCTTAGAAAGCACAGAGGAAAACTCTTCCTTTTAAGAGCTTGGCAGATTCCACTACCATAGATTTAGAGCTAAGGAGCTATAGCCCCACCTAGTGGCAGTTTAAAATATACATGTGCTTACGTAGCAAATTAAATTTTAGCAGAGGGTGGGGTGCTTGCAATCAAAATCTTTTACCAAGTACGAGCAATAAATAGGATGGAATCAAGTTCAAAACTAGACTGAATGCAATTTCATTTAAAAAATACCAACAAAACTAGCATTTGATAGAGATGTTCCTGGCTCCCTGGGGCCTTTAGTTAACAAAAAAAAAAATACAAATCTAAATGTGTTCCCATTTTCTTCTTCAACAACAAATTAATGTTCATTTTTTAAAAGTTTAATCACTATACTGCAAAGGCTTCATTTCTAAGAACCTTAAAGAAAAAAAATTAAGGGTAAGGGAGGGAGTCAACATTTGTCAGTGAGTTTTTCAAAGAAAGGAGTCTTCCTGGTGGTTAAAATATAATCATCACTTTCCAAAAATTCATCTGGAATACAGCAGACCCCATTCTGTAGCAGCCTGTCATTCTTGTATTTTTACGTGTGTTTTAACCCAGGCAACTCTAAGATTATAAATTAGAGAACACGTTGCTAATCCGCAGTGATACAGGGAATTTCCTTACCAGAATTTCCCTATGTGAATGAAATTACTAGCCTGAATCCAAAAGAAAATTAAGACCAAGCAATTTCTGATTCGAGGTAGACAAAAAAGCAAAATTCCATCTATTGAAAACTCAATTTAAAAACAGGATCAATACAGAAGTGAGAGCCTGAATAACCAAAACCTAAGAGGTTCTCCACAGGACTGAGTGCTGAAAAGCTAACAGGGATAGAGTTTGCATAATAAGAATGTGATATGATAGATGTCTTCAAGCATTCGAAGAGATATCATATAGAAGGGAGATTAGATATTCTTTTTGGTTCCAAAGAGCAGGACCAGGAGTCATAGATAGGAATTAAATAGATACAAATAAATTTAAAACATTACACTTGAGTTCCAAAAATAAACTTCACAAGTACAGGACAGGGAGGCATGGTTAGATAGCAGTTTTTCTGTAAAAGATCTAGGGGTTTTACTGCAAGCTGAGTGTGAGTCAGTGTAATATGGCAGAGAAAAAAAGCTAACATGATTTGGGGCTACATTAAGGAAGTGATTGATAAGTCCCCCTATACTCTGTCCCAATAAGACCACATCTGGAGTATTGGGTTTAGTTCTGGACACTACAGTTTAAGAAGGCCATTGATAACTTGAAGAGCATCCAGTAGAAGGCAACCTTGACGATAAAGGACATTGAGTTCTAGTCTTACAAAGCTTGATTAAAGAAACTGGGATGTTTTATAAGATGAAGAGAAGATTCCAAAGGGACATGACAGCTATCTTCAAGTATTTGAAGGGCTGTTATATGGAAGAGAAATTAATCTTATTTTTTTTTGTTCCCAGAGGGCAGAGAAGCAATAGATGAAAATAACAAAGAGGCAAATTTAGATTTCATATCAGGAAAAACTTCCTAGCAGTAAGACTTATCCATAAGTGGAAGGTCCTTTGGTGGGTCCCTCTCATTAGAAGTCCTCGTAGAGAAACTAAATGAGTAGGAATGTCATAATAAAGATTCCTTTTCAAATATGAGTTGGATTAGGTTCCTTCCAATTCTAAGATTCTATGATTCTGGGGAAAATATCTGTGATTCTGTAAATAAAAAGAAAGAGAGCAGAGACCAGTAGAGAAGCACAGTGGTAACTGTGACCAGGTTGTAACATAAAGAACTAGGAAGATCTGAGATAAAAGATGTCACCAGGGAAACATGAATGGAAAAGAAGATAGTTGGTCATGTGGCCAAAATGAGGGATATTAGGAAGAAAGTCTGAAAGCTGCACTGGTATCCTTGAGATTTCAGGGGGAAGTGAAGAAGAACACCAGCACCTCGGGGGATCCCCTTGTAATACACATATGGGAAGACATAGATGAATTGCACAGGCATCCAGTGAGTAAAGATCTACATCATTTTAGAAAGAATATACAAATTGATCACAAGTCTACTTGAGAAGCTTGGTATTTTATCTCTAGTGCCTAGGATATTTTACATCCTTCCAAATAATTACTTTTAACCCAAAATTAGTTAAGGGCTCATTTCCTTTTATACCAAAACATGAAAATTCAGCATATTTAAATTTTCATAAACGATGTACTTTTTTGAATGCAAATCGAAGGTGCTTTTATTGAAGAGATGGGATTATATAACAGAAGAACTGAAATACTCTACAAAAGGCATTCTTTCCTCTTGGACCCCAGATAATTATAAAATCCCTACAGTCGCTGGAAATCCCCAAATTGTCACTTCAATGGATTCCTAAAAGCTGATAGCCACCTACTCATCTATGGTGAAGATGCCCAGTCTGTTATTCTCTTCTCTTCTGCATTAGAATGCTTCTTCTCCACCAAGAAAGAAAATGGGTGGAGGGAGACCCTGGGTTTTGATCCCATTAACAAGCTATGAGACTTTGCATAAGTCTTTTCATTTCAGTATCTCAATCTTTAAAATAAAGAGTGGATTAGATGGCCTCTAAGGTCCTTTCCACCTCAAATATTCTCTGCTTTTATTATTCTGTAACTGGTATAAAATTATGTCTTTAAAATCCTGCTGTAAAGATTGTGTTTCCCATTGTGAGTAGTTTGGCTTGTGGTTTTGAGGAAGGATAATCTATCCATACCTTTTACACTTTTAAACATAAAAGAGGGAACAGAATTGATCAGCCATCCTGGCTAGTGGCCTGGCCTTCTGGCCTGGCATTTACCCAACTCTTTATATAATTACCTGGGTTATGGAGGATGTAAGGGGCTATTGTAAGGAAAGTGAACATCTGCCTCCTTCAAAGGATCCACAGCAGACGGTGCCGGGTCAGAATGTGTCAGTATGTCAGTCCCAAAGAAAGGGCCTTTCTGATTCCTTCCTTCTCTGCTGTCAGGGACTGGAGGAGGTTAGAACATTCACAGGAGTGTTTGGGTTCTTTGATGCAGTGTATGTCATGGCTGTAGCACATAGGGAGAGGGGAATGCAGTGACATTGGAGCTGATTAGAATGACAGGCATGGATCAATTTGCTGGTCAGGTTTAGAGGATCGGAAAGAGAGAAGAGATTGTTATTCTATGTCCATGGTCTTTCAGGCTCTGGGTCTTCTTCCTTTTTTATTTAGATTTAAAGAGATAGATAGATAAATAGATAGATAGACAAATAGAAACAGATGATAGCATGTATTAAGCACTCACTATGTGCTAGGCATTGTGCAGGGTATACAAATATAGGCAAACAAGACAGTAAGAAAAGATAATATATAAAGAGGAGGAGTGGGCAGGGAAGGGTACCTATACATGGGCAAAAGCTGATAGCAAAGCAGTGGAAAAGAAATAGCAGAAGGAGGGCAAGTTGGATGACCTTCAGGAACTTGCAAAGTCCTTTTAAAGATAGCAAGTTTCTCCTATAAACAAATGTCTAAAAATGCCATTGTTCTCCTGTTGCTGTTTTATCACTATGGGGTATGGAAAGAAACAGTTTCCAAAGGATTTATAATGAATAGGACAATGGAAATACCCATGGTAGATGTGAGCAGGGTACAAACTATAGCCACTGAAAAAATTTGAAGATCAGGTGTAAAAGAAGTCATCTGGGAAAGGTAAGACAAGAAGAAAAAGTGGACTGGTCATATGACAAGAGGAAGTGGTAATTGGTGGATATACCCAAGTGTTCCACTGATATCCTCTTGGTATCAGGAGAATATGAGGATGTTGCCAAGGACACTAGGTGGATCCCACTATTGCAAACTTACGGGAAGACCTGAGCAAGAGGGGATCTCATAGGATGGGCAGACATGGTTTGGTTGGGATTTGCAACATTGAAGGGAATATTCAAATCAATGAGGTCACAGATTACACAACCCATTAACAATTTTGTTCTCATTTTTATCTTTTGCTCTTTCTTTTAGAATCCTAGAAATGATCCTTGGTCCATCCACATTTCCTAAAATGAAAAAGAATGGGAAATGCTTGATTTTATAAGTCTCAAACCAAACCAAAATGTACCCATATTACTTCTAAACTTCAAGATGGGTGTTTATTATATTATAATTTTTCTCTTCCTTGGGGTGAAGGATGCAGAGTTTCCACCAAAGTACACAACCTATTTGGAAACCAAGACTCAACCTATGCTTAGCATTCTGACTATAGTCTGTTTTACAACGAAAATTCACATCATTGCCATTTGCAGAAGTCTTTTGCAATTTTGATTAAAGAAAGATTTTACATGTTTTTACCTCAGGTCAGGTCTGCACATACTATAAAAGAAACGCACAGACCACAGATTCCAAGAGTTTTAATTATCCATGCCATTTGGCATTTGCACACAGTAGTATCTGAGGCTGGATGTGAACTCACAAAGAACTGAGTTCAAATTTGACCTCAGATATTTATTAGCTATTTGACCCTGGGCAAATCACTTAAGCCTCTGTGTGCTTCATTTTCCCCCCTTGCAAATGAGGATAACAACAGTACCTACCTCCTAGGGTTGTGAGGATGAAATATGATATTTGTCAAGTGTGTTTAATACTTTAAAGTTATATAAATATATTGTGGATCATAATATTTCTTATTATATAGATTGGACTTTAGTATGATCTAAAAGCTTGAATCTCTACTGGTTCCAAAGTTAGCAAATTCCACAACTTAGCAGTTGTGTGACCTTGGGCTTATCACCTAACCTCTTTTAGCCTCAATTTTCATCTGCACAATGAATGTGATGTATACAATGAACTCTCAAGTCCTTTGCAGTTCTTACATTCAGGGTGTCTATGAGTACATGCAGCTGCCACAAGATCTCAGATCCTGTCTGTTAGTGACTGGGAAACAGAGAGAGAGTTGAGATCTATGTTGTTTCTTCCAACTGGGACAGGGCCAGTTTCATGTTTTGTTTTGTTTTTTAAACTAAAGTGAAATCCCTTAAGGCTTGCCTAGGGTATTTTTGAAGGAGCACCAAGCTCTCCGGTTTATTTAGATGGATTTGATTGACATTAGTAACAAATGAAAATATCAAACCAACATTTCTGACCTGGGATGTGTTCTTTGGACAATAGTGAAGCTCAGGTGAGCAAACCTGTTTAAAATGTCACACCATTCGAGTGTTCAATCAAACACTTTCCAAAGTGCTGAGCACACAGAAAAACTTAGATCAATGCTCACCATCAGGATCATCAGCGAGAGAGCATGTCACAGTGGAAAGGGTCAGAAGACGCAAATTCAAATCCCACCTCCGATGCCTAACATCTAGGGAGCTTAGGTAAATCACTTAATTTCTCTGGGTCTCAGTTTCCTCATCTCTAAAATGGGAGGGTTGGACCAGATGAATTCTAAGATCCCTTCTATCTCCATAATCTATTGCATGATCCAATATTTTGCCGACAACAGATCCACCATAACTAGCAAGTCAACAAACTTTCCAAAAAAGAGACAACTGGTTTCATTCACAGTCCTCTTGTTCTGCTCTTCTTTGCATAGGGAAATATCAATGTTTGTTGATGTTTGTATAGTTCAAAAATGTAAAAGAAGAAAAAAATTAAAATTAAAATAAAATGAGAGAGTTGAACTAAATCTATGATCCTATGATCCTAAATCTCCAGTCCTGATCTCTCTCCTGAGCTCCAGACCATCTTCTCCAAAATTTATCTCTACTTGAATGTTCTCCCAATTCCAAATGTCTAAAATATTGCTTGTAATCTTTCCCCCGAAACCTGCTTCTACTTCTAGTTTCATCATCTGTCACAGGAAACACGAAGGTACTCACCTTCAAAACCTCGATGATTTAATAAATCTTTATTAAATGGATATTTATAATTGACTCTTCCCTCTTACCTGCTTCTTATATTTCACAAAGGAACAAAAATAACAATTTGCTATTGTTTTGTCAAATTCAGTATGTATGTACTTAAAAAAAAACTTATATTACTTTCAATTCAGGGAACAAAACAAGCATTCCCATAATAGTACAATTTAAAGAAAAAAGATGATTGCACATGAAGCTGCAAATCTACCATGTACGACTTCTACTCCCTCCAAATATACAACAAAGTTACATAAATTTTTTCCTTTTATTTTTGTTCCCTCCCTAGAAATGGCTTTTTTTTAAAAGAAGACAAAACAAAATTATATGGCTTTATACACAATCATCTTTCTTGTTGTCCTTTGTATATTGGGGTGTTTGTGTTTTTTTGATGATTGTTAAATTCAAAATAAGAAAAAAATTTTTAATAAATGTAATACCTCATTTGGGCATGGAAATACTTTGACAAATTCAAGCAGTCAAAGGTCCTGAAATAGTCCTGCATAATGCACCAGTCATTTTAGAGAGTCTTTACACCAAAAACAATATGTTAGTGAAACCAGACCAGGGATGATTGCATTTCCACTAATTTCATGGTCTGACATTTTGACACTGAATTGTAAGATCACCTTCTCAGGGAAAAACAAAAACAAAACTGGATTGACTGGCAGTGCAGGTTAGCTTGGATACTAATGCGAACATTAGGAAACAAAAGATTGGGGTTATGTCATAAGACCTTTGAAACAAACACCTGCTCCAGTTTTCTATTGAATCCAAAACAAACTCCACAAAACAAATAGCTCAAAAGGTAGGAAGGAGGAAGAGAAAACCAACTGAACAACTTTCTAAAAAAGAGACAACTGGTTCGACTGATTCATTTTTTCCACCAAATTGCCTCACTGTCACAGAAATATAGCTTCAGTGTCAGTAAGTTTGTGAGCAGATGAACTCCTACCAGTTATAATATCCAGGCTGGTCTAGTAATCACTTTGGTAGCTAACCTATCGTTTATTTTAAGATAAGGGCATTTAATGAAAATATTACCCCAATTTGAGATGCCTTAATTGTAAAAATTCAGTAAATATATTCCTTATTGGAAAAAATTCAAATTGTATATTGACTGATTCACCAAACTCAAGCTACATATAAGAGGGGATGATCCCAAAGTCTTAGAATAAATCTCAGAATTAATTAACTAATGTTACCAAAATAAATGACTGAGAATATTAATACCTCCTGACCGATGTGATCACCTTCCTATCTCTACAAAATTGTTATGAGATTCCATTTATATATGCATGTGGGGATTGCTTGATGAAGGAAGGTATGAAGAGGAAATAAGTAGGCTTTTGCAAACAGTCGGCAGACTACATCTTCACAATCACACAGTTGACTGAACAGTTCAGAGAATGCAAAATCTTCCTGTATTTACTGTTTATTGACTATTAAAAAAAATTAATGGGACAGAGCAAAATCTTGCCTTAAATCTTGTCTCATTCAACAAATGTATCTCCCATGCTTATGTCAGTATCATGTACAATTCCTTAAAAGATATAATGATAGAAATTAATTTATGGAAAGGCCCTCTGATAATTAATGTTAAGACATAGGCTTATCTCAGGAAACTGGAGTGAGGTTAAATGACTTACCCAAGCTTACACATGCTGTTAAACGGTCCCCGTCCCAAGTGTCCCTCTAACTACAGGCCTCTGGTTAGGGATTAAGGTAAAGTTCCATTAATATTCCCTTTCAGCAAGGCTCTAGTCTTTCTACTAGCAGGTAGTTCAAGAGGCAGAGATAAGATCATTGGACTTGAACTCTGAAGACCAGGGTTCTAACCTGGGAGTGGTCACTTATGATTTTGGGGACTCTGGGTCCCATTCTGAATCTCAGTTTCCACATCTAAAAATTAGGGGAGAAGAACATTTGCCCTACATCTTTCAGAATGTTATGAAGTAGTCAGTTCAGAGATCCTTGTGCTGAGTCAGGTTTTGTTTCTGGTTTGTTTTTGTTTTTTTTAGTAGACTCCAGAGAAAATTGAGAAAGGTAGAGATTGTATAAGGAGCTAGCTGAGGGGGGCATGGCATGACAAGGTCAGAGAGAGGATCTGATTGGTGTACTACTTAAAGAACTGAGGAAGGAATTCTCCACCTCTTTCTTTCATACTTTAAAGCTCTTGTCTTACTGTTTGCCCTCTGACTTTGAGTCAAACAGTTTCCCTGATTTATATTTTAAGTTCTTAATGATATTCCTTCTTTGAGCTAAAAAGAAAAAAAGAAAAAAAGAAAAAAATCTGTTTCAGAAGCAATGCCTTCCCATTTGCTATCTGATGAGCTGATCATCTTTGTGAATGGAAAAAAGGTAGGTCTGGGCATTATTATTAATTATTATGGACTTCGGCAGAAAAAGAAAACTATCAGCTTGAGAGAAGCAAACAGGACCCCCTAGAGCTAAACTTTCACCTGGGCAGGGGCAGGGAAGAAAAATCATAGGTCAGCTGTCTTTCTGTTCTAGGCACTGCTCAGTCTGTGGCCACTTAAACCAGTGGGTTTCTTTTACATCACAATATCTGAAGTTATCTATCATGGAAATTCAGACTTTGAGTTTTAGTTTTAAGTGTAGTAAAATGTTTTGGCAATAAGTTCTCAAAATTGGCTTAAGAACTTATTAATTAAGGATTAATTGGATTTTACACAAAAAAAGTATTGATAATGGTACAGAAAGTTAAATTATTTTTCCATTTTTTATCTGTCTGATAATCTTAAAGGACAGAAGAGTTCGTTTTCAGTTAGATTCTCATAAATTTTTAAAAGACTTATATCAGGTAAAGGATTTTAGTTTCTTTTTTTGGAGGGGGGAGGCAAGACAATCAGGGTTGAGTGACTTGCCCAAGGTCACACAGCTAATAAGTGTCAAATGTCTGAGGTCAGATTTGAACTCAGGTCCTCCTAACTCCAGGGCCCATGCTCTATTCACTGCTCCACCTAGATACCCCTGGAAAAGGATTTTATAAACTGAAATTCTCTGAAGTTTCAAAATTGGAGAACCAAATTTAAGTGATTGTACTAAACCAAATTAAGTCAGATTTATCTAAGAGCATCTAGATTTGGAATCAGAGAAGCTCCTTTTAGAGTCATCCTGAGAATAAAGATGTTAATGTTTAAGTTTTCTTGGTTACTTTGGTGACATCTAAATCTCCCTTCTCAGAACTAGTCCATTGTGAGCCCTCTGAAGTAATTTGATCTGTACCTGACTTAATGTAATTATGCAATTACGAGAATTGTGAGAAAAACTTTATTGCATTGTTTAATCCTCTGAAGCAAGCCCCTGCTCCTGAGCAGACAGACTCAGAAGCAACCAACATCCAGATGGGACCCCTTTCCCAAGATTCGGGAGCCCACTGTCTTAATTTTTGATCTCTCCCCTTTTGTTATGTACCCAACCAACAAGGCCCTGATTCAAACTTGGCATTTTCTTACTCCGATATTCTTGGCCTCCTCCCCTCACTCAAACACAAATGGAGCAGGCTAGAGACAGGAGAGTCAGGACACAAAGAGAAGTTTAATTAATTTCAGAGTGAGGAAAATGAGGTATGCATACGGAAGCCCCATTCTAAGAAGGAGAGCTTAAGGCTGCTAAGGTCGGGGCCACTTATATGCAAGAAAGAGGTTGGCCTAAAACACAATCATTCTTAGATCTTGAGATGGTTCTTGTGGTTGGCATTTCTTGGGACAATACGGGCATTCTTGGGTCCCGTGGGTACAGTCATTGTCTTGGGGGTTGTGGCCACCCTGCCAGGTACAGAACCAGAGCAATACACATTTCCCTGCTAGGTCCCCTCAAAGAACTAACCGCTGGGGCAATATCCCGGTAGTATATCCCTGTCTCTTCTTTATTGGCCTTAAGGGTAGAGGTTCTTTCAGATCCCCTCCCTTTGGCCAAAGGGGGAAAATGTCAAAATATTTTGGAGACACTCTGTTTTCCAGAGCTAAGGGTTTAACAAGCAGGCTGTGCCCTGAGCTTGGCACAACAATAATCCTTTGCGCTCAGAATGATATTACCTTCCAGCAAAGTGTATTGCTTGGACAAGCACCAGGTGTTTACTGAAGGATTTAGCTTCCCCTATTTCCCAAGGCCATCCGTCACATGTTCACAATCACTGACAGGCACTGTACTCCTGTTCCTGTCACAGAGCTCTGGTTCTGTACCTGGCAGGGTGGCCACAACCCCCAAGGCAATGACTGTACCCATGGGACCCAAGAATACCCGTATTGTCCCAAGAAATGCCAACCACAAGAATTATCTCAAGATCTAAGAATGATTATGTTGTGGGCCAACCTCTTTCATGTAAATAAGTGGCCCTGGCCTTAGGAGCCTTAAGCCCTCCTTCTTAGGAGGGGGGCTTCCATATGCATACCTCATTTTCCTCACTCTGAAATTAATTAAATTTCTGTTCATGTTCTGACTCTCCTGTCTCTAGCCTGCTCCATTTGTTTGGCTCCAGCCACCCACAAGTTAGAGGCCAGTTCTGATCCAAATGACATAGCTCTTTTTTAATATCTGGGAGGTTAGGGGGTGCCTTAGCCCATTTCCAGTCAAAGGAGCCTTTTCAATCAAATGGGCCTTGTCAAGAGGCAAGAGAACAGCCTTAGATTCCAATAGCCAAATGCGAATGCTCATTAAATTTTTCAAATTGTGGTGGAAGTCGCAATAGTCCAAACTCATTTAAGTCACCAGAAACCCTATGCATTTGATCTGGGCAAGTATCTTGAAAATTCACAATTATACTTCCCCAATGCATTCTGTTGGTCTTCAACATCCTAAAATTTCCCTTCAGCTGTGTGATTTTGATGGTGCTGCTGCTGCCCTAAAGGTTTCCATAGCCAGCTAGAATGTCATGAGTGGTTGTAGTGGGTCAAGACTTTTGCAGAATTGAAGATGGTTGCATTTACCCCCACATTTCCACACCACCAACAGAGCTGTTCAGCCAAGACTTGGCTAAGCTGAATTGGGATTGTTTGAGTTGGCTTTGCCCTTAGATGGATTAACCTAGGGCCCATCCATAGATCTTTTGATGAAGTGTATAGTGACAAATTCAGGACTTTGTCTGGAAGCTCTGAAAGCCCAACTGAACTTCTTAGCTGAAGACTTGCTGAAATGCTTATTTATTTCCTTACCTTTAGCTTTTATCTTCTTTTACCTTCCAGTGAAGTGCTTTTTAACCTAAAGACCACTGAATATGGTTGTTTTATTGTTGTTATTATTATTATTAAAGGAATTGTTTATCTGAACCCTCACGTTTTTGAGTAATCCATTGCATCCAATGCGAGTACAATGATGGCACAATTGGCCACTAGGAAGGGAGACAGATTGTGTATTTGTATGTGCATAATGGAGGAAAAGGCCACTTGGCTAGAGTACAGTCTTCAGGAGAATAATTTCCAATGATGTTGGAAAGATGGATTGGGACAGGTTATAAAGGGTTTTAAAAGCTAAACAGATGCAATCGTCCAGTGGGAATGGACTTGATGGAGGAGAAAAGTGACACGATAAGATCTGCACCTAGAGAAAATTATTTTGGCAATGGTGTGTAGAATGAACTGGAATGAGGAGAAATTTATAGCAAGAGGATGAATTAGGAAGCTGCTGCAATAATCAGGCAAGAGTTGATGAGGGTCTGAAGTAAGGCTCCTTTCTCTATAATATCCAGACATAATAATTAAATATGTGAGTAGAGAGAAGGCATCAGATTTGAGATATACTGTGGAGATAGAAATGGCAAGATTTGGCAAGTGATTGGATATTTGAGGTGAGGAGTGAAATGAGGGTATAGAGATCAAAGAGTCAAGACGAATGAACAGTCAAGGATAACGTTGAGATGAGAAACTCACGATCCTGGGAGGCTGGAAGGATGGTGGTGCCTTCAACAGAAATAGAAAAGTATGGAAGAGGGGAATGGATTTTTTTCTTTGGGGGCAGGGGGAGGAAGAAGGTAACAAATTCAATTTGGATGTGTTGAGTTTAAGATCTCTAGGACATCTTCCCATAAAAGAGCTTAAGGAGGAAAGGAAGATAAAGGATTATCTCCCTGAGATAACACAACTTCTGTCTGGACATATTGCATACCCTAGGCCTATGTAGCCCTTTCTCTATAGTGGTTATCCCAAATGTAGATGCTTTCTCAGAGTTACATGGCTTCTCTTTCTCCTGCTCATGGTACTTCTGCTGCTTCCTGATAGAAACTGGATTTCTCTTCCAGTCTGTCTCCTGGACTCAGTGGATGAACTTTTAAAGGCTCAGCTTACCCTTTTTCATCCTATCTTAACAGCCCGTTTTCGATTCACTAGAGGTAAAAGGGTAATTCACTCCTTTTTTTTCCTCTACTTAACAGTATTTTATTTTTTCCAACTACACGTGAAGATAGTTTTCAACGTTCACTTTTATAAGATTTTGAATTCTATATTTTTTCTCCCTCCCTTCCTCCCCGAGATGGCAAGCAATATGATATAGGTTATACAGGTAGAATCATATTAAACATATTTCAACATTAATCATGTTGTGGAAGAAGAATCTGAACAAAAGGGAAAAACCCTGAGAAGGAAAAAACAAAAAAAGGTGAAAATAGCTTGCTTCGGTCCACATTCAAACTCCATAGTTTTTTCTCTTGATGTGGATAGCACTTTTCATCATGAGTCTTTTGAAATTGTCTTAGATCATTGTATTGTTGAGAAGATCTAAGAATATCATAGTTGTTTGTTGCACAATGTTGACGTTACTGTGTACAATGTTCTCCTGGTTCTGCTCACTTCATTCAGCATCAGTTCATATAAATCTTTCCAGGTTTTTCAGAAATCTACCTGCTCATCATTTATTATAACACAATAGTATTCCATTACATTCATATATCACAACTTGTTCAGCTGTTCCCCAATTGTTGGCCATCCCCTCAATTTACAATTCTTTTCCACCACAAAAAGAGCTGCTAAAAATATTTTTGTACATGTGGGTCCTTTTCTATTATTTATAATCTCTTTGGGATATAGACCTAGTAGTGGTATTGTTGGATCGAAGGGTATGCAGCTTTGTAGCCCTTTGGGCATAGTTCCAAACTACTCTCCAGAATGGTTGGATCAGTTTACAATTCCACCAACAATGCATTAGTGTTCCAATTTTCCCACATCTTCCTCAACATAATTCACACCTTCTGAGAGGAGCTCCAGTGTGATCAAATATAAGTGTTGTTAGCTTAACACTTAATTATCTAACCTTTATTCTGCATTTCTGTCAGTGAAAAACCAACTCCATTATACAAGGAAAGTGGGCTCTAAAGGTCAGTCACTTGCTCAAAGTCCCATAGTCAACAAGTGGCAGAGTCAGGATTCAAACCCAGACCTTCGGATTCAGGGTCTTCTGGCCTTAGTCCACTTAGTCCATCTTTCCACTTTGCCATGTCGCCTAGACAGCCAGACATCCCAGCAAGGATAATTCAGTTCCCTAAACTGATTCTTTCTTTAAATAGTTCAGTTATCTGACATTGATCATATCAATGAAACACTTGCCAAATTTGTATTTCCCTTTGTGTTAACTAGAGGAAGATGATATCTTTCTGTCCTCTAGATGATAACAACAATAACTGCTAGAATTTATATATCACTTTAGGGTCTGCAAAGGGCTATCTTTTGAGTCTCACAATAACCCTAGGAGGTAGGTGCTACCGTAATTGTTATCCCGTTTTACAGATGAGGAAACTGAGGCAGAGGGGAAGTGACTTTTCCAGGGTCACATAGATAGTAAACACCTGAGGCTGTGCTTTGAACTCAGGTCTTTGTAACTCAAGTTCCAGTATTCAGATGGATTCAGTACTCCAGGATACCAGGTCCACTCTCTCCACTTCACTGCTACTATTAGCAGTGAGTTGGTACAACAGGAGGTAGGTTGCTCTTTTGTACTCCCTCAAAAAGACCAAACCCAGCAAAGACTTGCAGAGCAGAATTTAGAATGTTGGTCATTTACCTTTCCTGTGGCTCCATGGGAGAGCAAGTTCTCTCATTAGGTTTCTCCTCTGAAGGGGACTCAGCTCCTAGGGAGGAGGATCTCAGATTTCTATGCTCCAGGCTCTGGACAGGGGAAGGACAAAGTACTATGGGTATTGAGTTGAAAATAGCCTCAGAGGTAATCTAGTCCAACCACTTCAATTTACAGATTAGGAAAGGAAGATCAAGTTCAATTCAAAGGTCACAGCTAAGGGTAGTAAGAGGCAGAGCCAGAACTTGGGTCCTCTTGCTCCAAGTCCAGCATGTTTTCTACTGTTGCTTTCAGAATTTAGCCAATCAATGTCTATAAGGATCTCGTTTTCTTTCCATGTTTTATATTTTATACTCTGGTTAAAAATGTAGTCTCCTCAGCTCTGTAGCCAGCCTGATACCTTTAGCTCTACCAAATGCAGATAAGATGTCAGTTGGGGGGGGGGGGCAGTCGGTGGGCAGCTAGGTGGCACAGTGAGTAGAACATTGGCCTCATAGTCAGGAGGACCTGAGTTCAAATCTGGCCACAGACACTTGACACACTTATTAGCCGTGTGACCTTGGGCAAGTCACTTAACCCCAATTGCCCTGCCTTCCCCCCTCCCAAAAAAAAAAAAAAAAGATGTCAGGCAAGGGCACTGTGGTTCTTGCCTACAGTAGAGGCCAGATGTATCTTTTATCTTAGTGTGGCTAAAAGAGCAGTGCTAGAAGGTTTTCACCAACTTGGCCAATACTGGACAGCAGGAGGACTTTGAAGAGACCAGGAAGAAACTTGGGCATTGAAGCTTAGGGCCAAAAAGGTTTTCATCAATGATGTCAGCAAGGAATTTGTGGAGGAGTTGGCCTGGCCATTTTGTTCAGTCTCCCGTATGAGGATCCCTACCTCCTGATTGCCTCCCTTGGCAGACCCTTAATTACCCACAAATGGGTGAAATTTGCCTGCTAGAATGGGACCAAGTATGTGTCCCACGGTGCTTACAGGAAAGGGGCATGACCAGATCCATTTCTAGCTAACCTGATATCCTTGGCCACTTAGATAAAAGTCATCACTTCCTAAAGAATGACTGATTTATACAACAGGTTCAAAAGATGCAATAACCTAATGGAGTATGCAAAGAAACATAGTACCCTAAGAATTACCCCTCAAAGAGCCCCTGAAGCATAGGCAAGAACCCCACTTACATCAACTAAGAAGCCAGAATTCTGGAGAACCCCAAGAACCAAGCACTGACATCTACACAAAGACCCAGGACCCTACAAAGGCTCCCGACAGCCCTGGTATCTCAAAGACTCAATTCAAGAAAGGTGTCCACAAGCAAGTGACCAATTGTCCAAGATGGCCCATCCCATCCATCACATGTCCTCACAGCTCTTCTTCTCCTCAGAGCTCTACCTCAATATAAATGAAATGTGGGCAAACATACAGTGAGCTGAATTGACACCACAGAGAACAGTTTCTTTGGGATGAAGTCCAATCCTCTATCAGGCTCGTTTAAACATTGAGGCTTTCACCATGGATTGAGAAGTACACAAAACCAAGCGGAGTCTGAGATTGAAATTTTCTGAATTGGTGTACAGTGGTTTCTGGCACAGGGGAGGTATTAAGAGAATCAGTTTAGATGAGTAAAAAATAATAATGATAGCTAGTATTTATATAGCACTTTAATGTTTGGTAAGTGCCTTAAAAAATAGTGCCTCATTTAACCCTCACAGCAGCTATGGGGTGAGAAAGCTGAGATTTTGTTGTTCAGTTGTGTTCAACTTTTTGTGATTCCTCTTGGGGTTTTCTTGGCAAAGATACTGGAATGGTTTTGCCATTTCCTTCTCCAGTTCATTTTACAGATGGGGAAAATGAGGCAAATAGGGTTAAGTGACTTGCCCAGCATCACACAGCTAGTAAGAGTCTGAGGCCAGATTTGAACTCGTGGAGATGAGTGTTCTTGACTCCAGGCCCAGGACTGTAGCCACTATACCATCTAGCTGCCCTCATAACAACTGTGGAATGGGAAGTCGAGGCTGGCAAAGGCTAAGCCATCTGTCAAGGATGACACAGCTAGTAAATGTCTGAGGCTGATTTTGAAGTAACTACCTTCCTGACTGCAGATTGGGAGCCCCACCCCTACCTAGCTGCCAAAAATCATTAAAACAGGTGAATTACTATTTTTTACAAATCATGGAGCTTGCTTTAAATAGGCCATATTATTATTACTTAACATTTCCCTTTCCTTTTCTCATGTGTGTGTGTGAGTTCACCTGCCACTCTGTTGCCAAATCCCAGGAAGAGGCTGAGGGCAAGGTCTAGGTGTGGGTCTTCAAGGGCCAGGTCTACAACCTGGGCTAAGAGTCTCCTCAGTCACTGCACAATGAAAAGCTCACGGGCATGAATATGCAGGGAGATTATGGGCCCTGTGAGGGCCCTGCCTTCATCAACATCAACTCCCTCTGGTTAAAGGAATGTCTGCAGAGCAAGGTCACCACTAAATAGACTGTCATCTGTCAATAGCATGGAGATGTTCCTGGTCACTGTCCATTTCCCCAAGTAATGGCACTGAATGTCATGATGATTTGTGATTGTCATCATTCTTCTGGTTTGCAGCTCAGCCAGGCCTTGTTTTCATCTTCCTTTAGCAAGAAGTGGTCAACAAAGGGAGGAGAGTAGAAATTATGATAATAACAGCAAAAAATAATAAAAGGCTACCTTGCCTATGAGCAACTAGATGGTGCATTAGATAGAGTGCTGGGCCTGGAGTCGGGAAGACTCATCTTCCTGAGTTCAATTCTGGTCTCAGATGCTTACTAGCCATGTGACCCTGGGCAAGTCATTGCCCTTTGTTTGCCTCAGTTTCCTCATCTGTAAAATGAGCTGGAGAAGGAAATGGCCAACTAGTCTGGTATCTTTGCCAAAAGAAAACCCAAAATGGGGTCACAAAGAGTCAGATACAACTGAAATGAATGAATAAACAACAACCACCTTGCATGTGGGGGAAAATGTAGTTTAAAACTAATAAGAATCTCAAAATAAGGCCACTATCTTGAATGTGACATTTTTAAAAGTCTAAATAGTTTTTTAAAAAAAGCATTTCGTTCATTCATCCTTAGAACATTCCTAAGAAGCAAGTAGAATGAGAGCAAGCATCACAGCCTCCTTTGTGGGTGAGAAATTGAAGCTCAGACACATTAAGCTATTCACCCAAACTTGAAAAAATAAAGTGTAGCTGTAACTAATCTGGTTCCTTGACTTCTTGTAGTCTGGTATTGGAATCTTAGGAGAGCTCCTCACAATTAACTGATGGGAGGAGGGCACTTTGTTACCTCATCCTCCCTGGCTCCACCACCTCTTTAACAACCAATTACATCAATGAAAGTGGAAAGAATAAAATAAGAAAACTGAACACTTTTCACGATAGTGACCAAGCTTGGTCCCAGAGAAATGCTGAGCGGGCTTATCTCCTCTTTGTAGAAATGGGAGACTGTTGTAGACATTGTCAGACTCAAGTTTCTGGTTTACTTAGTTTTGTGACACTGATTTTTTAAAAATTATTTATTACATCACTGGGGCTGGGGGAGGAGGGATATATTCAGAAATGAAGATCATATAAAAAAAAGATATCGATAAAAAATTGTAAAAACATGAATTAATATTCCCTTTGTCCCTGCCCTGTTGCCCCATTCCTAATCCTCTTAGTTAACCACTTTCCCTTCTGAGCTGAACAAGTGAGAACCTTTATTTTCACATTCTTAACAAAACATAAGTACTGAAACTCTTTCGGGTTCTAGGGGTAATGTAAGCATTTTGTTTTTGTTTTTTCTTGGAAAAGGAGGTATTAAGAGAATTAGTTAAGATGAGTAAATAGCTAGTATTTATGTAGTACTTTAAGATTCAGTAAATACTTTACAAATAAGATCTCGTTTAATCCTCACAATAACCATGGGAGGTAGGTGTTATTATTATCTGCATTTTACAGATGAGAAAGCTGAGGCTGGCAAAGGCTAAACCACCTGTTGAAGGTGACATAGGTAGTAAGTGTGTAAGGCTGGTTTTGAACTCACATCTTCCTGACTCCAAGTCCAGGGTGCTACCCCTACCTCGCTGCCAAGAATCATGAAAATAAATGAATTGCTAGTTTTTTGCAAATCATTGCACTTGCTTTAAATAGGTCCTATTATTATTATTATTTAACATGTCCCTTTCCTTTTCTCGTGGATAGAGAGTAAGAATTAGGGACAAAGTCTTAAGATGTGAATTACAAGAATACACCTGTCTAAAATTTTACTTCAGGTCTGAAGACAAGTCTAATTGTAAAGCATAATAACATCTGAACTCCCTAAATGGAAGAAAGCCTCATCAAATAGACTTTCATATTCTATCAATACATCAATACACTTTCATGTTATGTAATCTCTATAAGCTTTTTAACTGCTTTGGATAGAGGATAGAGGATATATTTAGTATATACGAACAAGATTTTTAGAAACCTGAACAAAATCCTCCACAAATTCCAAGAAATCTCTAGTCTTTTGCATTTCAAGGTTTCTCTTTGAGGGAAGCTACGGCTCCCTGAACAAAGGAACAAGACTTCCTAATTAATTAGTTAACTACTAGCTAATTAGACATGTTAATTAGGAAAAATACTTTTGCTGAAATCTCAGATGAGATACCCCACCCTATCAAGGCAAACGATTTGTACTGTTTTTGCCTCTGGATCTCATATTGGATGCCTGGTCCTTAGCACAGACCACTAGGGGGCAGTGTGGTGCAAGTGAAAGAGTGCTAGGTTTAGTGTTCGTGGCCCTAGGTACAAATCCCACCTCCAACACTCATTATCTGTGTGACCCAGGGCTAATCACTTTCCTTTTCTGAGCCTCAGATCTCTTACCCGTAAAAGAAAGAAATTGTATCAGTTGCCTTTGAAGTTCCCTTTGACTCCATGAACCAAGAAATTTAAACCTGTCTCTTGGACATTCTCAAGTCAAATGGCACCAATAATAAGGGTTAACATTTATATAGCGCGTTAGGGTTTGCGAAGCACTTTACATATTCCCTCACCTGATTTGACCAAGAAGTAAAAGTCCTTTTTTGTTGTTGTTTTAGTGCACAGAAGAGAACAGAAGGAAGGTTAGAAGATCACAGAGAATCAAGACGGCTTTAAAAATTACATGTTAAATCTAGTATAGACTTTTAAAAAGAAAACAAGCTAGATATAATAGAGATGGGCAGTTTCTTGTACAATGATCTTTTTTTCTGTTCTACGGTGTATATGGAGGTGCTCATTTTAGTTGGTGTTTGTTAATGTCAGAATCGATGTTTTTAATTTTAAACAATGAAAGCCTTATCCCTTCATTCACTCTGAGAAAAGGGGAAATATTCCTTTTTTTAGGATTCTAGAATGTTCTTCTCATCCCCAGTCAGTACAACTGATATCAGCCTCTTTATCATGGGTGTCTCTCCAGGGAGAAGTTCTCTTGAGTCTATTGGTGTAAATGTGACAAAACACATTAGTTCCAGGTGTCTTCATGGTCTAACAATGCTAAGTGGGGCCAAACCAAATCTAACTTAATGTTATCCATACATACCCGAGACAAACTTGTCAAAATGAGCTGTGCCCCTGGATTATTGGATTGTACCCATTAGTAATCTTCACCTCCTTTCCCTCCTCCAGGTCACAGAGAAGAATGCAGATCCCGAAGTAAATCTGCTGTCCTACCTGAGAAAGAACCGTATCCTTTCCCCATCACAATACTGAACCCCATTTCTGTATCACTTCAAAGTCTACAAAACATTTTGTTCACAACCCTTTGCAGTAAACAGTACATTTTATTATTATTCCTATTTTAAAAATGAGAAAATGGGCTTGGAGAGGTGGATTTATTTTCAGGTGCAATCAATCAACAAGCATTTATTAGTATTTGTTAGTAAGAGAACATTCTTCTCATGCCCAGTCAAGAGCTGATATCAGCTTCTTTATCAAATGTGGCTCTCCAGGCAGAGGCCCTCCCTCATGCATGATCCTGCTGGTGGAAATGGGGCCAAGCCAGGCTCTGTGCCCAGCTCTTCAGGTACAAAGGCAAATTAACCTGTCCCTGCTCTCATAGCACATCGTACTATTGTGACAAAGCATGTACACATATAAGTAAATGCAAACCTATAGAAAGATACAAAGAAATTGGGAAGGAGGGTACTAGGAGTGCCTGAGCAGGGAAGGGATCAAGAAACAGTTCACGTAGGAAGTGGCACTTGGTCTGAGCCTTGAAAGTATAGAGAGATTCTGAAAAGTAGAGGTAAGAAGAACAACATTCTAGGAATGGGGGACTGCCAGGGCAAAGACTAGAAAAAGAAGATGGAACATGTGAAGAACCACTGGTCAGACCAGTTAGTGTTTGAAGGAAGGGAACCTGACCCCTTCCTACCTTCCCAGTTTTCCCAGCTTTCACTCACTTTCCTATACCCCACAATCTGGCAACACCTGCCACCTTGCATTTCTTCCAACACAACACAACCTCTCCCATCTTTCCTTTCACTGGCTGAACCTGCCTCACCGCACCCCACCCCCCCACCAAGCCTGGAATGTCCTTCCTCTCTTTATTTTTCATTTACATACTAATGAAGTAGCTCATTCATTAGAATATAGGCTCCTTGAGGATGTGGATGACACAACTTAACTTTTCATTATATGCCCTTAGCACATTTACTTGGCACTTAGTAAGATCTTAATAAATACACATTAGAAAGGGAATAAGCCTTTATGTAGTGCCTGCTACATGCCAGGCACTTTGCTAAGCTGTTTATAAATATTATCTCATTTGATCATCACAACAACCCTTCCAGGGAGGCGCTATTATTATCTCTACTTTACAGTTGAGGAAACTGAGGCAAAGAGGTTAAATGTCTTGCCCAGAGTCACCCTGGTAGGAAGTATCTGAGATAACATTTGAATTCGGTTCTTCTTGACTGTAGGTCCAGTGCTCTACCCACTGGGTCTCCTAGTTGCATAAGCGATATGTAATAAGTGTGGAAAGTAGGCTGGAGGCCAGGTTTAAAGAAGTTTAAATGACAAGAGTGTGTATTCTACCCAAGGGGCAATAGGCAGCCAGCGGTGCTTTGAGTAGCGGAGTAGAATCACAAGGTCATCAACTTAGTTGCTGTTTATAGTTTCTACAAACACCTACTCTGCAAATTAACCCTCAGCAAAGTCTCCAGGCTGCTTCACAACTCAGTTCTCATTCCAATCTGGCTGAAAGTCCAGTGAAGTCTGGTAATTAGCATAATACCTGGCACCTGATGCTTAGTCAATAGTTTTGGGCAGCTGAGAGCCACAGTGCCACTATAGAGTGCCAGGCCTACAGTCAGGAAGACTCATTTTCCTGAGTTCAAATCTAGCCTTAGACACTTATTAGCTGTATGACCCTGGGCAAGTCACTTAACCCTGTTTGCCTCAGTTTCCTCATCTGTAAAATGAGCTGGAGAAGGAAATGGCAAACCACTACAGTTTCTTTGCCAAGAAAACCCCAAGCAGGGTCATGAAGAGTCAGATGCAACTGGAAAAAAAGAAAACCCACCAGCAATCAATACTGATTATTTGACTTACCTTGAAAACGTGCTGATTTCACAAAATAATAATAATAATAATGGCTAATATTTATGTAGCACTTACTATGTGCCAGGCACTGGGCTAAGTGCCTTACAAAAGAGCTTTGTTCTCTAGTCTCCAGTTAATAGTCATGAAATTAAAACTAAGCACTTTAGCTCAGCTTGAATAATTCTCTAAAGGGCTTCACAAAGCCCTGCTAGTATTATTGCCTAATAAAGAGCTCTTATTGTATTTAGCTTGCACATGACTGCTAAATGGATTGTCTAACTTGCAATTAGCTTCTGGGAAAACACGTGTTTCCTTCCATTTCATCCAGGTTTTTCCTGGCCAGATTCTCTCCACCCCACCCCACCCCCTTCACTTTTCATGTTGAATCATGTAGCTCTTCAAAATATGCATTCAATAACATGTAAATGTAAGAAACTGTCCTCGAAAGAACCAGAAATTTTTAGAGCAACCTTAGTCAAGTCTTGGCGAAAAACCCAACATTAGCCTATTGTACCATTCAGTGGTGCAGACATCATAACAGTCAATTCAGTTAACTACACAGTAGAGAGACAGCACTGGCATTGGAGTCAGAAAAGATGGGTGAGAGTCTCGCAATTATGATCTGGGATAAGTCACTTAACTAGTAATATGACCTTCAGCAAATCACTTGGGTTGGAAGGGATTTATACAGTGCCTACCATTGGCCAAGCGCTGGGCTAAGTGCTTTACAAATGTGATCTCATTTGATTTCTACAAAAGATCAAAGTATGCAAGGTATGTGCTGTTATTACTCTCATTTTATGGTTGAGAAACTGAGGCAGAGGGTAAGGGGCTTGCCCAGGGTCACACAATTTGCAAGTGTCTGAGGTCGGATTAGAACTCAGGTCCTAGTGATTCCAGGCCCAGCACTTGTTTACTTAGCCTTTCTGAGCTTCAGTTTCCTCATGTGTATTATGTGCATAATAAAAATTGTACTATTTTCCTCATAAGATTGTGAGGTTAGACTCAAATGTATGTAATTGGTAAACTTTAGAGCTCTATATGCAGTTAAGGGTTTAATAATAATAAAGATAATATGAACAATTGAATGATACACAGTAGGCTTGCGTTCTACTGGAATGATATAACATGTACCAAAGTAAGAAAAAGCAGCATGTGTAGAAATTAACACCAAGTAATTTCAAGAGGGAAAAACTAATAAAATCTGGGGTAATCAGGAAAAATGCAGGAGGTGATATTGGAACTATGCTTGGAAGGAAGCCTAGGGATTCTACGAGACAGAGGTAAGGAGAGAGTGCTTTCCAGACATGGAGGAGCATGTCTACAAAGTCACGGAGGTGGGAAATGGAACATCATGAATGGGGAACATCTAGGAGGCTGATCTGACTGAAACAGAGAGTGTATGATGGAGAGGAGGAGACATGAAATAAACCTGGAAGACAGGCAGAAAACAAACAGTGAACTCAAACAGTCAATAAGCATTTATTAAGCGTTTATTATGTGCCAAGCACTGAGCTAAGCCTGAAGATACAAAGAAAAGCAAACATACTGTCCCAGGCCACAAGAACTTTGTGTTCTAATGGGGGAACCAACACGCAAACAAATATATACATACAAGACATATGCAAAGTGGATGGAAAGTAATCTCACAGAGAAGGCACTAGAAAGGGAAGGACCTGAAAAGGTCTCCTGCAAAAGGTGGAATTCTAACTGAGTCTTGAAGGAAACCAGGGAAACCAAGAGTTGCAATTAGAAGGGATAGTATTCTAGCCATGAGCAGGGCCTTAAAGTTCACGCTGAGGACTTAGAAATGTATTCTAGAAGCAATAGAGAATCATTAAAGATTTTTGAAGAGGAAGGAAGAGGGTGAGACATGAGTCAGATTTGTGTTTTAGGAATATCAATATGACATCTATGTGGAAGATGGATTGGAAAGGGGAGGCAGGGAAACCAACATAGAGGCTATGCAATAATCCAGATGAAAGGTGATGAGAGCCTTAAGTACGGTGGAGGTTGTGTAAGTAGAGAGAAGGGGAGAAATGTAAAAGATGTAGAGATGACAATGTCTTGGCAATTGATCAATTATGGGAGTTGTCAAGATCTCTTTGGATCCTAGCTCTGCCATCCAGTGTGTTAGCTATACCTCCTAGCTTTATGTCATCTACAAATTTGAAAAAGATTCCATCTATGCCTTTATCCTAATCATTAATAAAAATGTTACTAGCGCAGGGCTAAACACAGATCCTTAGGGAAATGCACTGGAGACCTCCTCCCAAGATAAAATGGAACCATTAATGACTACTCTTTGAGTCTAGCCATTCAAGAAGTTCTGAATCCTTCTATTTATACTGTCATCCATATCACTCCATCTTTTCCAAAAGAATGGCTTCTCTGGACTTTCCAGAACACTCTCAAGTGCTTTTTTAAAATCCAGGTGAACTATATCTACCCCATTTCCCTACTCTACCAGTTAAGAAACTGGAGAAGGAGAAGAAGGAAAAAGAAGTAGAACAAGAAAAAGAAGAAGAAGAACAAGAACAAGAAGAACAAGGAGGAGGAGGAGGAGGAGAAGAAGGAGGAAAAGAAGATGGAGAAGGAGAAAGAGAAGGAGGAGGAGGAAGAGGAGGAGGAGGAGGAGGAGAAGGAGGAAGAAGAGAAGGAGGAGGAGGAGAAGGAGGAAAAGGAAGAGGAGGAAGAGGAGGAGGAGAAGAAAGAGAGAAAAGAAAAAGAAAGGAAGGAAAGAAAGAAATCAGATTACTTTTGCATGACTTGTCCTTGATATTGCCACATTGGCTCTTTGGGATCACCACTTCCTTTTCCAGATGTTCATCAGTCATATTTTAAATATTACATCCTAGAATTTTTCTAGGAATAAATGTCAAGTTCATCGGTCTATCAATTCCACTCTCTTCCATTAGAAAAAAAAAAACCAAGATGACATTTGCCCTCCTCCTGTTCTCCATAATCTTTAAAATATTACTGCCATTGGTCCAGCAGTCCCATTTGCCAGTACTTTCAATGGCATGAGGATGTTGTCATCTGAGTCAGGGTACCAAACAATATCAAAGAACACTTAAGTGCCCTATTATTATCTTCTTACTTGTCTTGAGTATTGATTTCCTATCAGCCACGTTTGTTCTGTCCTTTCCAGTCTGACAACAGCCATATTTGGCAAACAAAGCAGAACCAGAATGAGAATTAGGTATACTTTCCTTCTCCTAAGTAGTCATCTTCATCCTAGTCAGCCCAAAGTTCTGCCCTATCTTTGCCTGGAAACTCTTCTTTGTAAAAGACAGAAAGATCCAACACTTTGTTGTGTTCCAGCCTCAGCTTGTCCTGAGCTTTCTCACTGATTCTTCCAGGATCGTGCCTTGCGTTGGCACCCTCAGTCACTTCCTTCATCTCCATCTATAGGTAGCTATTTAAAATCTAATTTGGCTGCCATGTTCTCTGGGCATCCATATCAATTTCTTCAGACAATTCCCTATGCCTATGTCTCTGCCTATCCAGGCATCAAGTGTCTTGGTCCACAGGTCTAAATACATTGAGTTGGGTTAAACCAAATCCCCAGATAGGACCTTTCCCTTCTGGATAGCTTTCATTCACTTGTTTATCTCTTCATTCATTCATTTGTTTATTCTTCTTGATCTATGATTTCATTGATATAGAGAATTTCTGGTGTGGAAGCTTCTTCCACCAAGTCAGATAGGCAACTCATCATCTCAGAGGATTTCCTGGCAATGTTGAAAGGACAGATGACTCATTTAGGGTCACGTAGCTGGCACAGTGTTCTCATCTTACATGGGTTCTAACCTCTCAGCACATAAGCAAAAATCATGCATAGTCAAAACTATCCTTGAACATCCTTTAAATCAGCTGTCTTGGAGTTGATCCTTCTCATCGAAAGCCTATACATCTTTGGCAAGAATTCAGAACTGTGTAGATGCTAAAGGCCTTTTATCCTAACATATTGCCTTTGAAATGAACACATGTGCAATGCGTGTCTTACAGCCATAATTTTAACATATTTTCAGTATCCACTAATGCCTTCACCACTTTTACTTATCTAGATATGCCACTATACTTATTCCTTCCACATTACAGGGGTTAGGGGCACTCCTGCAATCTAGAAAATCCACATAAAATTTTTTGGCCCTCCCTTTGTATCAGAGAAGAAGTCCGAATTATTATTATTATGGTATTAAAAGATAAAATATGTTGATATTATACAATACTATACATATATTTTAAAGTTTCTAAACTTTTTCTGTGTCCTCTGCTGGCCTTCATGTGTTGTCTACAGCTTCTGCAAAACTCCCCCCAAATTTCCATTTAATTTCTTATGCCAGCCCATGATATATCAAAACCACAATATGGAAGGGATAACTGTAGTTTCTTTTTCATATATAATCTAACTTGGAGCACAATTCCTTCCCCATAACCCAATGGCTACATGGGAGAGGATAAAGAGCTGAGTGTAACAGTAAGACAATAATAACAATGTAGATGATAATTGTCAAAATGCCTACGTAGTTCTGTATTGCAAAGTATATGAGACTCTCCACATAGAAGGCAGAAGAAGTAAACCATTTATTTAGACACCAGAGAACCATATATCCAGTCTATCACAGCAGTAAAACATTCCACACACAATATCACAACCTGGAGCCTGGCCATCGCAAAACCTCTTCAACCGCCTGCTAGGGTCTTGCCCAAAACAAGCTCATAGTACAGCTAAGTCAGCCTGTTCAGTTCTAACAATCACAAGGGTGGTCATTAGCAGCCATTAGCAGCCATAACTGCTCGCTCTCTCTCTCTCTCTCTCTCTCAGCATTTCCTGTGACATAACTTCCTTTTCCTGTCAGGAAGCTCCTCCCACCACATGTAACCTAGGCTTCCTGTGATATAAGTAGGTCACATGGCCTATTAATGGGTGGGAAAGATCTTCGAATCTAAATTGCTATTACATTGAGCAAAGAGTTAACTGATGGAGGATATTTCCTTTCCAATGTGGACATTGAAAACAAGCAGGAGTCCCCTGACCCAAGGAGGGAAACAACAGACCAGTTCCCTCTCCAAGAGGAAAACTTGGTTGGCCAGTGCCCCGTGGGCATTCCTTTCACCCAGTGAAAGTCTTCAAGGCACAGACGATTAAAGCTCTAGTCTCTTCCCCCTCTAATCCATCCTCCACTTAGCTTCCAAAGTGCTTTGGGTCAGGCTACATAACACTCTGCCCCATTCCTCAATAAACTCTACTAACTCCCCATTAGCCCTGTGATCAACTCTAAACTCCTAAGTTTGGCTTTTAAAGCCCTCCACAACATGGCTTCCTCCTCCTTTTGCAGTCATCTTATATTTAATTCCCTTCCATGATTTCCATGATCTAGAGTATACAGAAAAGCATTTATGTGTGTATAAATACATGTATAGATGTGTGCACATACCTATGTATATATGCATGTGCACATATGTGTGTAGTGCATTGTTTATGTGTATATGCATATGTGTATACATATATAACATTGTGTATATTGCTATACACACATAGAAATGTGTGTGATGTATGTGTTGGGGAATTCCCCAGCCCAGATATCCTATGAGCCTCCCAGAGAATAATTCCTCCCACCTAAGTCCATTTGACTGAAGGTCAATAAATCAAAAGGAAAGGCTAGAACAGGGGTAAGGAACCTGAGGCCTCGGGCCTCGAGGCCACATGTGGCCCTCTAGGCCCTCAAGTGTGGCTCTTTGACTAAATTCAAACTTCTAAAAACAGGATTTGTTCTGTGAAGTTTGGAGTTAGTCAAAGACCTGCACTTGAGGACCTTGAGGACCACATGTGGCCTCAAGGACAAAGGCCTCAGGTTCCCCACCGCTGGGCTAGAAGATAAAAGCCTAATTAGCATCAGCTGATGGTCATTTGTCAGTGGCTGGCAACTCAGCCTGGGAAATAAACACATACATAGGATTTTACTCAGCTATGGGACAGATGGCAAAGGGAGCCTCTCTATTGTGCCCAAAATTAGGTCTGTTCAGGATAGGGGTGTTTTCTTGTAGTTAATGTCATCAGATCGTCAGAATATCTATGTGTACTGAAAGTCTAAGGTAGTGGAAACCTCCCTTTGAGGTGGAATCAGACTGAGAGTGTGTTTATTTTACATGCCCCTTCAGGCTATATTTCTTTGACTCCTAAGATTACTATTTCAGGAGAGATATTTCCTCCAAACTCAAAGCACACAGGTTTTTAAAATTTTTTAAATTTCCTCCAAGTACGTACGTATGTGTGTATGCAGGATATATACATACACACAGGTATCTGTCTATGCTTATATGTTACATTGTGTGACTACATGTGTGTGGTTATTTAAGTGTTGTCTCCCCAATTAGAGTATGAGCTACTTGAGGGCAGGAACAGTGTTTTTGCTTTTCTTTATATCCCAGGGTTTGTATATAGTAAGTGCTTAATAAATACTTATTGACTGACTGACTGACTGACTGACTGACAGACCGATGGAAGAGATCAGGATTAGTGGAGAAAGGTTAAATGATAGGAGGCATAAAAAGTCCCAGGTACTTTCACAAATGATCTGGATTCCAGGCCCGGTTTGCTGAGCTTAGCTCTGGCCCATCCACCATATGCAGGGAGGGGGGAAGTATATGTGTATGGGAAGGTGGGGTGGGGTGAGACTGAAAGGTCTTCGGGAAGGGGACAGAGGTAGAGGAAAGGTTGGTCCAGAAAATGACACAGCATTGGCTCTGGGAGCCATCCTTCAAGGCCAGACTGATGATAATTCCCTCAAGTGACCATACTGTATATATCCAGCAGCAGAAATCGCACCCAAGGCTGGCTCTCTATCCATTACACCATGCTACCTATAACAGGGACAAAACATGAGAAATCAAATCTTTTCCTTGACTGTTGCCTGTCTAGTCCGTCTCACAGGAACCAAATATGCCTGTGGAGGAGGAGGTTGTGGGGCCTGCACAGTGATGGTATCCAAGTATGACCCCATTTCCAAGAAAATAAGGTATCCTTTCTGAAGATCTGAAAAACATCCAGCACAAAGTTTAATGTGAAACACTCCTTTACTAGGTTTACGCTCTCACATTCTCAGGGGAGATATTAATTCAATTCCTAATACTACCCATGGGTCCTAAAACACCAGAATCCAACATCTGATTGTGATTACTGATTATGACTGTCTCCTACCTCTGGGTACCTTACCAAAGGCTCCCCAGGCATGGCTTAGACAGGGAAGGCAATGAGATCTCTCTGTCCCTTGCTTCCTCCACCACCAGGGCTAAGTCCAATCAAAATCGTAGGTAGGAATGCAAAGGTCATCTTAAGAAGCTCCCAACTTACCTACTTCCCACGTAAGTGCCCTCCTTCCTCAATTAGCTGCCCTGGTGCTCTCATAGTATCCCATGTTATCTTCAAACTCTCCACCAAAGTATTCCTAGAGGTCTTACTTGGCAGACATCTGACATAGATCCACACTTTCACAAGTGCTTACTGCTTGCCACTAATTACCCTTACATCCAGATTCTGAGTCTGTCATTGTCTATCTAAAATCATTTTTTTTCAGTTTACAAGGCATTTTCCACACAACAGCTCTGTGAGATAGTACAAGTAGTATTAATCACATTTTACAGATAGAGAAACTGAGGTTCAAACATGTTCAGTGACTTCCCCAATTTCTCATATCTAATAAATTTCAGAGCCAGTATGAAAATACAGAGATAAGTATCCTGATTCAGAAGTCCATTCTTTCAACTATATCACATGAGTGCCATAAGTAAAGCAATCAAGGCTTCACCTATGGGTGTCAAAACTTAAAGGGTATTGACAACACTTGAACTCTTTCAAGAGGTAGAACTTAAAGGGCATTAACAGCACTTGAACTCTTTCAAGAGGCAGAAACAACTGAACTTAGTACCCTGTTAATAAATAATTAGCTAAAATCAGAAGCTACCAGATGATCTCTTCCCTGGCCCAGCCTCATCCGTCTCCATCCTGAGAAGAAGCTTCCCCAGCAACTGCCTCTGATGTGTCTCCTGATTCCATCTCTCCATTACGGATAACCTATGAGGTCCAGGTACCATCGTTGCTAGCTATAGTGATAACCAATACTGCTTCATAACCAAACTCCTAAGGGGCGAGTACCATTCCAGCTTCACCCTGGGGGTTATGTATCTTTACAACTACTACAAAGTCGGCAGAGAGGATTTGAAGCTTCTATTTTCCTCAAAGAATATTAAGAGACCCCAGACCCTTCAAAGGTACACACCTCTTGGGACTCATGAGCAGTGATGATTTTCCACTATTCACCCCTCTTTTCCAATAGTCCCACCAAATGTGATTGTACTACTGACCTTGATTATGCTTGTGTATCAAATATGAAGACATTATGCAGTTACTGCTTGCCTGCTTCCCATCTGCTCTCTGCATGGAGCTGCAGTCACCACGGTGGAAGGTATTGGTAGCACCAGAACCAGGATTCATCCCATTCAGGTAAGAGCACGTTACCTATTTCTCATGAAATCAGAAATTGTCGGCCTTATTGGTGATCTATTTCAACCCTCTCATTTTACCAATGCTGAACAGCAGCAAGGGGAAGCAGCCTGCCTACGGTCACATGACAGGTCCCAGAACATAGTCCAAACTACCACCCAGGTCTTCTGCCTTCTCATGTAGTGTGCTTTTCAATCCACCACACTGCCTCTGTCATTTTTAAGAACTTTCCCCCATCATATATTGTGTATTCACCATGCTTTCTGAGCCTTCAAGTTCTAATTATGTAAGTGGAAATGTTAATTTCCATCGACTGCCTCACTATGTCTTAGAAGGAATCAGCTGAAGACAGGGAAAAGGAGGTGACAAATTTCTCTGAAATTATGATATTCTTCTTTCTTGTCCTTGTTATACTTTTCTGGAACTGTAGTTAGGCACTGTGCTGAGTAAGTTCCCAATTTGATATGATAAAATTCAGGCTTCTTCTCCAATGGTGGAATACTGGATTGGGGCAGTTCAACTCAACCTGTCATTTACTGAGCATTTACAATTGGCAGAGTCCTATGTTCTAAGCAGGCAATCATGGGAGATACAAAGTTTGCTAAGACCAAGACCCTGCTCTTTCTGGAGCTTACAGTCTAGTTGGGGGGGGGGGGGGGGAAGGAGATGCACATGCACAAATTAATCTAATAAATATGCATGGTAATGTGAATTCAGTGTGAAATCCCTGTAGAAAAAAAATCTATGGTCTAGAGGATGTACAATCTTTATGAATATTCTAAAAAAATTAAAATCATTAAACACTACAGATGTATGCCATTTCTATTTACATCTAGTATACAAATAGCAAACAGCTTAATCCTTTCTCAAATTCTAGAGTAAAAATCCATGTTTAATTTCACTTATCTTTGTATTTTAAGAGTGGATTATGTTCCTAACTTCAACAAAACATCAGAGACTGAAGAAAAGTCATTTTCCCAGCATTTGGCTCACTTTATAAAAATCTAGATACATATAGGAATGAGACAATTAATTTTAAAGTGGTCTGTTGACACGTTCAATAATTTATTTAACCTTTAACACTATCTTATGAGAGTGTTAGTGGCAACCAAATAGGATTGGCAATACCAGGAGCTCAGCCCATACATAGAGTGAGGTTTTTGTGGGGTTTTTTTCTGAATAAAAATTAATGATAAGGCCTGCATGGCATTGGGATCAGAGGGCCTTGGTTCAAATTCAAAACTTGTCTAGACCAACTAGACCAAATCTGGCTGGCCAACTTACTAAGGGAAGGGAATAAGCATTTGTATGGCACCAACTATGTGCCAGGCACTGTGTTAAGCTCTTTATAAATCTTATCTCATTTAATACTCACACCATCCCTGTAAGAAAAGTGCTATTATTATCCCCTTTTTACAATTTAAAAAACTGAGTCAAACAAAAGCTAAATGACTTGCCCAGGACCATATACACAGCTAGTAAATGTCAGGCTGGATTTGAACTCAGGTCTTCCTGACTCCAGGCCCATATCCACTGCAACACTTAGCTGCTTCAATTTAGTCCCTGGGTGACTTTGAGAAAGTCATTTCTTTAGGCATTGGCTTCCTCATCTATGAAATGAGGGAACTGGGCTAGTTTAGGGGTTCTTAACCTAGGGTCCCCAAACCCCCAAGGGGTCCAGGAGGAACTTTTGGGGAATCTAAGAATTTGGATGGGGGGGGCGGGGAATTACATCTTTATTTTCACTAAACTCTAACTGAAATTTAGCATTTCCTTCAATTATGAATGTAGGCATCAAATGTCATTGGGGGAAGAGGGATCAACACGAGATGGTCAAAGGAGTCCATGGCACAGAAAAGGTTAGGAAGCCCTAGACTAGATGATCTCTAAGCACCCTTCTAGCTCTACATCTTATAATCCTGTTCCCACATGTGCACCAACCCAGGAGAGGATTGCCAAAGGCCACGGCACTCAGTGCGGATTCTGCACCCCAGGGATGGTGATGTCCTTGTATGCTCTCCTGAGGAACCACCCAGAGCCCTCTCCACAGCAGCTGACTGAAGCCCTGGGAGGTAGGTTTAGATAAAGGAGGAATGGGGGTGGGGCATGGGGAGGGCAGGTAAAAAGTCTATTACATTTAACCCCATGAGGAACAAACTTTCTAAGTCTGTGAATTCACCAGCTGTTAGCCTATGTTTGCCTGTCACTGGACTGGAAAATCTGGGGAAATTTGTTGAGCTCCTCAGCATGCTCATGATATGACAAAGAGATTAATTATTAGTAGTAACCTAGTGTTTTACCTATGGGGAATCAGAAGAGAAAGAACGAAATTGTCAAACCCTATACAAGAACAGGGGAGATGAGACAAGGATAGATCCTAAAGAGTTTGGGGGCGGGAAGTGGGAAAAGAGCAACACAGGAATTAAAAAGGAAAAAAAAACTTAAATTCAGATATTGTAATCAAAGTTCCTCAATTCAAAAAAATATGTATTGAGTAATTACTATGCACCAGTCACTAAGCTAAGGCCACAGAATACTACATTGAAAAGCAAATCAAAATAATCTCTGCCTTTACAAAGTTTACATTCTAATTGGAGATATCTGACAAATAAACAAATTAGTATGAACAAAGATAGATTGTAATAAGGGTAAATGAGAAATTAGTCAAAGAAAATTTGAGGAGAGAGATTCCCCCATCTGGCTGAGGTCAGGGAATGCTTTGTGGAGGAGATAGCACCTAACCTGAACTTTGAAAGAAGAAAAGATTTTCCACAGGTGAAGATACAAAGGGAGCACCTTCCAAGCATGGCATATGTGAGGAGAGGGCAGGACTATATAAAGGACTAGCTAGTTGTACACAAAGTGGAGAAATAGGAAATAAGTCTGGAAAGGGTTGGAGCCTGATCATAGAGGTCTATAAAAGCCAGGCTAAGGCATTTGTATTTTATGCTACAGGCTCTAGGGAGCATTTGGAAGTTCATGAGCAGGAGAGACATGGTCAGTCCTGTGTATTAGAATGATTTTATTGGTACTTGTGCAAAGGATAGATGTTAAATAAGAGAGACTAAAGGCCAGGATACTAGTTAGGAGACCAAGACCAAGTCCAGGTGAGGGTTAATGCAGGCTAGATAAGGGTGTGTGACCGCAGAGAAGAGCAGAACTTCGAGAGATGCTATAGATGTCAAATTGGTGAAACCCAACAGCTGTTTTTATGGGGGTAGGGGAAAAATGAAAGAAGAGCAAAGAAGAGTCCACGATGATCTAAAGGTTTCAAACTTAGATATGTGGGAAGATAGTGGTGCCATCAATTAGTTGGAAGGAAAGACAGTTTTAGTGGTAATCGTTAGCCTTTATATCTTGGGCTTTATAGTTTGCAAAGTGCTTTATATATGTTAATTTCACAATAACTCTGTGATGTAGATGCCATTATTCCCCCACTTTACAGATGTGGTAAACAACTGAGGCTGGAAGAGGTTAAATGACTTGCCTAGGATTATAGAAACTATTAACTGTCAGAGGTGGGATTTGAACTTAGTTCTTCCTAACTCTTAAGTCTAGCATTCTTTATACTGCAGTTACCTGAACAAAATGCTGGTAGGTCATCCAAGTGGATGTCTTGCAAGCAGTTGGGAATGTGGAATTCGAATGAAGGTGAAAATTTGGGAATAGATATGTAGATTTGGCAATCATCTGTAAAGAGATAATAATTAAATTAATGAGATAAAATGAGGTCACTATGAATGAGAGCATAGAGAGACAGGAAAAGGGTCTAAGACTGAGGCATGGGAGACTCACACCAAAGGGATAGGAGGAGAAAGAAAAGGCCCAAAAAAACCCCAAAAAACAAGGAGAACCAAGAGAGTAATGTTATGGAAGCTAAGGAAGGAGGGAACATCAAGGAGGAAGCCATCAACAATGTCAAATACTGTTGAAAGATCAAGGAGAGGGGGCAGCTAGGTGGCACAGTGAGTAGGGCACCAGCCCTAGAGTCAGGAGGACCTGAGTTCAAATCCAGCCTCAGACACTTGACACACTTACTAGCTGTGTGACCTTGGGCAAGTCACTTAACCCCAATTGCCCCACCTTCCCCCCTCCGAAAAAACAAAAACAAAAAAGATCAAGGAGGATAATGACTGAGAACCAGCCAGAAATGAAAGACTATTAAGAAGGAGAGAGTGGTTAAGAAGCACGAGGATTGAGAAAATACCTCTGAATTTCGGGAATTGAGAAATCATTGTTGATCTTGGAAAGAGGGAAGGGAATACACATTTATATAGTGCCTACTATGTGCCAGGCCCTATGCTAAGTGTTTTACAAACATTCTGTCATCTGAGCAGTACCAGCAGTGTGGAAGAAACAGAAAGTCAGAATGCAAGGCTCTACATACCTTTACTTAATCGTTTTATGTGTTGACATCATCTTTTGTCTGAACTTTGTCAGATTTTTTTAAAGCCTTTTTTTAACCTAAAGTATCTCTAGTGTATTGTCTGAAGTTTGGCAAGATGGCAGGTGCTTATACTGTATGATAATCAACTGTGAATGATTTAGCTATTCTCAGTAATACAATGATCCAAGACAATTCTAAAGGACTTATTATGAAAAATGCTATCCACCTCCAGAGAAAGAATTGATTGAATCTGAATGCAGATTGAAGCATACTATTTTTTACTTTATTTTTCTAGAGTTGTTTTTTTTTTGAGGGGGGGGAGAGGAGGTTGTGTTTTCTTTTACAACATGACTAATATGGAAATATGTTTCGCATGACTCCACATGCATAACACATATCAAATTGCTTGCCTTCTCAAAGAAGGAGAAAGGGAGGGAGAGAATTTGGAACTCAAAATTTAAAAAAAAATGTTAAAAATTGTTTTTACATGTAATTGGGAGAAAGTAAAATGCTAAATAAAAAAAATAATTTTAAATGGCAGATCCTTCCGCTACCCACATTTGAGGCGTCTTGGACATTAGCTATACTTGTTTTAATTTGGAAACTTTCCTGGACTAATCCAAATTGGGAAAATAAGCCAAAAGAAGATAAATTGACTCTTTTGGAGTCAAGACCCAAGACTGGACTAGTGTGAGTCCAGTGTCTTAGAAGAGCCCTGCACCCTACTTTATGTATATGCGTGTAATTGTTGTTTTCTCAATTGGAAAGTAAGCTCCTTGAGGGCAAGGACTATTTGTGGCATAGCAGATAGAACGCTGGTCTTAGACTCAGGGAAATCTAAGTACAAATCTTTCCTCTCACACTTACCAGCCAAGTAACTCACTTAATCCCTCCCAGATCCAGTTTCCTCATTTTAAAATGGGTATAATAATAGCCTCTACATTACAAAGGTGTTGTAAGGTCCAAATGATACCATGAGTAAAGTGTTCTGCAAACCCTAAAGGACCAAAGAAATGCTAGTTTTATTATTATTATGATTATTATTATTATTATTATTTTGTCTCTGTACCCCCAGCACCACAGGCAGAGCTTTGCATATAGTAGGCACTTACTCATCATTGATCCACTGATTTGAATAGATGATATCAGGCTAGACTACATGACCTCTAAGGTCTTTTCCAACTCTAAATCTGCGATCCTGGGCAGAGAGAGAATACTTTTCTGTTCTAATTAGAGAAAAATCATTAATTGGATAAAAATCATAATTAAAGCCTTATTTTCTGACTAAAAATCCCTAGTAAATAGTCCCATCAGCTCTAAGTTTCTAAATAAGCCTCTAAAAATAAAATCCATTTACAAATTGTATTTCCTCTATTTTCAGGTAACCTATGCCGCTGCACTGGATATCGTTCAATTCTAGAAAGCAGCAAAACTTTCTGTGCGGTAAGCAGGAGGCTGACAGGGAGGGAGAATAGTCTGAAGACTGGGCACAAATAATATTCAGCTGCTCAAAGTCTAGAAAAGATGATGCACGTGGAAAGGATGGAAAAACCTAGGGTTGTTTAGATACTAAAATGGCCAAATCAGTTTGTTATGCTGATTCATTGGCACTTTATGGGTTTGCTGAGGGCAGGTAGCATGGTGTATCAGAGGGAAATGTTGGAACTATCCAAAGGTCCAAAGGAATATGAACTGATATTATAACCAGTGATGGGGCTCTGTTAGTGCTTGGTTAGTGGGACAGTGCTAGGGAAGCCCAGACTGAACCAGGTCAGGCCCCCCAACTATACTGAATAAGACATTCTGTAAGTAAAAGATCACAGCTAAGGGTAAGTACAGATTCCCAGGAGCACAAAATGTTGGAACTGAAAGGGACCCGGAAGATAATCTCTTCCTACTCTTTCATTGTCCAGAGAGTTAAGTGCAGAAGAAACTGTGAATTACTCAATGTCCTATAACAAGTTAAGGGCAGATCCAGGAGGAGAATTTGTGCTCCCAGAAGATGGGACATGGAAAGCAGACA
Source organism: Trichosurus vulpecula (assembly GCF_011100635.1). Lineage (NCBI taxonomy): Eukaryota > Metazoa > Chordata > Mammalia > Diprotodontia > Phalangeridae > Trichosurus > Trichosurus vulpecula. Next base: position 301,975,111 of record NC_050576.1, on the reverse strand, counting down.
GGTTCTGAATACCAGACCAATTAAGAAGGAGAAGGAGGATGTGAAGTCTAGGGAGATTGTTCACCATTGTTATCCAAGGGCCTGGGCTAGGAACCAGAAATGAGTGGAACCCACATAGGACGTGTGGCCAGAGACCCAGAATAGGTAGACAAGAGGAAAAAGAAACCTTTCTGAGCACAGAGGAAAGAAGTGTCCAGGGATCACTTCAAAGACACAAAGGAAATGGGTGGGAAATGTAATCCTGAAAAGGGGACCAGAAACTAGATTTCAAGATCCAGAAAAACTCAGTAGGTCCATGCAACAGCACATTGACATGTGATTCTAAGAAGGGGGCCCAATGTTCTCTGTTCTGGTATTAAGTTCCTTTGTTAGTGGAAGGGGACAAATGTGGCAGGAAGTGGGTGCTGCTCCTTAGAGACAGGGCAGAGCTGTCTCTACAGGTGCCTGGGGCTGGTGGTTGGCATGAAAGCGGAAGCCTAGGGTCCTTGGGAACTCCAAATAGCCCTGTCAAGTTTTCTTAGAGTGGGCCAACGTCACTAAATGGGGCAATTATATTTACAGCTTGTGAGGCTCATTAAACAGTGTGTTGAACCATAATGGAAATAGAGTACTTGCTGAGGAATAGAAATAAAGATTCTTGTTATGGAGAAAAATCTGTGCATGTATATTTATAGCCTTTCCAGGGACAGACTTAGAGATGATAGCAGCACAGAAACTATCAGAAGTATGGCTAGAGATCCCTACCAATTAATTCAATTAAACAAACATATTAAGTACCTACTCTGTACAAGGGACTAGGGACCAGTCCCTCCCATCAGGAGCTTACATTCTACTGCTTATCATACAGCTAACAAGCCCCAAAGATGTTTCAATGGCAGAAAATAATTCTCCCACAGAGGGAAGGACACCCACAAAGAAAATACTTTTTGAGTCAATCCAAATCCATAAAAATACTTCTATAATAATAATTCTATAATAATTCTCTATAAGAATAATTCACACTAATTGTGACCATTCCACTATCTCTTGCAAAAGACTAACTTTAGGGGGGCAGAGCCAAGATGGCAGCTGGAAAGCAGGGACTTGCCTAAAGCTCTCCCCCAGGACCCTCCAAACACTGATAAAAAATGGCTCTGAGGAAATTCTAGAACTGCAGAACCCACAAAATAGCAGAGGGAAGCAGGGTTCCAGCACAGGACAGCCTGGATGGTCGCTGGGTAGGGTCTATTGCCTAGAGCTGTGAGTGGAGCAAAGCAGAGCCCATCAGGGGCTGCGACCCGACCAGCCAGACCGGGAGCTGGGCAGAACAGGTCATAGCACCCTGAATCAGTGAGCTGTGGCAGTTACCAGACTTCTCAACCCACAAACACCAAAGATAACAGAGAAGGTTAGTGGGAAAAACTGCAGGGGACAGAGTGAAAGGAGTTCACAGTTTGGCCACCACTCCAGAGTCAGCAGAGGAGGTGCAGCTACAGAGCTACAGTTGCAGTTGCTTCTGGCCCCAGGCCCACCTGGTGGGAGGAATTAAGTGGCCTATCAGAGCAGGAGTACAGAGCCTGCTTAGATCTGAGTCCGGTCTGGGTTGGTGGTTCTCGGGGGAGGAGGAGTGCTGCTGTGGCAGAGCTTGCTTTGTAGAAGTAGCTGTGAAAATAGCAGCACAGCCCCTCAAGCATGGGACAAAACACTCTCTACTCTACAAGCAGTCATATCCTGACAAAAAACTCAAGGGTCAAGTAGTTGGCTGGGAACATGAACAGGCAGCAAAAACAGTCTCAGATTCAGACTCAGACTTTGGAATCTTTCTTTGGTGACAAAGAAGACCAAAACATACAGCCAGAAGAAGTCAACAAAGTCAAAGAGCCTACATCAAAAGCCTCCAAGAAAAACATGAACTGGCCTCAGGCCATGGAAG